>NW_027204715.1:3692500-4292500 GCF_024711535.1 Dipodomys merriami | reverse complement strand
AGGTGGCTGACAGCGTTCCCCAAATCCACCCCGTTCCACTGTCCAGCACTGCTTGTCCCATGCTGTGAATTTCCCCAGCTCTCACTTCCTCTTCCCTGGCTTTTCCCAAGTCCATCCTTGTTTGGTAATGGCTTCTGACACCTGCGCATCTGTGTATCTTTTTCAAAAGCATGTTGTGTGTCTCATGCTGGAGCTCAGCATTATGCATAACAGGTAACAGAAGCTCCATGAATATTTCACAAATGCATCAAGCCAGGGGCCTCCTGATTGAGGCAGTGCCCATCATGGTTTTTTTTTTTACTTTTTCTAGAATTCTCTTCCCCCTTGAGATCCCCCTGCCCAGGCACACACAAATTCCAGTATGTATTTGACAGTGCCCATGTTCTTCACTTTCTACCACAAAGTCTTTAAAAGCAAAAAGCCTCTCTGAGCCCTGGGCAGGACCTGCCATTCTGAGAACAACAGGGCTTTCAACAGAAGGAAGATGGATAGATTTCTGGAAAGGAGATGGCCTTCACAGAATCGAGGATCTTATGCAATTAACAAGCTGTTCAGTTTCAAAACAGTCCCAAGAAAAAAAATCAGGACCCATGAGAGATGCAGCAAAGGTACATATCACGACGATTTTGTAAACAACCCAGCTTGCTGCAGACACCAGGGTAACAACCATCACCATAATCTTACAGGTGGAAGTGTGTGAGACAGTGACACACAGCAGGCTTCAAATTCTTAGATTGTCTAGAATGGTAGATGACTGTGTCTTAGACAAGCAAGTGCAGAGATTTTCCTCCTGGTTTTTATAGTTGGGCTGCCAGAGAGCATGTTTCTTGCCTCACATCTTTATATGAGAAACTCTGCCACACAAAACAACATGCTAGTAACTAGTTCTCTGGAGAGATGATTCTGGGTTCACATATACTCGATAGCTTGAAGATTCTAGAAACTCAGTGAAAGGCGTTTTAACCTGAGTTACAATAACTGTAAAAAACAAGAATGGCACAATGGCTGCTTCAAAATAACCAACCCAAATATCAGAAGCCAGGCCCACCCAAGTTCCTTTGCCTAAATCTGAAAAAGAAGATGAGACAGAGTAAAAGGCTGGAATCCATGAAACACACTGCACACAATTCTTTCCAGTTACTTTTCTACATGGCCTGGAGGAGGCCCCTCTCCTGGAGGGGGAGGTGATGGGAATCCAGCCTTACTAACTTAGGATTTAACATAGGTAGAAATACTTATTGAGACGTTAGTAATGAACAAGTTGGGTAAACCACCCAGCTTCCAAACAAGGAAGAAGAAAACCAGCAAGCTTTTAAGATCAATTTACCCCAAGAAAAAGCAAGTCCAGCCCGCTCCAGAGCTGGATGCAATGCCCCACACAGCTGACTCCTGAATCCAATTCCATGCTACTCTGCAGTAGTGTCTTGACATTGCTGTGTGGAGCAGAGTAGACTCAACCCAAGGGGAGGCCCCACATTTCAGACAGACCAAATCGGGCACTCATCTTGCATGAATCTTGGCATTTCTCCTGGGGAGCTTGGTCCCAAGATTTTTCAAGTGCTTTATGATCCAGAAACAATAAAGAATTGCTGTGATGTTGGTCAAAATAAATTATCAAATACCAAGCCAACTGAGAAATGCTAAGCAAAGGCAGTGAGTGCACAGTCTCATGACGGGGAGAAGGAGCAGAGTCCTGGGTAAGAGAGGCCCAGCGCAAAGACCATGGGTCCCAGTGCAGGGATCTTGGACTCAGTCTGCAGTGAAGCACAGTGCGCCTCTGCCTTTTAATCAGTCATAAAGAAATGACTGCAGGGACATCGCCCAAGAGAGAGCCTGGCTATTTGCTTGTCATCGATCTCTTCACAGCCCAGATTTTCAGCTTGAAATCTGTTGCTATAAATGCCAGTACTGGGTTCATGAATAATAGATTTTTTTCTTTCTTTCCACTCTTTCTCTCCCTCCCTCCCTCTCTTTCGTTTTACCTAATTTATTTATTAATTTATTAATTTATTTTAACAGTACTAGGGGTTGAAATCAGGGCCTTGTGTTGGCTAGGAAAAAACTCTACTACTTGTGCCACACTACCAGCTCAATTTCAGATCATTATGTTTCAATGGGCCAAACTAGCCAGGGTCACAATCCTTCAACTTATGCTTCCATATAGCTGAGAGGAAGCAGGGGCACAGGCCACCAAGTCCAGCTTTTACTGGTTGGAAAGGGGTGTCTGGTAAACCTTTTCCCAGCTGGCCTCAAACCAAGATCTTCCTGCACTGAGCCTCTGGAGGAGCTAGAATTATAGGCCAAAGCCACTGTAGCCAGTTATTTTCTTTATTTTTATGTAAACCTGTTTCTAAAACCAGTTTTCTAAAACCAGGTGTTTTCGTTTGGAGAAGTTTTGATTTAAATGATTTTTCTACATTATTTAAGTTAGCATCAGTCTTTTTTTTTTTCCAGAGCTGAGGACTGAACTCAGGGCCTTGCACTCACCAGGCAGGCACTCTTCCACTAAGCTAAACCCCAGCCCCAAGTGTAGCCCAGGCTGGTCTCGAACTCCTGATCCTCCTGCATCATCCTCCTTGTTGATTACTGGCATGTTTTTCACTGTTGGGCATGTCCGTATCTACATACAATACCTTGATCAGACCCACCCCTCCATCACTCTTTCTCAGCTCTTCTTTTTTAATTTAAATTTTGTTGTCAAGGTGATGTCCAGCGGGGTCACAATTATATACATATGGTAGTGAGTACATTTCTTTTGAACAGTGTTACCCTCCTCCCTCATTTTCTCCTACTTCTCCCTCCAACCTCCCTCCCCCTCAAATTGTAAAGTTCACTTCCAACATAGTGTCTAGTGAGAATCACTGTTGCATTGGCTCACCCTTTGACCCACCCTTTCTATGATTCCCCTTTCCTTCCCCAAAGCAGATAAACATATACAAGACAAAGGGTACAGAAATTTAAAAAAAAAAGTGACAGCAGGAAATAAACCAAGGGGAAAAAAAGAAACAAAAAAGAAATAACTGCAAGCATTACAATTTTAAAAACCTCTTGTTTCCACTTCTTGGAGTCCATTTCAATAATAAGCATCATTTTATATGGTCATATGTACATAGTGATTGAGCCATTGTGATCCTCTGCTAAGAATATCCTCCTTTGTTCTCAGTGTGCAAATGCTTAGTTTTGTTTAATTAATCATGTCGAAGTGTAATTATTTGTCTTTTACAATCCATTGGATTAACTTGTAGATGTATAGACATAGTCTAGCAATTGCAAATGAGAGAAACCATGCAACTTATGTTTCTCACAACAAATACAAGAAAAATCCAGGTGGTAATAAAGTAATAGTTTGTAAACCTTTACTCATATTCAAAGAAATGGGAAAATCCAGTAAAAATGAATGCATTCCTTAATAACATTGACTTACCAAAATTGAGACAAAAGACACAAACCATATACAAAGATCTATGACAAGCAATGAAATGGAAACAACAATAATTATCTCCTAACAAAGAAAAGTCTAAGTTCTGATGGATTCACAGCTGATTTCTACAATATCTTTGAGGAAAAACTAACACCAATATACATCAAAACTTTTCCATAGAATAGGGAGAAATGACTACCAAAATCAGTCTATGAAGCCAGCATTACAGTCATCCAGCATCAGAAAGGGACCTGTGATGAACACAGATACAAAAGCCCTCCATGAGGTTCCTCAAAAGACTCCACATAGAGCTCCCCTATGAACCAGCAATCCCACTTTTGGGCATTTACCCAAATGATCACAAACAAGACCATACTAAAGCTACCAGCACAACTATGTTTATTGCAGCATTATTTACCATAGCTAAGATATGGAACCAACCCAGATGCCCCTTAGTAGGTGAATAGATCAAGAAAATGTGGTATATATACACAACGGAATTCTATGTTTCCATCAGAAAGAATGATATTTGTTAGGAAATGGAAAGATTTTGAAAAAATTCTATTAAGTAAAGTAAGCCAGGCCCAATGAAACATAGTTCCCATAGTTTCCCTTATTTGCAATAACTAGTATAAGTCTGAAACAAGCAGAAAAGTTCAGATAAGTTGATATTAGATGAAATGAACCCCAAGATAAGGATTCAATTTTTTTTCTTTCTTGTGATTGTTTCTATTTATAAGATGATTTCTTTGTTGTTTTGTATGTCCCTCTCCCACAGTATAACCCTTGTTTTCACTGTATTTGATGTTGGTATAATTTGTGGAGGGGAAGGGTAAAAACAAATTGTTTAAATAGGGATATGGGTAGACCCATTACAATGAGATGTACAAGTCATTATGTCGAAAAATGAACTTTACAACTTTGGCGGGGGTTGGGGTGGGGGGGTTGGAGGGTGGGGGGGTTGGGGAGGTGGGGAGGTGAGAGATGGGAAGGGATGGGAAGAGGAAACAAAGGAGGAGGCTACAATGCTTGGTAAGAAATGTACTCAATATCTTGCTCATATAATTGTAATCCATCTGTACAGTATTTTCACAATTTAAAAAATTCTCAAAAAAAGCCCTCCATGAAATGTTTGTTAACTAAATTATGTATACTATGATCAAGCTGGTTTTATTTAGGTATGCAAGATTGGCTCAACATACACAAATCAGTAAGTGTAACAGAACCCCGGACAAGAATCACATTATCACTTCAGTTGATTCAGAAAAAAAAATCATTTGGCAGACTTCAACATTCTTTCATGATTAAAAAAAAAAAAAAGCTCTGGAGAAGCTGGGGACAGTACATATGTACCTTAACATAATAAAGGCTATATATGATAAACCTACAGGCATCATTGATCATATTATATTTTATAAAACTGAAACCATTTCCTCTAAAATCAGGAAACAGATAAAGGTATCTACTCTCTCCACTCCCTTTGAATATATCATTGGAATGCCTAGAAAGAGAGATAAGAGAAAGAAACAAAAGGGATCCAAATATGGGAAGGAAACGCCAGATTATCCCTATTTGCCAATGATATGATCCTAACAAAAGAGCATGTGTTTTCCTTCATATACATATATAGATGTCAGACCTAATGTGTGTGTGAACAATCTGACTAAAGTATAGTATATGCTTGTGTGAAATACCATGATGACAGCCCTTTGAAAAATCAACAAAAAACTAATGCTCTAAGGAGTGATATGAACCAAGATGCATTGCTTTCATAAACCGCTAGGCTGATTGGCAACTCCTTCGTATGACTACTTAAAGATAATTTTTTTAAAGAGAGTAGTAGGAAATTGACATTTTGCTGGTCTGGGTGTAGGCATTATGGAAGAAGGGAAGGCAAACGAGGAAGGGGGAAGTGAGGTTTATATAGATAAAAAAAATGCTTTATGTAACTGTGAAAATTGAACATGGCAATCTAATGTATTTGTTTTGGCAAGTGTAAAGGAAAGGAGAGTGTGATTATGATGGTGATTATGATGAAGGGTGATTATGATGAAGAAATGCCACGCACATACATGGATATATTAAAGTGAACTCTCTACACAACTAATTGGTGTCAGGTAGAAGAAGAAAAAGAAAAAAAGAGCAGTATTGACACCACACAGAAGTTGAGGTACATATACATGAAATGATAGCTACAAAAGAATACACTATTGGGAAAACAACCGAAATAATTCCAACAATGATGGGAGAAAGCAATTCTGATTGAGAGAATTTGGAGAGTAATAACAGCTCAGTTATATTTCTTAAGGTTCATGGTACCTGAATACACTTTTGAAAATAGTAAAATGCAGAGTCAAATATGCTGGGGAAAAAAGTCTTTGAAGAAACAAAACCAATTAAATTGTCATTCACAGTTATGAAATGATAATTTCCTATTTGTGAAATGTGCTTTTGTTGAAATGTTTTCTTTGACAGCTGATAAGCCGTCAGGGAAGAGGGAGCTATTGTACCTGCGAATTTTAACACAGTGTTCTTCCTTAAACATTTTGGGCATAAGGTTACTTACTAACTCTACTCACAAGTATTAAATGTTCGGGTTTATGTGAATAATTTCTTGTCAATTATTAACCCCCTAATGCATCCTCACTCTACTCTAGAATGCTTCACAATCCAACGTGTGTACGCAAGCCTGCATGCCGAAATGTTCCAAATCACCGAGCCAAAGAGCTGCAAGTTGGCTTCCATATTAAAATAGTTGTCTCCTCTGAGACAACCAGTAAGTCTCTTGCCAATTTTGGAAATTGTGTTATGACTATCTGACTAAAAAACAAATCCATTTCAGCTACTCAGGAGGCTGAGATCTGAAGATCGTGGTTCAAAGCCAGCCCGAGCAGGAAAGTCCATGAGACTCCAATAAACCACCAGCAAACCAGAAGTGGCACTGTGGCTCAATGTAGTAGAGTACTCACCTTGAGCTGAAGAGCTGAGGGACAGCGCCCAGGCCCAGAGGTCAAGCCCCATGACCCCCCAAAAAAACAAAAACCTCCATTTCAGAACCAATGTGAGCTATATTCTTAGAGAATCTGAGAACTCCAGTGGAATCAATGGAGACATCTAGGGGGTTTTTGGTTTTGTTTTGTTGTCAGTTGTGGGGCCTGAACTCTGGGCCTGGGCACTGTCTCTCAGCTCTTCAGCTCAAGGCTAGTGCTCTACCACTTGAGCCATAGTACCACTTCCTGCTTTTTTCTGCTTATGTGGTTCTGAGGAATCGAACCCAGGGCCTCATGAATGCGAAGCAAGCGCTCTACCACTGAGCCACCTTCCCAGCCCAACATCTAGTGTTTCTTATTCTGATGGTTTAAAAGATTAGTGCCTATCTCTACACGCCTCTTCTGGGGGAGACAAGCCTTGAGGACCTGGCTCTGGGAGATGCACCTGGACAGCACCACGGAGACGTCTGGCAGAAGGTGACCACAGCCTGCGCGCTCTTCCCCTCTGGGGTCCTGGTCTTGCCACCCAGGGCTGTCCAAGCTCCGCTTTGGCTCAGTGCTGGTCACAGTCTTGACGCACAGACAGGCACCAAGCAATGGCGCTCCATCCAGATCCCTGCGTCCCGTGTGGGCCCTCTGATGGCTTGAGCTGAGCCAGGCGCGCTCAGCTTCAGCGATGGCCGCTCCCTTGTGTCACGCATCCACTCAGGCTCTTCTTCTCGTTCTAAGGCCTACCCCAGCAGGCTGTCGGCGCTGCAGCCACTCTGGCATAGGCAAGGCCCCTCCTAGACTTCGCTGGCCTTGAAGCGGGGTGACCTCAGGCCATTGGACCTGCTACCACCTGTTCCAACTTCCCTACCCACTTCAAACACAAAGCCAGTTCTGGACTGGGTCAGACACGGAAAGGGTGGCCCCGACCAAGTGCCATGCCCACAGGACACCAGGATCCAGATGACGCATTGTGTGCTTCAGGTGTGGTTCAACCGGGCACCTGTGTCCCGAGCTAAGGGGGCGGCTCTTTTCCCAAGTTGGCCAGGATCAAATTCAATGAGGAAAGCCAGAAGGGCCAGGCAAAGCCATGGCATCGCTCAGGAGACCAGCAGTTATACAAGGGGACAGATGGATCCAGAGGCCCACAGTCTTCCGGATCACTCCGCCAACACTGGCTGAACGTCCTGCCGGGACTTGGATTCATTGGCAGCTTCCCCAGGCCCCACCGGCCCAAGCCTTCATATCCTCAAGGACATTGACGTTTTCCACAAGCTTGGGGCCTGATCCCTTTCCCAGAGCTCCGGGCTGACGTGCTTAACTTCAACTCACCACCTCCGACGCCCCCTCCCCTGAGCCACACCTCAGGTTTCTCTCCTGCTCGCCCTGTGCACGTTCTCTCTCACCTGGAGATCTAGGAACACCAGCACTCGTCCTTGGGCTTGGGATCTCAGCCCCAGAAGTCACCTTCAACTCCAACGCATCATGGGGTGGGGGGGACATGCAGGGGCTCTATTTGGAGCGCTCCACATGGAGCTCATGCAAGCACACACCACAAGCGTGGTGTCAGCCACACGGAGCGGCCCTGCCAGCCTCCCTCATCCCCACTAGAAGAGATAGCTGAAAGAACCTCTTAGGAAAGATAACAGATGTGTCAGGGGACAGAGCCACTGTCCCTTTGCATCACACGGGGATCAGCCTGGCACGGCCAGATGTGGACCTGTGGGGCCGGAAGAACCCCTGTAATCATGGACTGCTTTTTTTCCTGCAGCTGGTGGATGAAAGTCATTGTATTAAGTTACACAGTGCGTGGTAAGAATACCGTTAAACCCTGACTCAAAGAAAACCAAGGATGGGCTTTCTCCAAGATAAAAATCTCATTGATCAAACTTTTAATTCCAAGTAATTCCAAGTAATGCCTGACCTCTGACACCCAGTGATTCAGCTCAGCATCGCCTGGCTTTGCAACAGTGCAAAACCATGCACGTGCATCAGACCTGCACTTCGCATGGTGTTTTTGTAGATGAAAGGTACAAGGCTATTTATTCTCCCTCAGCAGAGACGCATCAGTGAGTCCAGCCACAGCTCCCAGTCTGCATCCCGAGCAGAACAACAAGACTCTACAGAGCACAACGCTGGGCTACAGGTTGCTAGGTTAGGTGTGTGAAAGGCATTTTTAACCTACTGTGTTTTCAGGTAACAGTGGGCTCACCAGGAGGTAACCCCATCTTAAGAGGCAGATCAACTGCATCCATTGACACATTCGGTGTGGACTCTAAGGATCTTCTCCTGGGTATCCGAAGAATGGCTCAGCTCAGGGGTTATACTGTGGGGCAAGAACATACAATAAAAACAAAAAAAATCACATAGTACATTATAAATATGTTAAAAACAATAGCAAGAAAGAAAAGGCCATTTGTGTTCCCATCTCGAGGTTCATTTCACTTAACATCATCTTATCTGGTCATATCTACACAGCTTTTGAGCTTTTCTGCTTGTCCTAGACTTATACTAGCTATTGCAAATAAGGGAAACCATGGGACCTATGTTTCTTTGTGCCTGGCTTACTTCACTTAATATAATTTTTCCAAGCCCAGAGAATTATTCTTGATTCTTCTTCTTTCTGTGTTTTCAGAATTATCTCTCTTCTCTGAGTCCCAAATATGCTTTTCTATGCCCATGTCTCCTTTGACCCTTCTTAGTCACATGTGAAAGCAAGAACAAAGATGCCCCAGCTGCCCCAGTTTCCATTTGAAGACCCCCTGGTGAATATCTGAAACCTCATACACGATATGTTGTTCCTATACACGGTCACTTCCGGTGAAGCTCAATTTCTAAGTTAACTATAACAAGAGATGAACACTAATGGTAAAAATCAAACAGTTAGAACAATGACCTCTACTAAATGGTAAATGAATGTTCTCTCTCCCTTTCTCCCTCTCTTCTCCCCACCAGCAAAATAACTTACTATGTTCTACTCACCCTTCCTGTTGAGGGAGAAAAACTGGAACCACAGAAAAGATTGTCTGCTAGGAAGACCATTACAGCAACAAAACCCAACATAAGGCCATGATAATAATTTCATATTTCTCTTAAGAGCTTCTAATTCTAAAGTTTCCATGAGGTTGCACATGTTATACAAATTTAGAACACACAAGTAGGAAATCATAAATACTGCCACTAGCCACATATCCAAGTGAAGCTTCTTGTGCTCTACCATTACAGATGTGGCCCACATGGGTGGGTGATTTAGCCCTGAAAATAAGTTTTTGGAGGACACACTAAAAAAAAGTCTTTCTCTTACTGCAATAAGATTTCCAAGCTTAGGGTAAGCAAATATTAATACATCTCTACATTTCTGGGAAGAAGGTAAGTCTGCTAGGATATAGGAAAAGCTCAACTCTTATTAGCGTTAAATGATCTGATGATAATGGAGCATAAATGTGTTCAGATATCCACTTGGATCTTGTTTTTGTTTCCAAATGAATTTAATAGATCAAGTGCGATTAGGTTATTTTTAAGTAAGTCGAGTTTTAAAGTGTGCAGCGTTGGTTTGAGCTGGGGTGATGGGTTTGTTTACTGATGAAATGTAAAGCAGATGGTCTCCCGGGCTGCTGGCTGCCAGGAGAGGCTCCACTGGGATTCTGCTAGGTTATAATTTAGCCACGTTTGGATGAAAAGCAAACAATTACCCTTAAAGAGCAAGCACTCTTGTTTTGGCTTTCTTGTCCTGGCCTCAGCCCCGGGACTCACAGGAGGCTGCCACTCCCGTCCTCTGCCTGAAAGGCTTGCAGAAACTGCTGAGGTTAAAGCAAGACCACGGGCACAGGCTTCCCCAGCTCCCGCATCTCCACCACGGTGCCAAACGCAAGAAGCAACATCAGGTCTGTCTGTTGTGTGTTCTATTGTTGGGAGATGAACAGACCCTTAAATGGGTGAGGGTGGGGTTCAGAAACTATCATGTGTTAAAAAGTTGATGTGAAGCTGGACTAGTACGTTTGTGACATAGTGACTGTAGCCTGTAATCCCAGCCTCTTGGAAGCGGAAATCAGGAGTTCACTATCCAAGGCCAGCCTGGGCAAAAAGAGACTCTGTCTCAACGAATGGCTTGACACCGTGGGTTGTGCCTGTCATCCCAGGCACTGGGAAGGCGTCATGGCTGCGTGTGCTGATGCTTCATCCCCACAGAGAAGCACAAGTAGGAGGATCACAGGCCTGGCTGGCTGGCCTAGGAATAAAACAAGACCCTACCTAGAAAACATCCCAGGCAAAAAGGAGCTGAGCCGGAGACATGGCTCACATGATAGAGTGTCTGCCTTCCAAATATGAGGCTGTGAGTTCAATCTCTACCCAAAAAAATAGAAAAAGAGAAGAAAGTGAACTTGAACATAAGCACGATGGTGTTAGTAGCACCAAAAAGGAGAAAGAGAGAGAGAGAGAGAGAGACAGAGACAGAGACAGAGACAGAGACAGAGAAACAGACAGAGACAGAGAAACAGACAGAGACAGAGACAGAGAGAGATGTCAAGTGGACTCAAAGCTGAGAATAATGATGTATGCCTGTAGCACGTAGGAGTCAAGGTCAAGAAGCTGATAAGCCCAAAGCCAGCCTGGGCCGAACAATGAGACTGTCTCAAAAAATAAAAGAAGTTTTAAAAGTTTATTTGTTTTTTTCCATGAAGATCTTCATTCGCATTGCAGCAAACTGTGTACCTGCCTATGGTCCATCCCAGGGCTCTCTGTCCCCCCCCCCCCGGTCCCTCATCCAAACAAGGACAAGGAGAGCTCTAACACTTCCAGGCATTGGCAGCCGACCCCGCAGGACCCAGGGACACAGGTGTACAAAGTCCTCCTAACGCACAAACAGACCACAGCTGGTGGCTGATGATAGGTTTT
Source organism: Dipodomys merriami (assembly GCF_024711535.1). Taxonomy (NCBI): domain Eukaryota; kingdom Metazoa; phylum Chordata; class Mammalia; order Rodentia; family Heteromyidae; genus Dipodomys; species Dipodomys merriami. The sequence goes on along the minus strand of NW_027204715.1, from coordinate 4,281,205 downwards.
GAAACTAGGTAAGACTGTACAATATTGTGGATGGAATTAGTGCCCCTGAACAACACATTCAAAAACTGGTTACAGTGGCCGATGTTATGCTAAACAGATGCACTCTGTACATGTAAACACCAGTCAAATAGCTTTTAAAAGCAGGCCACTGCAATGCGACAGCCTGTTAAACACAGTGAGAAAGTTCGAGTTACCCTGCTTGAAGAGACAAATATCCTGCTTGCATAGCAAAAAGAGCATAACTCAGACATGAAATTCACAGCAACAATAAATAAATAAATAAACCAAGACTGTTTTCTAACAAGGTTTTGCTCCCCCGAGGGCAGTGATGTTGTCAACATTCCTTAAGATGACAGATCTTTTCTCCCTTAATTAGCTCTTCTGCAGACAAACTGCCCCAGACAGATGGCAAAAAGAAAAAAAAAAGCCGACTTCACATAGTATTTCCTTAAAATAAAAGGGAGAAACGACGCAGCAGTGAGAGTTGGGCCTATCCAATTCTTTGAATTTTATTTCCAGCTCAATTGATATTTTATTCTCTAGTTCCAACAGTTACATAAGCCTTGATCTGCATCAGAGAGCCGCCCGCTCCCAGCTAATGCCCCTTCCACGAAGAGTCCTCAAATTCCAAACGCAAAGCAAGTCAGTACTGAGTATCTTATTTCCTAACTTTTAAACTCCGTTCTGCGTGTCTTCCTAAATGTGCATCTGTAATCGTGGTCTCCAGTAATGTGCTGGAGGCCGGACAATGCTCACTTCCAAGTTCACTACGCACTCCAAGGGCAACTCCACACGCTCACCAGAAGTGCATAAAGCGGAGATATGCTCTGTCAGCGTGGACACTGCCCATGGCCGCCGCCCCGAATGCTCTACAGGTAACGATAGATGTTCAGGAGAGTGGAGTGTGTGTTCACCCACCGGCTCTTCACACCAATCCTGTCAGGTCAGTGACATTATAATTCACACTTCAGAATGGGGGGGGGGGGAATGGGATTATTAAGTCACCTGCTTAACGCATAAGGCCAAAAGATGGAGAAGCAAGTCTGCCAGTCTGCCCATGATGCAGCCTTGCAGTCCTGCTACAGTGCGGGACACAGCAGATCCCTGGCCCCATCTCACAAGGCTTCTGAGCTCTGTCCTCACCCTGGGACAGAAGGTCAGGAAGCAGCTGGACCAATGAGCTCATCTCCCCAGAGATTAGCCCTCGCCAGAGATGCTTTAGCAAGATGCTCTCGGCTTTGATTAAATAAAGTCCGTAGCACAGCCCTTCCCTGCCTCTCCCCACCTCCCCCTCTGAGCGCGTGAGGTCAGCCTGGTCAGGCGAGCACCCAGGGCATCAGCTAGGAAAGCTCTCAACAGAGAACCTGGCCCGCTCTACCCAAGTACCGGGTAAAGACCTGGTCCGATTTGCCCCTGCTGGCCGAGGCTTTCTCAGGGAAAGCCAAAGCCCAGGGTCCCATGTGGGCCATCATGGACCGTCTTCCCCGCCTGCCTCTGGGCATCTTCAACCACCCGACCCCACTGCCAGTCCTACTCTTGGGGGTCCCCGCTGGGGCAGGGGCAGGGCTGGAGCTGGGGAGGAAAGGGTCCAGTTGCCAATCCTGTGCTCAGAGCCCGTACTGATCCTCACGGGGACGCATGGCTGGTCTAGACGAGGTGGCGCACCCCCCAAACAGGCCCTTGTCACCAGCAATGGAAATATCACACGGCACCCCACAAACAAGACAATTATCACCCATCAGGATTTTCTAAGACTAGAGTTGGGATGGAAATGTTAACTTCCTCGACCTGAACATTACACATCATATGTATGTATGTATGTATGTATGTATGTATGTATGTATGTATGTATTAAACCATCACACAGCACCCTGAAAATTAGTACAATTAAAATAATTAGATATAAATAAAATACCAGAAGCCCGGCACTGGTGGCTCATGCCGGTAATCCTGGCTACTCAGGAGGCTGAGATTTGAAGATCAAGGTTCAAAGTCAGGCCAAGCAAGAAACTTAGTGAGATTCTTATCTCTAATCAACCATGAAAAGGCCAGAACTGAAGCTGTGACTCAACTGGTAGAGCACTAGCTTTAAACAAAAGGTCCCAAAGACAGTTCCCAGGCCTTGAGTTCAAGCCCCAGGACCAGCACAAAAAATAAAATAACATCAGAGACAACCCTATAGAACAAACATCCTTCTCCCTGCTTTGGTTTCTAAGAAGTCCTGAGTCAAATGTGAAGTTAAAGGCAGAAATGTGTCTCCTGTGCCTGCGGTATCCTCGCTTTCCCTCTGGGCAATGGCTTTGACTTCATGCTCACTTTAGTGACTCGGCTTTGCTTCTACGTTTCCTGCCACAACCTCAAAGGGTCTGGCTGGGGAGGACAGCAAGGGGAACTGTTGAAAGCACATACTGAGTTGTGGGCTTTTGTTCAAGGCTTAGAAGAAAACTACGGTCCACACACTGCACCCCAGACCACCTCCTTGTGGAGCAGAGCCTGGGTGAGTTTGTGAATGGAAGGGCCTCTGCACATCGGAATGGTGATAGCCTGAGAGGCCTAGTTTGGCCTCCTAGAAGAGGCTGCACCCTGTGCGGCTGCACCAGACACGCGGTTTCCTACAAGTAGACCCGACCCCTTCCCTTATGTGTTCATTCGTCCGCTCACCCTCCTTTGGCATGGTGATTTCAATCAAGGAAACAGAAGGTGCCCCAGCCCGAAGACACATGAAGAACTGACTTGGGATTGGATTTTGATTCCACCATTAAAGCAAGACAGAAGCAACAAAGAAGGGAAGCATATGGTCTGCTCGATGCAGAGGGGACAAGCAGACAGGGAAGGGGTGGGCCCGCACTTAAAAGGGTTCAATGCTCCACTGCGCTCACCAGTCAATACTTCCTTTGTGCACAGATGGTGCTGGCATTCAATTTCCCACCAGGACCCCAAAAGTATGTAGCCAGTCCTAAAGACGAACACCCAAGGAAAGTCCAGCACTGAGGAGAGATGAGTTACCATAAGCTCAGGAAGACCCTCCTGAAGCCCATCTCCCCCCAGCTTCCATGGAGCACAGCGCGGCCTGGTCCCTCTCGCACCTGTCCCTTTACTGGAGACCGGCTGAGCCTCTCCAGCCTGCGTCTTCTCAGCTTTACTCCCGCAGCTCAGCACCAATGGGCAAAGGCAGAGATGAGACTTGGAATTTCAGCACCGCCATTCTGTCCCTCTCCATGGCATTCTGTCCTGTCACAGCCCAGAAATGGGAGAAGGAAGTGAGCACAGACCAACCCCTGTGACACGCAGAGCCAAACGATTCACGTTCCTTTCCTACAATGTTCGTCTCAGAGACAGGAAAGTGGATTCACATGGAAAACTCACTCAACACATATGCCAAAGATTTCCTATTTGCTCACTCATCCGTAGGCTGCTTTCACAGGTCTACAAATTTCAATTTGTTCTGTTTCCTCACACCCAGGCAAATGGTGTCATCTTGCTCATGTTTTCATCAGCTCACGTCAGTGATGGGGGGTTTCATTGTTTCTTTACCATCCGTCCCAGTCAATCTCAGCTCCTCTACCACATGACCCGCTTCCCCTTACCTCCCTGCTTATGTTTGTCCATGCACAGGAAGCATTCTGTTCCAGTTGATAGAAGAGTCGCTGAAGCCCTGAGCAGAGTCAAGCCCCTCACGGCTTGTGCACCGAGTGATCAGAAGGGTCACCGCCCACTGCCTGCCTCTGGGGACCACTGACCAGGCGTGAATCACTCACCTTCTATAGGGACTATGGCAGCAGTAGATATTTAGGGGCTCCCTGCTCCCCTCCTTCCAGGGTGAGTGATTACCGCTAACCACACAGGTCAGACACCAAGTGGAGCAGCCACCAGCCCTCCACGCTCAGCTGTAATACCTGGGCCAAGGGAGCCAGTGCAGGTCAAGCAGAACAAAGTCTGATTCTCACGCTGCAGGTTTCTGCCATGCAGCTGGCCCATCTGCTATGGCAAGAGATAGTATACTCCTGAAGACACAGTTCATGGTGCCCGGCAGGTTGGGTGATGCCTAGGAACTTCAGAAGCTGAACTGTCAAATGGGGTACATGTGTATGGCTTGCTGTCCTGTTCTGGGTTCTGAGCCAGGTTCGGGGCTACAGGGCAGAACAAAGAGGTGTGGGGGTTAATTACCATCTCCCGGTCTACATCTGAGAGCCTGAGAGCCAAGATGCCTGTATTCAGCTAAGTCCTGGCTGTGTCTAACCACAGAGTGTGGATCTGGATCCCAGGGCTGTCTCTCCACAGTGACACCCATCCGGTCCATTTACCAAGTTCTGCCCTTACTGGAAGCTTCTGAGCCTTTCCAGATGGCCCCCAGGTGCTTGCCAACAGCACCTGGAGGTCAGGTAATTAAAGGGTAGAATTCTGAGACACTCCATCTTTCTGAGTGTTTTCGGCTGCTCCTCAATCACCACCACCGCTATTCTAATTGGCCTGCTCACTAATTACTATCACTCAGCCTTAATAGATCCAAGAACTGATTGAGCCTGAGTGATTCACATCTGCTCTCAGATGACAGAGCCAGAGAGCTCAGCTTCTGTCTGTGCCCTGGGCTTCCTCTACCCTCTCTGGAGGTCCACACCCCCAGTACAGGGCACTGGCTTCTCCTAAATCACAGGGTAAACCCTCATGGCTGAACTCACTGTTGAGCTTTTCTGCTAAATGGGGTCTATACCACTGGCCTAGGCCCCACAGGGATACACCTGCAGCTCAACACATTGTTTTCTACCCTCGCTGTGACCAAGAATGTTCAGGATGCAAAGCCACAGGCATCTTAGGAAGAGCCGTGAGAAAGGACTGACCTGAGGATTTGGTCTTCACGCCTAACACAACATTGACGCTTATCAGACTCGCGCTGAGGGAAATGGTTGGGAGGGATGGGGGAGAGCGATGAAATCAAGATACACTGTGCTAATATTTCACCCGAAAAATACAAATGAAAATATTAAACAGCAAAGAAGCAAAACAAGATGCATTGTACTTATAAATTGCTCCATTGAACAGCACTGCCTTTGTACGACTACTTAAAGAAAATAAAAAATAAAATGACAACTAGATTGCAATAAAGATTTGCTAGATTGGGTAAATTTAAATTTATAGTTTAATATGAGTTCATAAGTTACTTATGTTGCTCAGACTTCTAGTCAGATTTTAAATCTCTGCCCTGTAGTTGTTCTAACACAGACACATAGACACAGACACAGACAGACAGACAGACACACACACACACATTTGGACATAAACTTCAGATCTTCATCAATTGAAGTTTATGAGACTCAATTAGCATGGATAGGGATTCAATTAAAGAAGGGCTTTTTTACTGCATTTTTTTTCAGAATAATGAAACAACCTACACGGTTCTGAGGTACACTAAGAGTCAGTCAAATTAGGAAGCAATTGAATTAATTGGGAATACAATACTTTGAGCTCTTCTTTAATAGCTGAGACAAACCCAGGGAAAAAGCACTCTGCTATGTAACTGTCCCTTTCATGTAGATGTTAGCAAAAGAAAATATTAAATTGGTCAAAAATATGACCAATCCTCTGCTCTACAAACAGCACATTTCTTAAAGGAAACAAAATGGAAAAGGTATCCACAACACAGCCATTGTTCTACAAATGGCTTGGGGCATGTGATCATTTGATCTGCTTTTACATGTGATCATGTGATGTCCTAGGACTTCCTCGCCCAGTCTTGAAGAGGAAATAGCTGACCACAGGCTCTCATACACTGATTGGCCAGTCCACTGACTCAGCACAACTCAGTGACCTACGTGGGTGGGAGGGGTTCTGCTCAGGAAACAGAATAAAGAGCCCAGGGTCTAGGAGCCAATAACATTCCAGGAAAAACAAAACAAAATGGGACAAAAGGATTCATGTTCCCCACAGCCTGCAGGGTTCAGTGGAAGGCGAGAAGAGACAGGTCATGGGAGCTGGGAGCCCCAGCCGCTGACCAGTTTCAGGGTAAACAGACTCTTTCTAGGCAGAGGAGGAGAAGGGGAAGGGGAACAGAGCCTGTGGGCAAGTGACAGGAGTGTGGAAAACAGGATCCAGCAAGGAGAAGGGGGCTTGGGAAAGAGCAAGGGCATCTGCACAGGAAGGCAGAGGCCTGAAGTGGTGTCTCTTCACCTGTGCACAGGCCCTGTTCACAGCGTCACCTGTGCTCCCTTTCTGAGCTCCCCAGTCCAGCCATCTGCTCCAGCTTGTCATGCCTCCCAGTGAAAGGGCAAGGCGCATGCTTCTGCCCATGGATGATAGACTCTCTGTGACCACCTTTCACCAACAGGAAGAGGACAGAACTTACATTAGCCAGTTTCCAACCACAGGAAGTAGAGCAAAACAGGCTACACCAGTTCCAGACCAGTCATCTCATCGTAGAGTTAATTTCCCCACCAAGGATATGCCCTGTGACCACTGCCCCTCTATCTCATGTATAGTAGTAACACCTGAACCTCAGCCATAGCCCAGAGCCCAGCCCAGCAACCTGCAGCCTAACGCAGGGTCCTCCAATCAATCCCAGATTGGATCAACTGAACCACAGTCTACACACAGTCATGGGAACCTTAGGACAAAGGACTGCAAGCAACCATGTGGAAGCATATTTTGTTATGAACCATTTTTATGACAATACATGATTGAAACATACCAGGTCAAGAAATCTGGACTTCATCCTGAAACAGATAGAAAGCCCAACTGTAGTCAGAGGAGAGACCAAGCAGGGTTGGTATTTTTGACATCTGGCACTTACAGAACAATTGAGGTCAAAGAGGAGAAGAATTAGAGCACAGTAAGTAGGCTACAAGGTGAGAAGTGAAACTGTGGGAAGACACTGAGGTGAATGAAAGGGACAAACTCAAGAGCTATGGAGAAGATGATACCTTACGGGCGGAGGAAGTCGGGACAAGTTTTGGAGAGCTCTGGTTTTCTGGCTCCAGAAGAGTCTCCAGAAAGTAAGCTTTCAAAGCAGGTGGCTTGAGTTCCACGTGGACATGGGACATCCAAGATGCTGGGGCCTAGGCAAGAGGAAATGACCGGAAGTGCAGCTGGAGGGGGGTGGCACTTGGAGAAGCTCAGCTGTCAAGTGTGAGCATGGATATTAGATGAGGAATAAGGATGATGTGCAGCTAGAGGAGAGAGAGAAAGAATGGGAAAGGTGGGGGAAACAATAGAAACAAAAGCATCAGAAAGGAAAGGTTCAATGGGAAATAAAACAGAGCCAAAGGCAAACATGTCAGAAGATGAGTTTCAATGCTTCTGTGCCGATCATTGACCATTGGATGGATGTGGGAAGGAAAGCTTCGGGAAGCCCCAGCACAGCCCTCTGCATCAGCCTCTCCCTCTGGAAGAACAGGAAGCAAGTGGAATGTCTACTTCCAGCATACATGAGGCTGAGGCAGGGAGCGGGGGACCTGGGACTAAAGGCAGTTGCAAAAGCTGATTCCACAGCCTTTTCATCAAAGCAGCAGACAGAGCCATAAAAAGCAACTGGGTGACCCAGAGCCATGGACAAAGAAGACAAGAGGAGCATGGACCAACCACACAAGGTAGCCAGGCTCTGCAGAGATCCAGCACCATCCACCTTGAGGAGATTCCTTCAGCTGTCCTGGAAGCCTGGAAGGAGCAGGGCTTGCAGAAGGACACCTGTAAGATATGACAGATCTAGCATAACACCAAGTGTTTTCTGCCAGTATGACAGTGGGTGGAAGAGTTTAGGAACAAAGGGAAATGGGAACTTGGAGGAAGAACATGAGTTCACTGTTTGGAAAACTTGCCCAGGGAGGGAGATAGGTATGTCAGGCTAGAGGCTTCATCTGCAGTAAAAGAGTTGCTAACACCATTGTCACAGAGAAAGGACTTGGGGGACAGAAGTGACTTCTGATGCACAAAAGGCTCCCATGCGGGTGCGGAGGCAGCAGCATGGGTCAGGGGCCTGGCTCCCATGCGGGTGCGGAGGCAGCAGCATGGGTCAGGGGCCTGGCTCCCATGCGGGTGCGGAGGCAGCAGCATGGGTCAGGGGCCTGGGTAAAGCAATGAAGCTCAGGCCAAACAGTGGACCTTCTCTCCTGTAAAGGATGCAGAAATAAGAATGAGACAGAACATGGACAAGTGAACACTGAGCCAGAGAGGGGGGCTCCGCGCATGCTCCTGACTCAGTATCGTGCAGGGACATGTGGCCAAGACATCGGCTTGGGGTCTTAAACAAAGAGGAAGTATTCAGAATCAAAGCTGCCTATAAATGGATGAAGGAGAATCCCACAGGATTGAATCTCAACTCAGGTAGATTTGGTTTCTTCATTCAGCTGTCCCAGTCACTGGGATCTTATTTTTTTCAAGATGACTGAATTTACCCAGAGAACATAGAAGTGACAGGGGAAAAAATTAGATCAATACTTTGGCGATGTGAGCATGGGTCAAAGACGAGGTCAAAGAACAACTGAGAAGAAAACAAAACCAGAACAAGGCCACTGCCACCGATGCTTAGCCACGTCTGGGAATGACCAAAGGCCATGCTCACCCTCCATCGTGGCCTGTCATCTTCAGAGTGATCTTTAAAGGAAGGAAGAAAGAGAAAGAGAATGGGAGGATGTAAAAGCAGAGGTCACATGAGGAAAGTGCACCGAGTTTGGAAGTAGTGAAAACAGAGAGGCCAAGAGTCAGGGGTTACGTGTAGGAATGGTACCTCCAGGCCCTGGTCTTACACATGAGAAAGCCTATCATGTGCGTGCTCTGGTGGAATGCACCAGAGGATGGAGGAAAGGTGGGAAGATGTCACATTTATTGTGACAAGTAAACATCTAAATGAATCCCAAAATACAGAGACGAAGTGAGTGTGGCATTCTTCCCTGAAATGGGCTACCTTAGCCTAATCACCAGAAAATAGCAGACATTCCCAAAATAAAAGACTTTGCAAAACATCTGGCCAATGTTGCGCAAGGAAAGTATCGAGGGCACATGAGACAGGCACACTGAGCCCACTGCTCCCAGGGTAATAACAAAGCAAGGCAGTGTGCAGTGCAGATCCTGAACCAGACACTAGCAGAAAACCTGACAGAAGTCAGCCCCACGGACTTGTGTGATGTGGCACAATGAAGAGAAACAAAGAGACCAAAATTGGCATCAGTGACACAAAAGCAGGCTTTCTGATCTGGGAAGCCTCCCATACTTATAGCAAATAGAGGAACAGATTTAGAGGCTATTTCCAGAGACTACACCACCTGTTCCACCCTTTGTTTTAGAACAAGATCGTTTTGAAGAGAACTGGGGAGAATCTCTTGCTGGAATGCAAACATTTGCACCGACAAGGGACAGACAGCCACCTCCTATCTCCACTGTACCCCAAGGATGCTCTCAGGATTCTACCAACATGGACACTTTATTGAGAGACCACCTCTTGCCCAGGAGGCTGCCGTGGATTCGCTGAAGCCTGAAGGCTTCCAGTGACTTGCACAGTGAGCCCGCTCAGCTTCATCACTCTACATGAAACGGAAATGTGTCCCTGGCTGTCTTGCTAGAACCAAGTCCTACCGCTGGGACAGCTGATCGATGCCTGACATTTCTTCCTGACCTTCTGGAGACTGATGGGGGCTGCTGTGAGGGCGTCCTCCACCCCGCTGACTGCTGAGTTCTCCTTGTGTCTTTGCGTGGTGGAGCGGGTCTGTGAGGATGAGAGGCTGATCCTCCGCCCCTGGGCTGGGTTCCATGCCTTCCAACCTTGGGGGTTAGGATTTCCACTGGAGGATTTGGAAAGAGATGAGCACTCACTCCAAGGTGCTGGCTTTTGTGTAACATTTCTAGAGCCTGACAGAGCTTCAGAGAGCAAGTCTCCTATGTGCACAGTCCAGGCCATCCAGACAGAGCCGTCTTGTGAATTCACCCTAAGGCCTTGCCCAGGCAGGGGCCTGCGCCATCTTGCGCATGCTGCTGTCCCTGCCCAAGTCCCTGGCAGTCAGCCAGAACCCCATCTTTCCCCCTGGCACCGCGGGTGCCATGGTACAGTGTGAGAGTTTACACTCCGCTCCTGGCTTCATCCAGGAGATGAATTATGGAAACAGACCTCAGGCTGTCCAGTTTAAGCCGAACAATATGGTACCAGGGGTGGACAGGAGTTGGCTTGACTCCCAACAGCCTGGAGCCATGGCTGTGGCCGGCACGTTCAGCCCATGAAAGCCTCGGCCTGCACTGGACCCGAACCCAAGATGACAAATGCCAGTGCCTCCCACCCACCCGCCATAGGAGCCCCAGCTCCTCGGAGAGGCAGAGAACAGACTTCATAGGACGACTGCCTGTACCTTGTGTTTTCAGGAACTAGGGTGCACCTCAGAATGACAGGCAGAGCCGGGCTCAGGGCCGCACACTGGCCGGGGGAGGTTGGGCATGGCGGGGTGGGGAAGGGGTTTTGTGGCAGGTTTGGGGCCATGCAGGGGCTTTTCCCTTGAGAGATAGAAAGGAAACTATAGCAAATATTGATGGCATTTCTTCTGAGGAGGGTCTTCTCTTCAAAGGTGGCACTGGAGGAGGAGGAGGAAAGAAAGGGAAGATGAACAGCCTGGAAATCGTTTAAATGTATTCTGAGTCCTAATATATCTCACCAGGCATGCATCGCTACCAAATGAAGGAGGCACTGTAATTCCTGTGTGCTAGCTACTGACCAGGGCAGACAACAAGAAAACAAGGCAAGCAAATGAAACCCAAACAAATGAGTGCTCAAATTCTGTGCTCAAGGCGAGTGCTCTACCACTCGAACCACAGTGCCACTTCTGGTTTTTGAGTGGTTCATTAGAGATAAGAGTCTCAGGGGGACTTTTCTGCCCAGGGTGGCTTCAAACCAAGATCCTCAGATCTCAGCCTCCTAAGTAGTTAGGATTACAGGTGTTAAGCTGCCAGAGCCCAGCAGCTTTTCATAATACTTTTTCAAGTTCCATCCAAACAGCTGTACACATCTTATTTATTTTTGCAGTTGCAGTATACACATTCCCGAGCTTTTCAGAATGGAATTTCATGGCCCAATCCAAGGTGAACGCCAGATCCAAGGTGAACGCCAGCGATCCTTCTGCGTTAGGGACACAAAAACTAACACTGAGAGAGCAAAATCTCTCTACCTCAGCATACCAAAAGGACAACAGAACTGCTAACTTCCTGATTTCCCCCCCCCCAAAGTGGTAATCCTAAAAATATGGACCAAAGGCATGCCCTGAGAGTACTGAAGCCCTGGATAAAATGATGGCGTCTTCATCCAGGCCCATTCACTCAGGTGAGATATTGTGTGAGATATTGGGGATCATCTACAAAGCCATGGTCCCCATTGCCCTCCACAGCCGGGCTTGCTGGGACACCCCTCTCTGCTCAGCTCCCCGGATACCTGCTCTGAAGCACAGAGGTGCAGTTCCAGGTCATCCCAGGCTCCCCCGACCAGTCCATGGGTACAAAAGAGCCAAAGGCACTGAACACCTGAACAGTAAGGAGGACACACGGTCACACCCTGAGAAAATACGGCTCTCTACTTGCCCTGCACGTGCAGCCACCAGGCTATAAGTGGGAAGTCGGCTGCTCCCCAGATCTACAAAGAAAATAGGGTAATCCTTGTGGGAGCGCCCGTGCATGTACACATATACACGTACCCCTCAAGACTGTTTGGGATAGGATAACCTTGCTGTGATTTGAGTGGTCAGAACTTAGCACATCCACAGATCCAGCTCTTCTTGCATTGCTAGGCAAAAGGGAGAGGCGAGCAAGCTGCCTGGCCGAAGCCACAGAGGAAGCAAACAGCTCAGGACCAGCTAGCAATCAATCCTCCATCAGAACTGGGTCAGCTCAGCTCACTCAGAAACACTGTGCCAACCTCGCAGCCAGGAAAACAGCAGCAGAGGCTCAAAGTGGAGCGAGCCCTAAGGCTGCCCCCAGGCTGCCAGGCCAAGGCCAGTAGAAGTGGGCACAGGGATGGCTAGCGGCCACATGGGATCATCTACTGGCCTGGGCACAGCAGAGGAAGGAAGGAAGTAGATGAGCTACCAGGCTTTACAATCTGCACACCCTCACACTCACATCTACTCATGCACACACAGGCCCAGGCGTGTGCACACACACACTCCCACATGAATGTACCTCCACTCATGCATAAACACATACCCAGCATAGCCTCATGAAAGCACACACACAGGTCTGTGTGTTCAACTACATGCATGTACATGCAGAAACACACATGTGCAAGGGTACTCGTTTACACATGCCCAGCCATGTACACACATACACCTAATACAGACAATGCACACTGACACACTCTTATGCACATTCCCAAGCAGTCACACAGATGCTCACACCGGTATTTCCCACAGTAGCCCCACCCACCACATCAGACTATCCAAATAGGAGCCTCAAGCCCTGCCTTCTACTCAGCTGCCCTGTGATTCTGAGGACAGACATGTAGCAAGGATGGGTGGAGATTCCAGGAGCAGCTTCTCTTACCACTAAGATCCCAGAAGACCAGAAACCTCACCACTCATTCTGATTCTGTTTCCTAACCCCGTGCCTCCTGGAGGCTGGAATGACAGCCTGCCGGTGGGGGCGGAAGCAAAGAGGGAAGAAGGCGAAGCAGCAGCCCCTCTCGGAGGAAATGTGAGAGCCACGCACTGGCACAGGCCAGAGCAGGACTTCACAAAGCAACAAGAGCTACCCTTGCGCCAACGCCAGACGCCAGCGCAGCAAATGGACGCGTTCTGTTCTGCCATCACACCGCTCGGGAGCAGGGGAGCAGCGTCTGTCACGGAGCGTAGATCCCACGCTCACCTCTGGTCTTGGCCGTTACCAATGTCTCCAGCATCCCTCAGACACATCGCAGGAAACTGCTTTTTGGTGGACCTTTTTTCACTAGAGCTACATTCATACCCAGCTGGTGGATAGGAAATGTATCCTGTATGCTTATTTGCTCTCTTTTCATTCCCTGAATGATGCCATCCAAAATTGCAAATTTCTTCTGGAAGGAACCTCATTAGCACTTGGGACAGAGCACCAGGACGAGCACTTAGGCTAGGACTGGACACTGAGCAGCAGGACTTGTTAGAACCATTGGTATTTCTCCAGAGAATTCCCCTCTTCTTCCTTAGTCACACTCTTCACAGTTGCTCTGTTTACATTTCCTGAAACCCTGGGAGAAAAATCTCTTCTGAAGAAGGGGCTCTGAGAAGCCCCACCCTCTTTGCTCTCCAGATTCACCCAGCTACCATTCTGGGGGAAAAGCTCCAGGATCATCATTCTCCCTGACAACCCAATCTGCTCAGGCTGGTTTTGAACCATGATCCTCAGACCTCTGCCTCCTGAGTAGCCAGAACTGCAGGCATGAGTTACCTGCAGCTGGCTGGAAGATTGCTATCTTGATATCCAAAGTGGGCCTGGCTACTGGCAGAAGTCCAAAGAAGGGAAAGACGGCCCTGTTGGTCACCTCCCCTGCACCCAACCCCAGCAGCTCTGCTCCCACATGCCCGTCACAGCTCCCCGTGAGTTTCTCCTGGCAGGAAAGGACCCTCAGTTCCACTGAGAGCTGTATCCATCGGCCACTAGGCCCGAGCCCTGAGTGCCTGGGAGTTTTATCTGTTCCTTTATGAAAATGGAGCACAAATCAGAGACAGCAGCCCTGAGCTGGCACGGGCTGGCACTCTCTCAGCTCCACTTTCTGTCCTCCTAACAGCTGGCACTCCCCTGGGGATATTTTGTGCCATCGTCAGCAGCAACTCCTACCAGCTGGCATATTGACAAACTAATAAAACAGATCGTGTTAGTGGAGAGTGCTGGCACTTCCTTCAGTGCGTTTAGGCTGATGTAGTGTGATCGGGCTGTGCACAGGCCTTGCTCAGAGAGAGAAGGAGAGGGGGGCGAGGAGGAGGGAGGGAGAGGGAGAGAGAGGGAGAGAGAGGGAGAAAGGGGGGCAGAAAAATTGAATAACAGTGTTCAAAGGACTTTCTGAGAGGGAAAATAAAACTTTGCTGCTTGTACTCCCAAAGGTCTAAGCAAAGGACCACACATTCTCAGGTATGTGGGGACCATCTGGTCATTTCCCTTGCAAACGTCAGCAACATTAGGGGCATTTGTTTGCTTGCTACTCAAGAGGACTTCAGGGGAAAGATATGGGCAGCAGCATGGAAGAAGTGGAATAAAGGAGTCTAGAAAGCCAGAGAAGTCAGAGTTGGGGGGGGGGAGCAAAGGGAGGAGGGAAGGGGAGAGGGTGCTGAGGGGAGGGGAGCTCCCGCCCAGGGGCCATAGGAGGCCAGCAGCATCATTTGAGGTGGGGGAGGGGTCAAGGATGCTTATTTCCCAATAGCTCTCCTTGGCTGCCTACAGCCCAGCTGCCAGTGTTGGTCATTTTGTATGGCCTGTGAACTATGTTGTAAATATCCAAATGCCCTTAGCAGAGAAAAGACTCCCCATCCCTAGCAGGAGATGTGCGGGGCGGGGGGGGGGCACAGAAAGGAGAAGCAGCATCATGGGGGTCATATCTGAAAACCCCGGGGAGCTGCAAGAGCAAGGCTGTGCCCCAGGTGGGAACGGCCTGACAGACCGTCCATCATTCTGAAGAAGCAACAGAACTGAATTCTGGGAGAAACACTTGACCCAAGGCGTAGAGTGGAGACAGGGGAGAGGGTTGCTTGCTTTAGTTTAGGCCACGAAAATGCCAAGGGGACTTTTTGTTTATGTAGTTAATATGGACTGCATTCTTATGTCACCCCTTTCCAAAACATAATTCACCGATTGAAGCTTAACCCTTAATAGCATGGTGTTAAGTAACGAAGTAATTAGGTCATGATGTCTGGAGCCCTCGTGAATCAGATGAGTGCCTTTAGGAGCCTGGTGCCAGTGCCTCACACCTGCAATCCCAGCTACTCGGGAATCTCAGATCTAAGGGTCAAGTTTCAAAGCCAGCCCAGGCAGGAAAGTCCTGAGACTCTATCTCCAGTGAACCATTAAGAAGCTGCAAGTGGAGCTGTGGCTCAAGTGGTAGAGCACTAGCCTTGTGCAAAAAAAAGCTCAGGGACTGCACCCAGACCCTGAGTTCAAGCCCCAGGACTGGCACCCAAATAACACAACAATAACAACAACAACAAAAGACAAGAGAGAGCTTGCTTCTGCACTCTCCTCTCTGCACCAGTGGTGATTCATTCACAAATCAGGAAGGAGGCCTGGCCTGGAACCACATCCCTTGTTGCTTTGATCTTGGACAGCCCAGCTTCAGAGATGGGAAATAAATAACTTGTTTAATTCAGCCAGCCTTGGTTATTCTGTAAGAGCTATCTAAAGAGCTAATGGTCATGTGTGGTCTGGTTCTGGAGCAGAAAGGCATAAGCAACACGCCTTCCCATACAAAAGTAGCATAGCATCTTTCTCCCCTCGAGGAAGAGAAATGCTGCTTACCATCATCCAGCTCTCTTCGAAAGTGCTGCTCCCTCAGAAATACCTTCCGGGGTAATGCTGTTCCCTCCCACACCCTCACCTCACCACATGGGACGCTTTCTTCATTGGTAGCTGGGAATATTCTCCCGTTTACTCTTTTTATGTTTGTGATCTGTCTCCCACCGGCACCGCTGGACATTTCATGGGATTTGAATTTCTCTGTGCAACTCAATGCTCCAGAAGCTGAACAGGGTTTATGAATGAGTGAGTGAGTGCACCAGGGCACATCCTTGCTACAAGCCCTGCTACACGTTCACACACCCATACACGCGTGCACACACACACGTGCACTCGCATGTGCGCACACATGCGCACACACGCACACACACACACACACATACACACACACACACACACGTGCGCTGCACCTGCTCCATGCTGACTCCCGATGAGTGATTCCTCTTACTTCACTGACACTTGACCAGACTCTGTGCACGTCACCTCCCTCCCGACAGCGGTTCCAGCAGGACCCAGGTTCTAACCCCTCTGGATGTGTCACATCGGCTCCGTGCCCCGGACACAGGCAAGTTTGAGCAGATACTCTGACAACAGAGTATCCAAGGGCGTGGCAGGGTCCAGGGAACCACACGTGGGCATGACTCCAGGGGTCAGGAACATCAGTCCCACGCTCTAGCATCCCAGGTCCTCCCTAGAGCAGTGCCAGCCCAGAAAGCAGGGCACAGAGAGGGCTAGGGGTCCCCAATACCAGTGAGAGCGCATCAACCAGTACCAAGAGAAGGAGGCTCGGGCCCTGCTCCCCCGTACCCTGTGACCTCTGCTGCTCCAGGAGACACATTCTGCCCACCCCTTTGACCTCAGTGCCTGCGCCCCTTGGGCTCAGCTATCCTTGCCCACCCCCCCCCCGTGGCCCCTACTTTCAAGGCCCACTGAAAACCCTCCATGCAGAAGGAGCTGCTCCCCAGAACTCTCCCCGTGTAGCAAGCCACCCATCCCGGGCTCCCCTTAACAACAATATGTCTGCAAACCCGAGAGGCACGGCCATCCCTTCCCGGCCACCAAAAACAACGCTGAGAGCCAAGCACGTGTTTGTGTTCTATGCAGGGGTGGCTGGGTCATTACATCCCTCTGCCTGAGAAGTGAAGATCACTTCCTTCCTCCAGACTCATTTTGCCTCCTGAATAATTCCCACCGCCCGCAGTGAGCCACCTTACCCCATGCAGCGCCAAGCGCCCCCTGTGGGGAGGCCTGACAAATACGGGGTGCACGCAGCCTGGAGCCTAATGAGCAGTAAGAGACGGAGACTCCGGCAGCACCTGGGAGACATAGATCGGCCTTGAGGGCATGTTCATCTGGCCCTTCGCTAATGTATTCCGCAGAACTCTTCTGACCCCAGTACTCTGTCACAGCTCCTGTAAATGATGGTCTACAGCAGCCAGCAGACCTTGTCCTGACCCTCGTGCAGAGCAGACAAAAGGAAGTGCAAGTGAAGGACTTCCGCAGCAAAGCCTGAGGAAACAGCTCCTGAATTAACCATAAGGCGCGATGACTTGGCCCTCTGTCACCTACGGTTTAGGCGGGGGTAGGGGAGGACCAGGGGCTTTTACTGAAAGTAAAGAGAAATGACCACGCAAGTAAACCCACACTTATCTTCATTCCAGGAAACGATGTCACTAAAGCCACGTGCCATGGCTCAGGCATGACAGGAACGGGAGTCCTCAAGGGTCCTGGGCACTCACCCCAGCATGGCCGTGTTGAAGGAGGGTCCTCTAAGAGGTGGGTGAGCAGAACGGAAACACCACACTCAGAAGGAGGTTCTGGGAGAACCTCAGCTGCTTTATGCAGGGGGGGGGGGAGTTACACAAAGAGACCCCCCCAAGCACCACCCACGCCTCACACTCCAGGTGATCTCACCTACCAAGGTGCACCAACCATGTAGCCACACCGCCAGCACCCTCACCAGAAGCTGGTCCATTGGGGCTGCCCACCACCAATGGTCAGCCTTCAAAGCTGTGAGCCAAGTAGACCTATTCTCTGCAACATTACCAAGCCTCGGGTTATTTGGTACAGTGACAGAAAATGACTGAATGTCAACTCCAAATGGATCAAAGACCTTGAACTCAAAGCAGACACTCTGAACACATTACAGGATGGAATAGGAGAAACCCTAGGTCTCCTTGGCTCAGGCCGAAATTTTCTGAATAGAGACCCGGAAACACAACTAATCAAAGAAAGGTTGGACAAATGGGATTGCATAAAGTTGCAGAGCTTCTGCAAGGCAAATGACATAGCTAGCAAGATCAATAGAAAGCCCACGGATTGGGAGAAGATCTTTACTAGCCATACAACGGACAAGGGTCTCATATCTAAAATATACTTGGAACTCAAAAAATTAAACCCCCCAACAACAAATCCTCAAAGAAACAACTGCCCAATAAATAAGTGGGCGACATGTAATTGTAACCCCTCTGTACAGTATGTTCACAAATAAAATTAAATTAAATTAAAAAAAGAAACAACAGCAAGAAAGAAAAAAATAAAAAATAAATAAATAAATAAATAAATAAGTGGGCGAAAGACTTAAAGAGAAGCTTCTCTGAAGAAGAAAGAAGGATGGCCAATAGACACATGAAGAAATGTTCAACATCCCTAGCCATAAAAGAAATGCAAATCAAAACAACATTGAGATATCACCTCACTCCAGTTAGAACGGCAAAAATCAAGAACTCTAACAACAACAGATGCTGAAGGGGATGTGGACAGAAAGGAACCTTACTTCATTGTTGGTGGGAATGTAAACTTGTTCAACCACTTTGGAAAGTAGTATGGAGGTTCCTCAAAAGACTTCACATAGAGCTCCCCTATGACCCAGCAATCCCACTTTTGGGCATTTACACAAATGTTTACAAACAAGACCACACTAAAGCTACCAGCACAACTATGTTTATTGCAGCATTATTTACCATAGCTAAGATATGGAACCAACCCAGATGCCCCTCAGTAGATGAATGGATCAAGAAAATGTGGTATATATACACAATGGAATTCTATGCCTCCATCAGAAAGAATGACATTGCCCCATTTGTTAGGAAATGGAAAAACTTGGAAAAAATTCTATTAAGTGAAGTAAGCCAGGCCCAAAGAAACATAGGTCCCATGGTTTCCCTTATTTGCAATATCTAGTATATGTATGAGTCAAGCGGAAAAGGTCAGATAATGTGATGTCAGGAAAATGAACCCTTAGATATGTATTTTAATGTTTTTTTCTTTCATGCATGTGTTTCTAATGCATTTATAAGATTATCTCTTTGTTGCCTTGTATGTCCCTCCCCCACAGTATAACCCCTGCTTTCACTATATTTGATGTCAGTATAACTTGTGGAGGAGATGGGGATAAAACAGTTGTTTAAGGATACAGGTGGACCTGTTGCAACAATGAGAAGTACAAGTTGTCATGTCCAAAATGAGCTTTACAATGTCGGTGCGGGGGGGAGGGGGAAGAGAAGGGGGGGAAGGAGAAGGATTGGGATGGGGGGGAGGGGGAAGGCTGGGAAGGGATGTGAAGGGTAAACAAAGGAGGAGGCTGCAATGCTTGGTAAGAAATGTACGTATTATCCTGCCCATGTAATTGTAACCCCTCTGTACAGTATGTTCACAAATAAAATAAAATTAAATTTAAAAAAAAGAAAATGAACCCTAAAAAAAAAAAGAAAATGAGTGAATGTATCACCCATACATCTGGATCTGATGACGGTCCCTTGAACTCCATCTGCCTTTTCCTGAAAGTGTCTTCAAGGTCGTGTTGTGGGAGGTCCTTTATTTATTTTTTTTCTTTAGAAGGAAGACCATCAACCCATCCCAATGCTCGGGCTGCATGCTCAAGCCACAGGATGCACACACACATGCACACATGTACACACACAGAGTCGGGGTGTGGAGACAGCAGAGGGCTTCAGGGGCAGGAGCAGGGTGTGAACACACTGACAACAGGAACACGGTCCCCTGTGTGGTTTGGTTTCTAATCCCTCCATCCATCTCCCCACCCAGTGTTCCCTCCTAACGGGACGCCTGCCCTCCAGCTGGCCTACCTCATTGACAAGCTGGCCTCTTCAAGAAATGAGAAAAGTAGCTGACCGCGGGGTGTCTCCTTCATCCAGAGCCAGGTAGGAGAAGCCACCTGGCATCATGGGCTTTTCTTTATTTGTTTATCATTTTTTTCCAGTGTCTCCATATAAGTGAAGACTGACCTCGGACTGAATCCTCCTACCTCTGTCTCCCAAGTGTTTGACTTTCAGGTCTACCTCACTCCTCCCTGCTCCAGAGAGATCTTCGAGCAAGAGGAAAGGGCTCCTGTCTTTTTGCTATATATGGCTCTCCTGTGCCATCTTTTCAGTTCCACGTTCAATCATAGTTCAATGAAACAAAACCTTCCACTGAGTAGAAACTGAGGAACTGACCTATATTGATTTGAGTGCTGTCCCTGGGCTTCTTGTGCTCAAGGCTAGTGCTCTACCACTTGAGCCACAGCTCCATTTCTGGTGGTTAATTGGAGGTGAGAGTCTCACAGACTTTCCTGCCTAAGCTGGCTTCAAATCATGACCCTCAGATCTCAGCCTTCTGCGTTGCTAGGATAGCACGTGTGAACCACCAGTAATCTTATCTATGACTCTCGACTACTAAAACCTTTGCTTAGAACTGGGTCCAACACCAGCCCTTTAAAACCTGTCTAAGGTCAGGTTGAATTCGCTGGCTCCCTGCCCAGCCCTCCCTGAGGTCCAAATGCCATATTTTTAAAAGATTTTCTTCTGTGCTGTGCCTTTTAAGATCCTGCCTTAATGCTGTCTTAAAGATAAATGTCTCAGGTTCCCTATTCCTGGCAAATTGAACTGAAAATTTCCCAAGACTAGTACTGCAGCTAACACCGTTTCGTTCCCTTATCTCAGGGCCCAGACGAGGCCAGCACTTTTGCCCCCAGGACCTCCCCACACTCATGGCCACCAAGGGCCTCAGCACCACCAGCTGGGCAGGAGAGGATAAGAAGAGGAAAGGAAGAGGAGGGAAAGCAGAGGATGGTCGGGGAATGGAAGCAGGGTGCTCAGAGCAGGTGACTCCCAGAAAGGCTTCATCCATGGACCCACGGTGCTTCTAACTCAAAGCAGGGGTGCCAGGGGAGGGAAGCCCAGCAATACAACCTCTCCCAGTCCTATCAAAGGCTAGGGATAAGCTCCAAGGACAAACACAGGGACTCTGACAGGACCTCAGATCTGCAAGGAAGCCCAGGTCTGGGAGGCTCACTCCAACTGAAGGCACAGCTTGGTCATTTCTTTTGATCAGATTTGCCAGCACCAGATGCCACAACTCTGGTGAAGCCTGGTGCAATGGCCTCTTTTATAAAATGGTGTTCTTACTGTGCCTTCTTACCCTCTCTCCTCCCTAAGAACTTCTCCATAACAAAGCCAACCGGCAATGCCAAAGGAAACACAAGTGCATTGCCACCAGCATCTTGGGTTTTCTATTTGCAGGCAAGCCACAAAGTGTCAAGCTCTGTGAATTAGCAAATGTCTTTCTCTGTCATAAACATTTGCTAGAAACAGCCCCTGGGTGGTTGCATGAAGAATGCAAAACAGCTATTTTTAACTCGCAAATGAGAACAGCAACAGCTAATTTGGGGCTACTGCTCAGTTTTGATGCTGGGGGCTGCCTGTGAATGGGAGGAAAATACAAAGGGAAATGGCTTCCTGGCACGGTCCCCACCAGCCCCTGAGAAACAGAATCACTGATGATCCAGTGGGACGGGCCGGCTGGGGTCACTGGGCTTCTTATGCCTTGAGGCTGTGGCTGTGGTGCTGCTAAGGACAGACAGGCAGCTGTTACGACAGCACCTGTGGCTAGGGCCACCAAGCCTTTGAACCCTAGAGAAGAAGGACAGAGAGTAAGGACCTGGGTTCCAGGAACCCAAGCTTCCTGGAAGAGATTTGATCATGAGCCCCATAGGATGGGAAACAGGGCCTTTCAAGTGCTTGAGAGGAATGCTGATAAAGCAAGTCTTCATTACTTTTAAAACCAATAGATGGCATTGCTGGTGCTGAAAGTAATGGAAACCGGGATCTCCCAAAGACAGGCTTCCAAGTGAGCAGTTGCCAAGACCACCATTAATATGGCTTTTCTAGCATCAGACAAGGGCCTAGCTTCCTCCCACCACTGGGCACAGCCCCTTCTGGGAGGGCCACCACCTCCTCACCGCTGGGCAGCAAAGGCAGACTGCTACAAGGAAACGACGCCTAAATCATGGAGAAAAATAACTGGTGCCATTCTGCCTGGCCTGGCCAGACTCAGGGGTATGGCTTCAGGACCCACCTAAAACGTTGTCCCTAGCCTCAGCATTCTCCTTCCTCCACACATACTGTGCTCCAGGACCCCATGGGGCTGCCCGGAGCTGGGTCTCAACCCTCAGCTCTGGTCCAGGCTCACTAGAGCTCTAGACATTCCCTACCCTCTAAGGTTAAACTTTTGAGCACGCAGCTGGCCATCTCCTCTTCTTCCTGAAAGGCTCTAAAGCTAGATCCATCTATGAATACACATTCTGAGGAATTATGGTGTGCCTTCTTGTGATGGAACTGGAAGCATGGGGCCTGGTGGAAGAGAAGCCAAGATAAGATGTCTCCCAGTCCCTCCAAGAATCCCACGAGGAACACAGACGTGGCCCATTCCTCGTGCCGCTGCATGCACGAAAGCATGGCAGTCTACAGAACATTACTTTAAAAAAGTTCCCATTCATCACAAAGTACCTAGCCTGTGTAACCCACGAAAGCATGACAAAGCAGACTTTTTGGCCATTTTAAAACACACTCATGCCCATGGGTAATTCTCTCCCCTCGAGTGCAAGCAGCACCTGTAACCCACTTCCAACCAACAGACAGGGAAGAAGCAACAGGCCAACTGCCCAGTGATTTGCTGAGTAAGATTGGATTCTCCTGGCTAGCAGACTCCAGTGATTCTCTCCCATACTGGCCTGGAGACTATGGCCATATTGATGAGCTCATATGGCTCTGAGAAACAGAATCACACAGCTGGGCTGCTGCAAAGACCTGAGTCCTCCTGAGGACTTTGTGACTCCAGAGGACCCTTCCTCATCAATGCTCAATGAGACCCCAGTGCTGCCTGGACCATCATCCCAGCCTGGGGTTGTAGAGCACTCAGCTGAGGTGCCCCGGGTTCCTGACCTAAAGGAGGGCTGCTGTAATATGTGCATGAAACTGTGGAGTGGTAATTTGTTACAGAAGAATGATGAAGCCATGACACTCAGAGGCAAGGACCCAAAATGGATGGAGAACCTCTGCCTGGCTCTCTCTCTCTCTCCTACCCTCTCCCCCGCCCCCCCTTCTCCCTCTGCCTCAGTTTGCTTGCTCTGGAAGGAAGCCAGGCACCATGCTTTGCTGACACAATGGAGAAGCCCAAGTAGAGCTCAGCAGACACCTCCACTGACCATCATGAAGAGCAGCAACAAGTCGTATCCCCTCCCAGCCCCAGCCCAGCCTGCAAGTGATCACAGCCCACACCGAGATCCTGACCTAGAGATCTCAGGAAGGAATGGGAGATGCCCAGTGAAGCCATACTCAAACAGGAATAGTAAGTATTCAGTGTCTCTGAAGCCAAGGTGCTTTGCAGGAAATTGTTATGCAGCGATAGACAACTATCCCATCCCCATGGTCTACAGCTAGCAAGTAGGAGCAGGACCACCATGGCTGGATAGACCCCTGGGGCTCCTTCTCCCCAGACCCAGTGTCCCAAAATCTTCACTAGGCTGATGGGGGGTTGCAACATGGAGGGAGTGGAGGAGGGGGGCGGAAAGACTTCTGATGGGAAATCTGGGCATGTGACACAGAAATAGTGACAAATAAGAACTTGGGGAGACAGAATTTAAAACCAGAAAAGAACTGAACACTTGTGATTTAGAACTATAAATCGAAGCAGTCTCTTGTAGCTATTGCTCCTTTCCGAGAAGCATGAACATATATTCTCTTAAGTAAAGTTAATCACATCATTTCTACACCTTATATCTTCTAATAAAATGCCTGTGGTTGTAAAAGATAAATACACCTGCATTTTTATGATGGATTTGAGAGGCAAAAAAGAAGCCTAAGGTCACACGTAAGTCTGTGGGAAGACACATACCGATGCGGGCATGGTGCATAAACCATGTAAGACCTTACACTTGGCTAACGTCATTTAGTAAAATGCATTGAATAAAACATAAGCACTGTCATTTGCAATAATCCCATGGGAATAATAGAGCACCTGAATTTCAATGAAAAAGTAGGAAAGACTAGAATAATAGATCCATTCATATAAGGCAACTTCGGTGCAAAAGGCTATAAACCAAAGGGGTGGGGGGATTTCTCTAGCAGAGACCTGAGTGATGTAGTGCCAGGACGATAAAAAATAGATGAGTATGAAGAGCCAGTACACAGGCTTCCCATAATTTTAGTCCCGTCATGACAACGTGTCAACAGTGAAGGAGAGACCAGGTCACCACCAGTGTCTGTGTACACAGACGTACTAGGAATATTCTGGCACAGCTACAATTGTGTATCCATCACCACCTCCCTGCCTCTGTCCAGGACCTCAATGATGATAGTCTCCAGGCTTCTCTGTCAGTGACCAACCCCAAGAACATTCTGGAGATTCCTTTGAGAACTAAACATCTAATTGCCCTACGATCAAAGAATGCCAGACATTTATCCAAAAGATTACAAGTCAGGATTTGGTAAAGATGCCTGCACATCCATGCCCACTGCTGCACTATTCACCATACCCAAGTTATGGAACAGCCCAGATGCCTTTCAATGGACAATTGGATCAAAAAAACTGTGATAGATAGGTAGAGAGAGAGAGAGAGAGAGAGAGAGAGAGAGAGAGAGAGAGAAAGACAGAGAGGGAGGGAGAGAGAGAGATGGAGATTAGACATAGATATAGATTATGGATATAGATATAAATATATATGATAGAATTTTATTCATCCATCAGGAGAATGATATTATGTCATTTGCAGGGAAATGGATGAACCTGGAAAGTATTTTATTAAGGCTCAGAGAGACAAAGGACATATATTTTCTCTTATATATGGAAGTAAGATCTAAATTATAAATATATATGTATACATATACAGGGTCATTTGCATATGTAAACAAATGTGTTCACTAAATTATGGTATATGCAGGGCAGAATTCCAATGGTGTAACTCCTTTGAACAACTTACAGTTTAACAAAATGAATGCCAGGAATCTGGAACATGTGTTGTACATATGTGAAAGTGGAATCAGGTAAATCGAGAGGATGGACAGGGTTGGGAGAGATGGAGCAGTAGGAGAAGGATAAAAGGGGTGGCCTTGATCAAGATGCGTTGTACTCACAAACGGACATGTTGAAGGGAAATGTTTTTGTACAACTACTTAAGGATACCAAAATTAAAGAACACACAGTAAACACAGGTAATGCAAATGCTTGATTCGGGGTTGAAAATTCACCCAACAATTCATCAATGTGTATATAGCAAACCTTTTGTATGAGGAAAAAAATGACTTCAAATATCTGACTTCAAGTCAGACAGATATTTTATAATTAAAGTTAGTTTTCAACCTGATAGTAGAGTGTGATAGAGGAAGCAATTATTTAACTGATAGAAAATAAAAGTCATCAGTAAGGCAGGTGAGGGGAAGGAGAAACAGGCTTCGTTACGGGGGTATGTGCTATGAGAGGGAGTTGAGCTAAGGATGTTGAAAGAGGATGGATGCTGTGAGCATAAATCATCAGTATCTATAAAAACAAAACAGTTAAATCTCTTGAGAGTGCATTAGAAATAGAGAGGGGTTAGAGAGTGA
The DNA here is from genome assembly GCF_024711535.1 of Dipodomys merriami. Lineage (NCBI taxonomy): Eukaryota > Metazoa > Chordata > Mammalia > Rodentia > Heteromyidae > Dipodomys > Dipodomys merriami. The sequence continues at coordinate 4,255,892 of NW_027204715.1, read as the reverse complement.
TGAGAAATGATTGTAATCATTGTAGATAGACAGTGTATATATATATATATAATATATATATATGTTTGTATAACTGTTACAATAAACTCCCTCTTGTATAGCTAATATATGCTGATAAAATAAGCATAAAATGAGAAAGATCAATAGCAGATTCAATAACAGACTGAACAATGAAAGTACCTAAGAACTGGGCTGCTCTGCTCGCCGCCAAGTTAACTCCCTTATGCCTAAGAGAAGTGAGCACTTGGGGACAAATTTTCATAAGCATCTTTCTGAACAGAGGTTTCCAGCAGCGTTTAGATTGTCTGGAGTCAGCCAGAGCAGCCGGGGGCAGCCGGAACACCCCAGCCCGTGATTTTCTCCAGTCGAGCAGGCTCCGGGGCTCAGCAAGCAGAGCGGTAATAATTAGCAACCACAGCCATGCCAAATCTATTAAGGCTAGTCATCTCTGTACACAAATGACAGGCTGTGAAAACCTCCTGTGTCCAAAACAAGGGGATTAAAGATTTCTTTAATGCTTTTTATCAGTTCTAATTAATAGTAGTTCTTAGCTTCAGTGATTTAGAGCTTTGGTGCTTGATGAGGCTTCCTAAGGCAGAGTAGCAAGGGCTGGTCTCTAAATTCACCCCCAAAATCAACCTCACTCCTTTCCTAGCTGAACTGCACACAGATCCAGCCACGACGGGGTATATCAGGAGACCCCAGCACCACACTCCCTACTTCATCCTCTGGGCCCTGGTGGGAGCGCAGTAGGGCTTGTGCTACTGAGCAGGTGCTACTCAAAAGCCCATATGCCCTCAGGCCTCCACTCAAAGAAAGCCCCTGATCACAAGAGGGACCCGAGCCCCTGCCCAGACACACACAGAACAGGAGCCAAGCACACTCACGCCGGAGGGGCAGATCTTCTGAGAGGCTATATTTGGGTCAAAACTGCCTACGAAAGAAAAACAATCACCTAATAATGCAGAAAGGTTGGCCAGTGGGTTACAAAGTTCTAGACAGGTAAGACAAATACGTTCTTATGTTCTATTGTGCAATAAGAGCTGCAAGAAAGGATTCTGAGTGATTCTACCACAAAGAAATAAAAAATGAGATAACTATCTTATCCTGATCTGAGCATGTATATCCAGATGTCACATAGCAAATGTGTACAATTTTTATGTCAACTTAAAAAATTTTTTAATGGCTACCAAAATCCAAAACATAGCTAGTTAGATTTCTCTTGGCCAGAATAACTGACACTCTTGTGGTCCTAAGGCATGAAGAAAAAAAAATACTTCTCGTCTATTTCTTTAAGCATGAACATAAGTGCTGCATGTTTTCAATGGTCCCTGCTAATGCTGGGGAAGAGAGGCTGACTGCTATGTCTTCATGGATTGTGAAGAACTGGAGGCAAACTTAGGAGGCAGAGATTTGAAAGAGAGCATGGCACACATTCTGCCTTCAAAAGGCATTGCGGCAAAGCCAAGATCCCCCCTCAATCACCCCAAGATCCTCCCTCAATCACCCCAAGATCCTCCCTCAATCACCCCAAGATCTTCCCTCAGTTGCCCCAAGATCCTCCCTCGGTCACCCCAAGATCCTCCCTCAGTCACCCCAAGATCCTCCCTCAATCACCCCAAGATCCCCCCTCAATCACCCCAAGATCCTCCCTCAATCACCCCAAGATCCTCCCTCAATCACCCCAAGATCCTCCCTCAGTCACCCCAAGATCCTCCCTCGGTCACCCCAAGGGCCTCCCTCAGTCACCCCAAGATCTTCCCTCAGTTACCCCTGAGATCCTCCCTCAGTCACCCCAAGATCCTCCTTCAGTCACCCCAAGGGCCTCCCTCGGTCACCCCAAGATCTTCCCTCAGTTACCCCTGAGATCCTCCCTCAGTCACCCCAAGATCCTCCCTCAGTCACCCCTGAGATCCTCCCTCAGTCACCCCAAGATCTTCCCTCAGTCCCCCAAGATCCTCCCTCAGTCACCCCAAGATCCTCCCTCAGTCAACCCAAGATCCTCCCTCAGTCCCTCCAAGGGAGCCCTGACTTCCATAGTTCCCCACTTCCAAGGGAGTGCTAGATTATAAATTTCACAAAGAAAGGAAGAAAGAAAAAGAAAGACCCAGAATGGAAGGAGCTTCTCCTCCCCGAGTCACCCGCAGGACCTGTGTCCGTCTCCCTCCTGGTGTATTCATGAGACGTCCGGCAGAAATACGATCAGAAGTAAAGCAGAAACAGTAAAACACAAAAATGTTCCTTGGACTTGTCCCTTTTCTCTTTGGTGTGCCATGGAGTTTGTCTCCTTCCAGTTTTCTCTGTAGACATCACTCTTCTCCTCTAGTGGAACCCCACAAACCAGAGACGCTCTGTCCTCTGTTGATTAACAAGGGAACAAGTCAGGCATGCGCTCCACCGCCAGCTGCCCAGGGCTCCCATTAGCATCTTCCAGGGCCACCCCTGAGCCTTCCCACCGCACAAAGGAGCAGCCAGCCCTCAGCAGATTTCCTCTTACACTTCTAGAGACTTCCAGGGAGATCAGAGTCAGTGATGAGAACACTGAGAAACCATCGTACAGAAAGGCGTTGGGAGCACTAGAGTTTAAGTCACGTGATGGCATGCTCTGACTCGAAGCAGCACCAGGTTCAGCAGTCTCCCAGAGAAAGTTTCAGCAGGGAGACAGTCAGCGTGGGGGAAGCCGGCACATCAGTCAGTCTCCTAATACACTTGGAAAAGAAGCTCCAGGGCAGCAGGGCTTCTCCCAGGCACTTTTCTGGAACCTTCCCCCTCCTCCCCCCACCCTCCCCCCGTCCACCAGGGCTACCCACTCTCTTAAGAGCCTTCTTTCCACATCTCCTCCATCCTATTTGGAACTTTCCATTGAAACCCCACAAACTTTGCCCCCGGGGCACAGCCTCAAGTTACATGTGAAGTTCAATTAAGTGACCCCTCCACTTCTTTCCTAGAAGAATCTTTTTAGGGTTTCCCAACCTGATGAGTAGCAATGGATGCCTTTGTAATAACTCCTGTGAAGTGAACTAATTTAAACTCAAGCGCTAATTGAGCACTTCCCACTTATCAAGGGTTAGCATCCTACACATGCACAGATTGGAAAACCTCAGGGAAGGGGAGTCGGCCACTAAACCAGGTTGGGGGACAGAAGCATTGGAAGGGAAAGAACAGAGCCTAAGCTCAAAGAGAAGCTCCTAGGTCCTCTAAAGAGTTGTCTCCCAGTGAGAAAGAGAAATTTCCAAACTGAAAAGACACTCAAATTCTCAGTCCCCAGCCCCGACCCCACGAGGAAGGCTGGAGAGTGTCGAGCGGGCACAGGGGGAGGGACGGCTCAGGGAAGGCTGTGGCCACACAGACGGCAAAGAAAGCTGACAAAGGGGAATGGGCTTGAGCCAGTCCAGGGCTCTTTCCGTCTCACACATACAGCCCAGACTGAAGATAGCATTAGACAAATGGGTGGTGGTCTTGAAGTTAGCCTGGCCCCATCACCTGAGACCAGAGCAGGAGCTTTCACTTGGAGGGTCCACTCTGTGCTCAGAAAAGTTGTCTGATTTGGGACCTTTTAAGAGTTCAGGTTTTCAGGTGAAGTAATCTTAATCTTATTTGATATTTTTAAATAATAAAACGTATATAGCAGAAGTTTAGTAGTTGGATGGCAAAAGATAAGAAACGTGAGGTTTAAGACGGGAAGATGGATTAGTAATGTCACGTGGCACAAGCAAAATGTGGGGAGAAACGCTCAGCTCTTCGTTCTTGGAGGGCAGGTCGCTTCAGAGAATGAGCAGAGGGGTGTGCTCGTGCACTTGGGGAGCAGTACAGAAGAGGAACGGGTGCAGTAAAAAAAAAAGTGTGCAATCCTCACGTACAGAGGAGGGGTCCAGAAACCCCGGGCCTTGCACAATCCTCACATACAGAGGAGGGGTCCAGAAACTCCGGGCCTCGCGTGGCTACGATGGACAGAACTCGGCACAACAAAGCAGGAGGTGGACACTGGTGGCCTAGCGTGCCTCAAATTGATCGCCAACAAGCAGCTCAATGCCCTGGAGTTCAAACACAGAGCTGTGGGCTGCCTGCTGTGGCCTGGAGCCTACGCCATCCTAACACAGCCTCCCCTGCGCAGTAGTCCCAGCGATTAGAACCCATCACAGGAGAAGAAGACCCACCACAGTGCCACGACACACATCTCACAGGAATGGAAGAGCAGTGTGTGGAGAAACAACAGGCTGCCAAGCCGCCCTGTCCCCAAACTAGTCCACAGCTCCGCACAATCTGGACAAAACTGCAGGGGCACGCATGACAGAACGTGGCAGGCCAAGTTCACCCTCGGGGGTGTTCCCTCCGAAAGCAAACAACCAATGGGCATGCATCAGCCAGATGCCCAAACAGACTCTCTTGCTATAAAGTTAAAATAAGGCCGGGCATCAGTGGCTCACGCCTGCAATCCTAGCCACTCGAGAGGCTGAGATCTGAGGATCACAGCCATCTAAGGCTGGTCCTTGAGACTCTTATCTCCAATTAACTACCAAAAACTAAAAGTGGAGGTGTGAATCAAACGTGGTAGAGTGCAAAACTTGAGCTCCACAGCTGAGGGACAGCGCCCAGGCCCAGAGTTCAAGCCCCACAACCACCACCACCAACAACAACAACAACAAGTGTATTGGGTTTTTCTCTGGATAGAGAAGCTTCTGAACTAATCAAATACTGCAGCTGGCAGTAGACCGTAGCACAAATCTGTGTTCATTCTAAAGAAACCTAGCCCAGGGCCTCGCCTGGGGAGGGACACTGTGGTTGTGAACACGCGGTGAAGCCATAAGCAGGAGGACCCTCTCCAGAACCAGGCCTGCACAGGACACGTCCACCACAGCCGGCAGGCCCTCCCGCACTGTGGGTGGGAATGGGTTTAGAAAGAGGAATGTTAGTGAGCACACGCATGTGCACGCGCGCGCGCACACACACACACATACACTCACTCACAGGGAAGCCAGTGACAGGCTCTGTGACCACTGCGGCCCTGGCAGTTAATCAGTCAGACCATTTGGAGATTTGGTACGTGTGGTGGTAACACAATTCAGACAGGAGACAGGACAGAAAGCGACCGGACCCTGGGCCGGGAGACAGGCGCAAGAGGCCAGGGGATGGAACTGAAAAGCAACAAAGGTCTGTCTGGGGAGAGCTGGATCTCAGAGGGGATGAAGATGATGAAGATGGTGATGGTGATGGTGATGGTGATGAAGATGGTGACGACAATGATCCTTAACAAAAAGAACACTGCTGGAGGAATATCAATACCAAATTTCAAACTCTACTACAAAGCCATAGTAATCAAAACAGCTTGGTACTGGCACAAGAACAGACCTCAGGACCAATGGAATAGAATTGAAAACCCAGAAATGAACCTACAGACCTATAGACATCTAATCTTCAATAAGGGAGATAAAAAAAATAGAATGGAAGAAAGACAGCCTCTTCAGTAAATGGTGCTGGCAAAATTGGTTAACTACTTGTAGAAAATGAAAACTAGATCCTTATATAATCACCCTGCACAAGAATCAACTCCAAATGGATCAAAGACCTCGGAGTCAAAGCAGACACTCTGAAAACATTACAGGATGGAATAGGAGAAACCCTAGGTCTCCTTGGCACAGGCTGAAATTTTCTTAATAGAGACCCAGAAACACAACAAATCAAAGAAAGGTTAGGTAAATGGGATTGCATGAAATTGTAGAGCTTCTGCATGGCAAAGGACACAGCTAGCAAGATCAATAGAAAGCCCACGGATTGGGAAAAGATCTTCACTAGCCATACAAAGGACAAGGGTCTTATATCTAAAATATACCTGGAACTCAAAAAATTAAATCCCCCAATAACTAATCCTCAAAGAAACAACTGCCAATAAATAAGTGGGCTAAAGACTTAAGAGAAATTTCTCTGAAGAAGAAAGAAGGATGGCCAATAGACACATGAAGAAATGCTCAACCTCCCTAGCCATAAAAGAAATGCAAATCAAAACAACATTGAGATACCACCTCACCCCAGTTAGAATGGCTAGAATCAAGAACTCTGAAAACAACAGATGCTGGAGGGGATGTGGACAGAAGGGAACCCTTCTGCATTATTGGTGGGAGTGTAAACTTGTTCAGCCACTTTGGAAAGCAGTATGGAGGTTCCTCAAAAGACTCCACATAGAGCTCCCCTATGACCCAGTAAGCCCACTTTTGGACATTTACCCAAATGATCACAAACAAGACCATACTAAAGCTACCAGCACAACTATGTTTATTGCAGCATTATTTACCATAGCTAAGATATGGAACCAACCCTCAGTAGATGAATGGATCAAGAAAATGTGGTATATATACACAATGGAATTCTATGCCTCCATCAGAAAGAATGACATTGCCCCATTTGTTAGGAAATGGAAAGACTTGGAAAAATTATATTAAGTGAAGTAAGCCAGGCCCAAAGAAACATAGGTCCCATGGTTTCCCTTATTTGCAATAACTAGTAAATATCTGAGTCAAGCAGAAACGGTCAGATAAGTTGATGTTAGGGAAATGAACCCTAAGATATGTATTCAAATGTTTTTTTCTTTCATGTGATTGTTTCTAACATATTTATAAGATGATTTCTTTGTTGCTTTGTATGTCCCTCCCCCATGGTATAACCCCTGCTTTCACTGTATTTGAGGTTGGTATAATTTGTGGAGGGGAAGGGAAAAAACAAATTGTTTAAATAGGGATACAGGTGGACCCATTGCAACAATGAGATGTACAAGTTTTTATGTCAAAAAATGAACTTTACAACTTGGGGCCGGGGTGGGGGAGGATGGGAAGGGATGGGTAGAGGAAACAAAGGAGGAGGCTACAATGCTTGATAAGAAATGTACTCATTATCTTGCCCATGTAATTGTAACCCCTCTGTGCAGTATTTTCACAATAAAAAAAGATGATGATGATGATGATGATGTTGACGATGATGATGTTGACGACGACCAGTCAAGGTTGAGGTACCCAGCTTCATCCCCCTGTTGTCAGTGACCATGGAACTGAGTGTGGATGGGCGGGACACTCTGCCTGGACCGAGCAGGGACACTTGCTCTCGCATCGCAAAGCCCAGGCAGGTCTGGCTTGGCCGGTTTCCTGGGGAAGGTAGCCATGGTTCTACAACCCTCTGGAGGAAAGGATGACGGGCAAGCAAGTGCTCTGGGTCCCTCCACCCTCCAGAGGGACGTGGAGACATAGACAAGTCCAGAACCGGAAGAGATGAAGATGCTGGGGCAGGGCGGGGGGGAGGTGGGGGGAGTGTAGGGAGCCGGGCTTTGTCAGCTGACGGGATAGAAAGTTCTAGCAGCAGAGACCTGCGAGCCAGGGACGCTGTGCTGCGTCTCAGAGCCCAGGAGACTGTGCAGCCTCCAAAAGCACACTGGACCGGGCAGAGTGCAATTGCAAGTGGAAGGTGCCTACCCTTCTCAGCTGCGTGTGCCATCCCTTTGAAAAGCACTGCCGCTGCCTTTTCCTTAGCACCAAGCCAGGTGACGAGCACATTGCCCAGTCTTTTCCCTCTCCACGAGACCCGGCAGAGGGGTGACTATCCTCCGTCCCGCACTCGGAGATCATGCGTTGCATTCATAATTTCGACAGGGGCCTGTGTGGTCCTGCCTCGTGCTGGGTTAATGACTGGAGGCAACTGCTTTTCAGTGAGGCTTCTACTCGGCCTGAGCAGCCCCTGCATGGCCCCATGGGTTCCCTTCCCCAGGGCCCCCGTCTGCTCCCACAGTGACAGCCCACAGGAGCCCCACTTCTCTCTAGCGCTGGGGACAAGCTGCTCACCCTCAGGCTTCTCCCCTCCACGCAGGGGAAGCTGGGTTTTGCACATTAGACAAGACAGTTTCCTGCCAGGCTCCTGGTGGCTTCACGCCTGTAATCCCAGCTACTCGGGAGGCTGAGATCTAAGGAACCTGGATCAAAGCCAGCCTGGGCAGGAAAGTCCATGAGACTCTTATCTCCAAGTAATGGGCAAAAAAGCTCGCAGTAGCGCTGTGGCTCAAGTGGTAGAGCTCCCGCCTTGAGTGAGAAAGCTGAAGGTTTCAGCACTCGGTTCTGAGTTCAACCCCCAGCACTGGCACACAAAACCCAAGCAGGTCATTTCTCTGGGCCCATGTCAGGACAGACCAGACAGGGACAGACCTTCCATGTGATGCTCTCCAAATGTCTCCGCGCCTCCAGCTGCTTTCCTTTCCTCCTCAGGTTGAGCAGTCTGCCCCTCCCGGGCTGTCAATGCACAAGAGCACAGGTAACTCTGAACGTGTGTGTGCTAATTAGACCCTACCTGTTTTGATGGAAATTTTAATAATCAAACTAATCTGCAGCCCAGGGCCGTTCACACACCAGAAATGTCCAGCACCTGCCATGATTTCACAATAAGCAATAACATCAGCCAGAGTTCCAATTGAACAGAACATGGCTGTAAATAATCACAAGGCCCTGGAGAGGAGCCTGAGCTGTAAAAACCTCCCCTAGTCCCGCCCCGAGAACTTTGGGACCTCTTTGAATGGAGAATCGCACTCCTTTTCTTTCATGGATTTCCTTTTGCTTTCAAATAAACTTCCTCTGTTTAGGCCATTAAAAAACAACCCATGCAACAGTTGAGAGAATAGTTCCCAATGCTTACAGCTCTGAGTACGTGCGCAGCGCGGGACACTGCAGCCACCTCTGTACTCTGCTTGGAGACTTTGCTTTCTTAAAACTGCTGCTAAAACATTGACATAAATGATAACAAGCAATGATTGAATGAAGCAGGAAGGTTATCATTTTGAGACACCCTGATGAGAATTATTATGCAGTCCTTCTCTGATTTGTTGTGTTTTTACCTGTACTTCTGTGCACATTTAAGACATGAATATTTAAGTTTCAGGGAGTATTTCAACTGCACTCTTTAGCACTAATCTTCAAAACAGCTGCATATGAAAATTAGTCCCAGACTGCAAAACAGCAGCTTCAACCTCTTCTATTCTTTATTCTCCCACAGCCATCTTCAAACAGCTGGCCACCAGACAGCCACCTAGCTGTGGTGGGATGGTGGCGACCTCTGGAGGCCAAGAGTGGAACTGTATGATCTGAAATACAAGGTACTAAATAGGAAGGCATCTGAAGTGAAATCGAGCAATGTCACCCAGAAACTCCCTCCACCCAAACTCCACAAATACTATTTTCCCCATAGGAGGGCTCCGGCATTTTGAAAGGCGGTGATCCTTTCCATGGCCTCTGGCTAATGCATGGGTCCATTTTCACACCAGAGTGGCAGATGCAGCGTTTCCTGGTGTCCAAGTGCTCTCTGTGTGCACCAGAAGAAGCTGAGTTTTCCTGCAGACACACACGGGATCCGTGTGTGCAGCCCCAGGGGCTGTGTGCATGAAGACCTGACAGCCCCACACTCCCACCCCAAAGTCTTCCATGATCTCAGCCCTCCCCCGCCCTCCGGAACTCTCTCTGCCCAGCAGCAACTGGAGCACCAGGCGAGTTCCTTCTCCACGCTTCACCATCTGGACCTCAGGGTTTGCAAGACTCTGCACTGATCAGGAGAGAGCTGGCAGGCCGGCAGCCTGTCCTGAGTGCGCTAGGGCCCCAGGGGTGACGCTCCACCTTGGCCCCTGCCCCAAGCTTGCCGCACGGTCCGTGCACCCATAGAGGGCTGGGCAGAGCGGACACCAGATAGATATTCACTAAGCAGAAAATGTCTGTGACATACTGGAAAGTATTCCAAAGGTATTTTAGACTTGGTTTTCATGAGGGAGGAATAAATCTGGCTTGAAATTTCAACACTACTTATTCTAGTTCTCTATGAGAACATGCAAACTAAACGAGTCTGGGATTATTCCAAACACCAAAAGGAGGGGGGGAAATGTCTTTCAAACTAAAGCCAGAGAGGCATGAGAGTCAGGTGAGACTTCTAAGACCAAGAGTCCAGCTTAATCACTGAGAGCAGAGTGTGGCTGAGAAGGAAGGAGGAGGAAGGGAAGACAGACACCTCCAGGCAAGAGCTGATGTGACTCTTCCCAGACAATAAACTAGAAGAGCAATTACTAATGGGAGAAGAGATTAAGTAAAGCTCAGACTCTGATTACCAAGCCCTGCTGGCTCCCGGAGAAACAGCACCTCCCTGTGCCTCTCCGCACGCCATCTGGATTTTCTGCTCTGCTGTGTTTTGTTTTCTCTCATGGAAGGGTCCTGTGTCTCCTTCCTCGGCTGAGGAGTTCAGTCCTTGGCTTTCTCGCCATGGGTGCCCTATAATACACTTCTAGACCATTTTAATTGTTAAAACTAGTGGGCCACAATCTTAGATAACTTTCTGACCCAGATGATCTTTCAAGGAGCTTTTGGGGTTACAAATAAAAGTGTAGCCAGTGGCTCATGCCTGCAATTCCAGCTTTTTGGGAAGCTAAAATCTGAGGATCATGGTTAGTAGCCAGCACCAGCAGGAATAAAATGACAAAATAAAAGCTGAAAGTGGAGCTGTGGCTCAAGTGGTAGAGCACTAGACTTAAAGCAAAAAAAAAATCTCAAGGACAGCACCCAAGCCCCAAGTTCAAGTCCCAGGACTGGGTAAATAAATACGTGTAGCTAAGCAATTCAGTAGCCCCATTGTTAAGACAGTCCACAACTCAAGCCAGCAACATTGGGCAGAAGAGGAAAGGTACTTGATGTCCAAACAAGAAAAGGCTAAATCTGAGGGAAACTGCTGTATCCAGAGCTGCCTGCCACGAAACAGTGATCAAACATAAGCGTAATGAGGAAAATTTCATCCTTCAGCTGTCTACATAAAGACCCAGCCATGGACTATACCTTGGGGGTGGGGAGCAGGATGGGAAAACTTGGAAGGGGGGCATTGTCCAAAAACAAATGTACTCATTACCTGATTTATAGAACTGTAACCACCCTGTACATCACTTTTATAATAAACTCTATTTTTAATTTTGAAAAGACATGCAACACGTTTTACTTTCCTCTCTCTTTAGTCCCAGAACATGAATAAAAGTGCAGAGTCACACACCCAATCAGAGGCGGTCCAACAAATGCACAAGAACAACACACTGGTGAACTCCGTGAAAGGATCCAGATGACAAGGAAAAGCAAAAGCAGCTCCTGGCCCAGTGTGCCCAGTGGCTTGTGAGCCATGGCTGGGCCAATCAGCTTCCCTTGGGACATTTTCACAGAGCACCACCCTCAGACAGCAGCAGTCTGAGAGCCTGAGTCCCTGAACCCAAGCCAAGTCACCCTAGGCTTTTGCTTATGCAGAGGCTAAACAAGGCCAATGACAGTACCACATAATACCAAGCATTCTCTTCCTATCCAGGTGCGTGAGTACTCCGCTTTACCTCCACTGAAGTCCACCATGGCTGTAAACAAAATACACTCAGACACCTGTGCCCGGGAAGGCAGGACCGCCATCTATTCTGTGGGCAGCAGCACATTCGCTCTCTGTACGCACAGGTGCTGGGAACGGGGGATCAGCTGGGTCGCCCTTTGCCTGCCAGGATCCCAGCATCTCTTGCAGCCACCACTGCCAACATGCCTCGCCACCTTCCTCAGACAAGTAGCCCGCGTCATGGTATTCTTTTTGCCAAACTGAGCAGGCTGATGGTCTCATTTGGTTCATACCACTTTGGAGTAAACCCTGAACACTCTAGCTTCAGACTAACCGTTAAGAGAATGTTCAGCCCCTTTGGCTTACCAACGCTCTAATTTAGTGGGACTTAGATATAAGCCCAAAGGTTAGCTGGACCAAGAAATCAGCATGAATTACACACATAACCACTACTGGCCCTAACACTTCCACACCCAGTGGGTAAGCCGTTCCAAGAACTTCTCAGCCCTCATGGAAATGAGCTTTTCTGGTTCCTCCACTGCCATTTGTGTCTAATTTCATTTACAGTCCAGTGAAAACCACCAGCAGACAGAAGATGGAAGTGTGTTCTATTGCTTTACTTTTATGGTTATATTCCCTGTGGAGAAACAAACACATTATATACAATACCTGAATGTTCCTACATGAAATTAGGCTCCTTTAATCATAATGGCTAAATCCAGAACTACCCACCCTTTGATGTACCCTTACACCAATTATGTAGGCAGTGGCTGAATAAAGGGATTGCTATACATATATATATATATATATATATATATATATATACACACACACACACATAAACATGGATATGGATATAAATGTATATATATATATATATGCATAGACTTCTCTCTGCTTTCTGACAGCATTCAATTCACAGTGAGTACCTGTCTCTCAGACCCTTCCCTCCAAAGTGAGACTCCTGATTGAAGCTTCTAACCCTTCCTCGCAGAAATGCATCATGACTCCAACCCACTGCTGATGGGCACCATGTACCACGCAGCTTTGGGCGACTCACACCAAACAGGGAAGCCAGGAACCATGAGGTGGTTTCTCTTCGGTCTCACCTCGGCCAGCCCTGTGGGGACACCAGCTGTAGACACAGACTGAGGTCTCTCCGGCAGAGCTGGAGCTGAGAACAGAACGGGAGGTTGGATCTTTCCCCTAAAAATTCTATACCTGCAGCTGTCCGTCACTGCTCTTCAGGATCCAGACATGGCCCTAAATCTCTGCTTCCAGGGTGGTGTTAACACTAGGAAATGACCATCTACACGTCGGGGAGTATTTAAATTGCACCCCTCAGTGCTAATCTTCAAGACAGCTGCATGTGAAAATTAGTCCCAGAATGCAAAACAGCAGCTTCAGTTTCTTCTACTCTTTATCCCCTGCACAGGTACCAGATCCAACCCGGGTGCTGCGGCGGGATGGTGGCGACCCCTGGAGTCTGGAATGGGAACTGTCCGATCTTAAATCGTCTCTAACTCGGAATTGTGAACTACTTCTCAGAGATCAGCTTTTACTTTCATCTCTATTAATAAAAACAAGAAAATGACTCTTCCTGGAGCCTGTGCCAAGGTACTAAAAAGGAAGGCATCTGAAGTGAAATCAGGCAGCATCACCAGAGACTCCCTCCACCCAAACTCCACAAATACTATTTTCCCCATAGGAGGGCTCCGGCATTTTGAAAGGCGGTGATCCTTTCCATGGCCTCTGGCTAATGCATGGGTCCATTTTCACACCAGAGTGGCAGATGCAGCGTTTCCTGGTGTCCAAGTGCTCTCTGTGTGCACCAGAAGAAGCTGAGTTTTCCTGCAGACACACACGGATCCTGCAGCCCCAGGGGCTGTGTGCATGAAGACCTGACAGCCCCACACTCCCACCCCAAAGTCTTCCATGATCTCAGCCCTCCCCCGCCCTCCGGAACTCTCTCTGCCCAGCAGCAACTGGAGCACCAGGCGAGTTCCTTCTCCACGCTTCACCATCTGGACCTCAGGGTTTGCAAGACTCTGCACTGATCAGGAGAGAGCTGGCAGGCCGGCAGCCTGTCCTGAGTGCGCTAGGGCCCCAGGGGTGACGCTCCACCTTGGCCCCTGCCCCAAGCTTGCCGCACGGCCCGTGCACCCATAGAGGGCTGGGCAGAGCGGACACCAGATAGATATTCACTAAGCAGAAAATGTCTGTGATGTTTGCCTTACTGTAAAGAAGAATATTCTGAACAGCCTTAGAAAGGCTGCTGTGAGCTTAGGAAGTTCTATACGCCAGTGTATCAAAGGATGTGAAAGTCCCACAGTGCAAAATGTGACCTGCAGCGACTTGCTCCATCCACACCACTCCATTGCTAGAGGAAATGTTGTCATATTAATAACAAATGTATAAAGCCAAGAGCCAGTGGCTCATGCCTAGAACTCTAGCTACTCTAGATCTGAGGATCTAGGGGATCTGAGGATCTGAGGATCACTGTTTGAAACTGGCCAGGGCAGAAAAATCCCAGAAAAGTCCACTCAAACAGTGGTGCTGTGGATCAAGAGGTAGAGCACTAGCCTTGAGCACAAAGAGGCTTAGGGACAGCATTCAGGTCCTGAGTTCAAGCCCTACAATTGACATCGACATCATCATTATCATCATCATCATCATCATCATCATCAATGTATGCTCCTGTTGAGAGGCACCAGAGTAACTCTAGGCCTTGGCTTATCCATTACAACACTGTGACAGCATGTTCAATCATCTTATTTAGAAAATAAATTATTACAAAGCTCCCATTTGTAACATGAATCTTCCAGCAGTCCTCATTTCTCAGAAGTTATTCTTGACGCACAGCTGTAATTTTCCATTCATTCGAGAGGTGCCTTGCAAGGAGAAGTCTGTTACCAGGACAACAGGATGCCACCAGCATCATGTCATCTCCCACACCAGGGACTGACATCCTCTCAAGGTACATGTTGTGCGTGCCCAGTGATCAGGACTCACGATCACAGATGCTGCTCCATGTGAGCAGACTGAGTGCACCTCACCGTCACAAAGGACAAAGCTCGCGCTGACGAACCTTTCTGTTCACTTCAGCAGTGTCAGCGGATTCACCAGAGTGATCCCGGATGTTTGTGGAACTTTCTGTGTGTCCATTTCTAAGTGTATAAAATGCAAAAAAGTACATACCGGAGCATGGCGGGAACAAGGGTGCATAGATATTAACGCATGTCTGATCGTGACGTCTAGCTTCAGTACTGCTCCCTATGTTTTTAAATCTTACAAAATATAAAACTAGAATGCTCAGGATGTTTCTTTTAGTACTGATCTCACAGATGTCTCACCTTTTTGCTTTATTCTGAACTCCTTTAAGTAGTTGTACAATTCAACGTGTCAGTGTCAGGGTATGAGCAGGTGGTTGTGCTGCACAATTCCCTTGTGTTAGCTGTCTCCGGCTTGCATTTCTAAATCAGCGACGACCCTGCTTCTCACTCTCACCCTGCCAGGTGTACATTCGATAACAGGAACAGGGGTGGTTTGCTTAAGACCAAACTGAAGCTTTAGCTAATGGCTGCGGAGAGCATACCACACCCGAACGACCTAACTGATCTCACCAGCAGAAGCCCAGCGAGAGACATTGTCCCGTTACTTTCATCCAGAAAGAAGAGTTTCTAGAGTGCCATATAAATCACCTTGATCGGACACTAAGGTATCACAGAACAGCAAAATATCTCCTGTGCTGTTCCTACTGCTAGAGATGTTCATTTAGAGTTGCGAGATTAACGCTAGATGCGTTTGCCTGTTTAAGAACAAAGTTCTTGTGACACCTCCTCATACCCCTCGTCTTTCTGAACTCAGCATGAGACAGGCCCCTGGGATACAACAGGCAAGGAAGACACCGTCCTGACCACCAGACTGCTGGCAAGGAGACGGGACAGCGCCGTGCACTTAAAGCACAATGTATTCTGGTGGCTTCTGTGTATTAGTGTATTCTCAACGTCTCGCCTGACTAGCTTCAGGTCAGCTAATCAGTGCCCGAGCAGCTAGCTCCGATGCATAATCCATGTGAGTTCTGCATGTGGTATTCCACAATCACACCTGCCCAAACCCTCCAAGCCCAGTGACATTGTGACCACAGTCCTACCCACTCTCCAGACGGGACACAGGATCCCGTCCTGGCCCCGGCTGGGTGAAGGGATTTGGCCCAGGAGAGCAGCACCCGGGGAATTATTCTCCTCTTGAAGCTGTGCATCCGAATACCTGGCATTTTCACATGTAGTCACAAGTAGCTCGGTACTGAAATGCCATCACGCATTTCCTAAGTACAAACAAAGGTGGAAGAAATCACTCACGATGCGGCAACTGGAGAATTTCACGGTGCTGGGCTGCTCCAGGGTGGACCCACGGTTACAGAAGTAGAGAATTCTGGAAGGACCTGTGGTGTGTGCAGAGGAGCAGAGCTGGTGCCCCCGGGAGATGGACGCCCTCTCCAGCCACCCTCCCCCGCCCTCCCCCCTTCACCTACCGTATCCCCTTGCTCCTTGCTTGCTCTGCAGGGATGGCTGTGCCCCTCCACGCCTAAAACATCCCACTTCCCATATCTTGCTGTAGCACCCCAGGCACCAAATCCAGCATCCGCCACTCCCGCCGGCTCCTGTCTGCAGCTAAGAGAGCTCTCCCTCAAGCTTTCACCCTCTTTCTCTGCGCTCCCATCTTGGACTTCAGAGGGAATCAAATGAAGCTTTTAAGTAGCTTAAGCCTGTTAACCAGGGAATGAGGATAGCTCTTCTGGAACTATCATTGAAAAGAAAATCCAATTCATCTCCAGCTCAAGAGGCCCATGGCTGGCACTTCTGCAACTACTCAGCCTGAAGACAGAAAAAGAAAAGCAAATAAAGAGTTCTGCGTTCGTGGCTCAATGTAAAACATTGAGATGGGCTGGGCTGGGAATGGGGCTTAGTGGTAGAGCACTTGCCTAGCATGCATGAAGCCCTGGATTCGATTCCTCAGTACCCCATAATCAGAAAAGGCTGGAAGCGGTGCTGTGATTCAAATGGTGGAGTGCTAGCCTCGAGCACAGAGAGGCTCAGGGACAGAGCTGAGGCCCTGAGTTCAAGCCACAGGACCAGCAAAAAATAAATTGAGATGTGCTAAGATCTAACCTCGTCTATACCTTCTGTATTCAACAGCGCTCCCCCTGAAGTCTTAGTCCCATGCACACAGCAAGCACACCCGTCCCGCTGAAGGCTTCTCTACCTTCCTGCGTCGGAAGAGACGAGCAGCCAGACAGCTGCAGCCAGACAGCTCCACCCGACAAGGGGGCTGGGGCCACACCAAGTCGTTAAGAAATCATGCTCCATTAAAAATAAATCAATGAGGGAAGAAAAACGTGTTTTTATTTCTGCTGATGTCAGAACAAATTCTAATATAATTCAACATTCCAGTGTAATTTTTTTAACTGTATTAAGAGAAGGGACAAGACACCTGACGATTCCCGTGGGGACTGCAGCTTATTCTGGACAGGAGCATTCATCTTGAAGTAAGGCTTTTAGTCATGAAATAATTCACTCGGCCTCGTTTATTATGCGCTTTCCTTCTGTAGCTATTGTTTTACCATGAAATGTAAAAAAGGGAAGACACTGAAAAACAGCGTGACCACCTGCATATCATGAACCTCCTTAAGAACACCTCCTTTCAACTGTCAAAAGTATCTGCTTTTGTGTATAAAACTAGAAGACGCCATCTTTATATATAAATACAAGGACACAATACCATCTTCACGTGTAAAATGACTTATCCATAAATGATTCATTTATAGATGTACTAGAGAAAGTCAGCTATAACCTTCAATTGCAAGGGTGGAATGCCAAGCAAAGAAGATAACAACACCATAAATCAGAAGATTTCAGCATCATAAATCATAGAGCTTCAGCACCATAAAATATTTGCCCTTCCACAATGTCACCATGTGTTAACTCTGATCCTCTTCCATGGCCTTATAATCTTTGATAGAGCTTGCAATCATTCAAAGATATGCAAGAAAAAGAGCAGGAAGGAAAGAGCCTCCTGTGCCTATGCTGTGTGTGTGTGTGTGTGTGTGTGTGTGAGAGAGAGAGAGAGAGAGAGAGAGAGAGAGAGAGAGAGAGAGAGAGGAGACCAGTGTTAAATGTGTAGAAGAGTACATGTGGTAATATGGTGATTTGAAGTGTCTGTGTATGCTATATTTGTGCCTTGGGTTGCACTGTGTGTGTGTGTGAGTGTGTGCATTATGTGGTGTGGATATCACAAGTAAATTGTGTGTGATTGAGTACCTTTGCATTATATGTATATTGTATATATAACTGCATGAAGAATGTCCATGAGCTATTTGTTTGTGTGTCTGTGTGTTGTGTTGTGTAGAATAAGTATGTGGCCTGGTGCATGTTTAGAGGCTGGTATGTAAAATAAAGATTTAAATAGCACCAGCATTGTGATGTTAAAATGGTAGCTCCATGACGATGATTTACTCTTAAACTTAGACATCTCATAACAAAGCGTTTTCCATGTTTCATGAGTGAGGACACCTGGTAGCTAGAGCAACCAGTCAGCAAACCAACCTGTCCATTGGGACACACCATGTCGTGAGGCTGGCTGTTACAGTAAACCTGTGATGTCATGAGGCTGGCTGTTACAGTAAACCTGTGATGTCGTGAGGCTGGCTGTTACAGTAAACCTGTGATGTCGTGAGGCTGGCTGTTACAGTAAACCTGTGATGTCGTGAGGTTGGCTGTTACAGTCAGCCTGTGATGTCGTGAGGCTGGCTGTTACAGTCAGCCTGTGATGTCGTGAGGCTGGCTGTTACAGTAAACCTGTGATGTCGTGAGGCTGGCTGTTACAGTAAACCTGTGATGTCGTGAGGCTGGCTGTTACAGTCAGCCTGTGATGTCGTGAGGCTGGCTGTTACAGTAAACCTGTGATGTCGTGAGGCTGGCTGTTACAGTAAACCTGTGATGTCGTGAGGCTGGTTGTTACAGTAAACCTGTGATGTCATGAGGCTGGCTGTTACAGTCAGCGTGTCATGTTGTGAGGTTGGCTGTTACAGTCAGCCTGTGATGTCGTGAGGCTGGCTGTTACAGTAAACCTGTGATGTCGTGAGGCTGGCTGTTACAGTCAGCCTGTGATGTCGTGAGGCTGGCTGTTACAGTAAACCTGTGATATCGTGAGGTTGGCTGTTACAGTAAACCTGTGATATCGTGAGGTTGGCTGTTACAGTCAGCCTGTTATATACAGCCATGTGAATTTTTCCAGGAATCCATCTCACAAGAGCTCAAAATTTGTCATAACTAGCAACTCTGTCTGGCTAATGACCGCTAAGGGAAGCTGCCTTGTCATAGGAGAGCCAGGTGCACGAGCCACAGCCTAGGTTCTGAGACCTGACTTCCTGGGAGTAGCTCATGAATGCCACTAATGTCATTTGTTAGGAAGGCTAATGACAAATAGGAGGTGCACAAAGGAAACTGGAAAGTAAAAAGAAGAATCATAATTAGTACAGATAGGAGATGCACAAAGGAAACTGAAAAGTGGAAAAAAGACTCAGAATTTGGGTTTAATGTTTTTAACTTTGAGGCAAAGGTGGATGTATAGGCAAGTGTGTGTGTATGTGTGTGTGTTTTAACATATCTGTCACATGTATGTATGTCTTATGTAATCTTTATATGTTGACTTTTGTCACAGAACTTGTGAAAATACTCTCTATCTAAAGAAGGAGCTGGGGGTTTAGCTCAGTGGAAGAGCGTTTGCCTGGTGAGTGCAATGCCCTGAGTTCGGTCCTCAGCTCTGGGGGAAAAAAAGCTATAAAAATCTAAAGAAAAGTAATCATAAAGAGTGAATAGGGCATCCTACTTCTAGCTAAATCCCATAAAATGTATTAGAAGATTCCTATAACAAATGGATTAATAGATGTATTGGGTGGGTAGACAGGTAGGTGGGTGGGTAGGTAGATGGATGGGTGGGTGGGTGAGTGGGTGGGTGGACAGGTAGGTGGGTGGCTAGGTAGATGGATGGGTGGATGGGTGGATGGGTGAGTGGGTGGATGGTGGGTGGGTAGATGGATGGATTGATGGATGGATAAGTGGATAGATGGACAGATGGGTGGAAGGATGGATGGGTGGGTAATGAGCAGACATTGAGTTTCTTAAATAATAATAAACTGCATTTGACAGCTGTCCTCCTTGCACAGGTACTACCTCTTTAAGGCGAGGCATTATTAGTACAGAAGTCTGTTTATGGCCTCAGAAATTCAATTGCCCCACAATCTCCCTCCTCAGAAGAGTGTGCTACATCTAAACACATAGTATCCCAAAGTTAAAGATGAATTATCTTAAAAGAGAGGTCAGGAGTTCATTTTGGGGAGAACCAGAACTGGATAGGAAACCCCTTCTATATTTCTTGTCTCATGGTCCAAAACGGTCCTTATCTGTATGACACAGCAGTCCCATGGGAAAGATGATGCTAAGTGCCACTTCCTCTTCCGGAGATGCTAAGGAAATCGTATTCAGTCCCAGGAGTTATGAGAAGCCAAAGGACTGATTTAATCAAGGTATTGACAGTTGAGTTTGCAAGTGAGAAATCACAGAAAGCACAGAGGACAAAGACATGGGATGGGGTGGCAGCAAGAAGAACCCATGCATCCATCTAGCCGAGGACTTTGGATAACCAGAATTTGGCCCATAGAGAAGCCACAAGGCTTGCTGGTAAGGAGCTGACATCCAATCAGATGCAGAGAGAGGGAAGAAAGGACAGGACAGCCCAGGGGCCCTTGACTCTCCTGGCTGGTTCTCAGTACCCACAATGTACTCCTAGTCTCCTTCCACTCTGGGATGATGGTCTAGCATCATAGAATGGGGTGGGGGACATGAGACAAGACAGCCTGAATATGATCTAGAAAACACCATGGAAGGAAAAAAAACTCTCAATAATCAAAAACAGCACTTTTTTCTTCCAAGAATGAGACAGGTAGCTATTTTTACGAAGTTAGGTAAGCAGCACTGGAAACAATTGGACTTAGGACTATTCGATAAGAATGGTGTCTTTACCCACCAAGCCCTAGCTCACACTAGACAACAGCTGCTTGCTGCAATCCAGCCCCAATCCACCCCTGTGGGCTCTGTGCTCATGGGGCAGACAGCTGGGAAGCTGCTCACTGCTGATGGCAGGGACAGCCGGGAAGCTGCTCACTGCTGATGGCAGGGACAGCCGGGAAGCTGCTCACTGCTGATGGCAGGGACAGCCGGGAAGCTGCTCACTGCTGATGGCAGGGACAGCCGGGAAGCTGCTCACTGCTGATGGCAGGGACAGCCGGGAAGCTGCTCACTGCTGATGGCGGGGACAGCCGGGAAGCTGCTCACTGCTGATGGCGGGGACAGCCGGGAAGCTGCTCACTGCTGATGGCAGGGACAGCCGGGAAGCTGCTCACTGCTTACGAGTCTGCGCTCTAACACCGTCTACACCAATTACCCTGCACCATGCCGGCCCTCTCCCTAACAGGACTCCAGGAACATACTGTCCTGGCTTTAGACAGATCGAGGCTGGGCACCGTGGGCTATGGCGCACGAGGCTCAGGGGCACACCACGGCCCTGGGGAGAAATGCCCCGCGGAGACCAGGAAGAATGCCGGGGGTAAAGCGCAATGTGTGCCCAGCGAGGGGCAGTCAGGTGCGGGAGAAGCTGCCGGAAGAGGCTGTCGGGTCCAGGTACATTGTCCATAGAAATGGACGTGATAATTAAGGCCCCCTTTGGGATCATTTGAAGTTTAGAAAAATAATTTTTTTTTAAAAAAGGAAAAAGAACTACTCTGAATTTACCAGAGGGGAAAAAATACATGAATTGGCCTTAGCTTTGTGGCTTCCAAAATATCATTCCCTATTGTTTTTCCCATGGTACAAGAAGCCAGGTGGAGCTCGCGTGGAGGTGACTTGGGCGGGGGGGGGGGGGGGGGGGGGGGAGGGGAGCTCACGTGGAGGTGACTTGGGGGAGGGGAGCTCGCGTGGAGGTGACTTGGGCGGGGGAGGGGAGCTCGCGTGGAGGTGACTTGGGCGGGGGAGGGGAGCTCGCGTGGAGGTGACTTGGGGGGGGAGGGGAGCTCGCGTGGAGGTGACTTGGGCGGGGGAGGGGGGGGAGCTCGCGTGGAGGTGACTTGGGCAGGGGAGGGGAACTCGCGTGGAGGTGACTTGGGCGGGGGGAGGGGGAGCTCGCGTGGAGGTGACTTGGGCGGGGGGGGGAGGGGAGCTCGCGTGGAGGTGACTTGGGTGGGGGAGGGGGAGCTCGCGTGGAGGTGACTTGGGGGCAGGGGGGAGCTCGCGTGGAGGTGACTTGGGGGCAGGGGGGAGCTCGCGTGGAGGTGACTTGGGGGGGGAGGGGAGCTCGCGTGGAGGTGACTTGGGGGGGGAGGGGGAGCTCGCATGGAGGTGACTTGGGCGGGGGGAGGGGGAGCTCGCGTGGAGGTGACTTGGGCAGGGGGGGAGGGGAGGGGAGCTCGCGTGGAGGTGACTTGGGCGGGGGGAGGGGAGCTCGCGTGGAGGTGACTTGGGGGGGGAGGGGAGCTCGCGTGGAGGTGACTTGGGGGGGGAGGGGGAGCTCGCGTGGAGGTGACTTGGGCGGGGGGAGGGGAGCTCGCGTGGAGGTGACTTGGGCGGGGGGGAGAGGGGACGCATACTTGCTGTAGATAGCATAGGTACAGGGAAGTGCATGATATTTGGTAACTCATGAGGCTGAACACTGAATAAATAGGTAAATTTAAAATTAAAAATAAAAAACAGTAAGTAGCTAGGTTCCAGAGGCTCACATCTATAATCCTAGCTACTCAGGAGGCTGAGATCTGAGGATCACAGTTCACAGTTCGAAGCCAGCCCATGCAGAAAAGTCCCTGAGAGGCTTACCTCCAATTAACCACTCAAAAATCCGAAGAGGTACTGTGGTACTGTGGTCCAATTGGTAGAGTGCTAGCCTTGAGAAGCTCAGGGACAGGGCCCAGGTCCTGAGTTCAAGGTCCATGATGAAAGGAAGAAAGGAAAGAAGGAAGGCAGGAAGGCAGGAAGTCAGGAGGAAGGAAGGAAGGAAGGAAGGAAGGAAGGAAGGAAGGAAGGAAGGAAGGAAGGAAGGAAGGAAGGAAGGAAGGAAGGGAGGGAGGGAGGGAGGGAGGGGAAGGAGGGGAGGGAGGGAGGGGAGGGAGGAAGAAGCAAGCAAGCAAGCAAGCAAATAACTGAGCTCCACAGGAACTTAGAAATCCCACTGTGGCAGTGTTGGTGGGTGAACGCGGCACCCCAAAATCATAGCATCATCACAGAAGCCCCCAAAGTCATAGCGTCATCACAGAAGCCCTTGTAGCCTTCTGTCAGCACTGACAGAAGGAAGATTTCTGCTCAAAGCATTTGAATAGCAGTCAGGCTGCTTTGTCATTAGAGGATCTTAGAGACCTACAAGCAATCTTCTTTAGTTTGCAGAGTCAGAAATGAGGCACTGAATGCGTCCCTGTATCAGCAGGTGCTGCCTGGGAAATCAAACCTTCCGTGGACCTTCACGCAGCCCTGGCTGTGCATCGTGACCCTCCAGTTGAGCTTTGAAAGACACTGCTGTGAGGTCCATCCCACGCTGACTAAGCCCTCCTCTCTACACTGAGGCCCACGCCACCATGTCACGTGGGCAGCAAGGTTGAGAACGGAGACCGCAAACCTTGAGAACGTTCACAAAGTTGTGAGTACTCCGGATGGATCTCCCGGAGCCCTGCGGTGCCAAGTCGTGGTGTGCCCACAGGTAGCTGTGGGAAGAGCTAGATGCCCAGAGAGTAAGGCCTGGCCTCAAAGAGTGGCCAGCCAGGGGAAGGGGGACACCACCCACACCCCAACTTGTCTCGCCACTGCCAACACCCCCCTGCCTTGGAAGAGAGGAAAAACCTCTTCCACGAGATTTCCTTGTGGTTTCCTTCCAACTCACACTCACCGTGGTGCCAGTTACATAACCTGAGGAGCTGTGTTCTTAAAGTTCAAAGTCAGAGTGGATCTGGCACGGCGGGAATGGGATAAATTTAGCCCGGATCTCAGCTCTGTCGGCTGAGGTGTGCCTGGCTCCCGTGGGCCACACGTGATGGGTGCTGCATCCAAATATCCAGCCCCGGCCTAAAGCAACACCGGGGCCAGCTGGGCCGCGCCCAACCCGGAGGCAGCCCTCGCCAGCACACACCACCTCCATTTCCTCCCTATACAGAACGAGTTCAGCAGCCATGCCCTTGCCGCCTGCACGTATCTGCAGGGCGCCGGGGAAGGGGTGTGCATCGAGTTTGCAAATGAGATTCCTTGGAGGTGGGCGGGCAAACACTAAGCAATCCCCAGCAGCTGGGTAAGCACACCGCATGTGCATGCCTGTGTAATCATGCACACACACCAAACCTGGGAGGACTTTACCACCTGGAGACGGAAGGCTGGGCCCCACAGAGAACTCAGCACAAGGCTGGGCAGCAACTGAGTCTCAGACTCAGATCTCTGGGATTAGAATGACCATGTGTGTTGCTGTCCATGTAGTCTTTCTCTGAGACCCTTCAGAGATGTAAGACTAAGTAGACCATTGTTTCATTCGACTCCCTGACTCCTTCTCTGTTGATCAGCTTCCAGCGACTGCCCTCCATATATAAAGTGCCTAGTTGGGGGTTGTGAGCAGAAATAACTATCATTTACCCTGCCACTTGGCAACTAACTGAGGGGAAAATGTTACCAGAGTCAGGCTGGTGAAAATGAAAAACACCAAATGTAGGATCGATCAAGAAACCCAGGTAGAAAGGATAGCACACTGGGGGGGCGGGGGGGGCCTTCCTACACTGCTATTAGGTTGGGCTGACCCCCAAAGCTGTAAACCTGACCTGGGGGGGGGCAGGGAAGGAGGCTCCGTCTCACTGCAGGCAGAATGGCAGGTGAGCTCCTATCTTCCCTGTGGAGCCCATGAAGACCACGTGTCTAGAATAGACATATTCAGGGACTCAAAGTAGACTGGAGCTCACCAGGGGGAAAGTGTAAGGTCTGGCAAGACAACCAGACAAATGGGAGGGAACAGGTGGACAACGGCAGGTAGGACGGTAGGCCCCACTGGGAGGTTGGCTGAAGGCAGAACTATCCATTATGGGCCACACTGAGCATCCACTGAGGACAGCGCCCCCTGGCGAAGGACACATGCTGCAGTGAAATGAATGAACAAGTAATCACAAGTTGAGTGACCGTGGCCCACTTGGGAGGTTATATGAGTTCTCTAGAGCTGCAGTAACAAAGGACCCCATGCAGCAAGGATAAATAATGTACACAGACTCACCCTTCTGGAGGCGGGAAGTGTGAAATCCAGGGGTCAGAAGGGCCGAGGCGCTGGGGGGACTCTGGCCCAGGCTCCTGCCGCCACCTCTGGCATCGTCAGCGCAGAGACATTTCACTTCCGGTCCCCGTCTCCACCTGCAGCTCTCCACTCTGAGTCTCAAGGTCACCCAGCCTGTGGATGGCCTTCATCTAAGGGCACGGGCAAGTCACCGGATTGAGAGTCTCTTGATCTTCACATGAGAACAGCTAGAAGGTCAGATGGCGAAACATCACATGTACAGGTCTCAGGATCAAGGCCTTCTTGCATCTTCTTGGAGGACATGATTCCATGTGGGACACGACACAAGAGATCCAAGGAGAAACACAGAAGTATTTCTAGCCCAAGGCCAGCGCAAAAGAGCGCCACCTTCTACCTGCAGTTCCCACACAATTTCTTCCTTCCAGGAGTCACTCACTAATGCAATGGACGCGTAAGTACGCGGGGTCAAACTTCCCTGCCCATGTCAAATCCAGGTTCCCTCTTCTTCCCTTCATAACTCTGGCAGGTTGGTTCATTTCTTGGCGTGCGATGTTCTCGTGTATAGAAGAGGCATGAGGGGTTGAGAGCGCTCTCAAGGGGGGGAATGACACGAAGTATCTGTTACTGACCACAAGACCAACGTCAGACTGCTCCGCTTCGGAAGGACAGCTCCGCCCTGCACACTATGCGCAGAGGACAGACGGCTTATCATGTGAGACATGTGGCATCTTCATGGAGAGGGGTCACATGGTGACCTGGAGCCCCAACATCCCTTGCCACTGTTGGGGCTGATGCCCGTGGTGTCCGCTGTGACACAGAGGAATACAGACAAGCCCTTGATTAATGAATCCGGTACACTCACTGTATTACCATGGTCAGGATTTTCAAACCCTCCTCCAGCTCCAACCCCCCGCCACACACACATAAAATTCCTTTCCTTAGCAAATATGCCCGTCTCACACATCCATTTCCCAGCTGAGGCAGGGCTGGAAGAGAAATACCATCTCTAAATACCATCTCTAAAGGATTAGGCAGTCAGACTCAAAGCGCTGCCAGATAAGGTGGCCTCAAATTATGAGACATTCGAAATGCTGCCATCAGTTCTGGTTTATTGGAGACAGAGAGAAATTTATCATTAAATTCTGAACTAAGTTATTTCATATGCCTTTTAAAGCAAGCCTTTACAAAGGCTTGAATTGTGTGCATCTCTCTAAGCCAACCTACACTTAAAATGCACAAGATTGGATTGCAAATGCTGAATTTGTACAAATGATTCATATTATTTCTTTTCTAGGGTTTAAGATTTGTCATGGCAATTAAAATATAGGTTCTATTTATATACACATTGGGGCAATACAACCTATAGAAACATCAATGAATAATATCTTATTAAAATTTCATACATGTATATGAAGTCATGTTTGTCTTCAAAAAAGATCTATAAATCACTGATTATACTCAGATCTGTATTTAAATGATGAAAATAAGAAGCTTTTTGGTAACCAATGCTGCCAAATTAGGTACTTTTGTCATTTTAGTAGTGAATATAGCTGGGTCAGTGGCTCAGGCCTGTAATGCGCAGCTACACAAGTGGCAGAGATCTGAGGATCACCATTCAAAGCCAGCCCAGGGAAAGCAAGCCCATGTAACTCCTATCTCCAACTAACTACCAAAAAAACAGAAATGAAGTTGTGGCTCAAGTAGTCAGTGCCTAGACTTAGCGTGTATGCACACACATGCAGATAGCACAGTATCAGAGGTTGGTTTTGTGTTTGTTTGTTTGTCGGTCATGGAGCTTGAACTAAGGGGCTTGGCGCTGTCCCTCAGCTCTTCAGCTCAAGGCTAGTGCTCTACCACTAAGATGCCACTTCCAGCTTTTTCTGTTTATGTGATGCTAAGGATCGAACCCAGGCCTCATGCATGTGAGGCAAGAACTCTACCTCTGAGCCACCTTTCCAGCCCCTGGAAGAGGTTTTCAAGGTGGAGCTTTATGCACACGACCATCGACATGACCCAGTATGAATCCCATGGTGCACCTCCGACGGTCTGGGCAGTTCATCCCTGTCATCAGCCCAGTCTCCTGCACGGACAGTTCCCTGCCTGTGGATGAATGCCTACGTCACTGACTACTCCTCAGCTTTCACCCCCATTGACTTCTCCGCATCATCTATCTGTGGATGTGTCCTCCTCCTTCTGCGGGGAACAGGCTCCAGCCACACCCCCACAGCCGTCTTCGGTCTCTCACGTCACTCTGACACCTGTCTCATGCATGTCCGCAGACCACTCCCATGCCTGGCACTGACACCCGAATCACTCTTTCCAACGCCTCTGAGAAAACCCATCTGCCATTGTGGTCAGTCAGTGGTGGACCATTGGCTGTGCCCCACACAAACCACGACCAAATCCAGAAAATTCCAGCCTTGCTCTTGCAAGTCTTCTGGCCAACGTCTACAGAATCTGACAACTTTTTGGACCTAAAATACGTACAACCAATTCACACACACCATTCACACACACACACACACACACACACACACACACACACACACACACACAAACAGACACACCATCCCACACACACATACACACACAGAGTAACTTTATGGAGGTGTGGGTAAAAGTCTCTTTTCTAATATACTTCCACAAGTCACTTATTTTGTTGGTGGCATGTAAGTCAAAGAAAAACTATCCCTATTTCTTACATACAAGCTCAGTGGGAATGGAAAAATGGGCCAAGTGAACTTTTTTCCCTCCTAGTACTTTGAGCCATAGAACAGAGCAATGATCAGCGTTCAGAAAATGGCCAGACAATAAGTATTTGAAGCTCTGTGGGCCTTCTAGCCTCTGTCCAGCTGTTTAGTTCTGTCGTTGTAGTCAAAGTCATCACGGACCATATGCAAATAAGTGAATACAGATTTATTCAAAGACAACTTTTTTTAGAAAATCAGAGCTGGCTGGATTTGGCTCAGGCTAGGACTTAAGGTTTGTGCTCTAAATTAAGATCTCTACAAATGTGTGCGTGTGATAAAACCATACATACGTTGTATGCTGAAGAGCAGAAGGAGAAGGAGATGCGGGAGGAGCCCCCTCTCTGACAGGAAGGGGGTGAGGAAGCAGCAATCAGGAAGAGCAGGAGGAGAAGCAGGAAGAAGAGGAGCCGGAAGAAACAGAGGAGCAGGGAGGGGAGCGGGAAAGGACCATGTCTGCACGCATCAAGGGCCCTTGTCTGTACAACAGACACCAAGAGGCCAACTCAGAAAAAGGCAGTATCTTCCAGGAGTTCACTCACTTGTCCACTCACAAAGAAAGAACACTTTGTAAATTGCTCAGTTACTATATTTTGTCATTAGGGATCTGGCACTGGAACGTTGAATCTCTATGTGACAACATTCACAGAAACTTCGTTGATCCAAGTCCCAGATACTTTTTAATGTTCAAACAGAAGAGTACAGCAAAGTAGGTAAAAGTATTGGGACCAAAAAGGCCTAAAATATGGCATAAAGACAAAGAAAAGATACATTAAAATTTAAATATGTGAAATAAAATATACTCAATTTACAGAAAATGGGAATGATCCCATGCAAGGAGCTAATAAGCACTCTCTGGGGTCATGCAGAAGGCTGATCCCCAGGATGGGCATGTGACTAGCGCAAACATGCACAGAGAGGCCACCAAGAAACCAGTCAGGACTGCAGCGTCCATCCGGTCCTTCCGAGAAGAGCTTCGGTCACAGGCTGCAGGCCCGCCCGGCTGCTTTAAGTAGGCCTTCTTCAAGTCAGTTTTAGACAGCAGTTCCTATGAGAGCCTTGGTTGTGTGTACAACAATTGATCTTGAGATTCCTCAACAAAACACTCAAGGCAATGATTCCCGACCTGCAGCAAGGCAGCCGGTGTCCTCCTCACGCCACCACAGCACCCCAGGTCCTCATTCTGTCAAGGAGGAAAAGGCCAAGCCTACAAGGTAAAGCTTAAGCTGGCGAGAGAGAAAAAGTGTGACTGCCATCTTCCAAGTCAGACAGGCTTCACTGGGAATCCTGTCACGAATCTAGCTGGAAATGTTTCAGATTAAAATATGAGAAAACAACATCAATAAGTCCACCATGAAAATTCCTTGACAGACTCTCAATGACTGTGTTTAAACATGAACTTTCTCAGTGTTTGCACTTGCACACACACGCACATGTGTGCACTGATGCATATGCATGTGTGCACGCATATGCATACACAGACCTTTGTGCATATTTGCATGTGTGTGCACACATGGATATATGTACATACTCACATGTTCATAACTGTATGAATATTTGCACACATGCCTATTTGGACATATAACCACATATGCACACAGTGCATGGTTGCACTGGCCCACACACGTGTGCACACATGAACACCCATGCATATACTCATGGGCACGTGTGCACTATGCACACATATGGACCCACATACATAGGAACACAGATACACAATACGCACACACATGTGCACACATGAATGGATATATGTGCACATGCACACGTGTGTGCATATGTGTGCATCTATCCATGCGGCCACATATGTGCATGCATATATGGCTCCCCGCCGGTCCACACAGCGCCTTCATGCAAATCTGAAAGAGGAGCCTCTTCCTCCAGACACACGGAGTTGTGCACACCCCGAGGCCCCGCACACATCCCGCCGATGGCCCCCCAGGTAGAGTACAACCTACTCAGACAGAAGGAGCCCAGGAACTCAGCCCACGATGAAAGAACACCCTGGTCATCCTCAGAGGTGGAGCTGCGCCCCAAAATGGGCCACTATGCTCCCCAATTCCATCAGATGAAGACATGGTGAGCAGAAGAGTGGGCGATGGCCCAGAGGGAGGCCTGGGAGAGCGCTGGGCCACATGCCACACCTGCTCTAGCCCTGAGAGCCCAGCTCCACCCGAGGGCCTGCTGCTTGGAAGCAGGGAGCAAGAATGAAAAGGCGCTGAGTGCTGTTTACCCACTCTCTTCCCACGACCTAGCCCCCAGCACCCATGCTCTCCTCCCAGAGTGCAGGGCCCGAAGCACTGCAGAAACCAGCCAGGCAGGCCAGGGACCACGGATCACTTGCTGCTGTGGCAACAGCCGGAGCTGGGTGCCGTGATCACGCCCACCCCTGCCGACCCTGCGGTCCACATGTTTGCCGTGTGTGGGCAGGGAGCAGGGAGACTGAGAGCAGACTCCCACAAATCCAGCGATTGATTGCTTAGGCCTGCCCTTGCCAGCAGGTAGAAGCCGTCAAGGTCTATGTACACAGAGTTCCAGGTCCCAGAGACTCAGGAGGGGAAAAGCCATGCCACGGAGTTTCAGAGCTACTCTGGCTCGCGCCAGGAGTGTGGTTTGAAACTTGCTGTTCAGCTGTGGCCAGCGAGAGCAGGACTTACGGGTCCACGGGGTTCCTGCTCGACAAAAGACTGTCCCCCAAGGAGGGTTCTGGAACCTACTCACACATCCCTTCATTCCTTAACCAAAAGAAAACACACTTAGAATGGACGGCTAGGAGGCGGTTTGTGGGACAAGCGGCCTTGACCATGGTATGGAGAATTACTGGGGGGCTGCCCCCTGGTGGCCGCGTGGGTGTGGGAGACACTGATCCTGTTGGCCGGGGGCTTCTGGGCACTTGGACATCTAGCTCAACGGGGCTCCTTAGGCAGGATGAGTTGGGACCAGGTGCCCCAAGAGGGGCCCCCCGTGCACAGTGGCCTGGTGGGGGGGGCCTGGAATCGTCCCTCCACAAGTGTCTGCCCAGCCCTTGTCTGATGTTGGTGCAAGGTCCAAAGTTAGATTTCACATGACAGGGCGGCCCTGACCTCTAAGCACAAGCTCTCTCTCCCAGCTCGAATCACCTGGCCATGTGGTCTCCTTGCCCAGGGAGGGGGCGGGGTCAGACCCCTGCCCACCCCTGCACAGCAAGTCCCAGCTTTTCCCAGCAAGAGGAGAGGCCAGAAGTGCCCCCACGGCGCCACCAAAAGGTCATTCATGGCAAACACTCGGGTTCCTTCTAGGAAGGAGCCTGGAATTTCAATATGTGCCAAACAATGGGTGAGCGACCCCAACACATGGCCTGGACATGGAATCCCTCATGAGCCGCCCTGACCCTTTCTCCCCTCCCCGACCCCACCCCAGTGAGGGAAGCCAGCATGCCCTGTGACTCCATCAGAAAGGACTCAGTGCTCACCATTACCACCCGACTCCATCCCTGTGCGGGGACTTCCCTGTGAACCCCGATCCTCAGAGCACATGACCCTAGGTCAAAGCCCTGCAAATCCCACAGAGGAGACCCCGCATGGCCCTCCCACACCAGGGGTGTCAATAACTCTCACGGCAGACACTGTCCATCCCGGGCACTGTCCACCCCCACAGCAGTGGGGTTGGGGCTCCCCCTCCCTTCCCTTCATGCAATGTCTCCCAACAGGACTGTGTGTTCCTACACACGGAAGCAGAGCCCACACCTTCCGTGCACAGCCACTGCGTGTGCACCGCAGGAGGGGACACAGGTCACACCCGCCTGCTCCCCCTGGTGGTGATAGAAGGAGCGAGGCACACATGTGCACACCTCTCCAAGCATGGGGCAGAGCCCTGCAGCCCTGGCAAGCCATTCTCTTGCTCTGGGGGGTGGGTGTGCCCACTCTCTCCTGGCTCCCGGGGCCCTGCTGGGTGCACAGAGACTCCGAGGAGGCTCCACCGGCCCCGTGTGCCATGGGGCACAGGAACGCAGCCTGAGGTTCTCTTTCCTGAAGACCCAGCCAGGCGTGCAGGGGTGGGCGCAGGTGTGGGGAAGCTCTCTGAGGCTGGGAAGAGCGGCCCGGGGTGTCATCGTTTGGCTACGCGTGAGGAAGAGGTGCCCTGTGGCACTGGCTTGAAAGCAGCTCTTTTTAGGCTTTGTTTCCCGGGGTGCATCAGCCCCTGCGCCTCCTCTGGACACACAAGGATTCCACAGCCCTCCAGGGTCCCTGTGCACGGGGTTGGGAGGGGGACCTTGGGGCCCCTGGACCCAACTCATCCATTCTAAATGTCCAAGTGCCCAGAAGCCCCAGGCCACGGGGCTCCCCATGTCCCCCTCACCCACCCAGCCACCAGGGGGCAGCACACACCCCCAATAATTCTCTACATCCTGGAAAAAAGGCCGCTTGTCCCCCAAACCTCCTCCTATCTGTCCATTCTAAGTGTGACTTCTTGGGTTTCTGTCGTTATTTAGGACCGGATACTGGACTCGGTATCTGACACGTTCACGCGCTGGTAGCCATGCCCCTGACCCCTAAGGGCATCTTGTCAGCTGTGAGGCCCACACTGGCCACACGCCAGGCCTAGGAGGACTCCGGGCCTGCGGGGAAGGTCACCTGTGAGGTCACCTGTGGGAGTCCCTGCCTCAGCCCCCATGCGGTGGGAACAAGGGGGGGCGGGGATCCCCATCCCCAAGACATCACAGCAAAGAGCAGAGCATAACCCCGGCAGAGACCAGACGGGCAGACGGGCAGACACTCAGCGTGAGAAGCCACAGGCAAAGGGAGGCAGATATAGCTGACGAGCGGGGGGAGGAGGAGGGAGGAGAGAAAGAGAGAAAGAGAGAAAGAGAGAGAGAGAGAGAGAGAGAGAGAGAGAGAGAGAGAGAAGCAGGTTTGGGTTTTTTCCACTGACACAACATTCATTCACCACCATCTTCCGTTCTATTTATAGGATGCTCACCAAATCACTGCTCTTCTACTGTGATCATAAATTGACTCACCAAAACAAGCCAGGGCTCAGCATCTCCTTCCTACCCAGGCCCCGAGGGCCCCCATCCCCCGCCAGAGGCCCAAGACCCTTCCCCGTGGGGGGGGCAGGGCAGAGGCCTCTGAGGTCTCCACACTCTCCTCTGTCCAAGGGACTCAGCTGTGGGGCTCCCTGGCCTGGGGCTTCTGACACACAAACGGGGGGGGGGGGGGAGGCCTGAGGTCCCACACAGCAAGGAGACCATGGGGGCCTCCAGATCCAAGGACCCTCAGGGAGCAGCCGAGGGCCATTCTGGGGATCTCCTGGAGATTTCTAGAAAGCTGGTAGCAACTCAGCAGATGTGGGGTTGGCAGGGGGAGGAGAAGGGCAAGAGCAAGCACCAGAGCCCCAAAACCTAGTTCTAAGGGAGAGGGCAGGAGGTTGCTCTCCCCCACTGCCCAGGGGAAGGGTGTGCAGGCAGAGGGTGGGGGGCTGAGCTCTGTGCGCACTGGCAAGGGCAGGGCAGGGCATCTAATCTGACCCTCAGAGCACCAGGGGTGGAGGAAGACAGGACAGGACACAAGTTCTCTGAGGACCTTGATGGTCTGGAAGTGCGGTGCAGGAGACCACAGTTCAACAGTCAGCCACCACAAAGCCCGCAAGGCCCCGGGCAGCCGATGCGGCCGCTAGGCACTGAGGGCAGTGTTTCTGGCTCATCTCCACTGCCACTGCTGGCTCATCGCACAGCTTTCCCTCTTAAAGAGAGAAAACGATGCAGCCCGCCTTCCCTGCAACTTAAAATCCTAAGCGCTGCCTGTGATTTCCCTTTAACTATTAACCGGGTTCCCAGCCTGCCTTGGGGAACACACACTCCTGCCCAGAGGAGATCCCCCACCCCCACCCCAAGCAGCCCTGGAGGGAGCTGGGCAGCTCACAGATCTGGAAGGCTGAAGCCAGAGTCCCCTCTCTTCTCACCCAGAGATGGCAGCCAGAACCGGAAGGGCCTGCAGAACAGGGCCAGGTCGGCAGGGGGAGGCCACGCAGGGGAGGGGGGTCCTGGACTGTACCCTAACTAGAGGGAGCTGAGGGGGGAGCTGCTCAGCCAGACCCAGGTGCAGAGTCCCTTCCCCACGTTCAAGGAGCGGGCAGAGGCCCTGGTCACTGAAAGACAAGGCACACACATTTAGGGACTTAAAAGGGACACCAGTGAGACCCGGCAGCCATCTGCCCCATGGGACTCCCACGTGTGGCACCCACGCAGACAGGACGGGAGGCCAAACACCAAGACACCCCAGACCAGACACACGCAAGTGATCGGAGACAGCTAAAAGGAGAACGCAACACTTCTTTAGTTTCTAGTTACTTTTACTAGAATACAAAACTAGTTCCAGCTGTTCTTCAGGGTGTGAAGCATGTGGGCTGCCGAGGATTGAACTCTGAGCCGAGACCTCGCTAGGAAAGTGCTGCTCTGCCCCATGAGCTGCGCCCCTGGTCCGTTTGCGTTCGTGTTTTCTGATAATCCTGAATTCTGAATATCCCCACGTCCTAAGCAGCTAGATTACTGGCACTCCCCACCACATCTGGCTTGGTTTTTGTTGTTTTTTCTGCCCCAGCTAGCCTTGTACCTCCACCCCCTCCCCTCCCTTCCTCAGCAACAGGCTTTACACCTGCGCCCCACCACATCCAGATCTTCAACAGAAACTAATTTTCCTCCCTAAAGCTGTGCTTTCCCTCCCCCCCCCCCCCCCCCACAATATTCTTTGGCCTCGAAGAGCAGAAGCTAGCAGCCGCAGGCACTGAAATTCTACCTGCAACCTTGAAGTATCCCGCCCAGTGAGGAGGTGTGTGGAACAGACTGCGTGCTCGCAGTGGGGGGGGGGGGGGGGTAAGGAAGGTAAACCTTGAACGTAGAAAAGCAGTTCTTCATTACACAGAGGTGGATGGGGCACCGTCAGAGGGAAGCCTCCGGGGCACAAGGGGTAGTGTGCTCAGGCCAAGAACTCTGCAGAGACAGTGGGGAGGGGGGCAGTCTCCAGAAGGACGCTGAGACAACAGCCAGAGGCCACCCTGTCCCCGGGGAGGGCAGGGTGTCCGGCCCCCTCCTACAGGCAGACCTACTTCCTTCTGTGCTCAGGGGATCTCAGGCCTTTTTGCCCCATGAGGATGAAGCTAGACGACACAGCCGGGGAAAGAAAAGGTCAAAACACCTTCTTCTGTGCCCAGAGAAGCCAGCCACGTGAAGCCACACACTGTGGGCCTGCCCCTTTTGCCTTTGGGGGTAAGTCCCTCATTTGGGGCAGATTTGGGGTTGTGGCTTGGGATTGGCCATGCCTGTCATGATGGGTCCTGACCACCAGGGGGCGATGTCAGGAAGGGTGGGGGTGGATGGAATACTACTGCAGACTCCGGCTCGTTCAGCTCATGCCGGTGTGAACACCTGGAGGCAAGGCGCGCTCCTTTGGCAAGACAGGGCCCAGGATGTAGACTCAGCTGGTTGATTCCAGAGGCTCCTGGGTGCTGGGTGCTGGGTGCTCTCAGCCCAGGATCCACCTCGCTGCCAGGTGGACACTGGAGGCAGCAGGCCTGCATGGAGCAGCTTCACCCTGCTCCACATTTCCTTAAGAGAAAGGCACACGGTGCATCCGTATGTCACCCATGAGCAAAAAAAAAGAAAGAGAAAAACCAGGCCATATTATTAACTACCCAGAAGGCTGCGATCTGAGGATCAAAGTCAAAACCAGCCCGGCAAATTCTTGAGAGGCTTGTCTTCAATTCTCCAGCAAAAGGCTGGAAGTAGAGGCATGGCTCAAGTGGTAGAACACCAGATATGAATGGAAAAGCTGAGCAAGAGAGGCCGTCAGCTCCAGCCCCACTATGAGTGTGTACACACATACATACATACACACACCCAATCAGAGCAGTGAGTACCAGAGGCATCCTGGGACCATGACGAAACCCAATCCTCCAAGGACAGAAAGGTCACTGCTCCCGGGGGTGGTAGAGTGCTGGGTCACAGAGGCTGGCCTGTAGGCAGAGGTGGGTTTGAGGCTCTCCCTGCAGCACAGCTGCCGTAGGTGAGCGCAGACACTGAGGCCGGTGGCCAGCCCCCAGCCCCTCGGCTGACCGCGCCTGTCTGTAGAAGCCAGGACAGAAACCACATCACCCAGCTGGCTTTTATGTGGATGTTTTCAGAGCTTTCCTCTTCCACGTCATTCTTCCAGCAATTCTCTATTTTCTGAATTTCACACAACTGTTGTCACGTGTCTGGGGAAAGCTTAAACAGCAATCACCAGCACTAGATACAGATCAGCTGAGAGGCCAGTATTTAGCCCGAGAGCAGCACCTCAGCGCAGGCCCAGGCTGAGATTGGCGCCAGGATGGGGAGCGGGGAGAGCCCCGGAGGTGACCGCCACAGGCTGCACAGGTGTCCTGGGATTGCCCGCTGGACCAAGGGACGGCTCCATCATTGGAAGGGCCAAGGCTGCCTGAATCCCCCTCCCCCTCCACACACACACAGTCCCTCACCTGCAGTAGTACCCTGTGAAACCCTGAAGCTCTCCTTATCCTGAGCACACAACAATGGCTGAGACTCTAGCACACGGGTCCTGGTCTCCTTGAAGCAGGTGGGAAAGGAGCTGGCAGGAAAGGAAGGAAAGGAGTGGAGGGGAGGAGGGAGGGGAAGGGAGGGGAGGGAGGGAAGGAAAAGGAGGCAGGCAAACCCAGGGCACTGGGGAGCTGGCACTGGGGAGAAATGAGTGGCAAGCTAAAGGCTAGTGTGGCATTCGAGTATGTGTAACCGCCAAAGCTAACCGCCCCAGAGGCAGCTTTTCCATCTGGTAAGCACAGCGCTGGCTTACAGCCCGGCCCAGTAGAAGCCCAAGGCCCCATGTGAGCCTGGGCAGTTTCATCAGCCCAGGCAGAGGCAACTCACCCTGGCTGAGGACAATTCCACCTTCAAGCAGCCCATGGTGAAGCAGAGCATGGAGCTGGGGGAACAGGCCATCACGGAGCCTTTCCCTCCATGCCCTGCAGAAGAGCGCGGAGCAACCATGTCTCTGCTCTGCCGTCTGCCCAGAGAAGATGCTTCGCAGCGCCTGCGAGCTCCTCCTACAGGACAGAGCTGCTTCGAGCTGAGCACTGAGCCTGAGCCACACAGCTGAGGAAGCGTGGACTTGGTTTTTAGCACTCTGCTGATAGCAGACCGACACATACACAAGAGTAACGATCCCATCTACTTCCCAGTCCAAGCAACCCGCACACACACTTCACTCTGGTCCCAT
Organism: Dipodomys merriami; assembly: GCF_024711535.1. NCBI lineage: Eukaryota > Metazoa > Chordata > Mammalia > Rodentia > Heteromyidae > Dipodomys > Dipodomys merriami. The sequence goes on along the minus strand of NW_027204715.1, from coordinate 4,219,183 downwards.
GTGTGACTGCGGCATCAATCCTACACATCCACATCAGAGATCCGACATGTGCAGACCTCATGCACCGTGCAGAAGTGTCCTGGAAGGCCTGCACCCACGGCCTGGGGCCCACCGGGCACTCAGCTCCCCTTGCCCCCAGGAGTCCCTTTAGGTCTGGGTTTACCTTACCCAGAACCTGCCAAGGCCCTTGGTGTAATGAACCGGTTCTTTCCTAGGACTAGATCGTGCCTGGAAGGAAGGCTGGTGCCAGTGGAAGCCACCTCTGCCGCAGCAGGTGGAACGCACCTGAGCCGTTGGTAGTCTGACGGGCGGGGCTCAGGATGTGTACTCTGCAACTGGCTGTGTCCGTCACTTGCTTTGGCTGTGGAAGGCCAGCACTACCAGGGTGGGGGGAGATCACACCTCCATGGGGCCTCTGGGCTGGCTGTCTCCCCAGGCATGGAGGCCTGGATCAGAAGTCAACGCATACTGCGTGCTAAGCCCCTGACACAAACGTTATGGCTGCCAGGGCCCGGCTCAGCTCCCAGCATCCCTTGCTGCTCCCTCGGGAGTGAGGCCTGGGCCGCGAGTGTGGCTGCAAGAGGCGCTCCTGGCCCTGGGCTTGGACCTCCCCCAGGTGTATTTTCCTGACACGCCCTAAGAACTGAACAGTGTTGAGCACTGGACTGTTGTCCAGGCTGGACCTGCTCAGAGCACTTGTAAGAGGGGGGTTGGGGCGTGGCTCAGGGGGTGGAGCACCAGCCAATGAACAAAATGAAGTGTCACGTACTGAATTCGAATCCCGGTCTTGGACAACGCAAACCATCTGTGGAGAGGCGTGAGTTACTTGGCCAAAACACCCACCTTGGCGATGCTGAAGGCACCATGGAAACTGCAAGCACACATGAAGATGCCACGCAGCCCGGACTCGGAGCCGTCACTGACGGGCTTGTAAGCACTCTCACCACGCTTGCTCAGACGTGAGCTGTTTCCAGGTACACCGGATGGGCGCTGGGAAGGGTTCGCTGGAGGGTGTCGGCCTGCGAGGCGCCGGACCGCGCTGCGGGTCCCTGGCCAGCTCACTCTTGGGGACCTGCTTGCTGCTCTTTGGCACGCGGGGCTCGTGAAGCCCGGAGCCATCGTGCGCCCGGCCCAGCACCCGCTCCCTCGCGAGCCTGTGACACCCCAACCCACGACCTGCAAGCCGCCTCGGGCGACGAGGAAAGCGCCTGCTCACGCACAAAGCTGGTTTTCAAAGTTTATTAAAAATCAAAGAATAGAAAAACTTTACATAAAAATATGTCAATTTTAGCTTCCACATTGTTGTCCACACACTCACACATAAATCGGAACATGGTAACTGTGAAACCTGCAGCACACACTACCGTGGTAGCCAGGCCAATTCATTTGGTTCACCGTGACAGGAATGGACATGGTACCTGTGTCTAGGGAACAAGCTTTAAAACGCACACCTACATGCTGCGGGCACGCGCCTGGGCCCGCAGTGGCTTCCTTTCGCAGGTTTACAGTCAATATTGCTAATGTGTAGAGATTAGTACAGGCCTAAGGATCAGTGTTGATAAATATGCTTTATCAATAGGTTCACAATTTAAATATTTTTAAATATTTTGGATGACTCTAATCCTCTCAACTACAGACCCCGCATGTGTGCGTGCGTGAGGCTCCACTCCGCGAGGCCTCCAGGCACCCGAGGTCGGTAAACAGCCGGACCGCTCGGGTAGAAGATGGACGGCCCCGCTTGGAGGGGCGGCCCCGCGCACAGCTTGCTGTGCCGGTGGCCACAGCCCCTCCGCGCCCGGCGAGGACAGCCACTGCCGCACGCCGTTCGGGGGCAGGGCCTCCAGCCTCTGATCTCCGCGCTCTCCGCTAGCGGACTTCCAACACCAACCTACCTGTAGTGTTTAGCAGGGCCAGACCCCCCCCTTTTCAAAACAGGATGTCAGAGGGCCTGCAAGATGCAACCAACTCCCGGGACAACCATAGTGCTCTGAACATTCAGGGTTCGGCAGGATGGATATATATTCTTGTTCAGAAAAAGGTAAGAAAGACAGTGGTTGTTGTGGCAGAATACACTTGCATAGGATACCGGTATGCTTCGGACGCTCCTGGGCCCACGTGGGGCTGTGCTCTCCTGCGATACGTGAAGATACTCCCCGCCTGCCCCGAGCAGTGGAGGTACTTCGGGAATAGTTGCTCTTAACAGAACGAATGCATACTGCTATGCAGATTCCTCCACGGAATCAAAGGAATTCCTTTCTCCACATTCCTAAAACTGGGCGCGCCTTCTGGGCGCCACGCCGGCCCGCCACGCCACGCCACGCCACTCCAGGCCACGCGACTCCGCGGAGCCGAGCGCTTCCAAGTTCACATTTTGCTTAAAGATCTAACAACCTTTTCTCCCCTTAGAGAGTTATACTTCTGGCACTTTAAATGCTGGATTTGTTGTCTAGTTTAAAAGAACCAAAACAGCAGAACTCCTGGTCAGAACAGCCCCTCCGCCGGCGGCCTGCCTCGGGGCTCCGAGACCCACCCAGGCCACGCCGCTCCTTCCGCACATCTGACCAAAAGAAAAGACACAAAATAAAGCCCAGACCCTCGCGTTACGGTGTTTGCGATGATGCCCGTCAGACAACCAGCCAACATGATGAACCCAACTTAGAAAATGCAACTTGGGAAAGGATCTACGCTTGTTTAAAAAAAAAATTCCCTCCTCCCTTAAATATAACTTATGTGAAAATATGAAATTAAATAAAAAATATCTGAGTTATTGCACAAATCATAAGTTTTCAATATTTACATAGAAAAACAGTTCCAGAGTTTCAAACAAGATGTGAGGGCAGTAAAACGATGGCCTCCGACCGGCCTCCCCAGCAAGAGCGCAAGAGCGCCAGGAGGGGCCGACTCCCGCGACAGGCCCGCCACGGAAGCTCCACGCCCCGGGCGCGGACACGCACAGGGCCACGGCAGGGCCACAGAGCACGCACCCTGTGCTCCCAAACCCGCTCCGCCCGGACGCCGGACGGCGCGGCCCCCGGCAGGCGGGCAGACGCATGTCCCTGTTGAATAAGGCTTCACAGATGAGCACGGGGAGCTGTTCTGGAAGATGGACGCGACCACCACACAGAGAAACATGCAGAGTGATCAGCGGCGGGCGGGCGGGCGGGCGGGCGGGCGGGGCGGGCGCTCTGGCCCACCGCTGAGGTGCTGGATGCTGGTCTTAGTTCCCTGCAGTGCCCAGGGCGGGGGCAGTCCAGGACGGACACAGGCAGGAGCCATTATCTGCTCAGACTCACGGGCAGGCTGTCCCTCGTGTGCGCGTGCTTTTTCCTCCTCCAGCCGGTGCGGTTGTACTGATGGTGCCCCCGGTTGCCCACCGGGGGCCGCACGCCTCCGCTGCCCACAGAGCTGTAGCCACCGCTCTGGGCGTGGCTGTGGGAGCCTTTCATGGAAAGTTTCATGCCGTTGTGCTGCTGGAGAGATGGGGAGAAGTGTCAGAGTACGACACGGACACGTGGACCCCACACCAGCCACCCCATCTACTGGAGAGCACTCGCTGAGACAGGCAGCGTGCCTGGCCGCCCTGGCGCACTGCCCTCCACCGGCAAGGCCGGAGCGACAGGAAGAGGCCTGAGGACGACTGGCAGGTGCGGGCGGGCGCTGCCACGTGCACGGCTGGAGGCAGAGCACAGCAGGGCACCGAATTCTCCAGGTTAATGATGTCACCTCCTTGCAGCCACTCCCGGGAAGCCGGGCGGGCCAGGTCTCACCACACAGCTGCTCCACTCTCCTGTCTGGTTTCTTCTGCACCCCACAGGGATGAGAAGCTCCCTGTCAGGCCTCGCCCAGACTATGACTCGGAACCACGCAAGTGGGTGGCGTGTGCCCTGGCCACTGTCAGGGGCAGCACACGGGCTGGGGATGCTCTCTGCACAGGCGGAGTAAGACTCAGAGCAACCAAACAGCAGAAAGGCAGAAAGGAAAGCATAAGCTAACGGGATGAAGACGCTCCGCTAAGAAGTGGAGTGGCACAAGACATCTCTCCATTCTCCTGCTCGATTAGCATAAAAACTAAAATTTGAAATAAGCTAGCTTGAAAATGAAGACTATTTTGTTTTCCAATTTATTGGTCAAGTTGATTTCATTACTCAGTTTCCAGAAGTAGAGGATAAAAATCAAGAAACACTCCACCAGTTATAACCTATTTCTGACAGATGAGCATGGGACTTTGACAAAAGCCCTACTGCTAAAGGATGGCAAGAGTCTTCTGTTATATACTAGAAATTAGCCACAGAGAGCTAAGGACAAACCCTCTAGAATAAAAATGCACTGGCATAACTAGATTAGACTTTTTTTTTTTTTAGCATGCCAGTACTGGAGCTAAACCTCTGGTTCTCTTACTATTGCTTACTTTTTTCACTTAGGGCTGGCACTCTACCACTTGAGCCACAGCTCCACTTCTAGCTTTTTTGGTGGTTAATTCCAAATCAGCGGGCACCTCACAGGCTTTTCTGTCTGAGCTGGCTAGGATTACAGGTGTGAGCCATCAGTGCCTGACTTAAGGACTATCTGGCATAAGATGCGAACACTAACAGATATACCAATTTATTGAATCCCAAGGGAAAACATCAAACCCTGCAGAGCAATCTTGCTAGAAAACCCAGGTCACAATTCTCCATGCACATGAAGAGCACAGGGACTTCATCACGGAAGCTGCAGGCCCCTCAGGGCTCCCGGGAGAGCTGGAGGACAGTGAACGGGGCCTGGCCATGCGGCCCTTCACCCATGCAGGCAGGGAGGCAAGAGGCTGGCAAATACAGCGCCAGGGACAAGTGTGTTCCTGGTCTTACCCTCTGCTTCTGGAAAACTAATGTAAATACCTCAGCATGAAAAGAACGAGTAAATGGGAAAACAAAAGCCTGCTTCAAATTTCAGCTGTATGTGAACCAGCTCAGCAGAAGAACTGAGACGTCTTGGGACAATGCAAGTATATTCCATTTTAAAATAGTTCAACACAAAGAGAAAGTTGAGTAACCAGAAAGTGACCCCCACCCCCTTTAAAACCACTTCTGGGGGTGTGAACACATGTGTCCCCCACAGCTGGGGGTGTGAACACATGTGTCCCCACACAACTGGAGGTGTGAACACATGTGTCCCGACAGCTGGGGGCAAACACGTGTGTCCCCACAGCTGGGGGTGTGAACACGTGTGTCCCCACAGCTGGGGGTGAACGCGTGTGTCCCCACAGCTGGCGGTGTGAACATGTGTGTCCCCACAGCTGGGGGTGTGAACATGTGTGTCCCCACAGCTGGCGGTGTGAACATGTGTGTCCCCACAGCTGGCGGTGTGAACACGTGTGTCCCCACAGCTGGGGGTGAACACGTGTGTCCCCACAGCTGGGGGTGTGAACACGTGTGTCCCCACAGCTGGGGGTGTGAACACGTGTGTCCTCCACAGCTGGGGGTGTGAACACGTGTGTCCCCCACAGCTGGAGGTGTGAACACGTGTGTCCCCCACAGCTAGAGGTGTGAACACGTGTGTTCCCCACACGCCCGGATGCATTGCTGGAGGGCAGCGGCGGGTGACACACACCTTGTGGTACACGTGAGGACTGGACAGCGGGTTGGGGGACGTGGAGGGGATGGCTGGGGAGGACACATGATGGACAGCCTTCAAGGAGGTGGTTCCTTCAACGCCAGCCTGTCTGCAGGGAACCGGGGACACCCCGAGGGTGGGCGGAGGGATCGCAAACCTGGTCTAGGAACAAAGAAAGAAACATTCACACCTGTCCACAGCAAAGGCCCAAAGCCCAAGGTCACTACAAGCCAGGCCTGCCTATGAACAACCCACCCGCTCGTGTGCTTGGTAAAGCCTCAGTGTTTTCTCATGACCGAGCAGTACTGCCCTTGAATTGGAAATAACTCAACTTCTGGAAGAGCAATACAATATTCAGTCAACCCAGAACCCAATTCTAAAACTCACTGAAGACCAAACCACAATTCAAGCCATCAAAATAGCAAGTACCACTTGGATCTGTGGGAAGAGCCCCTGAGTAAACACTCCCCCCCGCCCCCCCCCCCCCGCTTCTGACCCAAGGGAACTCGAGGTCCACACGGAGGGGAAGGTGGGAGCCAGGAGCAGTCCTTCTTGCCTCTTCTCTTGCTCCTGGGCTGCTCCTTCCCAAAGCGCCCATTCCCGCCACAGCGGAGGAGTGCTGGTGAGCACCAGTTCTCTGACATGAGGCCACGAATGCCCCGTCCCATCTGGGCATCCTGTTGTCCACCACAAACACCTCTGGAGGGAGACGCCCGGGGATGGTGCGCAGTGGCTGGCCACCATCAAAAGCACTCCAGGGAATAAAGAGCAGGGGCAACAGTAGAACGTCCCCTTTGTTACACTCTGCTAGAATCTTGTGCTAGGGAAATCTCAGCCTCTCCTCTGCTCTCTAGGGAAGTGGATCTCCAGAAAAGCATGCTCCGTTCTCTGGGATCTCCAACGCCCCTTAGTGACCACCAATCAAGGATCCCCAACTGCATCCCTGTAAGACTCAGAAATCATGTCCCACATGGGTAGCCATCATTCTGCAAGCTCCGTATTTCAGGATGGAGTTCACTGAATTGTTCCAGTGGAAGGAACCACTTTCTACTGACATAAATACCTTAGCATGCCTCACATCAGACAACAGATTTGTGTAAATACTAAGTGAGACACTCGGCCACAGCACCCACTTGACTTAAGACTCCCCAACATCCCTAGAGTCTGCAAGGACCACAAGTAGTCACAGCAGGAGACGGAAGAGATGGGCATGCTGCAGCTCTCTGAGACACTGAACTTGGCACCAGTTAGGTAGCTGCCCAATGCCATGGCAGATGTGGCAAGTAAGTTTATCTGGACAAAATTTAATAATTTAAACAACCGCCTGAGAATGTTACGTATATGCACCAACAAGGTGTGTGGGTTGTGTTGCACTTCCTGGGTGTGACTACAAACTCCGTCAGCACTCACATGTCAACCTCGCAGTCTGAAGCTCTGCATTTGGGGAGCTCGTCTGACTCTGCGAATGGATGGATCCCAGCAAGCCAAGCTACTCAAGAGACCAGTCTGTGGGAGCTGTTTCAACTCAGCCCACAGCTCTAAAGCTAGTTTCATTCACTTTCAAGTAAATGAACGTGCTGTGTTCATTCACATTTAATTCATGTATAATGGAGATACTAACGCCAAGTTTAGTATTTGCAACATTCTCATTTAGACTTCTAACTTTAATCCAAATTTCAAAGTACAGCATAGTCTAATAGGAATAGTCTCCAAAATAATAACAGGAAAAGTCTCAATTCATATTAAAATGCTAAAAGCCTAAACACTGGGATACTGAGATCAAAGCAGTAGCCAGCATCAATCTCTCCAGGACAGCAGCAGTCTCCTTTTGGATACTGAGGGAGCAGCTAGAAAGATGATCACCTTGGCCCTCGTCAAGTAGCATTTCAATACTCAAGAACCCAACAGTGTTCTGAATGCTACGATCAGACACCATGGGCCTCCACCAACAGCCTCAAAGACTATCATTTATAGAACGATGGGAAGTGAATTCTACCCTAGAAAAAACACATAGTGAGATAAAAATGCTTGGCCTATCACAGATGCGAAAGATTCTTTTTCTAATTCTAAGCCAGCACTCCTCTCCCGTCCTGAGCTCTGTAGTCAAAAGCCGTAGCCTGGGCTTGTCCTCTGAGAAGTCCTGTACCTGGCTGCTGGTTGTCATGATCAGTAAGAGACCTGTACCTGGCTGCTGGTTGTATGATCAGGGAGAAGACCTGAACCTGATTGCTGGCTGTCATGATCAGGGAGAAGAGCTGTACCTGATTGTTGGCTGTCATGATCAGTGTTCTGGAAGTGCTGGGCTGAGCCTTGCCGCTGGGCATCGGCAAGGCAGTGGGCAGGGTGGCCACCAGTGCGGTCGGTGCTTGTAGGCTGAACTGGTAAACGCTGGGTGTGCTGCAGGGCGGCGTGTCCGAGTCCTAGAATCCAGCACAAACAACCAAAAGAGCAGCGCTTCAGCTCCGAGGAGCACCGCACCGAGGCCACTCTGAGAGCTGGTTGGAACCATGCTCCTGTCTGAACACCCCACCACACTGCCTGCCAGTCACTGCAACGTGAGAGTACGTCAAAGAAATACTGGAGAGACACCTGGACCTAACTTGTCTTTTTAACATCCAAATCGGTTATTAACAGTCCACAGCTCAACCATGTGCTTCCGCTGCTCCCAACCAAAAGGTCACATGAGCAACTAAGACTGGGACTCTCAAGCCAAGGCCAGAGGGGCAGCCCAGCGCAGGCTGTGGGGGGTGCACGCACACACGCCACACACTGAAACCAAGGCTGGTGAAACTGCTATGGAGGCCTACCAGGCCCGCACCCCCGGCTGACGACCCAGGGGACGCAGGGGTACTCACAATATCGCTCCCTGAAAGTGAGGACACGGAAGAAGCGGAGGAGCCCGAGGAGAGGAGCTGGGGACTGGACAGGGACAAAGTCAGGCGCTGACTGTAGGGTGAGCCGGGCTCCCGGCTCTGTGCCTGCTCCCCATTGCACGTGCTGATTCGCTCCTTTGTCTTAATCCTGTTGTCTGGGGTGAGAGAACACAGCACAGATCACTGAGAGGAGCTCCCAGCACAGCCAGTACAAGGGGCAAACAGAATGTTACATTCAACTTGTCTGATTGTAGAACAATATTCACCTCATTCACTGAAAAACATCAGATTATGCTTACAACAACAACATCTCCTGGGCTGGGAAGGGGGCTCAGTGGTAGAGCGCTTGCCTTGCATGCCTGAGGCCCTGGGTTCGATTCCTCAGCACCACATAAGCAAAAAGAAAAAAAGCCAGAAGTGGCGCTGTGGCTCAAGTGGTAGAGCGCTAGCCTTGAGCTGAAGAGCTGAGGGACAGCGCCCAGGCCCAGAGTTCAGGCCCCACGACCGGACCCAAAAAATAAAAATTAAAATAAATGAAAACATCATCTCCTGTAGCTTTTAAGAAATAAGAAAGCATTTCTCATAAAAATTTAGTGCCCTAAAAACGAGGTTCTATAAACACGAGTACATACTGATTTCAAAGACAGAGTAACACAAAAGGATATAAACTAGCTACGCAATTTCTTAAGCCGACTACCTGCTGACATGTTTTACCTTGAGTGAAACTGAATAAAATACATGTGCTCATCTTCTCCACATTACTAATACAGCCACTAGAAACTTCACAACCCACGGGTGGAGAGCATGCACCCAGTGCCACTGGACTGTGCCGCTCTACAGCCTACAGTATTGAATTGTTGCTCATCGGGAAACCTAGGTGTTTTCGCAGCTGGCGGGAAGCAGACCACAGAGGCTGGGTCCCCGGCTGCGCACGCCTCTCACCGAGCTCTGGAGACAGGTGGGTCCTGCCACCCCACTTCTCTTTGATCCACCTCCGGTAGTCAATCACCTCCTGAGTGACTTTGATGATTCTTCCTAAAGTACTAGGAAAGAACAAGGTAGGACATCAACACCACTTGACAGGTGGAAGGAGCTGAAAACCCCTCTAGAGTAGCTGTTTGTACTTAGAGAACACTGTGTCGTGTTACTAAGGAGCGCAGACAGCCTCCACGGCAGGGCGTCAGAAGCACCATGGGAGCCCGTGGCCCAAGGAAACAGCGGGGAGCCCAGAACGCAGATGCAGGACCTCCATTACCTTTCAGAATCCCTGTTGGGATAGGATCTGGCAAGCGGCGACACAGCATGGCTGAGCACAATGTAGGCGTAGTCAAACACCTGCTTCACCTGCATGGCCCCATAGGAGCTCCGGCCAACGTCATTCCCTGAAATGGAAAGGCAGCTGTCAAACCTGGCGGCAGGCCTGAGCTGTTATCCCGCAAGTTACTGGGAGTCCAGCTCTCACCACCAAGATGCTCCCAGGCTCCACCAGCAGAGCCTAGCCAGGCCAGCACAACAAGTATGCATGGAAAGCAGCACCTGTGAACACACCACGCATCACGGCACACACAGCTAGTGCCTGCAGGCTCAGTGTGCATCAGATTCTATGTGGCTCTGGTCTGTCACCATCACCAGGGAGGTGTGAGCCACATGGAAAATCTGCTAACGCCCCAGACTGCCATGATCACAGGAAGCCAGCAGTGTGCTGACCTGCATAATTGTGAGTTCGGAATAACTGCAGATAGAGCTGATAGCTGACCCTGAGTACGCTGCCATTTAACTCATGATTGTGGAACCTGCAGGAAGTTAGCCCTTTGAGGAAGAAAGCCCTAGATGCGAACCCTCAGGTGCTAAAACTGGATTCACAGCAAACAAAACGAGGCCATCACCAAGTAAGCCAGTCAGCTTCATTTTTATAAGGGATCCACTTGTGTCATCCTGCACAAAACAGGGTAGTATGGCTGGTTTTTTTCTTTTTTCTTTTTTTAAGGAGGAATAGCCTAAGTATCAGCACTTTATCTTTTCTAAATTTAAAGATAACCCAGCGATAACACAGTTCTTCACTTTTCAAGTACAATTAAGCAGACAATTGAGGACAGTGGAAGTCTCTAGTTTGAGAATACAACATAAACACACAGATGGGTGAGACACTGCACCCAGTGCAGCCAGGAAATAGATGCTCCCATACCATGACACCAACAGCCAGCACGTTATCTTGAAGGATATTTTTAGGAAAATGATCTCACCCAAGAAGCCATAAGACTAAAAAATAGCACTGAATTTGAACATATTAAAACAAAGCCTATAGGAGCAGCATAATAACAAGAAACCAACTGCAATGAAAACTTAAAGTGAGGAAGAGAGAGTATTCTGTGTGCAGCATATGGTTTTCCTAACACACAGCCCGCAAGAAGACAGAGGGCAGACAAATGGACAGCACAGGAAGTCACACCGGGAAGCAACACGGAGGGGCAGAGTACCTGGAGCTGGCCTCCACCTTTTCTGTCACCTGTCCCTCAATACTATCACCAACAGTAAGACCAGTGTCTCACCTAATAACTGCTCAATAAACATGTGTGGCATTGATAAATAACAATGTGTTTAATTCTGTTTTTTTAAATGTAAGTTAAAATTTAAATTTATATCAAAGATCTTCATTGGGTTGGCAAAGACTCAAAAGGACTCTTGCCAAGGGTCTGGATGTATAAGCACTGACTTACATGTCAGCACCAGTGGATGAAGCCAGGAGCCCTGCCTTGGACTCTTCCATTTGGTTATCCTTATCCCGGAATGGAACCTGCCCATCTACCCAAGGAAGGGGCTAGGATGGACTGTTAAGTCAAAAAGCAAGCTGGTAATCTGTGTTGTAGACATTGTTTAAATAAAAGATGACAGTAACAAATATCAATATCCCCATAGGAAAAAATGAAAAAATACCCCAAAAGAAGATTCTAAAACACTTTGCTTTCTATCTTCATAACTTCTTCCTGGGAGGGACAAGTTTACAATGAGTATCGAACACCTCTGTAATCTGAAAATGCTGGGTCTTTTAGTCTTAATCCTGGTTGGTTATAGAACATGAACACTTGTAAAGAGAGCCATCTCGTTAGAAGAATGAGGCATTCTGAGGGTGATGCTGGGTGCTCTCCTGTCAGAAGAGGGGGCTGAGAGGCCTCCATCCCTGCCAGGGGAGCTCGGAGCCTCACCTGGCAGCAAGGGGTCCTCAATGCACAGCATCGACGGTCTGTACCCACTGGTCATGGCTTTCATGATCTCTTCTTTGGCGATATAGGCACCTCCTTCTTTTATTCTAATACCAGTCTTCAAGTAATTAAAATTTCTTCCGTAGAGTTCAAAAAATTCTACAAGAAGCATTCCAAGGTTCTCATCAGCTCTCCGGGCATCAATTCTTGGATGCAACTGTAAAAGCAATGCAGTCACAATTCATATGGACTCAAGTCATAGTCTAAAGAAAATGACATATATCCAGCAGACTCCAGCACAGAGAGACCTGAGCAGCTGCACAGGGCCTCTGTGGAACAAAGTGCTCCAAAGAAAGCCTATGTCTAGATGGCAGTCTTACACTTCATCGCTTCAACTGGCAGTCCATACAGGGAGGCCTACACACATACATCTAATTCGCCAAAAGCTGCCAAATGCTGGCACACTTGCTGACTACACTCAGCATAATTTAGTCATCTGGATGGTTGGATGTAATTTTACGCAGCCACCTGAAGAGCACCGTTCTGAAATGTAACCAGTAGGGGGCAACATTACACTGAATAGCACTACCAATCACTTCAACAGTGAAGCGATCCCCTTATCTGTGCCTAGAGGTAATTAGCATTGCCTGACAACATTTGTAACAAACTCATATCCTGCTCATCAGTGCTACCCTTTCATCGAGCAAGTAATGGCCTCATGCTGACCCTGAGCGGCAGTTCCTGAACAAGTCCTGTGTCACTGATAGTGTGATTCTTCTCACATAATCCTCAGAAGCCCACATGCTGCTGCCCACATGCAGTTCTTGCTCTTAAAGTGAATTCAAAGAGCAGCCTCTGTCAATCTCACTTGCTATAGACCCGGACCTCAGGAATGCGGGGTGCGTCGCCTTTCTATTGGACTGTGTCAACGCGGAATCCTGGCAGATTCCTGACAGATGCCCAAGTCCTGACTGGACACCTGTGAACACACAATGCCCCAAGGAGCTGGAAGTTACTTCGAGAGCTCGGGAGGTTTGGGCTTTTGAGGATTTGCTCATTTCCACAGTACATACAAGCTGAGTGTTCTTAGTTTTGTCTCACCTTTATTGCCTTCCTTACTGTTTAGTCATAATCAAGCATCTGAAAGTCAGCCAAGGGCAGAGCCTGGCCATCTCCTTCACTCAGCCATAAAATGAGCATGGGTGCCACAATTAGTCCTGCCCTGAGCAGAGACAAAGCATGGGGATGTGGGAGGGAGGTGCTAATCCCGCCCGGGCTCAGTGTGGCCTCCGTGGGCTCCTAGGCCAGCTGCAAGGACCTTAAAAATCACTGACACAGGACACAAATGGTACATTCACAGCGTGAGTATGTCATGGTTGTAGTTGCCAATGTGCTACTAAAATACCCCAAACCAGACAATGAAGAACAGAAGGCTACTTTTAGTTTCTATGTATGAAAAACCTGTGTGAGGGCTGGAAAGGTGGCTCAGTGGTAGAGCACTTGTCATGCATGAGGCCCTGGGTTCGATTCCTCAGCACCTTAAGCAAAAACAAAAAAGCCAGAAAGAAGTGGTACTGTGGCTCAAGTGGTAGAGTGCTAGCCTTGAGCTGAAGAGCTGAGGGACAGTGCCCAGACCCAGAGTTCAGGCCCCACGACCAGACACCCCCCCCAAAAAAAATAAAGAAAGAAATTGTATAAGCTGGGTGCCGGTGGGTCACTCCTGTAATCCTAGCTACTCAGGAGGCTGAGATCTGAGGATTGCGGTTCAAAGCCAGCCCAGGCAGGAAAGTTCATGAGACTCTTATCTCCAATAAACCGCTAGAAAACCAGAAGTGGTGCTGTGGCTCAAGTGGTAGAGTGTTCGCCTTGAGCTGAAGAGCACAAGGACAGCGCCCAAGCCCAGAGTTCAAGCCCCATGACCGACAAAAAAAAAAAAAGAAAAACCTGTGTGAGGATGGTACATGCCCACCCATGCAGGCTACAGCTCTGTCCACAACTGCCATGTGCTGGGAGACTGACTAGGTCTGGACATAGAAGCCTCCCTACACAAGCCCACATACAAAACTGATGAGAGAGAGGAATACAGTTGTGTCGCTAAAATAGATGGACAAGGTTTTGTAAAGAATGGGGAACCTGTTCTAGAAAATAGAAACAATCATTCCATGTTTTAATTAACTCAGCCACTATTTTATATGGTTTTTTGTTTTGTTTTGGTTTTTGGTTTTTTTGGTCATTCATAGGGCTTGAACTCTGGGCTTGGGCGCTATCCCTGTGCTCTTCAGCTCAAGGCGAGCACTCTACCACTTGAGCCACAGCACCACTTCCAGTTTTCTAGTGGTTTATTGGAGATACGAGTCTCACAGACTTTCCTGCCCAGGCTGGCTTTGAACAACGATCCTCAGATCTCAGCCTCCTGAGTAGCTAGGATTACAGGTGTGAGCCACCGGCACCTGGCTTATTTTATATGTTTTAAAAAGAACAGGTACAGCTATGTATTGAACCCTGTAGTATTCCATACTTAGGTAGATCTGCTACCATGATTTTCCCGAATATCAACGAAGCACAGATCATAGATGACTTAAGGAAAAAAATCGATGTTCCATCAATCTCACAAGGTTTAAATTATACACAAATGAGACACCCAACTTTTTCTAAAACTTTTTTTTCAATGTAAGTCACAGATAAGTAGCCGACAAATAACTTTTTATTGTCCATAAAGAAATGGAAACTCTCCCAATGTAAAAAGACCATCTCTGAGCATTGACAGACATCATGTAACTCCCAGGTGAGTGCTACATCAGACAGTAAGTCAGCCACCAGCCCAAGTCATAGGACAAAGCAAAAGCAGCACATGCAGGTTGGTTGCATGAAAGATGAGGAGTCCAGCTCTGTCCACCCAGAGAATCCAGGAGGGGAGGACAGCAAGGCTGTAGAGGGAAGAGCATCAGGAAGATAGCACCTTGCATACTTCAACCCGAACATTAGAACACGCACATACCTGTAGGAAGCTGATAGCCATTAAAATGAGGCTGTACGAGCTGATTCCGCCTGTAAAGACCTCATTCAGGTCCCTCTGCAGGAGGAACTGTTTCAATACTAAAATCAAGTAAGGCAGCAATGAGTACTTCTGCAAATTTCAAAAGAAAATGATTTACTGATTAGTTAAAACATTTGTGAAGAACATTAAGACAGCAATCCTCTTGCCCACTTTCAGGCTCTGGGAGACCAAGGCATCCGTTTCCCGAATGTCAGTTGAGAACCCAGGTGACGTACCCTTCCAGCAGCCACGAGGCTCCAAGCACAGATGCTTGGGGGCAACAAGCAGGGCACTCACCCTGTGAGGGGCACTGAAAGGCAGAGCAACTGGACATGACCAGGAGAGGTCAGAAGCACTCCTCAGGGAAGAGGCTGATGCAGAAGGAAGGGGGAAATCAAGGGCACAAGATCCTTGAGGGGGTGGGAGACAGGACCCAGGTCATGGAGTTGGGTGTGCCTGCAATCTCCCGAAACTAAACCTGCTTGGTGCTGAAGAGCTAAGCCTACCTCACACTTGCTGAGCCTACCTTTACTGAGAGCCCCAAACCAAGCTAAACTACATGGTGACTCCTGCAGCTTCCCAGGCCCTCGACTAGACCTGCAGTGTGCTACCCAGAGCTGGGCATCACTGTGATAAGGGGGAAGGACATTAAGACTCAACTTCAGGAAATGACTAAACAAATCAGAAAGACAGCTATGGATTCCAAAGAATCTTTAGAAACAGTATTATAGGATAAATGGTCTCAGCATACAGTCAGTATCATTAGTGACTCCTCTTAAGCTGAAGTTTTTAACAATTCTAACAGAAGTAAATGCATGCAGCATAATCTCAAGTCCCTGTCGTTCCCGAGCCTACAGCAGTACCTTCATGTAATTCTTGATGAACTCTGCTGCCCGGACACCAGTCTCCATGTTAAAACTGATGTCCACTTTAACTTCAGTCTCCTGATCTGTGAGCTTTATTATCGGTACCTAGAAAGATTCAATTCAGAAAACCATCAGTCCTGACAAGGTCTCCAACATTGCACAGAGATTGTTTTCTTTCTCATTTTCGAAAGAGGACTGAGAGATCATGAAGCCTGGATTTTCATGAGAAGGCATTTTGTCAGGAGTCAGACTAGTGGGGTCTGGTGTATTCAAGCCCCCCACCCCTGCTGGAGGAAAGAGGGGCAGCCAAAGTGGTCCAAAGCAGAGGGCAAGGAAACAGGTGGCAAGGCCCGACCCCTGTGTGTCCTGAGAAGCCACACCACCTTTGCCTGCTGATGAGTCCTCTTTCTGTTGGTGAGGGTTTGGAAGAAACACCATATTCATATTGTTTGTCTGTCTGACTGTCTGTCTGTCTGTCTGTCTGTCTGTCTCTCTCTCTCTCTCTCTCTCTCTCCTTTCCTACCTACTCCCCCTCATCTCTCTCAGAGAGAGCTCTAGCCCTGAGTTCCTGAGCCCAGGATGACTGAGAGGACAGGCAGTGAGCACAGGGTCGGCAGCTGGACTGGCCCGGGAACACCTGCGGGGAAGCAACTCCGCCCAGTGTGCTATACCAGCAAGGTCACAGGGACTAAGCAGTTACTGCAACACTACTCAGGTACCATCTGTCCTCCAGAATGTTCTGGAATTCAGGAAAATGAGCCCCACTTTAGATCCTTTACCTTGAAATAGTAAAACAGACAGAAATTCCCACCTGCTTTGCTTTTCAGAGGGCTTCATCTTCTTCAACTGCACAAACATGATGGCCAAAAAAGAGGAAGCCAGAGGGCCAGGGACAGCTAGGCCCCTCCCCGGTGTGGGAAAATGGACAGGGACATGGCTCAGAGCCGACGGGCCCCTGTGGAGGCCACAGTCTCACCAGGCATAGGCTCTGGCTGTTTATCCCACCTTGGGCTAATTACCTCGCTCTGCATGCCTCAGTTTCCTCACCTATAAAATGTGAAAGACAACAGAGTCTGCCATTGAGAATGGCCGGGAGCGCTAGGTGTGTACGACCTTCAGCACCTCAGAAGGTGGACAACGCTCCTCCAGAGCAGAGGTCAGATGAGCACACAGGCTCCCCTGGAGCTGACCTGGAGGGAGACAGCGCCTGGGTGCTGCCAGAGCAGAGAGTAGTGCAAGCGCTCTGTGCGGCCACAGGGGGGGGACCGCTGCTCCTCAGAGCACGGGCTTCGCGTGAACACCCTCCCATCTCCACCAAAAGCACCCAGCGGAAAGCAGGCACTGGAAAGAGGAGAGAGTGCGCCCGACTCCCTGGCTCTCCAGTGGGCGAGCTCAATCCCTTCAACTCGCACCAGCCGGAAGCTGAGATGACAGACCAGGCGCTGCTGAGCTGGTGGCTGTCCCCTAGGAGGGAAGCAACGTGCAAGTCCTGAGCTGCATCAATCTAACCTCTGGGGGAGCAGAAGACAGGGCTCCTAGGCTCATGCCTACCTAGCAAGTGCTTTACCACTTGAACTACGTATGCTTCCATTCCCGTCTACTTTGTTTTTCAGGTAGGATCTTGCATGTCAACTCAGGGCTGACCTTGGACTACATCATTCCACCTATGCCTCCTGCAAAATAGGGGTTTTAGACATGAATCACTACTGCTCTACCTTTCCATGATATGAGATGTGGTTTCACTTACTTTTTACCTAAGCTGGCCTCAAACCATCATCTTCCTATCTCCGCCTCCCAAGCACATGAAATTACGTGTTCAGTCTGCACCAATCTGAAATCACTAATTTCTCTAAACCTAAACAAGTGCATATCAGAAGCAGTTGAATTATTCAGGTTCTCTCCAGCTTTCCCTGAGTCCTTTTTCGCTTGCAGATACAGTCTCTGAGCAGGAAGAAAAGCAGTACGTTTTTTTTTTTCCTTTTTCTTTACCTGTCCTGGGACTTGAACTCAGGATCTAGGCACTGTTCCTGAGTTTCTTTTCTCAAGGCTGGCAATCTACCACTTTGAGCCACAGTGCCACTTTCAGCTTTTTTGCTGGTTATTGGGAGATAAGAGACTCACAAACTTTCCTGCCCAGGCTGGCTTCAAACTGTGCTCTTCAGCTTCCTGAGTGGCTAGGACTACAGATGTGAACCACTGGCACCTGGCTTCTTTTCCTGATTAGAACTTGGCAAACAATCATCTTTTCTCACATGATAACCTGAGCTGTATGTCCCAGGACAGGCAGCACTAAGTGCAGGCCAGCTGCTCCCCTCTTCACTCTTCTCCTTTATTCCTTCCTCCTGCATAGACCACACACTGTGGGTTTGGGGGCAGAAGTAGTCTGAAGATCTTACAGATATCCACCGCGTGGTCACTGAACACTTCTCAGCTAGTAATCATGAACATGTGCTATGCCAAGGAGTAGCTGCTGTCAAGCAGTTGTGCTCAACAAAGCAGCTGTGCAGGGTGCAGGGCCCCCTACGTGCCCAAGGCCCGGGTGGACACTCACGGTGGCTTTGTCAAGGACTTTGATGGAGCACGGCTCAGCCACATTGTGCTTCCGCAGGGCCTGCTCCAGGAGCTGCAGTGGAGGACGCTCCCACTTTCCAAAGACCACCAGGTCTATGTCACTGGACAGAAGGAAGATGCACATCAGCCGCTGCTCACTTCCCTGACTCCCACAGATACCACCCAGCCCACCAAAGCTGCCTGCCCTCAGGGAGGTGAGCTGTTATCATGAGAGAGGCAGAAAGCAGGAAGGCCACAAGATGCGGCCGGCCAGCTATTATGGAAATGCTGCTGTCCAAACCAAGCAATGGCCCATGTTCCAGACATGCAACACCTGTGCTGTCTGCCTGACCCATGCCTGCTGGCCCAGGTCCCTGAGCAGCTCCCTCTAGTCCCCAAATTCTAGTCATCTCCACTTCCACCTCCAAATGCTAACTAGCAGTGGGTTAACAGCAGCTTCTGATGAAACAGTGCACATTTATAATCAAAAATCCTTCATGATTAAAAGTGAATTTGCCATTTGTGACCATGCAAAAATCCTCACAAAATACTGTTTAAATATAATTGAATCCTCATCAAAACTTCGATAGGGGGCTGGGAAGGTGGCTCAGCGGTAGAGCGCTTGCCTTGCATGCATGAGGCCCTGGGTTCGATTCCTCAGCACCAAATAAGCAAAAAGAAAAAAGCTGGAAGTGGCGCTGTGGCTCAAGTGGTAGAGCGCTAGCCTTGAGCTGAAGAGCTGAGGGACAGCGCCCAGGCCCAGAGTTCAGGCCCCATGACCAGACCCAAAAAATAACAAAAACAAAAACAAAACTTCGATAGTCACTTGCTCCAAAATGTGTATAAATCAGAGCATCTTCCGCTGTACTCACTACCAGGTCCACTATGATCTGTTCTTCAAAGCTAACCTGAAACAAGGCTGACAATACAACAGTGCTGAGAAGGAAGGCCTTTAAGAGGTGACTAGTCAGGGCACAGGGGCCGCCACCCAGGATGGGGCTACTTGTGAAGAGGCCCCCTTTTTTCCTCTCTATATGATGTCCTCTACCAGGTTATGACATAGCAAGGCCGAACCAGACCTGGCCCTCCAGAACTGAGAGCCAAATCAGCTTCTATTGTTTATAATTTACTCAAGTCTGTTCTGTTACAACAGTGGAGCCAGTCTAAGTCTTCTCATTCATCTTGCTGTTTCTAGCGCCCAGCATTTTTGCTCTTCAGCAAACTGTTAAAGAGGAAAAATTGCCAGGCCACCAATACCCTGCCATAAGACCACATCACATTTCATGTACTGCCAATTCCCTCTGTGCCACCCAATCTTTCTCCTCAGCTGGCATTTCCAGCCTCATATCCGGTTACAAGAAACATGCTTTTAGCCCTTAATGAGCTCACAGAACCGCCCACCTCAGTATGCACAAGCACTAGCTCACACAGCGATATCTGATACTTACCTCGTTGGAAGATAGAGACCTGTACTAAAGCTGCCAAATATCTGCACCTGAAAGAAAGCAAGACTGTCTTTAAACATGTCCCACAGATCCAGCAGGCATACTTCCTCTACACCTAATAAATCCCTGGGTAACAGGTCAAGTCACTTTGGAAGTTTGAAGGGGACAGGTAAGTCTACAGCCAAGTAAAAAATGTCTTCCATCCTTACAGTACATTAAACACAAAGAAAAATGTTTAACTTCAAAATTAACTGATAAAACTAACATCCTCACCTATATCAACTCAAACATCAGCAATTCTCAGAGCCTGTCTCTGATATTTCAGCAATGTCTGCAGCCCCTAGCTAAGCGATTAGGGCAAAACTTTGTCCTAGGCACTGAAGTGTAAAGGCAAAAGTGCATTCATGTTGTGAGTGGAGGTGCTGAAAGTACAGGGCCCTGCAGCCAGGGCCCACGGCTACCATCACTTATCCAGCGTCCCAGGAGGTCACTGGTAGGAAGGTGGACTGGCGAGACCAGGAACTCCAGGTAGTCAGCAGCCTGGTCAGAGGGCACGGCTCCTGATGCTGTGCACAACAAAATGTTCATGCACCTCATCTCAATAAACATGTATTCGTGCACATGAAAGTGCAGGGCAAGGAAACTCTCCCAATTTTCATGAAGCGATCACACCACATTGTACACTTCCTGGTGTGGTGACAAGCAGAGGAGGTAGGAATGAGGATAAAATGTTTGATCTGAAGGTGAATTTAAAACAAGAATTCTCACACCACTCAAATACAAGGCCCTGAGGCCCATGGCCCAGCATCAGCACGTGAGACACAGGGCCGAACACACAGGGCTGACCGTTCGGCAGGAACATGGAATAGGGAAAGTGCACCTCTAACGCGAGAGCCAGAAAAAAAGACAGTGTGTCTGACTGACACAGACAATCACAAGGCATTTCCATGGACATGTGTGAGCTGTGCATACAGACGGTACCCACATCCGCCGTTGGCCAGAGGTCTTTAACCACAGTTTCGATCCGTTTCACCACCTCCCTTCTCATGGCTGCTTCTTCGGGACATGGGGACATGAAGTTATAAAAGTCAATTATTTCCTCATGAAGCCTAGTGGATACAAGAGAAAAACACAAGAGTTACAATTAAGTAGATCCATACTGTCCATTCTGTTCATAGATCAGTTATCAGTTTAAAAAAAAACACATTTCTGCCACTAAGATCCCTCTTTTTCTCTCAGAAAATGTACAATGAAAGGAAGACTGTATAGTGAACTATATTATTCTTTATGGCTTAGCACCACACACATACAAAGGTGAACATTACCAAGATCAAATACAAATACACAGTTGAAGTCATACTCAGGAACTTTACATTAAGAGAATGAAGCTAAGAGCTGGTGGCTCACACTTGTAAGCCTAGCCACTCAGGAGTCTGAGATCTAAAGATTGAGGTTTGAAGACAGCCTGGTCAGGAAAGCCTTTGAGACTCTGACTTACAATTAACCATCAAAAAGCCATAAGTGGAGTTATGATTCAAGTAGATTCTAGTAGAGTCCTAGCCTGGAGTGAAAAGCTAGGAGAACTGCTCAGATCCTGAGCTCAAGACCCAGTACTAACACCAGCATGCATGGTGCACAGGTGCACACACAATCATACACAGCTCAATCCTAGAACATACAACAAATCTACTCTGGCTACTTCCATGGTAATTTGGATAATACAGCAAGTAGTCAAGACAAAAATAAAACATGGTGGGGCTGGGAAGGTGGCTCAATGGTAGAGCACTTGCCTTGCATGCCTGAGGCCCTGGTTCAATTCCTCAGCACCACATAAGCAAAAAGAAAAAAGCCGGAAGTGACGCTGTGGCTCAAGTGGTAGAGCGCTAGCCTTAAGATGAAGAGCTGAGGGACAGCGCCCAGGCCCAGAGTTCAGGCCCCACAACGGGACCAAAAAAAAAAAAAACATGGTCAGGACTATTCTAAAATAGGTTGCATAGTGCAGGGCACATCTTTTTAACGGAACTTATTGAAATTTAAAAGGTAAGTGATGTTATTTCACACTTTGGCTTTTGTTTGAGATTAATCTGCAGCTTGACCATCATCACCCTCCACCCCTCCTCCCCCGCCAGAGAATCACCTGGGTCAGTGCTGCATAGTCCCCACAGGAAGACTAAAGGTGCATCAAGTGCCAAGGGCAGCAACAGCACCCCACAGGTGGGACCTGAGGGCCGCCACTCACTGGAAGCTCAGCATTCGCCTGTCTCCACAACCTAATTCTATAGCATGGGATTCTGAAGTTAGCCCCAAGCCATGCACACATTTCTGAAGCAAACAGCCATAATCTGTTTTCCATAGATCCAAAATGGTGCTAACTATGAGGCATTAAATGAAGTACTTTTGCAAAATACAGATCCAGCTGCAAGATTTGCGTAATAAAGCCTCTGCCTCTTTTCAACAATTACTGAACACCAGCCACACGTCTACCATTCCCAGAAGTTCTACAGGCCATGTTAACCTGCAGAGTTCCTAAGTTCTGCCATTTAACATTCCTAAGTAGAGCTACACATTGAGTCCACCAGCCAAGCGCCAAGCCAGGCACGAGTCCCACACAGCCTTTTAGTTAGCCAGGGTGGCCGGACAGGTGTCCTTCACTTTCAGTGAGGCTCTGAGGAGCCCTCTGAGAGGCAGCCTGGGCTCCAGTGTCAGAACTGGATCACCCAGGGAGCCAGAGCACAGCTTGGGAGGAAAGGTAAGCCAGCCCCATGTGTCCCGACCACTGCTACTGTTAACTGTAGGGAGCCCTGTCTTGATACCCCACGGCTGCCTGTCCCCAAGGTAGAGTGAGTGAGCTGGAAGCTTCTACGCTGCACACATGCCTCCTTCACTGCAGCACTCTGCTGCAGGCATGCCAGGAGAGGTCTCATGAGCAGAGCCTCCCACCACCCCACAGTGAGGCATTAGCCTCAGTTTAGGTTTGGAGTATGCAGAAAGGGGGAATCTGGCCTATAGATGAGGGCAACCTGGGTTGCATCCAGAAGGTGGGTTCTCAGACACACTATGTGGAACACGCTTCCTATTCTAAGAGCGAGGGAAACTGAGTTTTGCCATTCGTCACAAAACTATTAGAGAAGAGAACACAAAAGCACTACGTTCTGGCACTTTTCTACTGAAAGATTACTTCCTGAGAGTCCAAATCCATTCAGAAGTTAAGATGGTTCCCATTTGTCTAAAGTTGACTCAGAGCCAGGGAGGACATGCTGGTCCTGAAGATGTGGGCTGGGGCTCCGCATCTACCAGCCCTGTTTGCTGGACCCTCTGTGTGCACCCCCACATTCCCTCTGGCTCTGTTCCCTCCTGTAGTATGATTGTTGGGCTGTTTCATTCTTTGTGGTAAGAGGATGAAAAGATGTCACGTACAGCATTCAAGGAGGACCCGGATGGACAGGTAACAGCTGTGAAGGACACAGAAACAAAGGGCCGAGTGCAGAGCCCACAGCCTGATGAAGCAAGGGAACCTTAAAATAACTGTGCAAGCAACAAGGCACAAAACAATCCCTGAGTGATCGAGTGTGCCAGCACTTGTAGGAGAAACACACCCCAGCGCTGCGACCAAGACAGTTCCTCTAGATTTCAGATCTACTTTCTTCTAAGCAGTGGATGGTCAGATTTCATTCAGCATTTTCTTAAGGAAAAAAAGCAAAGCCAGTAAGAAGGAGTACCCCTCCTCTTGTTTTAAGGGTAACCTTGGATTCTGTACGTGCCATTCTGTCATGTTCTGGAATCCTCTCTCCACAAAGAGCTGCCCTCTGTAGGCTGTCACTGCCCAGTCCCTGCCATTTTTCACAACCCCTGAACCATCAAGGTTTCCAGTCAACACTCAGGTCTGCCTACGGTTAACCGCCTGCCTTGGTCAATGCTTAGAACTCCTCTCATTAATCTGGTGGATTCCAAATGCTCAGGCAAAAGTGATTTATAAGCTGGATTCAACTGTTCACAGTGCTTTGCATTATAATATAAAATGCAATAGAAAACACTGGCGCCTGTGCTCAATTGTGACTTCATTCTCTTTTTCCCCTCCTCCAACTCTTTCTTCAGATGCTTCAGGACCAGTGGTTTCCCTGAAACCAGACCTCCCTCCCTTCAGTCCCAGTATTCACAGTCTGTATTCTTCCAGAAAACAATACATACACTGGTCAGTCAATACAGCTGGACATCACTTTCACTTTGTAGATTTCCACATGCTTTGATGCAATTACAGTACAATAACTGATTCCAACTTCCCAGGGCTGCACAGGAGGGCGGGATTAGTGTTCCCCTCTTTACTAACTAGCAGAATGGGCTGCTAAGCAAATGGACACGTGAGGACCACAAGGGAGTGAGTTAACTGCTCCACTATGCTGAAGGTTGGAGCTGCCTCTTCAAAGCAGCCCTCTACTGAGGCTAATGCGCCAATTATAAATTGTTTTATCTGTTTCTTTTTTAACTATGTTACGTGCCAAATAGTATCTGCACAATTAGAAAAACTTGAATCAGACCTTCAACCATGATGGCTTTTAAAACAAGTGGAAAGACGTGGCCTGGAACCGTAAGTGGGAACGGTCCACGTTTCCGGAACTCCGGGGAGCTGCTGCCAGTGCCAGCCCTAGCTCCTCCCCACCAGGGCAGGGGCCTCTCTGGCGCTTTCCACACCGGGCTCTGAATGAAGCTGCAGGCATGTGGTTTTCAAATGTGAATGGAGAGCCGGGCGAGGTCCTGGGAGAGCCTGTTGCTGGGGAAGGCTGGCAGCCCAGCCAGCGGCAGAGAGGGCACACAGCCCCTCGAGGAGGAGCCTTGAGAACCGGGCAGGAGCCAGGTGGAGAGGTGGGGCCAGCTCCCCAGGGCAGACAAGGCCAACTGTGGTTAGAAAGGTTAAGGCCAAACAAGTACACATAACAGCCTGCCGTTTAGAAACCAATGTGGGAACCGCAGTTCATTCAAATTCAGCTCGTCATAACACAAGCCTTCCCTTTTTTCCCTCCCAGATTCCTCTGAGATCAGACATAGGGACCGTGGAGCAGTTCCAAGGGTCCTTCAGTACCCAATCTCAAAGTCAGCAAAGGTACCTTTGTGCACAATACAAGACACAACACTACTACCCAGGCAAAGCAAACCCAAGCACACAGCAAATGCGAGCAAAGGCAGAGACCAATCAATCTAGGAGAGAAAACCACAGCAGGCTTCAGAAAGCAAGAACTTAGATGTGTGTTTCCAGTAGCTAAACCAGGACAAAAGTATGCAAACTAGAAATTCGTACTCCTGGTAACCCCAGAGCTAGTGAGGAAAATACCTGTGACCAGATACCTACAAGCAAACTAGGTGAGCCATGGTATGGGGGCGAAGCAAGCACCAACGCTCCAGAACCCTAGTGCACTGATCCACCCAGAACCAGTATCACCCCACGCCACTCTTCACGGCAAGCCTGGGAACTGTGCTTCCCGGGGGTGGGTTCGGGAGAACTCAGGCGCAAGCAGCCCTCTTGCTTAGCACATCTTCAGCAGGACAAGAAGCACTATGCCAAGGAGACCTGCACACACTATGGGAGCAGAGGCTCGGAAGGGACAAGAAGGAACTCGCCAAGCCACATGCCCACTCCGTTCCTGGCTACCTCAGGGCTGCCTGTCACCCAGCCTTGCACCACTCCACTCCTCTAGGAGCCACGGAAGAAACCAAGCCCACTGTGGGAGGCAGCCCGGGCCCCAGGTCTAGTTTGCTAGTTCAGGTACTCGGACCTTGTTCAAAATTGAAATCGCTAAATGTTCTCTTATCTTTGCAGATATCCTCACCCTGGATGCTTGATGATACACCAGGGTCACTGTGAGACAGTACATACAATTAAGAGGAGGGAGAGTGAGAACACTAGGATTCTGGGATATTCGACAAAATCAACATGCCATCGTTTACAGCAGCTCTTCCCAGTTCTTGAAGCAAACACTTGTGTTTTGTGCATTTCATAGAGGAGAAAGCTAAGTGAGCATTTGCTGAACTGCCTAAGTCACTGGAGTCTTCAGCTAAGAGGCCCTTCCACAGATGCTCGTACCTCAAGCTGAGGGCTGTCCCAGGGAGTGACCTGACCTAGCGAAGCAGTCCCTGAGTCCTTTCACAACTGGGAGTATAATTCTCCAATTATTTAGGAAACAATAGAAACGTTTAAAAAGCAATGCTAGTATTCCAAACACTACACTATCTCTGCCCTACAGTCATGAGAAGGGTCAGGCAGACCAGTGAACTCTTAACTGCTTGCTTTTGTTCTTGCTTTTTATTTTCTGTATTATTCTCTGCTTTAATACTTTAAAATATGTAATTTCCTGAATTATAATATACAATGGTAAAAGTTTATAAATCACGAGGGTGCAGCTGGGTGCATTTTCACAAAGACATGCACAAACATAACCAAATCTAGTCCCCGTAAGCCAGAACCAGCCCTGTCTTTCTGCAGGATAAACTGTGTTGGAACCATACATAACCCACTATTACACAGGTTCTCCACTGCTGCTTTGGCACTATCACAGCAGCACTGAGCAGTTGTGACAGACTGTAGGGCCTAAAAAATTCACCATCTGACCCCTAAAAACATTGCCCTGGGTGCCACACACCAGCATTCCAGTACCATTATTCAAAGGAGCCCCCCTTGTCCCCTCTCCCACCCATAAACCTCTCTCGGCACCTTCCTGACTTCCGATGACACAGGTTAATTTAATGCTGCCACTTTTGGTCTCCACAAGAGTGGAATTACAGCAAGTGTCCTCTTGTAACTGGCTTCTTTCATCCAGAAGTGTGTTCCTAACATTTTTCCAGGATTAGGTTGAAACAAATACAAAGTGATGCATTTGCTACATAATCAGAGCAGCATTTAACAATGGAAACAAATATCTTCCAATGTTAACAGTGGCAAATAATTTGCTTCTTTCTTGCTTTTTTCCAAAGTGTCTTCAGTAAATACAATGTTGCTTTTATTAAGCAATTCCTTGCCTAAACTGCTACTGCTTCAGCTTCACAAACTCCCACTAACCTGATCCCAAAGTGCTGGGAACAGACCCCACGGCGCCTTGCCTCAAGCTTGCAGGACTGGATCCCGAGGCCCTGCGCATACAGGCCAGCATGTCTGAGTCTCTCCCAGCCATCAAGCTCCCTGTCCTCAAGACTCTCCACCCAACTCCCTAACAGCAGGACACGTCTGGAGCGCTGAGGTTCAGGCAGGGCGTCTCTGGTCACTGGCATAGGAAGTCCGTCCGGATGTCCGCCGTCAGCCAATCCATCCTCCTGCAAAGCCTGCGCCCCTGAAAAGTGATCTGTGAGCCCTGGAGACCTGTGCTGGTGTGGACGGCAGCCGAGGGCAGCTGGTGAGCGGGGAGCACCGCCACCTACTCAGCCCTGTTGGTGAGAAGCTCAGAGGGCTGTGCCAAGCCAGGCCGAAGGTGGCGCCCACACTCATGAGAAAGAGGTGTGCATTTACTAGTAATGGTGTCTTGTCACCGTTCTGTCCAGCTCTCCTTGCTACCTGCTTGTTCTGTCCAGGCCTGCATGACAAATGTCCCTGGCACAAACCTGAAGACTACACTGACATCTGTTCTGCATACAGCCCAAAGGTCCAAAACCTGCCTCAGCCACACAGCTAGCAGGACAGTATGGCCCTGCCTTCCAGGTACTCACGTGCCTGAGGCCCACCGAAAAAAGGCGGGAGGAAATTATAAGAAAAGGACATTCAAGCCCCTCGACCAACAAAGGGGAAAAAAGTACAGTAAGGGACAAACTGAAATCACTGGAAAACCCTAAGAACAAAAGAAAAGGAAGAAGGGAAAAGGGACAGCACTCAGATGTAATTCACTCCTCTCTTACTCACACAGCGCAGCCTGCTCTGTGCGGTGGGGGGGGGGGGGGGGGGCAGAGGAAGGATAGGCAACGAGGAAGACAGACAAGGTAAGGCCTATGTTTGCACTGAGGTTATACTGTGAAGTGGGGCACCCCTGGCTCATCCTAGAATCCCAGCTACTCAGGAAGCCAAGATTGGAGGATCATGGTTCAGAGCCAGCCCAGGCAGACAAATCTGAGACTCTAACCATCAAAAACAAGGGGAAACTGGAGGCAGGGCTTAACTAGTGGTTCACCAGCCCTGAGCAAAAAAGCTTAGTGAGAGCAAGAGGCCCCAGGACAAGCTCCAGCACTGGTGTGTGTGAGCATGCACGCATAGTCCTGCTGAGAAGGAACCACCCATGGTGCAGGAGAAAAAAGCAAATAAGCAAAGAAAGCAAAAAGGAGCTGTGAGGAAATCCAAGCTCTGGGAGGCTACTTGAGGCTGGGGGGGGGGCGGGGGGGGAGCTCCCACAGAGTTGATGGGGAGGCTGGGGCAGAATTACTTAGGGAGACCTGAAAAGCAGGCAGGATTCCAAGGTGAGGGTGAGCTTCAGGAAGCAACAGACAGTGCTAGAGCCCAGCATGCAAGGTTTGCGCCAAGGCCGACTACAAGGTGAGAGAGGTACTGGGAAAACCCAGTGGCATGCAAGAGAACAGTGTAGACCCCAACAAAAGCGGAACATCAACCTGGCCCTTAACACTGCTAGCCACTGCTGGGCACCACACCTCAGAAAAGTTCAGGCAGATATGGCCAGACTTTCAGATGCAGCCTGAGCAGAGAGAATGTTCTAGGGCACAGGGGAGGGGTGGCAGTAAAAACACCCCATGGCACATCAGAATAAAGACAAGCCATCGCGGAAACTGTAAGAAGGAGGCAAGGAAGAGAGGGAGGGGTGAAGCCAACACAACACAGAACAATGAAAAAAAAAAAAAAACGCTACACAAAGGATGAGAGGATTTTAAAAATTCTGGTTCTATAGAAAGAGCTGAGGAAGGACATGTCAGATCAGCATAGTGAGAGAAGACAGCAGAGCGAGAGGCACAGAGGGCTGACAGAGCCAAGGGCGGGGGCCAGCCGGCCATCCTGACTCCCAGCCCCAGCGGGATGAAAGGAGCGCCACGGCTGACCCAGGAACCATGAAGCCAAGCAGGAGGGGGCTCTCCCTACACCAAGGGCCTGTGGGTATGCTGGTATCAGAACACCAGAGGATCTCTGAGAGGCAATCCACACTGCAACAGGGGGGACCCCCTGGCTGGAGGAGTATGCTGGACAGATGGAAAACCAGCCAACTGTCTACTTGGAGGGAAACTAGTGCTGCCTCAGATTCCCCCACAATGCTGCAAGTGAGAGACCATGTCCAGCACAGTTCTAAGGCTGAAAGGCCAGTCATACTCCATACAGGGCCCCCACCTCCTATCAGCTCTTCTTTGAAAACTTGGCCATTTAAAAGACCCATAAAACAATACAAACTGGGGCTCCTGTAGAGACAGGGAAGGCAGGGAAGGGTCACAGCAGAGCAAAGAAGGTCACAGCCATCGGACACTGTGACATCTTGTGAGGAAAATGGAAGGGCTCAGCAAAATCAGTTAAAGCACACAAGCAGCATAAAGATGCAGACTACCTTTGTGAGTCCCCAGAAAAGTAAGGATTCCCAGGTGAGCCCGAAGCCGGTCAGCTGCAGACTGTTTCCTCCAGCCAGCGCCCAGACTGCTTGGCGGCCAGAGATCACCTGTGCAGCCAGAAACCTGGCCTGTGCAGTGCCTCAGTCTCTTTGCGTGGAAGTGGGACTCTGGCACCCCACCTGGTGCTGCTACAACTCAGCCATCCACACAGATAAGGGACAGAAAATGGGGCCTGGCACTCAGAAATGCCAGTGAATAGAAGTACAGAACAAAATGCACAAGGCCAAACTACATGGCAACACATGCAACGTGATGTGAACCGTGAGTATCCGCAGAGCAGCCAGCAGCCAGTGTTTCTTCCCATTGGTGCTGCGCTCCTGGCCACTCAGGGCTCTCGTGTTTATGTTCTCAGGCCTCTGGAATATCTTAAAAACTCCTCTTTCCCTCAGAAGCTGCACATCTGTCTTTCTTAAACAACATAGCTTATCAAATTTACAATGAAGATAACATGATTTTAGTGGTTTCTTTTCTATTGAGGGATCATGTGCACTTAGAGTAAAAGATTAAAAACTTCGGTCATCTAATTATACCTTGGTTATTTCTAGATGGAGGGACGGGAAGACTTTAAAACTTCCACATTGAGACAATAGTTTCCAAAAAACAATGCCTTTTTTTTTGTCGGTTGTGGGACTTGAACTCTGGGCCTGGGCGCTGTCCCTCAGCTCTTCAGCTCAAGGCGAGTGCTCTACCACTTGAGCTACAGCGCCACTTCCGGTTTTCTGGTGGTTTATTGGAGATAGAAGTCTCACGGTCTCTCCTGCCCGGGCTGGCTTTGAATCGCGATCCTCAGATCTCAGCCTCCTGAGTAGCTAGGATTACAGGAGTGAGCCACCAGCGCCCGGCTACAATGCCTTTTTTTAAACATTAGTGTAGACTACTTTTAAAAATAAGTTCTAACTCTGAAGCGATTAGAACGATTTCTAAATCATGTGTCACAGCAGTATTGTCACCAGTATTCACTCACATTGTGAAACCACTCAAAGCGCAGAGGTGGTACATGCCTATAATCCCAGCATTCAGTAGGTACAGGTAGAAGGATCTAGATTTTTAACACAAGCCTGGAATATAGGGAGTACACCAAGTAGCCTGAACTATGAAGTCAATTAAGAAAAGAAAGACACTCTCTAGGCCTGGAATGGGGTGAGAGGGGGGTGGGGGAAGGAGGGGGAAGTCAGGCCCTCCAGTTCAGTTTGTAAGATGTTACTCTCAAGATTCCCTTGGGGGAAAGGCAGGTACTAGCTGTCCACCTGGGGCAGCTGACCACTCCAGACACCGGACAAACTTCACAAGAGCATCTGTAACCTCACTAAGGAGCAGATGGAATTCAGAGTCTCCACCCTCCCCCTGCCCGAGCCCCTCTGCTGCTTCCAATGGTTGAAAAGCAAAGATCAGGGCCTGGAGTCGGCCTGCCTCAGCACCAGCTCTGCCCCTCCCAGCTCTGTGATCATGGGGAGCCGCTTTGCTGCACACATACACCTCATGCACTCTTTCATAAGAAAAGCGGGGACAAGTATGGAGAAGCCGCTGCATAAAGGGGCGAGGGCAGGGCCTGACCTTAGGCAGCTTTAGCAGGATGGGGGATGGGAAATGATTAGTACTGCAGCTCGCCAGTACCGAAGGTCAGTGCTGGTCTGGACAGCACCAGAACAAAAGGGGAGAGGCCAGCACCCACCTGTCAAGGGAGGCTCTGTGAGCATCATCTTCTCCAATTACAGGCCCTTCACTTGCAGCTGATCCTTAAAAGACCCTCTTTACCAAGAATTCCATATGTAGATGCCTCCCTAGTTCTCGCCTCCCTGGACAGCTTTCCTTCCAGGCAGCTCTGGCAGCACGGGGAAGCTCCAGCCCCATGACTCCCCCTTCCAGCCAGGCATCTTCCTCCTTGGGCACAAGAGGTCCTCCAAGTCTCTGTCTCTCTCTTTAGGAAAAGGGAAGTCTGGGAGGACAAAAGACCCTCTACCATCTTACCAGGTCTCCAGTGCCTCTAGATTCACCCCTGGCATCACATGTCTCCCTCACTCAACAGGGTGTGGAGAAACAGCCCAACACCTTTTACCAGACACATCCAGGGCAGGCTCATTTCACAGCTGTGCTGGGAAACTCAAAGTCCTGCCGAGCCCAGAGCCCAGAAAAGCAGCACTGGTGATAGGCAAAGCTGTGTGAACAAGAAAAGAGACTCCATGGGGCATTACTGTCAGTATCAGGCAGGCACAAACAGCCTTAAACGTTGTTCCAGAAAACTCTGTCTATGAGGGCTGGGAAGGTGGCTCAGTGGTAGAGCGCTTGCCTTACATGCCTGAGGCCCTGGGTTCAATTCCTCAATACCACATAAGCAAAAAGAAAAAGCCAGAAGTGGCACTGTGGCTCAAGTGGTAGAGCGCTAGCCTTGAGCTGAAGAGCTGAGGGACAGCGCCCAGGCCCAGAGTTCAGGCCCCACGACCGAACCAAAAAAAAAAAACAAAAAACAAAGAAACAACTCTGCCTATGACCCTTTTGTATATTTCCTATATTCTGTGCACAGGATAGCACACACAAAACATAAAACAGTAGCCTTTTGAAAAGGATTTGCATTGGCAACTCAAAACCCAATTTCTAGAGCTTTCCCATTGGTAACACTTTTACTGCTGTTTGAGTTGTTTGGGATTTGTTTTGGGTTCTTTGGTAACAAAGTTTGAACTCAGAGACTTGTATATGCTCAACTTGCTTTTCTGGTGCTCTACTACGTGAAATAGACCTCCAACCTGGCTTTTTCATGGTTATTTTGGAGGTGGAGTCTCCCTGGTTGTCTTCAAACAAAAATCCTCTGGATCTCAGCCTCCATGGTTACTAGGATTAGGGGTTAGCCACTGGCACCCAACTTTAGTTTTAATTTATTTCTGAATAAAATTGTTACTGAATGAAACTCAGCATTTCAAATAAGACCTCATGTTACACCAGGTCAGCAATGTCCAAATATGGTCATTTACATCTTGACTAAAATCAAGAAAGGGCAAGGTAATACCTGTGATCCTGCACCTGCCTAGTGCATGCAAGGCCCCTTGTTTTAGCCACAGCAACAAATGTGAGTTCCATTTTCCAGTTGCATCAGTCACCCTACAAGTGCCAGCTAGACAGAGCCAGGAGCCACTGCACACAATGGCAGACACCAAACGCCCCTCCTCACGGGCACACTGCAGGACGGTGCTATGCTAGCTGCCCGTTCACTGCTCTGGGCCCCCCTTTGTGTCTTTCTTGGACACCTATTGAACACTATTTTAGAAATCAGAGAAGTAACACTTCATCTCCTTTCACTTACTCCTTTCACCAACCACACTACGAGAGGTCATAACCAACCTTAAACAAGGTATGCCCAGCCCACACGCATAGCAGATAAAGTGTTTGGAAGCCCAGGCAGGGGATATAAGATTCTTCAAGGCTGAAGAACACTCACTACTAGGACACTTTACAGTTTTAAAAAAACACAAGGACATCTTTCAGTGCAATGGGAGGAAAAATTCCCACACATCAACTTCTGGTCTCCAGCTTTTGTCTCTGACACCCTCAACAACACAGGATTCCAAACTTTAGTTACTACAAGAAAACAAAAACAAAAACACAACATAAATCTTAGGCTGAGAAAATGTTAGCTATAGTTTCAAAATCTAAGGGTTAAGCTTTTCCTGTTGGCAACAAAAGCCTAACTTTTGGTTTCCATTTCCTTAGAAAAGGGAGAAGAAAAGGGCAGGAAGGACGGCCTGTCCAGCACTCACCCCACAGCCCCACTGCTTCCATGCCCCCATTTGAGCTGCTTCGAGGTAGATGCCCCGGGCTCTGCTTTCCACATATGGAAAGAGATTGGTTTCAGATGTGAGAATCAAGGTGGAAGCAGACAGGCCCTCATAGCCAAATGTGTGCTTCCAATGTGGGAGAGGGGGTTAAGAACATAAGCAATCCCACTGTCTACTTTCCTTAACCTACTGCACCCTAGCCATCCTTCACTTAGGTGTCAAGGACTACAGAAAAGATGAGGACCATGGGAAGCCTTCCATGCATGGGAAATAGAAACTACCCCCACCCACAGGCTACTATGTAGGAAATCAAGACAATCTCAAGTACAGCAGAGCCAAGTGGTTACCCAAAGCAGCTGACTGGGAAAGAAAAAGAGCACAAGCCCACAAAGAAAGGGTGTGACTCATAACCCAGGGTATCCCGGCCAGGGGCCCTCAGAGGGCTCCCATCCAGCCTGCCCTATCAGTTAAGAGACAGATCAAGCCCTGCATGGAGATGGCATATAAGCTCAGGTGCCAATCAGACCCCAATGGCTGGCAGTAAATGGATGCACACCACCCAAGTCAGAACACACTGACCATGGACACCTACCCAGTGGCCCAGTGAGTTTTCTTATTCTGGCATTAGTTTTGCAGAAAGAAACAAGTTAAAATTAAAGAGGAACATCTTTCAAATATAGTTTAGGCTTTTTTTTAATTTTTATTATTTTGCCCATCCTGGGGCTTGAACTCAGGGCCTGGGCACAGTTTCTGAGCTTCATTTGCTCAAAGCTAGTACTCTTCACTTGAGCCACAGCACCACTTCTGGCTTTTTCTGTGTATGTGGTACTGAGGAATCAAACCCAGAGATTCATGCATGCTAGACAAGCGCTCTACCACTGAGCCACCTTCCCAATCCTTAGTTTATAATTTTTATGAATGTTCTGGTGTTTTGAGGCATAGTACTGATTTAATTACTCTTCAGAAAGCCTGACCAATTGCAGACTGTCCTGTATGTAATTCACTTCAGAACTGACAACCAAATCTTCAAAATGTCTAGGACAACAACAAAAATATTCTTGGCTCTGACTAGGATGCAGACCTGCCCCTCCTCAGCTGCCAGCCTTGCGATGGGCACTCTCTCAGTGGCTAGTAGGAACCCACACTGGAAGTGGGAGCTGGGAGGCAGCCCCTCCCTAGTGGGCATAACTTGAGACAGGCCAACACCACCCGCACAGGAGGACAGCTCTCCTGAGGAGGCCAGTGCAGAACACCTCACAAATCACACTTTGCAATCACCGTTTTCATGTAGCCCTGTGGTTTCCCTGCAACCTTTCCTTAGCTGGCGTATTTTAAAGAACAGGTCATCAAAGAGAAGCACAAGAAAGTTCTTATTTCTCTCACGGTCTGTTTGGTAACTCAGTTCCAAGAGTGACAGTCATGCCAGAGGACAGGATGTAGTCACCATCACAGGCTAAGGTCCATCCAATCAGGAGAAGTGTAGAGCAAGAAGCACAGAACGAGACACCCACTGCCTCCTCCCTTCTTTCCACACAGGGTCATCTCCACGTGGAAGGCCTGCACCTCATTCACAAACCAACTCGGGCCTATGGGCAGGCACAGCAGACTGACTCAATCCAGCGAGCCTTCCTCCAACTGACAGGGGACATCAGAAGAGATTCAAAGCACCTTGCTAGATTGGGGGGGGGGGGGGAGACATGAGCCAAGGCAAGAAGTCAAATTCTGCCAATTTGACTCTGCCAGTAAGAAGAATGGGACTGAGTGGACCCTCGAGCCAGATAAGAACACAACCAGATGATACCTCAACTTTTCAAGAGTGAGCAGAAAACCCAGGCAAACCATCTCTGACATGACCAAAGAAATGGCCAGATAGCAGTCTAACCTGAAGTGTGTGACAAACTGCCACACAGCAGCAGAGACCTAGTTCAGCACAGAAAGCTCAAGAGTAAGGTACATATCCCCAGGCAGTTTTGGGGGATGAAATCACCTGCTGTCTCTCTGAGACCGTGGTCACAGAGCAGGGCGCCTCCACACATGCCATGAAGGCCCACTCCCCTGCAGCCTCTAGGCCGTGCAGCTCCCAGCCTTCTACTTTCAGAGTCTCAGAGGCTGAAACCCACTAAGGCAACCCTCTGGTGCCACCATCACCCTTTGAGACAGGCCAGGAATCACCTTTCTCTTGCAGGCCTGATACACACAGCAGAACGGGAAGAGAGAATAATCACACCTGGGCCAGGGCCTTCACCTGAGCCCTGTCATTGGGGCCTCCAGGGTGGCTTCTGGGAAGAGCCCAGGGCTCTACTGGAATCTTGTTAAGCCAGCCTTGGAGGCAAAGGAGGGGCTTCATCAAGCTGTGGCCCCCTCATACGGAGTAAAGACTACACGCATCAAGCTGGAAGCAACCACTGAAGCCCTGGGGTGCTGCTGGCCGGCCCTGCCAATGCTGACATCCAGAGTGGGACCAGAAGCTCCACAAGGCACAAAGAAGACAATAAGGAGTTAACTACTGATGGGCACCAGTGGCTCACACTCATACTCCTAGCGACTCAAGAGACTGGTATCTGAGGACTGTGGTTTGAAGCCGCCTGCAAAGTCCATGAGACTCTTATTTCTAATCAACTACCAAAAAAAAAAAAAAAAAAGGCCAAAAGTGGAGCTGTGGCTCAAGAAGTAGAGTGCTAGCCTTGAGTAAAAAAAGCTCAGGGACAGCACTCAGACACTGAGTTCAAGCCCATGGACACACACACACACACACACACACACACACACGAGTAACTACTGCCAACAGACCTGCAAAAAGGACTCAGACACTGAGTTCAAGCCCATGGACCAACACACACACACACACACACACACACACACACACACACACACACACACACACACACGAGTAACTACTGCCAACAGACCTGCAAAAAGGAAGCTGCTGCAGCACATCCCAGGCACCCAGAGCCAACACAACCTTCATGATGCCAGTGACCTGGAGCTGCGGCCTGTGTGCATGCAGGACTGGGAAGACTTCCCAAAGTTCAAGTGAATTCTTCTGGGGGCTCTGTCACAACCAGTAGGGGTAAAACCAAGTCCAGCAGGGCCAGCTTCCCACCTACACATAATCCTGATTAAAGATAAAGGAAGTCCTAAAGCTGCTAGACTTGACTAGGGCAGGAACTAACTACAATGCTGGATCAGCAGGTGAGGGGTCAGAGGTGACAGTACAAAAGTGGTGCAGAAAACCAGACAGCCTGTTCACACACCTGACCATCTTTCTCACAATTTATACTCCATTCCCAAAGCAAGAGTTCTTGGGAGTTCAAGTCAAAAACTGCCTAAGCACCAGAGCCAATGATAGCTCACTGTCCCCGTTCACCTGTTTTTATTCTTCATCCTAACTGAAGTTGAAAACAATCAATCTAGCAAACTCATAAGCCCAGTCCCCCAGCAGTTTCCAAGGACACAAAACTCATCCCCAGAAAAGGACAAATGACACAGGCTCAACCCACTGGGTTGAGCAGCTGACAAACTCCCACCCCACCAGCCCACCCTTTATTGGGGTCTGAAGACTCGGTCTTTTCAGGTATGTGTATCTGGGCCCATCTGAGCAGGTCAGGCACTGGTGGCTCATGCCTAGTAATCCTAGCTACTCAGGAGGTTGAGATCTGAGGATCACAGTTCAAAGCCAGCTCAGGCAGGAAATTCCATGAGACACTTATCTCCAATAAACCACCAGAAAACCCGAAGTGGCGCTGTGGCTCATGTGGTAGAGCTGAAGAGCCAAGGGACAGTGCCTAGGCCCAGAATTCAAGGCCCACAACCAACAACAACAACAACAAAAGAACTGTGAGCAGCTATCATCAAGGTCCCTCGCTGCAGTGAGTAAGTAGACCCTGGGACCCCAGCAGGTTAAGCC
Organism: Dipodomys merriami; assembly: GCF_024711535.1. Taxonomy (NCBI): domain Eukaryota; kingdom Metazoa; phylum Chordata; class Mammalia; order Rodentia; family Heteromyidae; genus Dipodomys; species Dipodomys merriami. The sequence goes on along the minus strand of NW_027204715.1, from coordinate 4,182,373 downwards.
ACATGGAAAGGTTGGTGCTGGCCCTGCCTGGCACTCTGGGTGAGCTGGTACATGTGCTCAGTTCCAGATAGGAACCTTTCTTGATAGTGGAGGTCAGTTCACATAAAACCAACAGGCCACATGGAAACAATAGTTAGGGCCACCTCCCGTCCTCTCATTAATGGTACCAGGTGGAATCTCTTCCTCCCCCCTCCTCCCCAGCTCTTGGTCCCTCATCTAGGCTGAGACAGTAGGAAGTGGATTCTCCTCCAAGCCCCTATCAGAGGCGTGGCACAAGACACCTACACTGCTAAGGCAGGATAACCAGGCAAATAAAAAAGCATGGTTCAAAACCCATGAGGACTGTCCCTCCTGCTTACATAATGACCAAACTAGTCCCCTTGGCTGGCCTCGGAGCTCATGCTTAAGCTCTATACTATGTTGTCTTTGAGCTGGGTTTTAAAGGGGGATGGCAGGGTCAGGGGACAACTGGACAGAGAAGAATGGAGGTGGGTTCCAGGGAAGCCGTGGCAGGGCCCTGAGGCGGCAATGGTTTTCAGGCCTTGGTATTTAACCAAAGGGACAAGAGGCAGGGAGGGATCATCAGTGGGTTAGGAGGCAGAATTTGAATCAAGCCCACTGCAGAGGCCCTGGCCCAGTAGCAGTGCAAGCAAAGGGCCAGCGTGCATGAAAGACAGGAGCCTGGCTGCCCAGACTCCACAGAAATGGCTACAGCCTACTCTAAGGGTAAGGATGAGAGACACGGGGGCCAAAAGGACAACTAATCAATGACAACTTCACAGAAGGGGTCACAGAAACCGAGACTGCAATTCTGAACAGCTGGTGCCAGGCTTACCAAGCATGGGGCACTCAGAAGAGGGTCAAAATCATGGGATATGACTTGAAGGCCAATTCTGCCCCAGATCCTAGCACTGCATCTTCCCCACAGTGTCCCATGAGCAACGTCGCAGACGCCTGTGGGTGACTGATGAGGAAGTCTCAAGAGCCCAAGGGCATAATGCCACCACTGCTCAGGAAGGACAGAAGTATAACGCTGCACAAACGGGGGTAAAACAGGCTCTTCCTATATTTTTCTACTTCAAGAGACATAGCATCCATTCCAGTTATGTAACAGGCTGGCAACCTGAAGGTTCCAGCCAACGGTGCCTTAAGTTCACTGCCATATGTCTACAAGAACCTGCACCCCACCGCCAGCCTCAGAGGGCTTTGCAATCAAGAACTGGAAGGAGAAAGGGCAGAGGAGACTGGGCTGGTTCCTCCGGGGTCTGCAGCGCGCACCCCCTCCCTCAGGCTAGAACTCTGACAAAGTAACACTCCTAACCCAGACCAAATGAAACAAGTTGCAAGATGGATTGTTACCATGTAGCAAACACTTTAAAACAGTATCAACCTAAGTGTTTCCAACACATTTCAAGCGAAATGTAACAGTTCTAAAGAGGAAAAGTTAACTTTCCAAAGGAATCGTAAGGCCGGCGATCAGGAGGGTTTTTAAGATTAGAAGGGTCTGCCCCCACCTTACTGGATGCCCTGGGAATTCCTCCACTAAGAATCCACACAGGCATGGCACATGATTTAAGTCTCAAAATAATGACACACAACCTGAACATGTGTTTCTAGAAGCTCAGAAAACACACAATCAACAACAACAAAAAAAAAAAATGGCAAAAAAGGGGCTGAATAAACGGCATCACACAGCCTGTGAGCAGCCTTACCAGGGACAACCCTAGGCCACGCCTCCGCCTTCCTGTCCACTCCTGTCTGATCTGGGGGTGCCCTAAGCTCACCCGGAACTTCTAAGGTCCTTTAGGCTCTGAGGACATACTTCAATGTGTACTTCCAAAGAACACGCATACAGAGCAATCTGCGTGTGCGTGTGCGTGATTGACCCTCGAATGCGCCTTCAGACTTTAATCTCGGTAGTGCCGTGCAGCCGCGCACACCGCTCCTTCTAAATTCGCCAGGGCTGCATCGTGAACAAAACCCCACTCTCCCTTCGAAAAGGGCTTTCGCTTTAAACGATAATAGTAATAAATCCACGCAGCTCCCTCCGACGTGACGGATGGGTTCCCGGCCATACTGACACGCTAGGTACAGTTAACTTACAGGAAGGGGCACACCTGATCTGCAGCCCCGTCGGACCCGGGGTCCCCGCGTTAGCCCCCCGCCCGGTGGGGAGGAGGGCGGCGGAGAGCGTGGTGACGCTCCGGCGGGGGGAGGGGGCGGGGGGTCTCCCCGCGGACCCGCCCGGGCCCCCCCACCCCGGGCCCGCGGCCTGCGCGCGCACTCACCCCTGGATGCCCGGGCTGTAGGCGCGGCTCTTCCACGGCGTGCCGGGCCGCGGCGCCTGGGCCCCGGGGCCGCCCCCTCCGTTCAGGGCGGCCGCGCGGCTGCCGGATAGCAGGTAGTTGAGGCCGTAGGTGCTGGCCTTGTTCTCGCGTTTCCGCCGGCCCGGGTGGAACTGGTGCTGCGGCGGCGACCCGGCGGGCGCGGGGCCGTGCGGCCCGGGGTGCCCGTTGGCCGGGCCGGGGGTGCCGGGCGAGCCGTCGGCGAAGCTGAAGAAGGCGGCGGGGCCGGTGGTGCCGGGGCCGGCGGGGCCGCCGCCGCCGCCCGCGGCCGCCCGGCCGAGCGAGGCGCTGCTCGAGGACGACGAGGAGCAGCCGGGGCTCTCGGTGCCCGACTCGGCGTTGGACGAGGACGACGACGAGGACGACCGCGACGGGGACTTGTGCAGGCGCCGCGCGCCCTCGGCCGCGGGCCCGAGCGCCGTCAGGAGCGCCGGGGGCAGCGCGGCGGGGCCGGGCGCGGGCGGCGGGGGCGACGCGGCGGGCAGCGCGGGGCCCGGGCCACCACCGCCGCCGCCGCCGCGCCCGGCCGCCCCCGCCGCCCCCGCCGCGGCCGCCGTGTCCAGCGCCGGCGAGTTGAGGCAGAAGTAGGAGGCGAAGCCCGGGCCGCCGCGGCCCACGCCCTGCGAGGTCTCCCAGATCTGCATCCACAGGGCATTGGCCGGCCCCTTCTGCTCGGGCTGGATCCAGGCCACGCGCGGATCCATCCACGCGCCGCCCCCGCGGGGCCCGCGCCGCCCGCCGCGCCCCGCCCCCGCCGCGCCCCGGGCCGGACGGACCGGCGGACGGACCGGCGGACGGACCGGCGGACGAGCGGAGCTGGGCCGCGCGGCGTCGGCGTCGGTGTCGGGCCGGGCAGGCCGCGGCGCGGCTCGGGCGCTGGGCACGGCCCGCGGACGGCTCCGGACGGCTCACGCGGCGCGGGGCGGGCGCGGGGGCCGCGGGCTTGCACTCGGGCCGCCGGGAGAGGCCATCGGAGGGGCGGCGACCGGCCGAGGGGGCGGGCCCAGGGGCCCGAGCGCAGCGCCCTCCGCCACGCCCGCACCCCGCGCTCCGGGGCTCTTGCAGCGGCGGCGGCGGCGGCGGCGAAAAGACACCCTCGGCGGCGACAGGGCGCGGGGGAAGGAGGGGCCGCCGCCTCCGCTCCAATGAGGGGCGGGGAGGCCGCGGGCGGGGGCGGCGGGGAGGAGGCGCGGCCTCCCTCGCGGGCCGCGGCGCACTGCGCACGCGCGGCGATTTCAAATCCTCCATCGACAGCGCCGCCTTGGTGACCGCGCCTGCGCACTGCGCGCCGTCCGCCGCGGCGGGGGACCCTTCCAGACCAGACAGGGCTGGGCCGGCGGGGGAGGGGGTGGAGTGGGAGGGAATGGGAAGTCTGGCGTGCGGGCATGCGCGCTGTGGGCCGGGGTCCCGGCCGCGCCGCGCCGCGCGTGCGCACGGCCCCGGGAGCCGCCGGGTGGAAGTTTCCGCGGCGCGCCGGGCGCGGGCGTTGGACGCCGGCGGGTTGGGAAGGGCCGGGCTCCGGAAAAGGCGAGACTGTCCTGACTTGCCCCGGCAGTCGGCGGGGCCCGCGGCGCTCTCCCGCGTCCGCCCGCCCGCCCGAGAGCGCCGGTGCCCGGACCCCCCCCCCCCCTCCGCTCGCGTTCGTTTCGTTTCCTTTTGATTTGTGATTCTTCTCCTTCCTGCAACATCGGTGGAGTCAGTCCCCAGGGCCGGGACCCGGGGCTCGCCACGCCGGGCTGGCCGCCGCCGCGCGCTCCGCGGCGGACACCTGCGGGCGCCGGGGATGCGGGGCGGGGGGCGGTCCGGGCCCCATTCTTGGTCCGCACCGGGGAACGAGGCCTGGAAAGCGACCCTCCCGGGCCGCACCCCCGCGGAGCAGGCCTCGCTGGGTGCCCGACGCCCCCCCCGTGTCGCACCCCCCCAGGTCCCCGCAGCTCGCCGCCCTGGGTGCCCGGCGCCCCCCCTCCCCCGGTGTCACCCCCCCAGGTCCCCGCAGCTCACCGCCCTGGGTGCCCGGCGCCCCCCCCCGTTGCACCCCCAGGTCCCCGCAGCTCACCGCCCTTGGGTGCCCGGCGCCCCCCCACTGTGGCCCCCCAGGTCCTCGCAGCTCACCACCCTTGGGTGCCCGGCGCCCCCCACCCCCCGTTGCACCCCCAGGTCCCCGCAGCTCACCGCCCTGGGTGCCCGGCGCCCCACCCCCCCCCTGCACCCCCAGGTCCCCGCAGCTCGCCACCGTTTTTCAGTAACAAGAACGTGTCCACTTCGGTAGGGTTGGAGCGCCTGTGTCCGGCACCGAGTGCCCGCACACGTGCATCCGGCGCCGGACGTTTAGCGCAGATCGACCCGTCTTTATTTTGGGGAAACCTCCTCTCTGCTTCTTTATGCTCAGGCCTGGCTCGTCTAGGCTGTGCGGCCAGAAACGCTAGCCACCCCCTCCTCCCCCCTCCCCCCCCCGTCCCCCGTCCCCGCCCCGCCTCCTGCCAGCCCCGTGCCTAGCCGGTCTTCACGTCTTGCCCCGCACCTGGGTCCTTGCGATCCGTTCTTGCCCACGTCAGCGTGGAGGAACCCTTAAATTTTTCTTGAAATGTTATTTTAAAAACACGAAATCAGATCCTCCCAGTCGGCTGCGCCCCGCTCTGGGTGGCTGCCTTCTAAACCAGAAAAGTAGAAGTCACCTTGCGCTGGCTCTAAGACCTTTCCTGGCTCTGTTCCCTTCTCCCAGCTCCTCTCCCAGTTCCTAACCCAACCTGAACCAGCCACAGACCGGGCCTTACTGCTACTCCCAGGACCTTTGCACTTTCTGTTCTAGCTGCCGGACTTGCTCTTTGTCCAGACACCCGGCATGGCTGCCTTTGGACCCAGTCCCGCATTTGAGTGGCTCTCTTGGAGTTGGAGACTTTCTTCTAAATATCCCGTATCTCTGTGTCTATTCTTGGGGGGGGGGGGGTATGTTATAGAATTCCAGGAGCCGGGTGGCTCGAAGGCCACACCCTTTTCCTCGTGGCTCCCAGTGAGCCCAGCCTTGTTCTCTCAGAAGGCTTTGAGGGGAGGGGGCACCACTTCTTATATTTCTCTGAGTTTCTGGTCTTGGCATTTCTTGGTTTGTGGACACACCACCCTTGTCTCTACTTCTGTGGTTACAGGCTTTCCCGTGTCTCTGCCTCCTCTTGTAAGGATTGTAATAAATGAGGGCACACCCAGACAACTCTGTCCTAACCTGGTGACAGCTGTGCAGACACTTTACAAATAATGCCACTGCCACAAGCACCCAGGACAAGGACATGGTCATCTTCTGAGCAGACGGAATTCTGCCACTAGGCTCCCTAATATCTATTGATCTTAGTCCCTGTGGGCGCCCGTGAGCCCCATTTGAGTGGAAAGTCCACAGAGAAGTGTCTGTCCTCCGCTGTACCAGCTCCAGGCCTAGGTGGCCCTTGTGGTGAATGGTCAGCGAACAGTGGCAGACTGACCAAAGGCTGATTGGCCCAGTGGGCACAAGTATACAGTCCCCCTCTGGGACAAGACACAGTTTGTCCTTGTTCACGTCTTCCAGCCCTGTGTTCTACTGCTTCAGCCTCTGACCCGCCGGCCAACATTTGCTCAGTAGGGTGAGGGCTTCCTTATTTATGTATGTGAAGTGTTTTAAATAGAAATATATGGGGTCTTGCTATGGAACCGGCTGTAGCTTTGGCCTCCCACCTATTGAGATTACAAGTGTTCACCACTGTACCTGGCCCAAACAGTATATAGATATAACGACGTATATGTTGTACTGCTGTTTGAACTCCTGGCTTCACACTTGCTCAGCTTGCTTGCTTTTAGCTGGCATTCTACCACTTGAGCCTGCTTTGAAGTCTTGGGGGCGGGAGGGAGGGGTGACAGGGGAGTGGTACTTTTTGTTTTTGCTGGGCATGGGGCTTGAACTCAGGACCTGAGCTTCATCCCTGACCTTCATTTTGCTCAAGGCTTGAGCCACAATGCCATTTCCAGCCTTTTCTGATTAGTATATTAGAGGTAAGAGTCTTACAGACTTTCTTGCCCAAGCTGGCCTCAAACCTCAATCCTCAGATCCTCCTGAGTAGCTAGGATTACAAGTGTGAGCTACCAGCACCCAGCACATGAACCTGCTTTTTACTGGTTATTTTGGGAGAGTCTCACTGATCTTTCTGCCCAGGCTGAGTTATAACCACATTCCACTAGATCTCAGCCTCCAGAATAGCTGGGATTACCCATATCCACCACTAGTGCCCAGCTTCTTTGATGGAAGGATCTGATCACATGTACAAGGCCCGGGCATGGATACTAGACAGGGTTGCCTGGGGCTGCCTTGCTCCAACCTCCATCTTTTGTGTGTCCTCTGAGACCTGTCCTCTTCTTACATGGACACCAGTCATTGGAGTTACAGCCCATCCTAAATCTAGGACCATTTCATCTAAGATCCTAGTTATATCTGTAAAGACCATTTCCAAGTAATGTCATGGCCTGAGGTTTTGGGTGGCTGTAGATTAGAGAAGAGTATTTTTCAACCTACTAAAGAAGCCTAAAGAAAAACAGGTTATTTTAGCCTAGTTATAAAAGATCGGGGGAGGGGGGTATGTACATGGCTGCCAGTGCTTAGGATGTCCACGCTGACCTGTCTGTGATTCCGTGCCCTCTGACTCATGAAGCCCTGGCTCTGGCCCCAGGCTTCTCGGCAGCCAGGCTGTGTGTGTGTGGCCCATGTGTGGTCCCTGGTTTTTCAGTGGCTGAGGCTGGTGTGCAGCAGCAGACCTCTAATGAGGCAGGCGATGGTGGCCAGGTATAGGAAGACTGAGCGTCATGTGGTAACACTTTGCAAGCCATTCAAAGGTCGCACCAAGGGCTGTGCTTTAAGAATTATACTCTGCCTCACCAACTGGGCCTGAGAGGAGGTGTTTTGAAGGTGAGGGTGAACGAATGGGCCTGACCTGTTGCAGAACTTGAAGATCAAGAGTGGCCACAGAGAAAATTCAAAAGAATGTAAATGAGAGTCAGCACTGGCATTGCGATAGTGGGGTGAAACACACTGAATTTCTTATTCACATGCCACATGCCTGTAGGTTTGAAATAGGCCAAAGGTGTGAAAGGAGGGCTGGGCTGCACTGAGTCATGAACTTCTGTGGAAGTGGCTACTCCCTGGGTCCTGGGCTTCCCTGGCAGCTGTGCAGGGGCGGGAAGGAGCAGGGTGGTGGATCCCACAGGCCAGTCTGGATCAGGCCCCAGGAAGGTCTACACTTCCTTTGCACCTCACTGTGTCCTCCCTAGAATGAGGAAGGTTGAAAACACGCCGTCTAGTAGCGAGCCCAGAACTAAAGGATGGGGTCTGGCAAACAGAGTGTTGGCTCTGCCACGAAATGTTTAGTAGGAGATAAAACCATCGGCCAGGGTTCCATCAGTGAACAAATCAGCAGGGCGGAGGGAGAGAGGGGAGACAGGGAAGCCCAGGAGCAGACCAACTCTCGCTCTGCTCACCTGCCAGCACCTAGGAGCTGCTACCTGAGCACAGGTCACAAGTGCTGAGGCTGTGCAGGGACGCCCCACGCTGTCGCCCCCCCACAAACCCCCCATGCTGCCGCCCCCCCAGCGCTGGTGGGGCAGCCCCCCCACCGATCCCCCCCACACTGCCACCCCCCCAGCGCTGGTGGGGCAGCCCCCCCCACTTGCACTTCTCTTCCTCTGAGCCTGTTGCCTGCGCTGTAGTCAGGTGACTCTTCCTGGTTCTGTGGCCCTGACAAGCTAATTAACCTCACGTCCCTCATCTGTAGGATGTGGTGGTCCTCCAGCTCCTCTAGGACTGTGTAAAGGTGAAGTGGATTCACACGGCATGCTTCAAGAGTGACTGCTCATAGTAGCCAGCCTCTAGGTGTCTTAGCAACTCATTTCTCCTTGACTCCCCACTGCCAAGCCTCTGGTCATGTCTTCTTCTAATGTGGTAGAAAGGCAATCAGTGGAGCTTCTCGCTGCTTTCTGGTCCTGGTTCAAGTTCCAGTTTTCCCATTAATGGAAGAAAAGAGCTCTCCTCTCCCCAGCTCTGAGGAACTAATCATTTTTCCTATTTCTCTAGTGTCTACTCAACCCTTTGGTGTTCATTCTGTTGTTCAAGCCAAGGCTTGAATTGAGGTATCTTTACCTCTGTTACCTGTTTCTATACAAAGCATATCAGAGCAGAGACAAGGGCAGGCTCCTGCGCCTCTTAGAGAGGAGGAAAGCCACACCAGTTCCTGCGTCCCAGGGCAGACCGGGCACATGACCAGCCTGAGAGCATGAGTAGACACGGGGAGTTTGGGGCTTGGTCGTCTGTCTTTGTGAATTACTCGTATGACATTTTCAACCTGCTTGTCTTTCTGAGTATGCTTGAAGCATGTGTTGTAATTTTTCAAAGCCCTATTCAATGAAATATGTGGGCATTACTACACTAGGGGACTGGCCTAAGTCCACAGAGGTCTAAAAATAGCAAGTTTACAGACCTGCACATTCTTTCCTCATGACAGCAAGGCTTTGTGCATGCGCCCGCCCGCCCGCCCGCCCGCTAGCAGCCTGGAAGGCTCAGGCCCTACTTCCAGACACAGACAGATAGAGGCTGGGCCCAGTGCCTGACCAGCCCAGACCTTTCCAGAGACTCGTGTGCCCTCAGCAGTAGGAGATGACCACACTCACTATATCCTTCCAACTGGTTGCTTATTGTGAATAAGAGACTCCTACCTTCTGGACCATTCCTTCTGAATGCCACCCTCCGAGTTGTGGTCACTCCACACATGATGGCTCCAGCCACTAATCACCATTGACGGGGGGGGGGGGGGGGGGGACATAGGATGGCCACATTCTGAAGTCCCCTGTCCAGGCGCTCAGGCCTCCTCGCTGTGGCAATGGCATTAGCACCGGCTGAGCAGCCTGGATGCGTTCACTCCGCCAGAGGATGTGCGTGCGATTGGAGGAGTGTTTTGTGTTGGCTCTGCTGGGCCTCAGCTTGGCATCAGAGCATGGTGGTTTCCTGGAGGGCTGTTAGAGACCTCCCCTCCAGATCTGAGTGCTGATCTCAGGGGTAGTCACCATTTTGGAAGTCTGGGGAGGCCGAGGAGACACTGCCCCTGCTTGATGTGAAGTGGGGGGGAGGGTGGCTGCCAGGGCTGTGGGCCATCGGTCTGCCCTTGCACACTCACTTCTTGAAGCAGAGCATCGTTTCTGGGGTAAGAGATCGACCTCCTGGCAGCACCAGAGGTCACTCCCGCCCTGGAGGCAGGGAGAGGGTGAGTATCTATAATCCAGTACGCCCAGCCCAAGGCGGGCTTTATCCAACCCACACAACATTGCGTGAAAGTTTTTTTTTTTTTTAAGTGTCTTCATAGTTAGCTTTTGCTCACAAGTGCTATCAAAAGGAACAGCCCTCAGCACCATATAAGCAAAAAGAAAAAAGCCCGAAGTGGCACTGTGGCTCAAGTGGTAGAGCGCTAGCCTTGAGCTGAAGAGTTGAGGGACAGTGTCCAGGCCCAGAGTTCAGGCCCCACGACCGGACCCCCCTACCCCCAAAAAAAAGAAAGAAAGAAAGAAAAAGAGACAGCAAAATAGAGTCCTTGTACAAGCACGGGTCCGGAGCCAAATGTCCACAATCTCTCCCTCGCCTTTTCCCTCCCCCTCCCCCTCCTCCTCCCCTCCTCTGCCCCTTTGGTCTATATCCTGGAGGGCCCCTTGTCTCCTGCCCCTTAGGGCGTGCTCCTGATCCAATTGGTTAAGGGCTGCACTTGCACTGCGGGGGGGGGGGGGGACGGGGGTCCCTCCACAGGCACTTGGCAGAGCCCCGCCCCCGCGTCCCACCCCCACCCCACCCCGTGTCCGAGCCTGCCCCAGCCGCCATCTTTTACCTAGCTTCCCCTCTCCCATACAGATGGCTTCTCTCCCTACAGAACTTCCTTCAGAGACCTGGGCTGCAGCAGTGTGCCCCTCGGTCCCAGGGCCAGGGAACCCCTGCCCTGCCCCGCGTGGGCCTCTGGGAGGGAGGAGAGGCCGGGGACCCAGGTGGATAACGGGAAATCCATCCGGGTGGACGATGCTCTGCGTGGTGCCTGCGTCCACCCCGGGGAGGCCGAGCTAGTAAATGGGGTGCTGCTTCCTGCCCTCGTGCGGCTGCCTAAAAAATAGCCAATAGAAAGTCCACTGCTTGCTTTGTCAAAAAAAAAAAAAAAGTTTAAGATTTGTGGATGTTCTGACCCAGGGTGTCTGGAAATGGAGGGAGCCTTAGCCTCGTGCTGGGGGCGGGGTTGTGTTCCTCATCCCACGCCTTCCCCGCACCCTTCCCGCACCCGCAGAACTTCCCACCAGAAGGTTCTATCCCTGCAGACGCCTGGCTTGCGCCCGCCGCCATCCCTGCTGCCTGACGACCCTGCCCCCCCCCCTTGCCCCTGGGGCCTGGCTCAGATGACCTGGGAGAAGCCCTCTTCTTCCCCTTTCACACAGGGCCGGGTTGTGCGTGCGAGTTTGCTCGTTTACATTGGAAGCACAATGCCAACTCTGCCCTGTTTTGTTGTGGTGGTTTTGTCTGTCTGGCAGTACTGGATTTTAACTCAGGGCCTCACACTTACTAGGCAGGCGCTCGACTACCTGAGTCACATTCTCAACCCTTTTTGCTCCAATTATTTTCCAAACAGGTCTCAGGTTTATCTTGATGCTGACCTACGTGTGATCCTCCTGGGATGACAGATGTGCCTCACCATGCCCAGCTGTTACTGGTAGAGAGAGGATCTCACTTTGTGCTGGGCTGGCATTTAATCTCCGAGGAGCTGGGATTAAAGGTGAGAGCTACTGCATTGGTCTTCTGTTTTGTTTTGAGGCAAAGTGTTGCTGTGTGGCCTTGGCTGAATTCAGTAACGAACTAGCATGTGAGATCTTCACTCTGGCCACAGCTCCTTCCCAGTCTCCTATTAGCCACCCACTAAATTGCTGGAGCCTGAAGTGTAAGGTTTGACTGCTCACAGTCCCCCCCACCACCCCACCATGGAGCCACAGGCTTGTTTGCTTCTCCCCATGGTTCAGGGCATTTCCATTTCCTGAAGACTCTCCCCACTTCATGGCCACCTCTCCCAGTACAGCCCAAGCCTGCAGACCCTGGCCCAGGAAGCCCCTTCCCCTAAGCGGGAGAATTGGAGGTAGAGATTTATAGTCATTTTTTTTATTATTACTGCCATGATTTTGGAAATGAGTGATATGGCTTCTTTTATTGCATTGAACTATATTAACTCTTATTACCTCAAATAAATGATTTACTTAGCTGTGTAATTAGAGAGCTGCCGTGTTTAATGTTTCACTTTCTTACTGAATATTCCAAGAGGACTGCGGAGCCTGGCTTCCAGGAGTCTGAGCCCTTTGCCGGGCCGCAGTCTGTGGTCTGTACTCAATTCACACTTGGTCATGTGGTTTGAATTTGTCCACACACCTCTCCAGTCCTCTGCTACCCTTGGATGGGGGGAGGGGGAACAGAGATTGCAGCAGGTGTCCCCAGAATCCCAGGGGAGTGTCCTAACAGCCATTATGTCTGTCAAAACGAGAGGGAGAGAAGCACGGTTCCTTTGTAGGTGGTCCAGAAAAGCATTGATGTCCATAAATATTTAAGGAATATTCAGCCAAGGGTGCCAAACCCTGAACCCACCCACTTCCAGGAAGACATTTCCTAGAGGATGAGAGGCACAAGTGTTTACACATGGCTAAAGTGGCAAGCAGTTACTTAGTCCGTGTCGAAAGTTTGAAACTGGTTGCTTATTAGGACAGTCATAGTGAGAAGCTTAAACATTTCAAGGAAACTGTCAGAAGAAATTATGTTCAATTGACTTTGCCTTCATCTTGGGCTCCATCAAAAAAATCATCCTAAAATTTACTCCTATTGCTTTTGCAATGGAACATTTGCATTTTGGCTACAATGCTATTTTTTAAAATCAAGTTACAGGGAGTGATTTTTAGCTGAGCTTTTTTCCCCCCAGAGGAGCTTACTCCTCTCGATCAATGCTCTCAGCATAATTTAGAGACAGGGGTCAGAGCACAAGTCTTCCAAGGCACAGGCTATGGCAGGGAGAGGGGAGAACTTTCCCCTCTTTCTTCTACCAGCAATTTTAAGGAAGGCCTTGTAACATCTGGAGCATTAGAAGAAATGTGTGCATAAATACTGTGACAAGGCTATTCATGGAGCGAGGTGAGTGGCAGATGGATGCATCTGTTTCCAGTCTAAACAATGAAATGACAAACTATGGGATGGTTCACAAATCAGAAAGCTCTAGGCCAAACATACCACATTTACAAAATGCCAGAAGGAAACCCAACATGCTCCTCCTTGAGCTTTTTTGTTTGTTTTTTTCAGCAGTGCTTGGTGAATTTCAATATGCCGTTTCCATGTAGGTATAGATATGGCTAGACATAGACCTACAGTATGAGATGCTTCCATCCATCTTATCGACCTTCTCTTTCCTCTTCCTCTCCTGCTGACCCCCCCCACATTCATCCCCCTCTTACATTTGTTTTCCATCATCATAATTGTTGTCATCGTCATCATCATCATCATCATCATCTTCATCATCATCATCATCATCATCATAGGCATTTTAAGTTGATGAATGCAAACACAGATATTTGGCTTTTTGAACTTGGCTTTATGTCACTCAACATGAACTCCAGTTCCATCCATTTTCCTGCAAATGATATGATTCCATTTTTCTTTATGACAGTAACATTGCATAATATACATTTTAAATTTGAATTGCAACCTCTTAGAACCTAAAGTCTCCTGATGTGTAAAATGTGATATAATTTTGTGATAGAAAAAAATGCCCATGATAAAGCCCATTACTGGCAAAATCTTCTAAATTTCTAAGTTTGAGGGGGGAGAGAATGGATTTCAGGGCCAAATGTACACAGCATTTCTTTCTTTCCTCTCTCTCTCTCTCTCTCTCTCTCTCTCTCTCTCTCTCTCTCTCTCTCTCTCTCTCTCTCTCTCTCTCTCTCTCTCTCTCTCTCTCTTCCTGTTGTGGAGCTTGAGCTCTGGGTCTGGGCGCTGTCCTCAGCTCTTCAGCTCAATGTGAGTGCTCTACCAATTGAGCCACATTGCCATTTCCAGTTTTCTGGTGGTGTATTTGAGATAAGAGTCTCACAGACTTTCCTGCCAGGGCTGGCTTTGAACCATGGTCCTCAGATCTCAGCCTCCTGCGTAGTTAGGATTACAGGTGTGAGCCACCGGTGCATGGCTTGTACACATGATTTCTATCTGATAGATTTGAAACATAAAACAATGGTTCAGCAGGTTAGTATTGTCCAATTAAATAACAAGTAGAGAAAGTAAGTTTATTGTGGAGTCTCATTGCAGAAGGATTTCATGCGCCATAGAAAACTGCAAATTGGAAAAGGTTGAGACAAGAGGAAGATTTTCAACAAGAAAGAAGGATAGTTACAAAAGCCATTTTGAAACAATAATCCTTGACTACAAGGATCAAAATCACAGATGATGCCTGCCACAAAGTTCTTGTAGAACTCTTTCTGTGTAGTTACAATGGCCATTGTCCAACATGGTGGATTAAGCAATTTCTTGTGATAGTACACAGTAACTACCAGATAACTATAAGAACTTTACAACTCCCCTGCTTGCCTGCTCACTTGCTCTTCCTTCCTTCCTTCCTTCCTTCCTTCCTTCCTTCCTTCCTTCCTTCCTTCCTTCCTTCCTCCCTTCCTTCCTTCCACTTTCCTTCCTTTCCTTCCCTATTTCTTCTCTTCTTCCATTTCTTCCTTACCTTCACATCCATCCTCCCCTCCTTCCTTCTTTTCTTTTCTGTTGGGCTTGACACAAGACATTCCTTTTTGATTCTGATAACTTTTTTGATTCTGATAACTTTCAAGTATCATATTTTAAGAATACTGGCCAACAAACCGGGAAGAAGTTCAGGTAGAATGCTTGCTTCTGATAGTGAGTCATGCCAGGCTTTTCTCACCCAATCAAGGACATTGAGTAATTTCCAACAGCTTTTATATTTTACATTTAAAACTTTATTTTTGTGGAAAACACTAGATAAGAAATGGTTGTTCCTAAATTATTGGTCATTTGTTCCAATACACTATTTCTGCAGTGATCAAGATTATGATGTAGTAAATTCCTGCAAACACTTTGATATGTTTCTAAAGGCTGTATTCTAATCCAATGATTGGCTTGCTTACTCTTTGACCAAAAATCACATTTAATTATTAGATTACATTTATATAACATACTGATAAAAATCTGTCCATTTCATAACTAGTAAGACAGACACCTTCCACAGCCAGGCACCATTGGCTCACACCTGTGATCCTAACCACTAAGGAGACTGAGAGCTGAGGATCACAGTTTAAAGCCAGCCAGGGCAGGAAAGTCCTTGAAACTCTTATGTCCAAATAACCAGCAAAAAGCAAGGAATGGAGTGGTTGCTCAAGTAGTAAAGTTAACTTTGAGTGAAAAAAATTTAAGGGACAGTGCCCAGGCTCTGAGTTCAAGCCCTTCTATTGGCACACATACATGCACGTGCGCACGCACGCGTGCACACACACACACACACACACACACACACACAGAGGACATCCTTCTGAATTTTGTTACCTTTAAGATTATGTATTCCAGCAAAAATGTATTGTTCCAGGGAAATCATAGCATACTTTTGGTAAGGACAAAGTGAAGCTTGAATGGAGTTGTTATGTATTTGAAATTGCTGGATTATATGAAATTTTTAGTTTCTATAAATAATTTTATGAAATTATAATTAAATATTTATAAGAAGAATATTTGGTCTTGAAATGGAGTATGACTTTTCAGGAACTTTGCACATCCTTGTTAAACTTATTGCAAAAACAAAATGAAAGCATCATAGGACCAGCTGAGGATGTAACTCAGTGGTTGAGTGCTTATCTATTCTGTGCACGACCCTGGCTTCAATCCCAGCTTCATGAAGACAAAGCAAAACAAAAACAACAGAACAGATTCATTCATGTTGTATGATCCTCACTCTCCAGCAATAATATCTACTTAGGCCTGGTACATTATTTCTGGAATATACTACTGGTCAATAAACATATTTTAACATTTTTGTGCCTGTAGTATACTTAGGCACAAAGATGTCATGATCATGACCTTTATGATTTCATGATAATTGGTAGACTAAAGGCATAGCTCAGTGATAGAGTATTTACCTAGCATGTGAAAGCCTCTGGCTTCTCTCCTTAGCAACCATAAAATTACATATAGATGTAGTACGCATGCATGTACATGTAATATACATATTGAATAATAAGTGCATGTATCATGACAATGATTTGTACAACTGTCTGGCCACCACAGCATTGAAGACAGATTTTCAAGAGCTCCTCCCTGGCACTCTATTTCAAATCACATCTCTCGGAGTTCTTTGTCTCTTTCTAACAGAACACTAATTTCATTAGGTCCTCAAATTTCTGTAACATAAAGTTCTGTTTCTGCCAATTTTCTTTCTGTCTAAATCATTTTTGCTTTTTTTTTTTTTAAAGTACTCTTCTGGTAACTGAAGATTCATTCATTGCGTATTAATTCTGAACTGAACAATCTAACAATATAAAATCTCCTCTGTGCACCATTCAATTCTGTGAGTCATAACTGTGTCAGAAAGACAGATGCTTTCTGTGACCATGGGGGGTAGGGTGGTGGAGGTAAAAGAAGGGGACATTCGTCTGCTCACCTGGGGCACCCGGGGTGGGGCATGGTGGGATCTGTGGGTATAGAGAGTGGGGCCACAGAGGGCAAGTTCATGTGGAGAAAGCACTGCTGTCATGTGACTGCTGCCTGTCCAGGCCCACAGCCACACGCCTGGTGCTGGACTGGAGGCACAGTTTCCAAGCAGGACTATTAGCAAGTACGACAAACTGGATCCTGAACTGGAGAAAAACAAAGCTGAGTTAAGGTCTACCAGTTGTCTGTGTATTCCTCTGCTATTATTATTATTATTATTATTATTATTATTATTATTATTATTATTATTTGGGGGGGTCTGATCATGGGGCCTGAACTCTGGGCCTGGGCGCTGTCCCTCAGCTCTTCAGCTCAAGGCTAGCACTCTGCCACTTGAGCCACAGCACCACTTCCGGCTTTTTTCTTTTTGCTTATGTGGTGCTGAGGAATTGAACCCAGGGCCTCAGGCATGCAAGGCAAGCACTCTACCACTGAACCACCTTCCCAACCCCTCCTCTGTTATTATTTCTGACCCTGACAACCTTCTCTGATTGGTACCTTCTTATTTTTAAGACCAATGATTACTTATACCTTCCAAACATTATGTATTTCTTTGGCCAACTCAAATCAGACCATATTTCTGGAGAAATACGTTTTTTCACTAAGCATGTGTCTTAAAACAACATACATTGAATCACAATTTTTCTATTAATTTGTAGTTGTCATGTTTGTCATATGTTTTCCCAGTATGTTTTGGGAGGTATTTTGGGAGGTATTTAAATGTATTTTTTCTAATCTTCAGGTTAAGGATGTTTAATAAAAATAAAATAAGCTGTGCTGTAATCATCAGGATATGAATAGCAGAAGAAACCCGGTGCCTGTGGCCGACACCTTTAATCTTAATGACTTAGGAGATGGAGATCAGGAGGCTCACTACTCCAGGGTCGCAGGAGCAAAACAAAATTTCATGAGATCCCATCTCAACCAAGAAAGCTAGTGTGGTGGTATACACTTGCCATCCTAGCTATGCAGGAACTGTAAATAGGAAGGTTGCAATCCAAAGTAGTTCATTACACACACACACACACACACACACACACACACACACACACACACATGCCACCACCACCACCATCTCCGCCACTACTTACAATAAAATACCCAGAAATAGATACATCAAAAGGGTGAAAGATCTTTACACTGGAAACTATAAATCAGGAGAGGAGTTTCATCTTTATGGAACAGAGAGAAGCCAATACTGTGAGAAGGGCAGTCTGAGCCCAAAGCTAGTTCTGTGGCCCTCCCCCCGCCCCGTGTGGTCTGTGGGCTGCTTAGTTCCCAGGTCCCAGCCTTGCCACTCTCCCAGGTGCTGTCTGTCCCCAGGGCCACCGGGTCTGCTGTACCCAGTCCACAGGCAAATGCTGGTCATGGACAGACACTTACACTGTAGCAGACACATTCTCATCTCTTCTCTAAATGTCAGTAGTTAAACTGTGTGATCTGCTTTAAACTATATTCACACGCATAGCAATTCTTCTGATTTTTTTTCTGACCGGTTTGCCTGCAGTGCTCTTAGATCCGCAGTGCTGTTTTATTGGGCAGCCAATCCTGGTGGAGAACCTCGGGGCGCTGTCCATGGTGGTACCGTCACCTCCGCTGCATACCTGAGGACATGCTGCTTGTCAGAATGGCCTGCACATTACCCTGGAAGCTAGGTTCCAGGTTGCATTCAGGAACTCTGTCTGTTTGTCTCTCCTCTCTCATTCTGTCTCTGTCTCTGTCTGTCTGTCTGTCTGTCTGTCTCGCTCTCTCTCTCTCTCTCACACACACACACTAGAAAATAAGTTGTCTATTGTCCTAAAAGAAATCTGGCCAATAGCTGGAATAATTTCGGTTGGCCTTAGATTGTTTTTTTAATGTCCAAAGGCCTGAAAAGTTTGCTGGGGCCCTGGCCCTGTGTAGGACTGTTTTCTTGTCTGTAGTGGTTTTGCTATAGAGTACTAGGAATCCACTTCTCTTGCCTCTAACAGGTCTGGCTCTACTCTGGCTGAGAGCAAGAAGTAGAAACACCAGAAAGACATAGTGTCCACCCCCCACTCCACTCCCAGCTAGGAAGTTCATATGGTGAGAAAAGTTGGACCCAGAAAGGTCAGTATCCTTGTCCCGATAACCTGGGTTTGGGAGGTAATGTGAAGAGAGAGCCTCAGGGGATGGTCTTGAGAACAGATGAGAATTCCTATGCAAACCACTTGAACAAGCCAACACTGTAAATGCCCAACCCTACCCAGCAGAGCAGCATGTGTCCTCAGGAAAATAAGCCATTCGTGGGTTAGTGGTGGCCAGCTCTTCCCTTTGGTACCGTATAGCATGATTGGATGAATGTCCTCCTCTCCCATGGAAGTTTCACTGCAGTGGAGTGGTAACAGACAGATTAGCAGTAGAAGGCCATGCATTTTCAACTGGAACCGTCTTGGGGTATTTGTGGTTTGATGTTTATAAAATTGGTGAAGGATTTTCAAGACTTCCCAAAGGTGGCCTCCTTCTGGAAGCCTTCTCTGACTTCATTGGGAATGTATTTCCTCCTCAACCTCAGACCTCTCCCCCCAGAGATGATCACCCTGCCAAGAGTGATGCCTGGGGTTTGGTCCTCTCCCAGTTTGCCTGAGCATTCTCTTGGAACAGAACCTATAGCCTGCCCAAGTCCCCAGGAGGGAGAGGCCTACTCATCCTTGCTTCCCAGAAGCCCCATGGTTGGTACCCAATAGGTGCTCATTAAATATATCTGGATACATTCAAGATGATTGATAGAAAAGTCTGTTCTCTGAAAAAAGACACCAGTTCCTTTCCACATAGTGCATCATAGAAATAGTCTAAGCCCAGTATCACCAAATCTTAAACCCCAGCTGCCTACCTCTCTCCCTTCCCTGTTTCTGATTTAAGATCTTCACAAGTCATCTACAGAAAGATTATTTTTTAGGGACATATATTCCATTGGTATCCCTTCTTAAGGGACGAGGCTACTGTCCTACCTTAATCCTCAGCCTCCTGAGTAGCAAGGATTAGAGGCATGCACACTAGCATCTAGCAAGTCATGACACTTTTATAAAGCAATTTTAAAAAAAGTTGTGAGTCCTCCACAGTGTGTATTTCTGATCAAGGCTGAGCAGACTGTCATTCTGTCTGTTCTGCTCACAGACTATTAACACCTTGCTTCCTGTGATTCATCTAGGTACCATGGTATTCACATTTTTTGTGCCTTTAATTGGCCATTTCACTGTTTAATGTAGGGCCCAAGTACACTGACTGTGAAAGAAAGTGCTGCCTAATGACCCTGCTTCAGTGCTGTGGCTATGGAGACATACATGTGCTAGGTCCACTTCATTCACACATGAATTGCAATGTGTTGGTTGGGTGAGTTCAATGTTAATTGGGTGATAAAATATTCTAAAATGTCTTTAATAAACTATTAGTTAGTTAACAATAAAGCAAGGTTATTTATTCATCAATCAATTGATGAACCTGTCACCAGATACTGGCAGGAACCTAGCTCTACATTTCCTCTAAGATGCTCCAGCATTCATGAATCCCCTCTTTGCAGTGCCTTTCACTGGATAGAACAAGTGCAGGTAACAAGGATGAACTTATCAAAATCTGGTATGTTTCAAGAAAGTAAAACAGGCTGTGCTGAGGGGGTACTAACAGGAGGATGCATATGGTCCAAGTAGTTTACATGCATGTGTGAACATAGAACAATGAAACATGCCGGAATTGTTTTAAGGGGTGGGGTGGGCGGGGCTGAGTGTCAGTTTCCCAAGCTTGTAACCCTAACGACTATGGAGGCTGAGATAAGAGGATTGTGCTTCAAAACCAGCCCAGGTAGAAAAGTCCTTGAGACTACTCCAAACGTGACTATTTAAACACTGGGTGTAGCTAGTGGATAGAGATCCAGCTGAACAAGAAAGCCAAGCAAGCTGCACGCCCCAAGTTCAAACCTCTTACCCTCCCCCACTCCAAAGAGAAAAAGAAAAACAACCAGTTCTCCAAATGCAAGGCAGAGCCAGACTAGGCAGTTCCATGCGCCGAGGCTTGGGGCCAGACTGCAGCGAGACTCAGCCAGCCTCGGCAGGACAGCGGCTCATAGAGACCTTTGAAGGACCCAGTGAGGACTGGAAGAAAGCTCACGCTCAGGCGCACAGCAACTGTCTGGGCTGACTCTGGGCTGCCCTCTGCTGGATGCCACCTACACTTACATAAAGTAGGAAAAGGTGGGAGCTGGGGTGGCAATCTCACCCGACCCTAAGAAAACTGGGGTGCTCGTCAAGCTGGGCTTGTTCCACTCATTCTGTGGTCTGTTGGCGCTATCCAAATTCGGGGGGCAGGGACGTTCATTTTAAGTCTTCCTGGGAAATGAAGGCCGCAATGGGCACCTGCACAGAGACCCTGAAGGCCCAGAGCTGGGTAGGGTGGGGCAGCGGTGGGGAAAATTCTAGAATAGCCGCCCTCCCCCCTCGGAGCACAGACTCCTTGATGAGTGCCATCTGCCCCGGGTCAGGAGTTCGGGGAGCTCCTGAGAGTGTCTCGAGGCCTGAACACAGCCCTGGGGCGGGAATGCCAGACAGCTGTGCCGTGGTCTCCTCCTCTCTGCTCTGTGTGAAAGAGAAGTCGTGGGGGGGCGGGGGGGAGGAGGCTGTTCCCAAGGGAGGTCGTCCCTTGAAGGAAGAACTCCAGCCAGAAAGGAGTGAGAAGCCTCCTCTGCCACTAGCCTGGAACTTGGCGGTAACAGCAGATCAAAGCGGGTAAAGCCAAAGCTCTGGCATGGCAGTCCCCACAGCTTGGCTGAGGGGGAGAGCAGGTCTGTGCTGCTCTTGGGTCGGGAGGGAAGGGGAGGAAGACGGAAGGGACATTGATCAAGATGCATGTACTCATGCACTGACTGGGGACTGCAACCCCTTTGTAGGACTACTGAAAGATAGTAAAAACCCAATTGAAGATGATCTTTTCTGAGCCACAAAGACCATGAGAAGAGTCAGCTAGTACGGAGGAGAGGGATGAGATGGGCATCCTAAACTACACTTCCCAACGCTGACACCTCCTGCAGAGGAAGTGAACGCTGCGACCTTTAGAGGACACAGGCCATTTCTGGTCCTTGCAAATTGGAAAAGTATTTTCCACAATAAATCATGACATATAAGGTACCAGTCACTGTGCTGATAGTCTCTGATAAAGGCAGTCTGCACAGAAGAGCAGCTGCTGTTGGAATTAGCACTTTTGTACGTTTATAGGAATCCACAGTACAGTTACCTTCTCTTTTTACCGATGTACATTCAGATTATTAGGAAAGCCGGTCAGAGTTTACTGCAGAAATACTTCTAAGATACTTCATATCATTCAAGCTTTTGAAGATCATACCAAACTGCACTCCAGCCAGAGAGGCAGTATTGGGTTTTGGCTTATTGATCTCAAAAGAAGGAAATGTTCTTAGACTTCTTGTCCCCTTTCATTATCCTATCCTGATCACTTTGGGAAGCAACATGCATAATTTTCCAGTTGCTGACTGTGTGCAGTCTAATTAATATTGTGAGGCACTGGGCAAATAGCACCAAAGTGAGTCTACGGCCCACAGGACCCATTGTAGGACTCAGGCCAGACCGTATTTACCATTGTCTTGACATAAACCTCCCTGTGTCTCATGAAACAGTGGCATTATTATTTCTACACATTAGCATCACTTCAAAGCCATTGTCTAGTCATCCTCAAAAGTCTGAGTGTTTCTCTTTCCCACTGCACATCTGTTCTTCTAAATAGATTCTGGCCTTTTGGAGAAGGCTAGGAGAAAGATTCAACAGAATATATATTTGGCAGTGTTCGGTGCCATTGGTTGTGTAATTGTTTGTTCAATGGCTGTCTTCCCTCTGGAATCGAAGCTCCATCAACAGAGGGCATGTCTGTCTGGCTCATTCCCATATTCCCAGATTTGAACAGGGTGCCAGACGTAGCTGGGCACACGAATACTTCCTGCGTGTCTGAATTAGCTCAGGCAGAGGGAAAGGATTGCTCTCGGGGTTGGGCCCAGCTGAGGCTGAGAACCCTATTGTTCGTAAGCGTTGTCTTGCACCCAAACCTCTGCTTTCTTCTTCTGCGTCCCCAGGTGGTGATAGCATGTCAGGATCAGATGACAGGTGTTTAGAATACTAAGTTTTAGCCATCACACAACTTTCTGGGATCTAGACAGACTCAGCTCTTCTACCAACCTAAACTGGTCTCTGCCTTCTTTACACTTTGCCATCTCTTAACTTCAAGGATGAATTTGGATTCAATATAAGAAAGCTTGGAGAAGCAACAGGCTGATGTCTAGGGGTGAAAGCCATTGAACTTGACATTTGCTACGTGTACATAGGCATCTGATGCCTAAAGCCTGGGGACCTTGCTTTAGGGACACGAATGACTAGAATTTTATGTGCCACCTCCGTCTACCTATCCATCTTAGCAAACCTCTCTGCCCCATTCTATTCTTGCTGTGGTTCTTTCAGATTTCCGATCTGATCCCTTGCAATAGTGTTTTGTTTTTTCTTTTGAGAGGGGTTGTTTAACTTCTTTTATGATGATGATGTCATTGTACAAAGAGGTTGCAATTCCGTAAGTCAGATTATGAGTACAATGCTTCTTGATCAATGTCACGCCTTCTTTTCTTCTCCTCCTTTCTCCTCCCATCCCTACTCTCCAGTTATGTAGTTCATGAACTGTTATTTGCTGATAGCTGTAGATGGTTGTGGAAATGTTGAAAATAGTACAGAGTTCTCACATGACTTGAGTACAATTGTCAGGCGAGAAAAACTGCAATGGACACAGGACACCGAGCTAAACCACAGATCTTGGTGGAGTTGCAGGTTTCCCCACCCCTTTTCTGTCTTGGTATGAAGTCAAGACTTGCACAGTGTGAGTAGTTGTCTTCCTCTGGTCTGACCGCTCTGCTTGACTCATCTTTCCTCACCTCCATAGTTTTGAAGAATACAGGTTAGGAAGTTTAAAATGCATTTCCATGTGCAAGCTGTCAAGTACGTTAAATGGCAATATTATACCGTTATCAATTCCAGCTTATAATCGGTCTCTCCATATTGCTTACAGAGTGCTATTGTCTTCAGCTTCCGAATGGGACTTGTGGACTCCTAATCACTCATCCTTCTGTTCTTTCCCTCATTCCCACATTGCTGCTGGAATGGCCAGGGCCCATGGCCAGTCGGAGCTGCGTCTGGTAAATTCATGCGTCTTAGGCCTTCCTCTGCCTTCCTCTGCTTCCCTTCTCTTGTCTGCTGTGGACTCCTGAACACGTTGTAGACCTCAACCCACTAGCAGTTCATTTTTTTTATTCCCTCAGAATCTTCTGTGGATGTTTCTGGTTGGTTCTCTTGGATAGCTCTCTGGGTGGTCATTTGGGGAAGTAGGCTCTCTCTGCGCCTGCATCCTGCTGTCTACCGCCAGGCCTCTACCATCACAGCAGAAAGAATGCACAGCAAAGTATTTTTTTTTTAACAACACAGCCATTACAGGATTATCTAATTTTTACCTATAGTATACAAGTCAAAACGAATCACCTAACATACCCATACAGAACAGGATTCGGATTTATTTTTATGGTGGAGGGGAAACAAAAACATGCAATGTAAGCATAGCATTGTTTCTGCTGTTGGCCACACTTCTGGTCCTTGCTTTGCATTGTTTTCCTTCCCATGGAGTAAACGTGCTCTGCTTCTGCCACAGGAAGTGAGCCCAGACACCTGTCACTGGAGAAGCCACAGCCCGTTCCTTGCCTTTCCAAACAATCGTTTGCAATGCCAACACACTCCTCCCATTCTGATGCCCAGTGACATTCCTCTGTGCCTTTGCTCTTAGAATCAGCCTCAGAGTCTCTGCCCATGCTCACTTCCCGATGGGCAGTCACAGTGTAACAGGTGTCCAGCCGCCTGCATTCTATGTGTCCTTTCCCCACTTTTTGCCAGTTTCTAAGAAAGTTTTTTTTTGTTGTTGTTGTTATAGCAGCAACCTACTTCAAAACACCAATTTCCATAACATTGCACACATTGTTTCACTGATTCAACCAAATAAAAGTTTATTTCACACCCGCCTGATGTCCAGTGAAGATGATCCACTGGGGTGAGTGTCCTGCGGCGGGCAGTGACTATGATGGAGACCGACCCCTTTATTGGGCAATTACCCCCCCCCATGTGTGGTTCTGTATTTGCCATAGGAGAACAAAGGGTCTGGCATGAGAGTTGTTTTACTGGCTGAACCGGAAGTAAACCACCACTGACACATCATAGCTGTCCACATGGGCTAGAGTTAGTTTCATGGCTCCACTTGATTCCAAGACTGGTAAAAAGCCTTTGTCCTGGATGATGAGGAAGCGAATTCAGCAATGACAAGAGTGAGTTGTTTCCATGACAATGATGGGGTTCTTTGAACCCTCCCATCCCGTGCAGAGCTTTCCTACACTCGCCGTCTCCTACTCTCTGCATGTCACATACCTACACCTAAAACATGATTGTGTCATCTCTGGACCTGCTGGGTAAGGAGCCTGCACACGTTGAGATCTGGGCTTTGCTGCTCTCTGTGGCTCCATGTTGAACGAGTGCTTGTCCAGTGACTGAGATGGAGAAAGACCAAGCTAAAGAGATCTTGAAGAACCTCTCCCTTTTGGAGAATAGGACTTTTTTACATATTAGTAAGGAGATTTTTCTAGTAACAGTGAAGGTGTCATGGAGCCATTTTTTTTTTTTTTCATTTACTCGAGTGAACATTTCATTTATTTGCAGGAACAACTGTCTGTCTGGCCCCTGCTCTTGGCATTCACACACAGTAGTTTACCAAGGAATCTCTACACCATGAAAAGTCTCAGAGAGACTGTATTTATATTTTTAAATGAGACTTTTTGTATTAATGAGGTTGCTGCTTGAAATAGACAATGAGAGGTCAAGGTATGGGCGCTGGAATATTTGAGGACAGCAATGGCATTCAGCACTGGCTGGAGATGTTCGGAGGGCGTTGCACAGGTGTCTGTCCTCCGAAGGTTTAGGATTTTTGCTCCCAGGCTTGTCTGCTCAAGGAACCAACAGAAAACTTTTCTATTCAGACAGAGCCATTTCTAATTAAATGGTGGTGGTAATAGAAACAAGGAACAATAGCCCATTTGTTTGTCATTACTCTAGGACACAAAGGGCTTCCTTGAGGGATTCTGAGCTGCACACAAGATGTGTCTGGCCCCTAGAGCTGGCCTGTGAGTGAGGAGGAGGCTTTTCTGGGACGCGGCCGGCCTGCCTTGAGGCTGGAGGGAACCTGCCACCAGCTCACACACGCCACCTGCTGGCAGGTCTGCGGGTGCGTCACACCACAGTTAGGTGATGCCATCTAGTTACAGCTTTGCAGCTTTGTATGTTGTCCAGGTGGGAGCGTCTTGTCCAATATATATGTGTGCACACACACACACATATGCACATGCACACACACACACACATGCACACACATGCACACGCACGCACACACACAGACACACGGTGTAGATGTGAAATGTCTTGAGAGAAATGTGAAATGTCTTGAAGAAGAGAGCCATGTTGTCATTTGTCCCGTGGCCCCACCTCACCTCATGGAGTTCCAAGGACCGCCCTCCCGCAGCTCCTCTGTAGGAGGGGATTAAGCTGACTGCTAGGAAACTGGGCTCTGCTAGCAGCGAGGCACACCTGCCTTTGAGAACTCAGCCCAGCAAAGGCAGTGCTATACCCAGAAGCCCACTGAGTTACTGGCCACAGTGGACAGGAGGCGGAGCCGCCGGGCACCGGGAAGCCAGGGCAGGAGGGGGTAACGCCGGGACATCTCCACACCCACCAGCCACTTACTGCAGGGACAGACGATTGACACCTCTGCTGAGGGAGACAGAGCGACAGAGCTTCCTCTTTCCGCCTGCTTATCATTTCCTTAACTAGTCATTTCACTTTTAGAGCAATTGTAGATTTACAGAAAATGCGAGCAGAAGACCTCCCTTCCCCCAACAGTTGTACCTACTATTAACATCTTGCATTAGAGTGGCAGATACAGTTGTTACGATTGGTGATATTAACAACTTAATAAGAATGAATGGGTAACAATGCTCGACAAGAAATGTACTCATTTCCTTACTCATGTAACCGTAACCCCTTTGTGCAGCACCTTTACAATAAAGTAAAACAACTTAATAACCATTTAAGTGAAAACTAACATATAAATATAGCCATTAAATAATTAATATACTTAATGTCATTGAAGTACAGTGAAATACTTTCACTAGAATAATAATACATGAGTATTAACTGGATAGTAGTTAATAATACGTTACCACGGTTAAGGGTTAACTCTTGGTGCTCTATAGTTTGGCAAATATGTTCTGTCCTGTATCTGCCATCACAGCACCAAACAGAAGTTTCACATTCCTCTGTGCTGTCCTGTTCATTCTTCCTTCCAGACCTTGGACATCTGCTTTTTGCCATTCCTACCTGTACCTTGCCCAGAGCATCATCCTGCCAGGACCCTACAATGTGCACTACATTTCTTTCACTTAGCAATGTGTGCCCGAGGACCTTCCTTGTCTTTTCCTGGCTCCGTGGCTCATTCTACCTAATCTTTGGTTACTGTTTCATTGGGCATGGATATACCACAGTTTCTTTAACCATTCACTTACAGACACATAACGAAATTGCTCCTGATGATTGCTGACAGCTAATCATATTTTAATGTTTTAGTAAACATTTAACCTTGTAGTATAAATTTTTGTCAGAATGTAAGTTTTTAGCTCCTTTGAGAAAACATGTAGGAACTCAGTGTTGGATCAATGATAATGGAAGGTTTACTTTTGTTATAAATTGCACAACTCCAGACTGGCTTCCCAAGTGGCAACATCATTTTGTATTCCCAGCAGCAAAGAAGGAAAATCCCATTGCTTATATCTATGCCAGCATTTGCTTCAGTCAGTGCTATGGACTGGGATCAACCTAAAACACGGGTCCTGGCATATCACTATTGCTTTAATGTACAGTTTGTAATGCCACATTAAAGGAGGTAAATGTAGGGACAAATTAAACATTTTATATCATATAAAAAGCACAGGAAGCAAGCTAAAGTCAAGGGCATAAAAACCAGAGATAAGAGCCCGAAGCTAAGGAAGAGCATTGTATCAATAAGTACATTTCTCCATCGCCATTAGGCGATAGCAGCTAATCACATTTGAACCTCGTGGTAAGATTTGCCCAGAGCTCTAGATAAGCACATTCTGGGTAAACACATTGAGAAAAACTGGTAAATCTCATCCCTGGACTGAAAAAAGAACTTGCTAAAGGAGCATAAATGCCTCTTAGACATGAGCTTTTCTGCTTAAATACATGGCATCTTAAGGAAGGTTGCCTGGTGTAGTGGGAGCGTCAGTGAAAAACCTACGCTTTGTATAGAAGGATGCTCAAAGGAAACAGTCATGCAAATTTAATGAGCTGAGCGGACTGGCTAGCTCTCATTCTAATTGATCATTTGAAAGGAAATGGTTAATGAAGGACATAATGAGATAACCAGCTTGTTTTTTAATTGTGTGAAACTGAAGAAGTTGAGCTTAGGAGTTGCTCTGTATTGCGTCTGAAGGCACAGAGCCTCGGCGAGACGTGCATGCAGCCGACAGCAGCTCGGGTCTCACGGGATAGTCTCGCTGGTGAGGCAGGATCAACCTGCAGGCCAGCATGTGGTCTGCAGCTGCGGACCTTGCCACAGCCGGGAGCCGCAGCGTCCCGCTGGACTGTGCCCTTGGGTTGTAGTTGGATGTTGTTGAGAATGGTGCTTGGAAGAGCTTCCTCTGGAAAACAAAACTGCCCCTAGAGGGCGCTTAACTGAGGCCCCTGGGAAGTCAGTGAGCTGAGTCCAGACCCGAAGCCAGCCAGCCGGCTGTGGTCAGGGATTGGACAGCACCAGCCATCGAGTCCCCCTGGCTTACAGCTTTGGTGACTTTTCTTCTAAACAGTAGTGATTGCATTATTCACATCTCTGGAGAGTCTCTTTAAGTGATGTATAGGAATCCAGGTCAGATTCTTCCTAAATCCACCCAGATTTGTGGAGCCCAATGCCGAATTTTGTTTCTCTCAACCTCATTCCAGTTTAGGATTGGCATGTCGAGCAGGAAAGGAAATAGCCACCATGCCCACTTCTAAGACACCTCACAAGTAGCAAGCACCCTGAGTTTATGATTAGCCAGCACCCTCCAACAAAAGCCCCACAATGCAAAGCATGCGGGCATGTGGCAGAGTGAAGCAAGCACTAAGAGTCTTCACCAGTGGATTTTTTGCACAGCCACTGAACTAGGCCTTGGGCAACAACAGCTCTGGGTGGCCAGTCCTTGCCTAAGCCATCTGCTCCACGCCACCAGTTTGCTGTCATCCTTTAGGTTTCTTTTGCTGGGACTTTCTGCCCTGTATCTCTTTAGGAGTTGACGATCACTCTTAAAAAGATCCTCTTGCTTTTCACAATAAAAGTCTATCTCCCAAACTTTCTTTGGGCTGTTTGTTGGCCTTTTCCCTACCGCTGGGGTAATGCTCATTTCCAGCACTGTTCCACAGGATGGAGGCTGTTGAAACCACCAGCATCACACCCACAGACACCCACGCCGGCAACCGCACTCTGTGTTAGGCCAATGAGAAATGAGATGGGAGTGAAATGCCATGACTTTGTCTAGGCTTGTTTGAACAAAGACTTTCATCTGCTGTATTCACTCAGTTCTTACTGTTACATAGACCTTTCCAAATATTTCCTCTAAAACATACATTTTTAACAATCTCACCCTTCCTTTCCTCCCTCCCTTCCTTCTTTCCTTCCTTCCTTTTTCTTTCATAATGGGATTTGAACTCAGGCAAGCACTCTACCACTTGAGCCTTTCCCCAGCCCTTCGTGGTTTCATTCTCTTTAAAATAAGTTTCACAATTATACAGGCCAGCCTGGATTGTAGACCTTCTATAGCTTTGAGGGTAGGCATGCATCACCACACCCAGCTTTTTTTGTTTTTTTGGTTTGTTTTGGTTGAGATGGAGTCTTATAAAGATTTTATCCGTGCTAGCCTTGAACTTCGGTCTCCCATACCTTAGCCTCCTGAGCAGCTGGTGTAACAGGCACTTCTACAGAGCTGGGCTTGAGGCACTCTTTCTTAAGAAGCTGTTTGTAAATAGTGAAGGACTCATTCTTCCAATAGGACCCATGCGATAATCTTGTGTTGAGTGAATGTACCGTTCGGGGGGCTTGCTGGAAAGGGCCATCTGTGACCAGGTTCTTCTCCCCAGCGGGCCCAGACTCAGTCCCTGCGAGAAGCAGAAGGCAATCTCTTCCCACTCACAGCAGAGGTGACAGCTCCTCAGCAGCGGCTGCGTGGACAACCAGCCCTGCAGCCCTCCTCCTGCCTTCCTCCCAGCCCTGCAGCCCTCCTCCTGCCCTCCTCCCAGCCCTGCAGCCCTCCTCCTGCCCTCCTCCCAGCCCTGCAGCCCTCCTCCTGCCCTCCCCCCAGCCCTGCAGCCCTCCTCCTGCCCTCCCCCCGGCCCTGCAGCCCTTCTCCTGCCTTCCCCCTGGCCCTGCAGCCCTCCTCCTGCCCTCCCCCCGGCCCTGCAGTCCTCCTCCTGCCCTCCCCTCAGCCCTTCTCCTGCCCTCCCCTCAGCCCTGCAGCTCTCCTCCTGCCCTCCCCTCAGCCCTGCAGCCCTCCTCCTGCCCTTCCCCGGCCCTGCAGCCCTCCTCCTGCCCTCCCCCGGCCCTGCAGCCCTCCTCCTGCCCTCCCCCTGGCCCTGCAGCCCTCCTCCTGCCCTCCCCCCGGCCCTGCAGTCCTCCTCCTGCCCTCCCCTCAGCCCTTCTCCTGCCCTCCCCTCAGCCCTGCAGCCCTCCTCCTGCCCTCCCCCGGCCCTGCAGCCCTCCTCCTGCCCTCCCCCTGGCCCTGCAGCCCTCCCCCTGCCCTCCCCTCAGCCCTTCTCCTGCCCTCCCCTCAGCCCTGCAGCCCTCCTCCTGCCCTCCCCTCAGCCCTGCAGCCCTCCTCCTGCCCTCCCCCCGGCCCTGCAGCCCTCCTCCTGCCCTCCCCCCGGCCCTGCAGCCCTCCTCCTGCCCTCCCCCTGGCCCTGCAGCCCTCCCCCTGCCCTCCCCTCAGCCCTTCTCCTGCCCTCCCCTCAGCCCTGCAGCCCTCCTCCTGCCCTCCCCTCAGCCCTGCAGCCCTCCTCCTGCCCTCCCCCCGGCCCTGCAGCCCTCCTCCTGCCCTCCCCCCGGCCCTGCAGCCCTCCTCCTGCCCTCCCCCCGGCCCTGCAGCCCTCCTCCCGCCCTCCCCCCGGCCCTGCAGCCCTTCTCCTGCCCTCCCCCCGGCCCTGCAGCCCTCCTCCTGCCCTCCCCCTGGCCCTGCAGCCCTCCTCCTGCCCTCCCCCGGCCCTGCAGCCCTTCTCCTGCCCTCCCCCCGGCCCTGCAGCCCTCCTCCTGCCCTCCCCCTGGCCCTGCAGTCCTCCTCCTGCCCTCCCCCCGGCCCTGCAGCCCTCCCCCTGCCCTCCCCTCAGCCCTTCTCCTGCCCTCCCCTCAGCCCTGCAGCCCTCCTCCTGCCCTCCCCCTGGCCCTGCAGCCCTCCTCCTGCCCTCCCCCGGCCCTGCAGCCCTTCTCCTGCCCTCCCCCCGGCCCTGCAGCCCTCCTCCTGCCCTCCCCCCGGCCCTGCAGCCCTCCTCCTGCCCTCCCCTCAGCCCTGCAGCCCTCCTCCTGCCCTCCCCTCAGCCCTGCAGCCCTCCTCCTGCCCTCCCCCCGGCCCTGCAGCCCTCCTCCTGCCCTCCCCCTGGCCCTGCAGCCCTCCCCCTGCCCTCCCCTCAGCCCTTCTCCTGCCCTCCCCTCAGCCCTGCAGCCCTCCTCCTGCCCTCCCCCTGGCCCTGCAGCCCTCCCCCTGCCCTCCCCTCAGCCCTTCTCCTGCCCTCCCCTCAGCCCTGCAGCCCTCCTCCTGCCCTCCCCTCAGCCCTGCAGCCCTCCTCCTGCCCTTCCCCGGCCCTGCAGCCCTCCTCCTGCCCTTCCCCGGCCCTGCAGCCCTCCTCCTGCCCTCCCCCTGGCCCTGCAGCCCTCCTCCTGCCCTCCTCCCAGTGCAGCCATTCCAGCCTTGCTGTGCCTCATCTGACTCCTTCCCTCGTCTTTTAATATGGAACAGAGAAACAGAATGCTCTTCTAGAATTCAGGAGAACGGAGCTAGCTTCTTCTATTCTGCTGGATTGGCAGACAACTGCTCTTTTTGCCAACAGATATACAGACAGACTACTAAATGCTAAGGAGTATTTATATTTCCCCTTTAAGATATAAATGTGTGCATTTGATGCAAAAAATGATGGCTCTAAGAGAATCAGGAATTGAAGAAGTAATAATATGATTTCATCTATATTGTATTCAACAGATGAGGTTTTTTATCAATGAAGGCTGAGAATTCTAAAATATTACCCTTCAATCCCATTAGTCAGCATTAATAGAAATACGACTCTACAGAAAAAAAGTGAGGAATGTCATTTTAAAAATAGCTGAGAAAGTGGTCTGCTTGCCATAGTTTTTTAAGCTGGTTGTGGTTGATGGATAGTATTAACTAGATTTCACCACTGTGGAGAAGGTTCTAGACATTCGGAAGAACGATTTTGCTGACCTTGCAGTTTCACTGACTTCCTTCAGACACACTGGGCTTTGAAATGATCTAAAGGCTGTAGGAGAAGGTGCCAGCACCTCATCCACACCTGGGTTTGGAACTGACAGTGGTTGGCTGGACATTCTGGTACTTGCATTGTTGTCTTGGTGGCCTTGATGATTTCAGATAAAGGTTCTGGGTTAGGCCGCTCCGCTGGGTCCTTCAAATCAATCCAGCTAGCCGTCGAGGGGAAATCAAGGTGCGAGGTTATCTTCTCTAAATTCACCTTTTTATTTGCGTGATATCGATGTATGTCTTCTCCCTTCTTCTCCATTGTTCTAAAATGTGAGGCTTTCAAAATGACTGGATTTCATTGCTTTTGGAAGGTGAATTTTGGGAGGGCTCGAGTTCAGGGAGCCTTAGAGGCAAATCCTTCCTCTGGCTTCCAGCTGGACTGCAGATCTTGGGGCCGGGATGGGAGCTGGCCTGTGGGGAGTTGGGTCAAAGGGAGCCCCCTCCCCCCCCCAGGCTTCTAGGAGGCGGGGTAGGAGCCACAGGTGCAGCGAGCAGCGTGGAGTGAGCTACAGGTGTTTGGAAGGCTTGGTCCGCAGCCTGGCACTGCGGAGAGTTTTACAGGGGGACCTCTGGCTGAGGTGAGCCCTGGAAGCGGGGTCCCAGCCCCTCCCCCCGGGGCCTTTGCATCCTGAAGGCAAATGGGATTTTCCGTGTCATGAGTTCCCACTTCGGTGTGTTCCACCTCTGCCCCACCCTCACGGGGTCCCAGAGGCAGTGGGTCTCCTCCCCTCCGAAACAGTCAGCCCAAACCACTTGTCTCTGTGTCGGCTGGTGATGGATTACAGTAACAGAGAGCTGACACACGATCCAGCCTGCGGGGCCCTGAAGTCGGGGGACTCTAGGCCTGGACCCGCGGAGGATGGAAGCTTCTGGAGGACTCCGAGGAGGACTGCATGCTGTCCGTGGGGCTGGGTGGCGTGGAGAGCTCAGGCACGCACAGACCACACCTGCGCGGGGCACAGGGCGGGCTTGCAGCAGCGGCCTCTAGTGGACGTAGCTGAACCGGACGCCGGCGAAGAGCGCTGTCTGCTCTGCCCGCCCTGTTTCCTCGCGCCCCCCCCCCCGCCCCCCCCAGCTCCCTAATGATCCCTTGCTGTCACCATCTCTGGGCAGGGGCTGTTTGGAACTCACAGCTGCTCCATGTGCTGCCAGCGCTCACGGGATATGGGAAGCAGGTGGCCCCCGGCCGACTTCGAGGAGGAGACAGGCGGAACAAGAAACGATCCCCTTGGATTTGAGTTGTGGCCAGGGCGGCTGCTGTCTGTGGTCTTCCTGCCGAGGACAGTAGACGCAGGTCTGGAAGGCTGGGGACAAAGTGTAGCCCACGTGGTGGTCTCTGAGAGCAGCACCCCAAACTGACCTGGGGGGGGGCTTCGGTTGTTGGAAGTTGCTTTTACCTCCTGAAGGGAACCTCCATGGGCTGCCTTGGGCACCCACTCATCCCTCCCAGTGAGACGGTTACAGCAGTGTTCCGGATCTGATAGCACACAGGCCAACTGCATTAGGCATGTGGACATGAACAGCCCTTGCCGGAGACGCTAGGAGCCAAGTGCTTGCTCATCCAGCCTCTCCTGCCCGCGTGCACACATTGCAGGCTTCTTCCCCAGGTCCAAACCCCAGGCTCTCT
Source organism: Dipodomys merriami (assembly GCF_024711535.1). Lineage (NCBI taxonomy): Eukaryota > Metazoa > Chordata > Mammalia > Rodentia > Heteromyidae > Dipodomys > Dipodomys merriami. Next base: position 4,148,957 of record NW_027204715.1, on the reverse strand, counting down.
CTCTGGAAGAGTTTCCCTGAAGCACAGAGCTCCCTTCTCATCTTGTTTTCTGGTTGTGAGTGAGAAGCCGGGGCTTGTACTGTGATTATTGAGCAAAGGTGTTCTGAGCCCTGGCCGGGTCCTGGGCTCCCTAGCAGGTCTTACAACATGCTCTACCAGGTCTGCCATGCTGTGTGTCAACATGCTGCTGGTCTCCCGCCAACTGGAGCTGAGGAAGTGCCACCCAGCAGAAATACAGCATGAACCATGGCAGCTTCCTGAGCACTCCCCTGCTCATAGAGAATCCGCAGCATGGAACCCTGGCCCAGGCTCCCGAAGAGCCAGCCGGCCCGGGTGGAGCATGTGCCACTTGCAACACCATGAGCACACTATTCTGGTGTCACCATGGAAAATGCTAGAGCTTCTAAACAGAGAAGGATTTGCTGCCAAAAATGGAAGGAATAAACCTTTGAACACCGATTGAAGTCTCATGACGGCCATTTATTTCCTGTATGAATGAATCACAAAGTCCACGTACATACTTAGCATACAACCAGTTCATACCCAAACAGTTTGATTTGCTGACTCCAGCCACCTGTGTTTGCTAAAGACGAACCTGCTGCTTAGCCTGAGACCGTGGTGATTTTTATTCCTGCAGACTTTGTTCTTGGGTGTCAGGTGGCAATTTTGTGAGGAAATCTGAAATAGAAAATTGCTCAACTGTCTTCTGCTGTGATGATGGGAAGGCATACATCCTTGAAGATCTTTTTTTTTTTTTAAACAGCCGCTCCTTAACAACGCGGGGTACTTGAGGTTGCCTGAAACCATGGGAGAACTAAACCCCACAGAGCCCGCGTGACTCGCTACGTCTCTAGACATAGTAGAATAGCTGGTCAGTTCTGACAATAGTGGTAAGACAATTGCCAGCATCATCTTGTGTCTGGGGACATGATTAAGTAAAATAGGGGATATCTGAACATGGCACTGAGGCCATACCACTACGACTGAGCTGATGAACGGGGCGGGGGACTGCCAGATGACACGTGGTGGGTAGCTTACAAGACAAGACTGCCGGACAAAGGGGAAACCCATGTCCGAGGAGGGAGAGACATTTCCTCACACACAACCTCCGACTTGTGAATCGTCTTTGGAATTGCCACAGTGGATGGTGGTTCACTGAAACTCTGGAAAAGCAAAAGCATGGATAAGAGGGACAACCCACATTTATCATATTTTATTGAGTAAACGTTGTATTCCCAGTTACCAGGGTGTTTGTTGTTTGTTTTTTGTTTTGTTTTGCCAACCAGGTATGAGGTTTTTCTGGAGGACCATGGTTTTGAGCAAGCCAGTACTTCTAGGGGTTTTAGGCTATTATGAGTGAATTTATTGTAATAGTGGCAAGAAGGAAGTTTTGCCTGAGTATTGTTTGGAAAATGGAGACTACCGCAAGCTTGCTTTCCTTGCACATAGTTTGTGGTCTAAACAACCAAACAAATAAAACCCCAAAGGGCATTTCAAAAACACCTTGTTCCGTGCCTGTTCACATCAGTTGTGTCACAATCACATGACCTGCTAAGAGCTCCCCTGCCCTTCGTGTTGTGAAACTCTGTCTCCCAAAAGCAAACAGTGTTCACAAAGCAAGGTCGATGAGATGGTGATCCTCTCAGTGTCTCCAAAAGCTCAACTCAAGAGCCCAAGTGAAATGTGCGTTGTCTTTAGTGGAAGTTGGGTGGTGGTCTGGGGAAAACGGTGCCAGCACCTGCAGTGCAGTGTGAAGTTCCAGCATCTGAGTGTGCAGTTTCTCCATGGGTGCAGTGGGCAGTAGGCTCTTCTGTTGACATCTAGAATCGGAGAACCCTGGGCACACAAGCCAGCTAAGTCCAGGTGACCTCAGCCTAGCTCTATCTGCACACATCAGTGGAATGCCACTTGATTTCTTTCATCTACGCGGGCTCCCACAGCAGGGACTTCCCAATGGGGTGTCTGCGCAAGGCAGCCATGACATGACACACCCATCTGCCTTGCTTTTGTGTCCAGCCACCTTTCCCCCTCTGTGGACTGCCTGAGCCGCACTTCTGGTCCAGCACTGCCCAACTCGGGAACTGCTGGTTGCTTAAATAAACTCTGTACCTTTTTATTGGGTCTCAGTTGACTATTTGGCAGGACAAGTTTTGGTAGGTTTTAAAACAGCACCCAGAGTTTTGTGAAGGGCTGCCTGGTGTGAACTGGTGGCTCCTGGCTTAGTTGGGTATTTCTTGGACAACTAAAAGACACGAAGTATCCTGGTGTGTGCTCATTTGCCACTTGGGAGGGAGGACTCTGATGAAGTGTCTACTCAGGTCTTTTGGCTATTAAATCTACTATTTTTTGAACTTTCAGTGTTCTTTGGCTATCACAGATAGCAAATCTTCATTGGATAGAGTTGTAGAGAGACGTGGCCGCCCTGCCCCATGTCTCTGTGTGCTGAGTATTCCCGCTTCACCCACTGCTCGGGACATGGGAATCAGCTGTCAGCACTCCAACCCCGTGGAGCCAAATTAAATAAAGAGCAAAAACCAACTCCATCTCATCTTAGAGTGCAGCTTCCCCCAGAGGCGTTCATTTTCTTCTGGATGTTGAGGGATCCAGTGATTCTTGGTCTCAGTTCAGGCTTTCGGAAAGGGACTGTTCAAAAGGAGTAGCTCCCTCAATTCTGGGCCACCAGGCAAATCCCAAGCAGCCCTGCTTTTGAGCCACAGAACTCCCCAAAGTCGATATGCAGGTGTCTGTCTTGTCCTGAGATCTTGCTGCTTTTTAAGAAAGATGCCCATATTCCTCTTCTGGCTTTTCCCTGCAAGTTAGACCACCACAGGTCTGTGGTTCTCTGAGCCCCTGCAGGGGGCAGGAATGAGAAGCACCGTCTCCTGCTCTGTGCACCAGTGAACACGCAGTTGTCGTGCTGAGAGGCTCAGTGCACCCTGTCTCCTAGTCAGGGCCTGCTGGCTCCCGGCCCTGCTCCATGGCCCGACACCGCCCCACCAAGGCTCACCTGCAAGGGCCCCACTCTCATCCTCTGCCTAGCTCCCTTTCCGTACCTTCCGCAGGGACTGGGAAGGAGCGTAGTGGGAACACGTGGTCACTGGACACATACGGCAAGTCCAACACGAGCTACCTGCTTTCAGTGGCACACCTAAAACCACAGGCTCCAGTTTCAGGAAGTTTTACTTTTAGAGCACAAGTTTCCTTCTCAAATCACTTGAGATAGTAAAGGAAAGAAGTTTCAAAAATAACCAAAAGGATAAAGAACATTTCACAGCCAAGTGAAGTCACACACACACACACACACACACACACACACACACACACACACACACACACACACACACACACACACACACCCCTGTAATTCCATCACTCTGGAGATCTTGAGTTCAAGGCCATCCTGGACTACATAGCAAGACTGTGCCTCCCCGCCAGATAAACCCCAAACCAACCCAACAAAGAAAAAACCCAAATTCACAATAACGATTAGAAAAATAATTCACACCAACTCACTAAATTGAAAAATCTATTTATTATGTTGTTAAAGACAACCAGAATAAATGTCATTAAAATATTCAAAGGCAAAGAAACAGAAAATGATTGTCAGACGGACAAAAATAAAACTGCAGCTGGGTGTGGTACCAATGCTGGTAATCTCAGCAGGAGGTTCAGTGGCCAGAGGTCAGCTTGGACTGCATATCGAGTTGCAGGGCTGCCTCTGACAAGCACCTTTTGAGACATGGTCTCAAAATACAAACCAAAAATAAGCAGTATGCCAATATTCTCATCGAAGTAAAATTCAAATTAGCCAACAGGAAAATGATTTTGAGAGCTAGTACCAATGATAAGGCGTGAAGTTTTACAAGTAACAGCATCAAACGAGGCAAGAACTCTTAGAAATACAATAAAAATTACATACAAAAGAAAAGTAACACTGCACAGAATTTTAAAATAACAGCTATGTTTATTGCAGCATTATTCCCAATAGCCAAACTGAGGCATCATCCCAGGTGCCTATCAACTGGTAAATGAATAAAGAAAATGTGGATCATGTACACAAGGAAGAATGACATTGATTTGCTTGAAGGAAACATAGGTGGAACTGGAGATCATCGTATTCAGTAAAGTACCCCAGATTGAAAAAGACAAACATGGCATGTTGTCAAGTGGGAAGTAGACTCTTAAAGCCTGAATGACAGCTGTGTAAGGTGTGTGGGGGTGGGGGTGGGGGGTAGGAGAGGGCAAAGAGGGATGAAAATGATCAAGTACTTTATACACATGTATGAGACCAGAATAGTGAAACTGGTTCCAATAAGGTAAAAGGGGAGGAGGAAGGCAGATAAGGAACTTAACAGAAGAGGATTCTACTACTCACACCTGTAATCCCAGCTACTCAGGAGGTTGAGCTCTGAGGATCATAGTTCAGAGCCTGCCCAGGCAGGAAAGTCTGTAAGACTCTTATTTCCAATAAACTACACACACAAAAAAGCTGGAAGTGGCACTGTGGCTCAAGTTGTAGAGCACTAGCCTCGAATACAAAGAGGCTCAGGGATAGAGCCCTAGGACTGTCGCGCGTGCGCGCACACACACACACACACACACACACAAAGAGTGGTCTTGTTAAGGTTATAAAACGTGTTCCCTCTTCCTTTTTCTTCTTTGTTTTGTGGTACTGAGAAGTGAACTGAGGAATTATACTGAACTGCTCTGCTACTTGAGCCACATACTCTTAGGCCTTTGGTTTTTGTGTTTTAGGGGTTCTCATTTTCTTGCCTGAGACCAGGATTAGCCTCAGATTGTGATCCTCCTCCCTCAGCCTCCCTCATAACTGGTCCACTCCAGTTTGGTTTTTGAGTCACCCCAGCTGGCTTCAGCTCACGATAGATTCCTATTCTGCCTCCCAAGTAGCTGGGGTTACAGGCATGACCCACCATACTTGTCCAAGATGACCATTCTCTAGGATTTTGAGAAAACTTAAAATCCACAGGAAAGAAAATTCTTAGAAAATAATCTCTATCCACACATCAGAAGTAGAACAATAAAACCTTTCAATAAGATCTTCCAAGTGGGTGAAAAGTAGAAAACATCATCTTAAAGATAAATTATTTTCCTCAAAATCTCTAGCTCAAAGAAAGCCTAAGAGATAATTCAGATAATTATAAGCTCATTATTAAAGTTAAGGAACACCTGGCCTTACACCTGAACTCGTACTTGCTAAGAACAAACGAATTCAGCTTTCTTTTCAAGCAGTGATAAACAAAAAGGAATAACCAAGGTCAGAAGAATAAAAGTAAAGAAAAAGTAGGAATTTAAAAACTGAGAACCAGGAAATCCTCACAATGCAAAGCAGCTTAGATTAAGAGAAATAAGAAAAGCCTTGAGAAAACCTCACAGCTCACAAAGGAAAGCACCACCGCGGGCGTGCGCTCCTGCTCCTCCCCTCTCCATCTGCCCCGCCTCCAGCTATCTAATCTCAAAAATCTTGGGGTGGAAAGGGATAGGGCCCCTGTTCTTTAGAGGCAGTCAGTGGCCCCTCTCTGTCCTGCAGCTCATCTAGCAAGCTGGGCTGGGCAAAAGCTGGGAGAGGCAACAGCTAGACACCTTCGCCCAGCCCCCATGAGCAGCAGCTCCCTTCCGTATCAGCAAGTTCACCCAGCATAGCAGGTATAGAACAAGACAGCTGGGGCCGGCTGGGGCCAGCCCGGGCCAGGCAGGGCCTCTAGGGAGTCCTGGGGGAGGGGTGTGCTGCCATTGACCTTGCAGACAGGACTGCCTCAGGACAGTGGACGTGGAATGTGTCCTTCCGCCATAGATCCCAGTCCTACAGAGCCAGCCGTCACAGCTCAGAGGTGAGTTTTAACCTAGAGAGCTGGAGAAGCCTGCCTGACCTGGCGGGCATCCTCCACCTGAAGTGCAGTCTGATTAGCCTCTAACTAAGTGGCTTGTAAATTTACTAGGAAGAAACCACCCTGCAGCAGGGAGTCCTGAAAACAGCAGGGAAGGGGGAGAGGGAAGTGGGGGGCAGAGAAGGGGGTGAGGGAAGTGGGGGGCTGCCCCGCACAGCTCCCAGCTGAAGGCCATCTTGCCCACAGCCAACCTAATACAGAAAGGGAATCATGATTTTTCTAGACTTCGGGTAATCTTCAAACTTCTCCAGGTACCACCTGAAATAAGAAAAGAAACTCAGTAAGGCACACGTTTACCTAATGTATTTTCCATTATAAGGTGATGAGGAGGTGTTTGTGTTCTTGTGGTGCTGCGATTGGACTCAGGGCCCTGCCCTTGCCGGGCAGCCGCCTGAGTCATTTCTCAAGTCCCTCTTGGCGCTGCTTGTCTTCTAGGTCCGGTTCGCTTTATGTCTGGGATATACGTAGCAGCACTTCCTCCGTGTTGCTGGGTGACGGGAGCAAGCCAGCCGCCACCCCAGCCCTCTAGGCCCCCCATAGCTGAGACAACAGGCATGCACCACCACGTCTGGCCACTGGTTGAGATGGGAGTCTCACAAACTTTTATGCTGGCCTCGAACCACCACAGCCCCATGGATCTTGTCCTACAGGCTTGCGCCACTGCACCTGGCCTTTTAGGTTTTTAAGTGCAGTATTAAGGGCTTTGACATTTCATGCGGGCGTTAGTTTCATTTGTATCATGAATAACTCCACACACCTAAAATGAAACAGAAAAGGGGCAATCCGGTGATTCGCTTTCCACTGGGAAGGGACGTTGCTGACATGATAAAAATCATCGGTCAGCACAGGCCAGGCCCTCCTCTGGAAGTACAGGATGAAGATGGGGCCGAATGAGATGGGCAGATGTGTCTTGAATGCCTTCTGATGACCCTGCAAGTCCTCACCAAGCCCCATGGAGAAGCTCAGCTGTCATCGGGAGGATGGCCGGCGGGGTACCAGGCTCATGGGCACCCCTAAGGACCGGCTCAGTGTAATCTGGTGCCACCCAGAATTCAACCCTTAGCTCAAAATGGACAAAATTTTCAATTTTGATGAATTATATTAATAAAGATGCTTACATTCAGGTTGGTGCCAGTGGCTCACGCCTGTCATCCCAGCTATTCAGGAGGCTGAGATCTGAGGATCGCAGTTCAAAGCCAGTCTGGGCAGCAGTCCATGAGATTTTTTTTTTTTGGGTCAGTGATGGGGCTTGAACTCTGGGCCTGGGCGCTGTCCCTGCACTCTTCAGCTCAAGGAAAGTGCTCTACCACTTAAGCCACTGTGCCACTTCTGGTTTTCTAGTGGTTTATTGGAGATAAGAGTCTCATGGACTTTCCTGCCTGGGCTGGCTTGGAACTGTGATCCTCAGATCTCAGCCTCCTGAGTAGCTAGGATTACAGGCGTGAGCCACTGGCACTCAGCTTATCCATGAGACTCTTATCTCCAATAAACCACCAGAAAACCAGAAGCGGTGCTGTGGCTCAAGTAGTATAGCACTTGTCTTGAGCTGAAGAGCGCAGGGACAGTGCCCAGGTCCAGAGTTCAAGCCCCATAACTGACGACAAAAAAAAAAGATGGTACATTCAATCTGGAGTTCAATCTGCCAGTTGAAAAGGCTGGCAACTAAGTTGGTGAGATAAATACCAAAAGTACTCTGAGGTCAGACACGGAAGTGCTCAGTGCAGTCCCATGATCAGATCCCCAGCTCAAAAGAGAATAAAATAAAACAAATAAGGAGTGTCCATAGGCCACGAATGACAGCTATGAGACTAAAAACCACAACAGAAAACAAGCAGCTGCTTGTTCATGGGGAAGAAACACATGAGGACCACAAACAGAAGAAGCAGCTCTAAAATCCTGCCGATACTGGATGGGTTTAGCACTGCAACCCACACGCACAGAACTACGTCACGGCAGACTCTTAGAACCATTCTTCTTTCCTTCTGCTGGTCTGTGTAGCACTAAGACCCAGGAAAAATCCCACCCCTTCCTCCCCAAGAAGCGAGGGCCCCTGGGTCGGGCATGACGGGCCAGGTGAGGGTGGCCCAGGGACAGTGAGGTCAGTCGCGGGGCTGGGTAGGAGGACGTGTGCCGTGATCATGTTTAATGGGCAGGTACTGAAAGTTGCTGCAGCCCTGCGGGACGCCCAGCCAGTCAGCACAGCACCTTGCTAAGAGCTGCGCACAGGCAGCCGGGCAGGCACCTGCAGGGGTAGGTCGGTGTCTCTCTCCGATGAGCTAGCTGCCCATGGAAAATGAAACTATAGCCCTGGAAGAGTAGAGGCAGAGCCCAGCAGACAGTGGGGTCAGCCAAGACAGAGCACATGGGAAGCTGCATGGCCGGCATCGCGTGGGGTCCCCTGGAACTTTTCTCACGCAGCTCTAGAGAGCAGCTGGGCTCTCTGGGAAAGGCATGGTTCACCCAGTGGGTTGAATTTCACAGCCACCATTGTATACGAATGAAATGGAATTTGTTAAGTCATCAAAATTTTCTTGTGGGGTTGCTACAATTGCACATCCACCCCAGTGACTGGTGTTTTAAGGTCTGGGGCTGGGGTTCAGGGACTCAGAGATTGCCTTGCCCGTGCAAGATATGGAGTTTGATCTTCGGCTCTGAAAAGTCACCTTAAAAAGAAAAATAACCCTCCCCCTCCCTAAATTAGAAAAATGTATATACAAGATGCATGACATCAGAATCAAATACAGTGACAACAGGGGTTATACTATGGGGGAAGAACACACAAAAGAAACAAAAATATAAATATCATGTGGCACATTATAAATATATTAAAAACAACAGAAGACAGATAAAACCTCTTTATCCCTATCTTGGGGTTCATTTCATTGGCTGACCCACTGTAACAATGAGATTTACAAGACACTATGTTGAAAACAAACTTTACAACTTGGGAGGGCGAGGGAGGATTTAGGGAGGTGGGGAGGGAAGGGATGGTAGTGGAAAAACAAAGTGGGGAGTAACAATGCTCGATAGGAAATGTACTCATTACCTTACTCATGTAACCGTAACCCCTCTGTGCAGTATCTTTACAATAAAATATTTATTAATAAAAATTATATAACTATATTTAACCTATATGTTTCTCAAGTCAATAAAGCCTTCTAGTATTTGTTTAAAAAATAACCAATAACTGTAACCCCTCTATACATCACCTTTATGATGACAATAAAGAATAAAAATTAAAAAACAAAGCCAGCCACTAGTGGCTCATACCTGTAATCCTAGTTATTCAGGAGGCTGAGATCTGAGGATCACAGCCATCAGGGATGGGAAAGTCCATAGAGTCTTATCTTTAACTACCCCAAATAGCCAAAATGGAGGTGTGGCTCAAGGGGTAGAGTGCTGGCCCTGAGAATAAAAACTCAGTAACAGTGTGCAGGCACTGAATTCAAGCCTAGAAAACACACACACACACACACATACACAGACACACACACAATACATATATATGTGCATGTGTATGTTTTTATCTTTAAAATCTTAAAAGGGCTTCAACTCAACACAACTTATGTGTGCAATACATCTTGATCGGCATCACCTCTAAAAGTTATGTTTTAAGATTAATAGGAATCCATTTTAGCCAGGTGTTGGTGACTCACACCTGTCATCCTAGCTACTCAGGAGGCTGATATCTGAGGATCTCGGTTCAAAGCCAGCCTGGGCAGGAAAGTCGGTGAGACTCTTATCTCCAATAAATCACCAGAAACTGGGAGTTGTACTGTGGCTCAAGTGGTAGAGTGCTTGCCCTGAGCTGAAGAGCTAAGGGACAGCACCCAGGACCAGAGTTCAAGACCCACAACCCACGACCACCACCACTACCACCAACAACAAAAGGAACCCATTTTGAAAGGGAAAACAACATGCTTTATCTTCTTTTTCTCTCCTAGAGTGGAAGTTCTCACTTATGTGGCCTGCACAAGGCTGACTCTGTAACTCATTTTTGTCTAGGTTTTATGACCTACAAGCCCGAGCTTGTGTTCCACTGCTTCTCTTCACATTTGGACTATGCTGGGATTGTGCTTCCATTCCTGAAGGCATTGTTGCTTTATGACTCCCAGACAGCCCAGCACTCCCACGTTCTCTGACCTGTCTTCCTCATGGGCTTATCTGTGACCTCATTGGTCACTGACCAGACCAAGTCAGTGTTTTCCATGTCATAAACCATCAGAGATCAGGAACAGGGGCTGGGAACCTAAAGCATTCCACAAACATACTCCATGCTCATAACCCAGGCAAGTTATAGTGTCTAGAAGTTACACCAATTCATTTTTCAAATGACCTTAAACTTAATAGGTGAGCATTACTCCACACACACGTGTGTGCACACACATATACATGCATGCTTTACATAGATTTATACTTCTGTGGCTGGCTTCCTGGTTCAAGCCCACACTGGGAGCATGCCCACAGCTATGCCAGTCTGCCACTTCCCACAGAGCTGCACGGCCATACCACACACTGCTCCAAGTGGTAAGTGTGGCTGCTCCAGGTGACAGCCACACTGCCTCAGAATTCTGCTCTCTGAGAGAACATGTTTCAGCAGCCCTCACAGCTGCTCCAGTCTTTCCAGCCTCCAGCTTAACTACCAATAGCCACTTAGGAATTTAAGCACCAATGATTATGGAAAAAAATGCCATTGGCATGCAGTATTGTTTTTAAGGATATTACAATAAATATAGGTCTAGAAATGGTTCCGTGGGATGTCCTCTTTATAATCAACTTATTTGATTGTTTAATTAGTTGGGTTTACTGGATGAAAACCAGGACAAGCCAGGGGCAATGCTCATGTCTAGAATCTTAGCTACTGGGGAGGCTGAGGGAGGAGGATGGTGAGTTTGAGGCCATTCTAGGTAACTGTGAAACCTCATCTTAAACAAAAAGAACAAAAAAAAAAAAGGAGAAAAGAGAAGAGAAAAAAAGAAACTCTAAAAAAAGAAGTTTTTAATTTTGTTCTCAGAATATACTCCCAACATTCCTGAAAATATTTCCACAAAACCAAATTCTTCAAGATTTCAAATCTGTTTCACATTCATAGTAATTTAAATAGTAAGTGAATGACAAACAGCCTTTTAACTCATGAATCTTGGAAATATATCTTTGAGTTTTCATCAACAAAGACTTGCACTTGGAAAATGAAATTACTTATTTCTATTTCTGAATGTTTCATATGCCAATATTGAAAGGGATTTTCCTGTTCCCTGTTTCTGTTAGAGAAAATAGCTTTACAACAGATTTGTGGGCTCTCATTCAGTTTTCCTCGAATCCAAATACTAAAAAAGCCTATGTTTTTTTATTTCTCTTTTACTAGAAACAGGCCATTATTTGCTTTTCCATATCAAATACTGCAAGCAAATGTTAAGACCATTATCTTCCTGAAGGTGATGACAGACACAGAAGGGACCAGGTCCTTGTACAGGAGAGGCCTGGGGCTGGCTCAAGGCTGGAGGGAGAATCTGGATACCTTGGAATACAGGAGTCCCGACACCTGGCTTTGCTCTCAGCACCGACACAGCATGCAACCCAGCATGGCGCTGTTCATTTTAGAACACTTGGTTGTCTATGTTTAGTTCAAAGTAGCAAGGCATTATTTCAACCAAATTTTCTACAAAATCATTGGGCGAAGGAAAAATCAGAGGTTTTCAAAAGTCAAACTCACTGTATTACTTTTAAAGGTGAAGTCAATTGAAATCAGCAGAAATCTGGAGAAAGCTTCATGAATTGGGTGTGGGAACACAATTGCAATGGATCTTGTTTACAGGCACAGCAGAGCCACGCCCCTGAAGACTTGGGGAATCTCCTCTGGCTCCTGCCAGGCATTTCTGGCTTGAGGCTGTACCTCTCTAGATTCTGCCTTCTCCATTTCTGTGTCTCCCAAGGCCTTCTTCTCTGTGGATGTGCACCTTTCATTTTCCTCTTTACAGGGGCTTGAACTCAGGGCCTGAGTGCTACCCATTAGGTTTTATGCTCAAGGCTGATCCTTTACCACATGAGCCATACCTCTATTTGCAGCTTTTTGCTGGTCAATTGGAGAGAAGAGTCTTATGGACTTTTCTGCCCAGGCTGGCTTTGAACCACGATCCTTAGATCTCTGTCTCCTGAGTAGCTAGGGTTGCAGGAGTGAGCTACTCTTTTCTATAAGCTGTCAGTCATATTGGATCCAGCCCATTCTACATCCCTATGACCTCAAGTTAGCTGGTTGCTAACTTGAGAGAACAATCCCACTTTGAGTAAGGGCCAGGCACCAGGACCAGGGATTAGAACTTTAGCCTTTCCTTCTGGGAGAGACAATTCAGAAACTGCTGTACAATTCCCAGCCATGCGCTCTCAACAGTACAGGTCCTTTTCTGCATCATCCTTGTCCTAGGCCCATACTCATCTTTCTTTGTACATCTCCATCTCTCCCAGGAGCTCAGCTTTCTAACATCTGTATGTGTGAAGACATCAAGCTCACTGGCAAAATGGCAACAGATGCAGGTGCTCCTCCTACAAATCTCAGCAGTTACCACACTGTGCACAGCTCCTCCCAAGAGTAGCCACCTGGACATGGCAGCCCCAGTCTTTCCCCTCACCATCAACAGTAATCCATGAAATCTCTCAGTATAGGAAGCTGTGTGGGTGTTCTGACTGCTAGACATTTCTGTATCATGACATCAGCATGTCCCCCTTTTAGCTTTCTCTCTGACTGTTTCCTGCAGTGGCTTCATGTATTTCTGTATGTTTACAGCATCCACAGCTGTGGTGACGTGTGGAAGACATGTGTGGATGATGCTAGAGAGGGAGGAGCCCAATGTGACTCTGGGATTCACTCCCATCCCAGCATCCACTGTGCACAGTGTTCACAACCTTGCTGTGGCTGCTCCAGTACTCTCAGTTTTAGTTACTGTTCCCACTACACAGCCCAAACCCCTGCTCAGTGGTGAATTTGGCCACAGCCTCCTGCAGCCCACGCTCACTGCCAGAGATGTGGTAGAGAAAAGCAGCATGGAGGGTACCCTTTCTGGCACCATACAGGGAGGAATCTATGATGTATCACTTGGCTTTTGCTAAAGCAAGACATACATTGGGATTCAGCAAATCAAGTTAATATTAACGTCAACATTTTACAGTCTGGTGCTGGTGGCTCATGCCTGTAATCCTACCTATTCAGAAGGCTGAGATCTGAGGATCATGGTTCAAAGCCAGCCCAGCAGGAAAGTCTGTGAGACACTTATCTCCAATGAATCACCAGAAAACCAGAAATAGAGCTGTGGCTCAAAGTAGTAAAGTGCTAGCATTGAGCAGAAAGTTCAGGGACTATTCTAGGCCTTGAGTTCAAGCCCCATGACTGACAAAAACAAAACTAAAAACCCTGGAAAATGTTATTCTAAAGTCAAAGAATAAAGTTTAAGAGTTTTGCAACTTACTGGTGATGCTGTTTTGCTCTGGTGATTAGAATACAAAATGTGAAGAGAGCAAACACCCCGCCTTGGAGAGACCAGCTGGCCAGTGCAAAGCCGCTCCACTCTATGACTTCCCCAAAATAATTGGCTGCAGTGACATATTCAAACAAGCCTCCTAGACAAAAATAGAGCAAGACAGTGCATTTATTATAAGGCAACACCCAAATTAATTCTGACTTGAGACACAGTAGTATCTACTTGGAAAACCTAAATCCAACTATGGAAAAACAATGGAAATGTTCATCAATGCCATATATACCCCATTATGACTTCAGAGCACAACCCCAGGGGGCGCTGTGCCAATGCCATCTGTTTATCAGATACACACATCTGCAGTTTGAGCCACTTCGCTGGTTATGGGTTGGGTGGACATAACTAAGTAGGCATGGGGGAACTCCAGCAAGCAGAAACAATCACTTAGCTTAGTCACACAATCCAACCGGAAAGAAAATGCCCTTTCTCAAATGTGAATTCATTTGTTCACTAATCAAAGCTCATCAATGCTGTAGGTACTCTGACAGACCACTCCCTATCTAGAACAATAAATTCCAGAGTAACAAACAAGTGTGGAGGGGGGAGGGGCAGAACAGGATTGGGGTGGGGCACAGGGAGGAGATCCTAGGCAGGGAACAGGGCTCACTGAGAGGGTGAGGGGCCAGTCCAGGTTTCAGGTGAGCATCTTGAATGGGTATCAGAAATGCAGAGGCTGAACAGCAATGGTCAGCATGAGGTCTTTGAGTTCCAACTCGCCTTGGTCTGCCCAGCTGAGAACTGGCAAGTTATAAAAGTGATCACCCATTAAGGTATAAAAGTGATAACCCTTCAAGGTATAAAAGTGATAACCCTGCAAGGTATAAAAGTGATCATCCTTCAAGTTATAAAAGTTGATTAGCCTTCAGTGTATAAAAGTGATCACTCTTCAAAGTATAAAAGTGACTATCCTTCAAGGTATAAAAGTGATCACTCTTAAAGGTATAAAAGTGGTCATTGTTCAAGGTATAATAAACACAGTTTCAAGACCAACTCCTGCAGTGTGCAGAGCTTCTATCTCTAGTCTCACGGCAACCCAAGCACACAAGGGCTCTGGCCAGAGGTGAGGTGGTTGACTAATCACAAGAAACAGAAAAGGAAAGGGGAGGGAAAGGATAAGAAGCTGTTTTGCTTTTTATCATGTGAAGGAGGTGAGCAGTCCTATCATGTCCTTTTCTTTTCTATGAGCTTCAAGTAATGCATAATCAAAACACAATGCCAGTGTTCACTGACAAGTTAACTTATAATCAGATACGCTATAAAAACATCACATATATTGCATAATAAATGTATCATTCTTATAAAAGGTGTGCTACCTGTGCCCTCAGGAATATCCCCCAAACACCGAAGGCCAAGTACTTCCTGGGCTATGGGGTTTAAGAAAGGTACACTTCTTTTTTTGGGGTCTGTTGTGGGGCTTGAACTCTGGGCCTGGGTGCTGTCCCTCAGCTCTTCAGCTCAAGGCTAGCACTCTACCACATGAGCCACAGCACCACTTTCAGTTTTCTGGTGGTTTTCTTGGAGATAAAGTATCTCACAGGGACTTTTCTGCCCAGGCTGGCTTTGAACTGTGATCCTCAGATCTCAGCCTCCTGAGTAGCTAGGATTACAGGCATGAGCCACCAGTGGCCGGCTAGGTACATGTCTTTATTTTTCTATTGCTGCCAGGGCTCAAAACATTTCATTATCATTATCATCTGTCTCTCAGGATCCCGGCGCTGAATCTCAAGAAGGCCTCTGCACTGTCTGTACAAATGCCATGTCTCCTTAAGGCACACAGCCCAGAACAGGAGGCAATGGAGGCTGCGATGGGACACCTCTGTCCCCACTGCCTGGGCCTGTCCCCTCAGCTGTATGGGGGCAGAGTGTTTGGTTGGAAACATAGGGAGGGTGGTAAGCATGTCATGACCTAATAAAAGCCATAGTCAACAATCTCCTAAAAGACCCATTACAACACACAGGTACATCACCAGACTGTAATACATATGCATGGAAATGTCACAATAAAGCTCATTATTTATAGAATGTACGCTGAATGAAGCACATTGAAATGGTGTAAAAACAATCCTTGAGTTTAACTTAGCTGTGTGAATGTGACAACCCAGCTTCATCCTCATGAGCCCTACTGTCATCACATCTGTCAGGACCCTCCGTAACTCCCATGCTTCATCTGATCACCAATCCACAGTGGACAGGACCTTCCCTAACCCCCAGGCCTCATCTGTACACCAATCCAGCAATGACCATTTGCTAGTTTGAAAATGAAACAGGAAATGAGTGCCAGAACTTGGTGAACTCTTATCCCACAGATAAGAGTTCTGACCACCAACCCCTACTCAAGGGTACCAGGACCATCACATGTAGGTATCTCCCTGGGCCTATCATATATCTCAATTGGACCCAGGACCATTTCCATGGTCTTCGGCTGCCTCACTCAGTGATGTGTAGGAGAGGGAACAGAGGTGGTTTCTGATGAGCCAGCATACTTTCCAGCAGTCATTCTCCCTGTACATTACTTCTGCCCCCCAAAACTAGAGATGGTGTCTAAAAAGAGACATTCAAAGGCAGGTTGCACACATCTGTAATTCTAGATACTCAGAAAACTGACATCTGAGAAGTTTGAAGCCAGCCTAAGCAGAAAAGTCTGAGACTCTTATCTCCAATAAACCAGTTAAAAAGCTGAAAGTAGAGGTATGGCTTAAGTGCTAAGACAGCCTTGAGGGGAAAAGATAAACAAGAGAGCCCAGGCTCTGAGTTCAAGCCCCAGCATTGGCACAGAAAGGAAGGGAAGTAGGATAGGAGAGAGGGAAGAAAGGAGGAAGGGAGGGAGGAAAGGAAAGAAAGAGAAAAAAGAAAAGAAATTCTACCACTCCAATCAAATAAATCTTTTCCTTTGACTTAAGGACACCCAAGACTTCAGCAGGCATTTCCTTTTAAACAGCTTTCTTGTCCTTTCCATACTCCTTTTATAAAAAATAATGATCTTAATTATACAAAAAACCCCCAATACCCCAAATAGTGAACAGAGTTGTGACCCAGAGCTCCTGGCACATGTCTTCTGCCTTATGCAACTTCCACACCCTGAGGGCTGAAGGTTGTATCAGCATGTCTACATACTGCCAGTTGCACACCTCATGCCCATCTTTGTCTCTCCAGGATTTTTAGCTATTCCTTTGGCAACTGCATTCCTTTAGCCTTGTGTACTAACACTTCCATCATGAATGGAGATCTGAGCAGTGGTTCTTCAAGAGTCTCAGGCATAGATGGCATGCTTGTACATTAGAAAAATGTGACTACATTGACTGGAAATCTTCAGAAGTTCAGCTCAAAACCCAACTCAGCAGAGCACTCACAGAGCATGTGGCCCAAATGCTCTCTGGCATCTCTGAAATCAAGGGCAAGCTTAAAAGGAAAGGCAAAAGTCCTGGTTCCACCCTCCATCTGGGCTTCATGGAATCTACAGATCCTCTGGGCTGGCCACTCGCTCCCTGCGTGTCAGTGTCTGATGGTATGTGATGCGATGCCTTTCTGAAAGGCAGCCTTGAGTCCTGGTTTATGTCTCTAAAGCTTTAAATTGCTTCGTTTTGTTTTTTTATGTGTTCTGTTCCCATTTTTAGATTTTTCCTTCAGCACTTTAATATACAAGATAGATTTCCAGGCCTATGTAGCCATCACTAAAAAAAGTCTCAGGTTTCTTCTGTCTTTCATGCACTTTCTGAGGTGGCTGGTGTTTTTGTGTATATGTGAGTGTATGTGCTATTGAAGCATTACTGATCAAGAATTTTGCAAACAGGACTGGGAATGTAGCTTAGTGATGGAATGCTCACCTAGCATGCATGAAGCCCTGGGTTCAATTCCTCAGTTCCACATAAACAGAAAAAGCCAGATGTGAAACCATGGCTCAAGTGGTGGAGTGCTAGCCTTGAGCAAAAGAAGCTCAGGGACAGTGCCCGGGTGCAGAGGTCAAGCCCCAGGACTGGCAAAAAAAAAAAAAAGAAAAGAAAAAGAAAAACAAAAAATGAAAAAGAAAAGGGGGTGGGAAGGTGGCTCAGTGGTAGAGTGCTTGCCTTGCATGCATGAGGCCCTGGGTTCAATTTCTCAGCACCACATAAACAGAAAATCTGGAAGTGATGCTGTGGCTCAAGTGGTAGAGCACTTGCTTTGAGCTGAAGAGCTGAGGGACAGTGCCCAGGCCTAGAGTCCAAGCCTCATGACTGACAAAAAAAAAAAAAAGAATTTTGGAAACAGTTTCTTCCCTATGCTTTATAGGTTCCCCTTTTTTCCCCACAGTGGCATCTCCTGCTGTCTGGGAGCCATGCAGCCTATGCATCTCTGTTCAATCTGCTCAGACTGGACACCACCAGCAGGGGCCATCATGAGGAGGTGCTGCCTGGGGAGGTGGTGGATCCCTTACTGCAGGCTGGGGCTGTTTGTGGCCAGGCCCCTGGCGCAGTCTTCCTGGGTGCAGCAGGCAGCAGGCTCTTGCTGGTGTTCTGCAGCTGAGTATCAATGCTGTGATCACCCCATTCACATTTTAGTTTGGATGTTGGATCCCCATTTTCGTCTGCTTTGTACTCAGATAGGAATGTTTGTTTTGCTGCTAATCTGTCCTTTCTCGCTGTATGCTTGCATGTTCTCTATGTATGTTTGTATGTGTTCTTTCTTGTTCACCAGGTTGAACATGTCAAATTAGGAGGCTGATCAGCCCCTGGCAGCAGAGAGTGGAGGGAAAGGGCTGGAGGTCTGGCTGTTGCTGGCTGCTGTCCAGCACAGAGGTTCCCGCACACAGGGTCCTGGGCCTGTCACCACTCCTGACCCCCTCCTCCCTTTTCTGGCATGCACTCAGTCTCAGATGTGGCATTCCTCACTCCACCACTTCTATAGCTTCTGGAACTTTCAGGATCCTTCCATTCTTCTCTCAGGGTTCATGCCCTGCCCCATTGTACCATGGCTCACTCTGCTAGTGCCGAGAGATCAGGCTCCCTTGACAGCTGCAGGAGGCTGAGGTCTGCACACAGGCCCAGCACCTGAGGGGCATCTCTTCCACCTCCTAGGGCTGGATGGGCCATCAGCAGCCCATCTGGAAGTCCTTGGCTCTCCTCTTTTCTGGCCCCTCCATCGGGGCAGGACTGACTTCTGAGATGGCTCTGTGGACTCCAGGCCATCTGAGCCACACATGAAATAACTTGATGTTTATAGGGCTTCTGTTCACTTGTTTTTGCTGTGGTTTTTGCACGGAGGTTTCCAAATGAAGAGACATCATGTGTTTGTTCTACTGCTCACACATTCTACAAGGGAAGGTGGTATCTAGCACTCACTCATGGTTTGTCTCCTGAGGAATAACTTCATTTCTTGATAGTACACTGAAGTCCTAAATAAAACTCAGCCCAACATTTTCCTGTACTTGTTAGGGGGAAGGACCTTCTTCTATCACAACATTGTTAACAGAAGTAGCAGTGCCTCGTGCAACATTTATGTCCTAACCCAGATTCGCCTTTGTGCTTAATATATAACTACCCATCATCAGAAATGGTTCTTCTCTATTCTGAGAAAACAATTACAAGACTGACTCACCCTGAACACTTGTACTAATGACTACTGTACTGTGCTTTGAGAGAACTGACAAAGCCTGGCACAATGCAATGCAACACAGACAGTGCTCATTTTCAGTACGTACCCCTGGGTATTTTATATCCAGTCTCCCCTGGTTTTCTGAGATTCCTCAGGATGTGGTCTGAGTGGATGTTTATCACCATGCCCAATAACCACAAGACAAAACCTAAAGGCAAATAAAGATGATGACGAATAATGAGCTATGAGGTCTAAGACGCTAGGTCCAAAGAGTCAGTGCAATCTTTCAGAGGATGATAATGAGGGCACCAGGCCTGCCCTCCAGGACCAAGGTGAGGCCAAAGTATGCACTCCAGAGAACTCAGAAGTCTGTTCTTTCTCTTCAGATCCCATGGACAGAAGAACACTGTGTTCTGCAAGGTTACAGTTAGAACCTGAGAATGTATATCAATTTACCTTCGTTGGTGTGGTTTTTTAAAAAAATCACAACTTTGCAGAAATGTATTATTTCTTTTCCACAGAAGTTTACCTGCCTTGCTGGTGGGTGAGCCATACCTACTCATTCTCAGGTTACAGAAGGCAGTTCAGGAAGCCAAAGGGCTCTTCGATTACATGGTGGACAGGTGCCCAAGTGCACTGGGTGAAGGCAGCCTTTCCATTCCAGCTGGCCACTCCTGCTGGTGGCACTCACTGCCACCTGGGCAGGCACAGGACCTACTTCTGAGTCGGTGTGTGTGAAGGTGCCTGGTGTAGGAGACCCCTGCAGCAGAGCAGCCTGATGCTGGTGCTGGCTGTCCAGGACCCCTGCTACTCTCTCCCTTGGATGGTTTGGGGTTTCTAACTAGAACGTGCTGGGCATGACAGTCAGAGTCTGTGAGAGGCAGAGAGCGCATGGCTGAAGACACTCACCTGCTAGAAACCAGGGGTGGGTCACCCAGGGCTCAGGATATACCGCGTACTGGCTGAGGTACCGGCTCTGCAAGTAGCCATTATAGGTACAGAAGATGAACGCCAACACATAGGAGAACAGCAGTGTCGGCTTCCCTCCTCGGATGAGTAATGGGAAAATCAAGGTCCTTAGAAAACAAGACATAGAAACACACGGAAAGAAGTGTTTAATACATTCCCACTCTGAACAGAGGTCTGGATTCAGGGCTTTGTAGTTGCTTGGTTTGTTTGCTTGGCTGGGGGCAAGTAAGTCACACTTCTAGCTTGGCATTTTGCGGGGTATTTTGGAGATGGAGTTCTTGGACTTTTCTACTCAGGCTGGCTTTGACCTATGATCTCCTGAGTGGGTAGGATTACTAGTGTCCAATTTTGTCTCTCTCTCTAATCTTCCTTTCAGATACAAGTATCATCCTTAGTTTACACTCTTACTGATTTACTCTATGCTAAAAGCCAGGATTTTTTATGTAGAATGAAACATGCTCTAATAATAGACAGCAGTCATCATATTCAGATCCAAGACTGTAATTGTACAGAACGTGAAACATACACCAAGTCTGCTGAGAAAACTGGAGGCTTTTTCAGGCTGTCCTGAAACCATTAACCCATTCCAGTCTGCACAACAGGATTTGGGGTACATGGTCACGTCACCCATTATCAGTATAGTGTTCCCACCCCTCCAGATCCATCCAGCACCTTTACCGGAGCTCCACCCTGGGCGGGAGGACTGTAACCCACACTTCACAAAGGACAGAATGAAGACCTGTGGAGGCTGGAGCTCCGGCCCAGGCCACAGGGCTGAGTGGCACTGTGTTTAAGTGTCCATCAAAGAGTACATTTTTCTGCCCTGCTTTAGGTATGCCTGGTCAACCATTTAAAGAGAGAAAACACAAAATTTAAAACTTGTAAGAAAAAGAGGATGCAAAACTTATTTTGCACTTGAATTTTCATGTACATATCAATGTATAGTCACATAGTGAAAGAGGGAATGCCTGAAGAAGGTAGAAAGTAACTCTAACGAGCAACTTTGTTCCACTAAATTCCACAGACTGATGAAACACAGTCCTTGAAAGACGCAGTGAACCAGTTGACCCAAGAAGCATTCGACCGACAGACGTGTCTAGGAAATAAACTGAATTTAGACGTAAAATTTAGAAAAGGCAGAACTGGACTCTGAGAATTAGCTGCAAAGACACAAGAAAGAAGCTCTGGGGTACACCCCTGCTCCGCCCCTGGTCTATGAAGCACTCCTGACTTACAAAGTCTAGAAAACAGGCACGAGGGAACCTTCGGGACACACTCCTGCAGGACACCTTGATTTGAAATAGTCCAGGCTTACAACATCTAGAAATGGGTCTAATAGAATGTTTGTTTTTGTTTTTGTTTCTGTTATGGCACCAAGGTTTGACCTTAGGGCGTTGCACTTGGTGCTCTAATACTACCACATGAGCCATGCCACCAGCCCTTTTGGTTTCTGTTATTTATTATTATTATTATTTATAAGGTCTTGCATTTATGTTCAGTGTTGGCTTGAACTACTTATTTATGCTTCTTGCCTAAATGGGATGACAGGCACCCGATATACATCTGGGATTTTACTGGATGAGATGTAATCTTGTAAACTTTTTTTTAGAGCTAGTTTTGAGCCCAGTTTCTCTTGATGTCTAGTTCATTAGTAGCTAGGATTACAGCCACAAGCCACCACACCCAGTCTAAGTACCAGCCCTATGCTTCAAAGTAACAGCAGGCTGACAGTGATACGATGCTGGCCATTCTCCATGACATTTTTTGTTTTGTTTTGTTATTTTCGGGTTCTGGAACAGAATCCAGGACCTGGCAGATGCTAGGCGAGCTATTATTATGGGTATGATCAGATAAAAGTTTCCTCATTCAGCCGGGCACTGGTGGCTCACGCCTGTAATCCTAGCTACTCAGAAGGCTGAGATCTGAGGATCTCAGTTCAAAGCCAGCCCAGGCAGGAAAGTCCGTGAGACTCTTATCTCCAATAAAAACCACTAGAAAACTGGAAGTGGCGCTGTGGCTCAAGCAGTAGAGTGCACGCCTTGAGCTGAAGAGTGCAGGGACGGTGCCCAAGCCCAGAGTTCAAGTCCCACAACCAACAACAACAAGTTTCCCCATTCAGTACAAATATAATTTTTCTCTGCATATTTTCACTACATGACTTGAATTCAGACATGAGACATGAATACTCAGAGGACCAACTGATCCCAGGTCCTGTGAGATTTGGGCAAAACCCACCCTACATTCAACATGGGATACTAAGAAGGAAGAGGCAAAAAGAAGACATTAGGAAGATTACAATATTTTGAATAGGCACTAAATGTCTAACTAGAGAAATCTAACAGAAATCTGTCACAGAGTTTTGAGAAATGGATATCTAAGGTTTCAAAGCAACTGAGGAAAAGCTGTTTCTATATGAGGATACTTTGGGTTCTAAGAAACACAAAGCAAGTACAGCAGATTTTCATCAACTTCTCCTACGCTCAAGGCAAAATTCTAGATAACAGAACCTACTGGTGGGCAACTATATACGTCTCTCACTCTGCTCATGGTGTTTTCTACTTCTCCTATCCCTAATATCCCACGTCTCCTGCTGCTCTTCCTGTCCTGACATCCCCCCTTCTCCTGCTTCTCTTCCTGATCTTCACAAGCACAGGAGATTACAGGCAAGTGTCACTTTGTACCCAACTTATTTTCTCTCATTATAAATACTCTGGCACAAAGCTTACAGCCTGCCTGTCTGGTTCTTTCTAGAAACTCTGCTGATCATCAGTCTGGATTTAATCAGTATGAGATTCTGGACACATTACTCTGCTTTTCTCAGGCTCTGCAGCTGGAGTCTGCTTCTGCTTTGGGGACTAGCTTTGGCTCATGTGGGTCTTGTCACTACCAAGACTTCTGATTCAGCCTGTGCTCTGAGGGAGGCTGGAGAAGTTCCAGCACGAAGGCAGGGCAAGAGGCTCTGGGGCCCATCTTTGTCTGAGTTTTCTCTAGTCTGTAGTGGTAAATGTAGGACTGTTCCAGACAGGAAGGAAGGTGGACACAGACATCCAGAGACCCACACAGTGCAGTGCTGTGGTCCAGCCTTCCTCTGCTAGATGCACCAGTATTCACAAGCTCTCCATAAACTGCCTCATTCGCAGTCACTTTTCCATAGAGCAGAGGGAGACACCTGCTACTGCTAGGCTTGTGAGAAAGGAAAGCATCCAATCTTGATCTGCAAATCCCTTGAGAGATAGTATCGTTAAGAGAAACTATGAAGCACTTGGACCAACAAATGTTTTATTCAGCTACTGTGTCACAAATCTATTTTCTGTCCTGAATATAGCAAAAGGATACAAAATCGGCAGTTCTCAGGGTGCTACAAAAAGATTCTATTTCCAGCTAATGAGATGAAGTATAACATTCAATTTGACACTGTGTTCTCTGTTAATGTTACAACTTTACTATTTTATATTCTCTCCTTTCCATGGGAAGAACCAAGGCTCACATCTCCCAAAGTTATTTTTATTCCCTAGGGAAATTGCAACCCGTCCTGGGCCTAGAACACTGGGCAGGTGAAATGGTGGAGCTCAGCCACCAGCACCCAGGGGCCAGATGACCCTGGGGCATCCATGGCCAGGATCACCTGTGGCATTAATGTTCTGTTTGCATTTGCAAGCATAGACATCACATAAAAATGTGTCCAATACTTTCCAATAGTGTTTCTAATAGGTTTCCTGGGTTGAAGATCTACAACTGCTGATTGCAAAGTCTCGGGGACAAAGAAGCACTCAGCTCTGAGGGGAGGTTTCTGAATCTAAGAAAAACCAAATGTCCTAAGGAGGGTGACTTACAAAAAAATAAATAATAAAAATCAGAAGAAAAAAAACCCTAAACAACTCTCCCACAGATAAACAAACGAACCCCATGGTCATCAGAATTATTCAGGACAATGGGTATCCCCATGGAAGGATGGAGAGGTTTGAACTTCTCCAGTGCAGCACTGAGATATCTTCTGGGGCTGCTGGAAACCACAGGGCCAATGCGGGTTCTCTACCAACCAAACCAGCAGCCTAAGCCCTGGACAGGGCAGGGTCACACAGAAGCCTGTCCCTGGGCTTGTTGCTGCACTTGGGTCACCAGAAAGCAAACCCAAACCAGCACGGTCAAATCATCATCAGCCAATCAGAAACCACCAGCTATCCTCTAACTGGAGACTTGACCAATCAGAAAACACCACCAACTCTCCAGAGATGTGACCAATCCAAAACTGTCAAATACCTCTGAACTCACATTGCACCTCCCACTCTAACAAATCAAGTATTCCACGCCTGCAAACACCATATAGAAAGTGTTTTCAATATGTTTAATGTCCTATATGCACTGGACATATGTGAACATGTCACAATGAAGCTCATTTTTGTTCCATGCACATATGCCAAAAGTAATTTAAAAATAAGAAAAAAAATGTTTCTCCCTCTCACTCACTCAGTGAGCCCCAATAGCTTGGTAGCCCGGGAGGCCTAATTTATAAATCACTCCTTCAATCGACTTCACAATTCTGACACCTCCTAGTGCGCCAATTCCTTCACCTTCACAGCCCCCACTATATTTTAATTATCACAATGTCTCGAACACTGATGAACAAGATAGGAGGGAGGGACAGGGAGAAAGTGATGGAACAGCAGACACTGTACATGAGGAAATATACTCCTGACCTCACTCATGTAACTGTAATCCCTCTGTATATCACCTCTATAATAATAGCAAAGTAAATTAAAAAGAAATTTTTTAAAAAGTGAGGCTGCAGCAGAGTGCTGGTGGCTCACGCCTATAATCTTAGCTATCTGGGGCTGAGATCTGAGGATCATAGTTTGAAGCTAGCCTGGGCAGGAAAGTCCATGAGATTCTTGTTTCCAATTAAGCACCAAGCCAGAAGTGGAGCTGTGGCTCAACTGGTAGAGCACCAGTTTTGATTGAAAATGCTAAGGGACAGTGTCCAGGCATCAATACTGGAACTAAATGAATAAACGTTAGCCAGATATTGCATATGTGATATGTTAAAATGAAATCTCCCTCATAGACTAGTTTATGTGGAATAAAGGGGGAGGTCCCCTTGAGAGACCGTGATTAGGGGAGAGGCTCTGAGGATCTTTATCAGGGATGAGACACAATCAAGAGGCCAAAGGTTACTCCTTAGACAGAGTGTAAACTTGGGGTGGATGAAAGGAAGTAGAGGCCTTGAGCATTTGAACTCCTGCACTATGGCTCCATTCAACAGTCTCTCTCTATGGTCCCAGCCAGTCAAAGTCAAGGGTCATGGAGAAGGCCCTGGGGTAAGTAGCACCTGCACTCACACCCTCTGTTACCTCATATGTGGTAAAAGGTGAGGCTCAGGCTCATGCAAACACTGAACAAACCTGCTTAGCAGGAGAGAAAGTAGAGCATGAGCTGGGAAGCCACATCCAGGAACTCCCACACCTGCCTGGCAATTCTGAGCAGGCCCCTGAGGACAGAGGACTGTACCGGCACTGGGCTGAGTAAGGGGACAGGCACAGGAGTGAGCCACCGAGACACTGGGAAGAGGGCAGGGATGCGCCCCCCCCCCCACGATGACCAGAATGAACAAGGAGAGGCAGGGGTACACTTCACTAACCATAGGCTCAGACCCAGCAACCAGGAGGGCAGATGAAGATGGTTCTAGGAACGCCATCCATCCCATAGAAGGTGAACTGCCTCTGGCCCTGGCCTCTGTCCTCAGCATGAACACTGCAGGCTCCTGGTTGCCAGGGCATGGCTCAGTCTCGTTCCTGGGCATTCTCCTAGCTTGACACAGGGCCAATGGGACTGTGACTGCGCTGAGAGCACTCCCCTCTCCCAGTGCCTTGGACTTCCCATGCCCATCTTCCCTTGCACCTGCTCAGGCCTGCACTGCCCCAGTGCCCTGTGCATACCAGGAACACGGTGATGTGTGCCAGGCTGGCCGGCAAGCTTACCGCTGGTGCTAAGTGCGGTTCCACTCTGGTTCTGTTCTGAATACTGGCAACTCGGATCAAATGGCTGCTTAATAAATTAGTCACCGAAGCACAGTGGAAACTGCTGCTCTCTTCTACATAGGAAACATCATTGTCTCTGAACTACAAGGACTCTGTTGGATAACCCGGTGAGTCTAGCAGTTAAGCAAACACACACCACGCGTGCTGCAGCAAGTCAAAAAGCACTGGTCTGGGAGACACAGCCACAGTCAACTCACGTTTGACAACAGGGCCAATGGAGAAAAGAGAACCTCTTCAACAAATGTGCTGGAAAGTAGGTACCACTGGCAGGAGATTGAACCTACATCACTATCTCTCATCCTGTACACATCAACTCCAACTGGATCAAAGAGCTAAAATTTAAGACCTGAAACCTTAAAGCTAATATAGAAAAACAGGGAAAACCCTGGAAGTTATAGGCTCATATGCTTTTTTTTTTCCTAAAAAGGAGTCCAGCTTCCCAGAGGATGGGAGCAAAAATTGGTAAATGGGGGTACCTTAAGTTAAAGTTTTGCACAGCACAAAAACGAAACAACCAAAAACCAAGTCACAATTCATAAGATGGGAGAAAGTGTCTGCCAGCTATTCAAGAGATAAAAGATTAATATCAAGGTAAAGAACTCAAAAAACTGGGGCTGGGAATGTGGATTAGTGGTAGAGTGCTTGCCTGGTAGTGGTAGTGGTAGAGTGCCCTGGGTTCCATTCCTCCGTACCATATAAACAGAGAAAGCAGAAGTGGCACTGTGGCTTTCAAATGATAGAGTGCTAGCCTTGAGCAAAAGAAGCTCAGGGACAGTGCTCAGACTCTGAGTTCAAGGCCCAGGACTGCCATAAAACTAAACAGCAAAAGAACAAATTATTCCAATGAGTCAACAAGCAGACAAATTGAACAGACAGTTCTCACAAGAAATTCAAATAGCCAATAAATCCATGAAGAAAGGGAATGTCACACCAAAATGACCTGAAGATTCCATCTCATCCAAGTAGGACAGCCATCAGAAGACCAACATGCTTGAGAGGGGTTGGGGGAGGGGAGCAGGAGCGGGGGAGCACCCTTCCTACCCTGCCTGCTGGTGGGAGTATAGACTAGTGCTATCATGGTGAAAACCAGCTTGGAGGTTCTACAAGAAAGTAAAAATAGGTGTGTGTGTGTGTGTGTGTGCGTGTGTGTGTGTGTGTGTGTGTGTGTGTGTGTGTGTGTGTGTTTGAAAGAGACAGACAGGCAGAGACAGACATAAAGCAGTAGAAGCCTTATCTAAGATATTTTTTTTTTCTTGGTGCTCATCTTGGGGCTTAAACTCAGGGCCTAGGCACTGTCCCTGAGCTTTTTAGCTCAAGTCTAATGCTCTACCCTTGAACCACAGCTCCACTTTTGGCTTTTTTTTGGCACTTAATTAGGGATAAGAGTCTCATGGACTTTCCTGCCCAGGCTGGGTTGGAACAGTGATCTTCAGATCTCAGTCGGAGTCACTAGATTGACAGGCATGAGCCACCGGCGCCCAGCAATCTCTGTATTTTCCCAGTTCGTGATGAGCCTTTTCAGCTTTGTTTCTCTTTCTGCCAGTTTGGAAGTTCCAGTATCCACGTCAGCATTTCTTCCTCACATTTTATCTTTTATCCTGCGGCCTCATATACAGGCCGCTAAATATTTACCTTTGTCTACTTCTAGATTTTTATGTCCTTGGCTTTTTACATTTGATTAACTATTCACCTGATTAGTGTTAGTCAGTAACTACCCGGGTGGATGCCACCGGTGTGTCCTGCTCAGCCACACACACAGCTGTGCTTGCTGGCTCCTCGCCCCCTGCCCCCATCCTTGTCTGTCTAGGAATCCTCATGTCACTGCAGTAGCACTCTCCTAGCCTCCCACCCAGGGCTACATCGCTGCCCTATCACTTCATACAATAGACCTTATTTTCTAGTAGGAAAGGCCACCTCTTCTTGATGCGTAATTCTCCACTTTGTGCTGGTGGTACTGAGTTCAAACTCTAGTTACCACCATTAACAAAAAAAAGAAGAGGGGCTGGGAAGGTGGCTCAGTGGTAGAGCGCTTGCCTTGCATGCTCAAGGCCCTGGGTTCGATTCCTCAGCACCACATAAGCAAAAAGAAAAAAGCCGGAAGTGGCACTGTGGCTCAAGTGGTAGAGCGCTAGCCTTGAGCTGAAGAGCTGAGGGACAGTGCCCAGGCCCAGAGTTCAGGCCCCACGACCGGACCAAAAAAATAAATAAATAAATAAATAAAAATAAAAAAAAAAGAAGAAAAAAAAGCAAGCAAAAACAACCTATTTCATAACCCTGTGTACCACTGTTGAGTATATAACTGAAGGAGATTAAATCAAATTATAAAGATACTGGAATACTCATGTTTATTGCAACACTATTAACATCAGTCAAATAGTGGAACCAGCTGAGGTGCCCAATAATAGATGAATGAATAAAGATTTGGCATACACACACACACACACACACACACACACACACACACACACACACACACACACCATGGACTACTACAGGACTGTAAAAAAAAACATGTCATTTGCAGGAAAATGGATGGAACTGGAGAACACTATGGAATTGGAGCAAGATAAAAGTAGAACTAGCCAGGTGCTGGTGGCTCACACCTGTAATCCTAGCTACTCAGGAGGCTGAGATCTGAGGATCATGGTTCAAAGCCAGCCTGGGCAGGAAAGGCTGTGAAACTCTTATCTCCAATAAACCATCAGAAAACTGGAAGTGGCACTGTGGCTCAAGTGGTAGAGTGCTAACCTTGAGCTGAAGAGCTGAGGGACAGCACCCAGGCCCAGAATTCAAGCCCAATGACTTACCAAAAAAAAAAAAAAAAAAGTAGAACTAAAAAAGCCAAGTATCATATAGGATGTGAGATCCTAAAAGACATATTTAATATTTATGGTCATCCGCATATGTACACACACATATGTTCATATATGTACACATATGTATTTGTATATCTCTGTGTATATATATGTATATATACATTGAACATAATTCTGAGACCATGTGGGAGACTGAAGGGCAATGGAGAGAGGAAGAAAGATGAAAAGCAAGGAATTTTGAAATATAGCACAATTACATATGAAAATAGCGTAAGAAATCTCAATGAAATCTGTTGATCAATAGGGGTTTGGTCAGGAGTGGAAGAAGAAAAAGCAATAGAGTAATCCTCTCTATTAACTCTGATCAAAATACAATGCATACAGTTTAAAACATCACAGTGAAATATCTTGGTACAATTAATACACACTTAAAATTGAATTACAAGAAAGTAAAACAGGCTCTGTTAGGGGTTGGGCGTCAGTGGGAGGAGGAGAACTGGGAGAGGGTGAATGAGGATAAACAGGTTTATCTACAGGTTTTACCTACAGGAAGAGAATGATGAAAACCCATTGAAGAGTGATGGGGATGAGGATGATAGGGAGACATTGTTTGCATGTGTGGAAATGTCACCAAGAAAGCCCCACTGGATGCTAATAAACACACACACACACACACACACACACACACACACACGCACACACATCTCAGAACATAGGGTTTGGCCAATTAGTCCTTCACCCAGCAGCCTGGGCCAAGGCCCCGCGTACTACACCTCAGAGCTCTGAGGACAAATGACTAATTCAGGTTCTCGCACCCTGGTGGCAATGCTGGCCCTTGGCATGGGGCTGCTGTCATCCTTTCATTTGAGTGAGGGATTGAGCACAACTACACACAAGGCTGGGAAGCACTCCCTTCGTTTCCAACAGCACGCGCACAGGCGTGGCACTGGAGGCTGTGCAGAGCCTGTCAATCACCTGGGACACAGCCAGGCAGAGTGGTCCTGTGCCGTGTGGGCAGCGCGGGGAGCTGGTGACTCCCACACCCGCTGGTCCCAGCGCAGTGCACCGTGCTGTACTCTGCTAGGGAGAAGGGCACAAATACCTTGAGGTCTTGATGGGGAGGGGAATGAGAACAAGTTGTCAAGCTCTACAAACACACACTGACAAAAGCCAGGGGGCTACAACCAATGGGTCCACGCAGGCCTCCCTGTGCATCCTCCCCACAGGCCTCTCTAGCTCCCCAGAGCTAGACACAATGACCAGACACTCCACCTCACAATGAAACTTCTGCAGGGAAATTTGCCCAAGAGTTGTGGGGGGAGGAGTCATGTCTTATCTGGGGCAGACACAACCTTGCTGTGTTATTGATGCTTACAGATCAAGAATCATTGTTACAAAATGCCTTGTGCAATTCTCATCTTAGCTTTAAAAATCCTCCCTCTGTCTACATGCTGGGACTCCCCAAATAACCTTCCTGCACTTCAGAAAGCCTTTTTCAATTACTGATTGCAAACACCAGAATGCAGAGTCAACATTTGCCTGGATGAGGAAACAGTTCAGCCTTTATGTGGAGCTGTGTTCAAGAACCCTGAGAACTCAGAGTAATAATAGTAATAATAAATAATAATAATGTCCCTTTGGCACAAACAATGCTTCGTGTACCACACGGGAAAGAAAAGCTGAAAAATTGCAGTTATTGCTCCCCCCCCCAAAAAAAAATCCTTCCAAATATCATTTCCCATTTCCTGTTGGAAACAAGAGGTAGACATTAGTAAATTCAAGCTGGCTTGGGGTTGGTTTTCCACACAGCTGGCTAAAATGTAAACATCTAGGTGTTAACCTGAAGGACAGAAAGGAGGGGGAAATGGCAAAAGAGGGGTTGAAAGACCAAACTCTGACAGGAACTAGTTTGCCCCAAACTTTGGACAATAGCCTTTAAAATTATGTATTAGGGAAAATGAAAACTTTACTTTAAATTGGCCCATTTTGCCAGTTATATAGTTCAGATTCAAATCCTTTTAACAAACTAAACTGTTCTGGGACTAAAATTCTAAGATGAGAGACATAAGGTATTTATGGGCATGTTTATGTGTGTCACACACGTGTGCAGGCTGTGGGCTGTGCTGACTCTGCATAATTCTTTAAGAATTCCATTAGAATTGGTTTAGAGATCAGTGAGATCTCAAATAAACGACAACTCTGAAAATTAGTGAGCTCAAATCTCCTGAGTTCACGTGGCTTAGTAAATCAGAGAAATCACCTAGTTTTAAATTTGTTGGTAAAATAAAATGAAGACATCTTCAAAATGATTAAGCCATTATTTTTGCCTGGATTGCTGTTCTGACAGTCTAACAGAGACATCTGTGAGATGTCTAAGATCATCTGCTAGATGTCTTTGATATGTAAACCTCATCCAAGAACAAAATAAACAGACCTACAAAGAGAAGGCCAGGGCCCCTGAGCTCCCCTTGCAGGATGCTTCTTCCGTTCACGACGCAGCCAGGCTGGCTGTAAGTCTGGGATTCCCTTGTGCCATTCTGCCTGTCCCGGGGAAAACCATGACTGGTTTCTTACAGCTTTTCTCTGACAGAGAAGAGTAGCTTTACAAAATGATGACTACATTGTCCTAACACCTCATTTTTATACGCTGTCTAGATACAATCATTCAACAGGTTAGGTGAATGGAATTGAGCTATTTAAAGATGAGCTCCTCATGTAATAGAACTGTACCATGTGAGATTCATGATAAAATGTCTGGGTCCCACCTCTTTCTCTCAGCCTCCCTCTTAGTGCTGGGGATTGTGTGCAGGACACCAGCTCAGGCTAGGCAAGCGCTTGGTGCCTCCAGCCCTGTCCTCATTTCTGAACAAGTTAAAAAATGAAAACACTGATGACTAAATACAAATTCAAGTACGCTTGGTTCCTCCAATTCCATATAAACCATATACAGACATAGACACCTTCACCTTTATCAATGTGTACTGATGGTGCAAAGGTTACCACAGTGGTCCACACAGCCACATGGACCCGAGGGGCCCCTCACGGCTCCACCTTTCCGTCTCCTCTCACTGCACTTTTCAACCACTTTCAATGGGTTCTCTTGTGCCATCTTCATGCAGACACAATGTATTTTGGCACTGTTCATTTTCTACCGTTCTTTCTCCCTTAATTCTTCCTTCTCTTCTACTCAGGCACTCTCTTGATTACAATTGTGTGTGTGTGTGTGTGTGTGTGTGTGTGTGTGTGTGTGTGTGTGTGTGTGTGTGTGTGTGTGTATTTTTAGACCTAGATTCTTCATGGAAGAAAATGTGATCATTGTCCTTCTTGCTCTGGCTTGTTGTGCTTCACATGACCTCTAGTTCCATCTATTAAGCCGTACATGCCACAGTTTCATTCTTCTTCCTAGCTGAATAATATGCATTGTGTATATATACCACATATTCTTTACCCATTCATTAGTTAAATGGCAGCGAGGATGATTTTATAGGTTGGCTATTGTGAACAGTGCTCTGTAAATAAGGGTGTGCAGGTGTACTTATTGTATCTTGACTTAGATTTCTCTAAATAGATGCCCAAGAATGGTATTGCTGGATCATAGGATAGTTCTATTTTTAATTTTTTGAGGAACTTCCATATTGTTTTCCATAATGCCTATACTGGTTCACTTTTCTACCAACAGTGCATGAGGGCTCCTCCCCACCCTGAGTCCTCACTTAACACCCTTCACACACACACACACACACACACACACACATACACACACACACAGAGTTTATGTGCATTAATACATATGTTCTATTCCACATAAAAAATCTGTCCCATAAGGAAGAATATGTTTACAGACCTAAAACACAAGCAACTTAGAACTGATCACTTCCTTCCAGACTCCTCACTAGCAAAGAAGGTAGCTATGTTCATTTTATTAATATCACATGCAAAGAGTATGACAAAATCCCATGTATTCAAGAAAGGAGACGGGAATAAGGCGAAAGGAACTAAGCAGAAAGGAAAGCTGTGAAGAGCCTGAGAGGAAAAACAATGCATTTCTGCTAAGAAAAGTTTGTTGGTTTGATTTGGTTTTGTTTGGCTTTATGTATTTGTTTGTATGTGTATGAAAAACAAGTTTTCTGGAAGGATGAAATTTTTGCCAAGCAGGAGTGGACAGTTAAGAACATGGAGAACAACATGCAGGGGGAAAAGGATGCCAGGGGTCTGAGCAGGTGGAAGGTGGTCTGTGAAGAATGATTCTTATGCAAAGAGACTGCACGATCAGTTTGCTATGATTAGAAGAAAAATATATTTACAAGTTTATCTGGAAATGGAACATGAACACTGATGCAATGCCAGAATGCAGTCTTTCATATTTAAACCATTAGGTTTTCTAGAAACACTGTTCTCAGTGTGATCATACAAGAGGTTTCAAAATTTTTCAGACCTAAAGACTAGCCACAAACACCTCTACCACTAAGCTGCTCCCCTGGCCTGAGGTGTTTATTTTCAATGTGAGATCCGTTTCTTCAGCATGTCTACCCTCTCTAGCACTGCAGTCTACTTCACAGCTCTCAATGGCTCCTGGAAGACTGAAACTTTCTAGTCCTGACTCAGCTATTGTTAGATAAGGTATTAAAACATTTTGTTTGAAAGGCTTCAGATAGCTACTTGGGTGAGTCTGGTTGGTGCAGATCATCAGCCAATCTCGTATTGTCCGCCTGTTTGCGGCACTGGCTTTCTTCTTTGTGATTTTAACAAAGTCACTCCCTATCTGGGCCACCTATACTTCTGTCAAATCCAACTCCATTACCTCTTACGATGCTTCCCTTCCAGCCGTGCCAGCAGCCTTCCACCTCTACAGTGGAGAAGAACCTTCTTCTTTACCTTCTGGACACTAGGCTGGCAGACAGGGTTTTATGTTTTATCAAGGTTATTTCTTATTATTAGGATTCTGAATAGAAAAGGAAGCCTACCCCTTCCTCCCTTCTTCCCCCTCCTCCTCCTCCTCTACTCATTTCTTGTTATCACTCTGGTTAAAGAAATGACATATTTCAGCTGGGTGCCAGTAGCTCATGCCTAAAGTCCTAGCTACTCAGAAGGCTGAGATCTGAGGATCGCGGTTCAAAGCCAGCCGAGGTAGGAAAGTCCGGGAGACCCTTATCTCCAATGAACCACCAAAAAACTGGAAGTGGCGCTGTAGCTCAAGTGGTAGAGTGCTAGCCTTGAGCTCAAGAGCTGACGGACAGCGCCCAGGCCCAGAGTTCAAGCCCCATGACGACGACCACCACCACCAACAACAAAATGACTTATTTCATAATGATCCATGATCCAATTTCACTGACTGGCAGTGTTCACAGGCCAAAGTTCTAAAGACATCCTTATGTCTTAGAATTAACTTTCAAGTTTGCCATTTGGACTGTGCTGTCGTTGAGACATGCCGGTGTGTATGGCTTTCTCTCCCTTCCCACTGCCCTGGGGGAGCACAGTGCCTGTTCCACCACAATGAGCACTTCCACAGGCACACAGCCTGGCCGTGGCCTGAGGCCTTGGCTTCCATGAGTTTCAATGAGCTTTGCCTGGTCAGTGACTTGCCTTAGGTATTCTGGCATGGTAATAGCTAAGATAAGCACTACAGGTTCTCAAAGGCTGCATCTCTTACCTTTGGTCAATCAGATAGACTTGTTTGGTAGGATGAGTTACATAGGGAAAAAATTTAAGTAACAAAGTAACAGTACATCTTGTGTGTGTGTGTGTGTGTGTGTGTGTGTGTGTGTGTGTGTGTGTGTGCATGCACGCACACACCAGTCCTGGGGCTTGATCTCAGAGCCTGGTCACTGTCCCTAAGGTTTATACTCAAAACTAGCACTCTACTACTTGAACCATAATTCCACTTCCAGCTTTTTTTGTGGTTAACTGGAGATAAGACTTTCCTGCCCAAGCTGGCTCCAAATCGCCATCCTCAGAACTTGACCTCCTGAGTAGCAAGGATTATAGGAGTGAACCACCAGTGCCTGTCTGATTATACATCTTAAAAAAAAAAATCTTACGTGCCAGGCACCAGTGGCTCATACCTATTATCCTAGCTACTCAGGAGGCTGAGATCTGAGGATAGCGGTTCAAAGCCAGCCTGGGCAGGAAAGTCCATGAGACTCTAAATTTAACCACTAGAAAACTGGAAGTGGAGCTGTGGCTCAAGTGGTAGAATGATACCCTTGAGCTGAAAAGCTCAGGGACAGTGCCCAGGCCCAGAGTTCAAGCCCTATGACTGACTACCCCCACCCCCGCCAAAAAAAAAAATTACGCAGTTCTGGGGCTTCAACTCAGGGTCTGGGTACCGATCTTGGGAGCACTTTTTGTTCAAGGTTAGCATTCTACCACTTTGAGTCACAGCTTCACTTCCAGCTTTTGGGTAGTTGATTGAAGATAATAGATTTACAAACTTTCTTGTCTAGGCTGACTTCAAACACAATCTTCAGCTCTTAGCCTCCCAAGTAGCTAAGATTATAGACATAAGCCAACAATGCCTAGTTTTGATTATACATCTTTAATTTTTTTGTACTTTTTTTACTGTAAAAATACTGTACAGAGGGGTGACAGTTACATGAGCAAGGTAATGGGTCCATTTCCTATCGAGTATGGTTGCCTCCTCCTTTGTTTTTCCCCTATGATTATACATCTTTGAGAAACTGTATTCTCATGCACATATTACTTATGTATTCATTTACCTCATGGTATTAAAGATTGAATTAGGCAAGCACTGTTCCACGTGAGCCACAAGTAGAGTCTCACACTATCTGTGTGAGGCTGTCCATGCTGGCTTCAGATTTGTCATCTTCCTGCCTCTGCTAGCAGTCATTGGGATTACAGGTGTGTTCCACTGTGCCCAGCTATGGCCATATTGTGGATATAAAATGTATCTAAGTCTGATGTTACTGGTGTGATGTCAAGTCATGATAACACTCTTAGAAAAGGCTACAGGCAGTGGGAAATCACTCAACTCCCTCATTAACTACTGACCCCTCACAGAACTTGAGGCAGGGGTATTCTAAGATGCTCATCACCCTCAATAAACCCATTTGAGTAAGACCATGGGTAAGGTTCTAAAAAGAACTCAAAGTCAGTGGAACACTTGGAAAGTTCCAGGTGAGAGAAGAGCTGAAGGCTTAAGAATCCACTAATTAAGACTAGCATGAACAAAGGTCTACCATATGCTAAAATTTACAGGTCTTTGTGCCTTTTTCTTTAAAAACATTATTTTTACACCGATGTTTTGTCTTTGAGATTTATATAAAATTCTTTCTTATGCTAGCGGTAGTTTCTGGTAATTTGGTAAAACATATTTTTGTGGCCAGAGGGAGAAACATTTGCTTCCTTCCCCTCTACTTAGTTCCTCAAATATCCAAAAATTACCTGTATTTTATTTTTTATGCTAATATGGTTATTTGCCTAAATTCAAGAAGAATCTATTCTTGTCTTACTGGAATAAAAATTGTAAGCACTGGCTTTGGATGCCTTCTTTGGAAATGCGTATAGAATTCCCAGTTTTTGAATAGTAAAACCAAGGTCTCTAGATATATTAGGTACCACATAGAAAACTAGAAGGATTCTGAATCAAGATCATGATACAGACAAAGCCTTTTCCCTGCTGACAGATGTAAGTAACCAAGTCAAACTCAGTTCATAAAGAAAACCATAACAACAACAACAAAAATCTTTTCCTTGATAACCTTGCTAGAAATAGGCATTGTTTCAGGAAAAAGCTAGCGTATAGCTGTATTAGAATGTACCTCTGGCCTTTGTTTTCAGGCTTTTATTATTTACCTGTCAACTGGAGGAGATCTCCTCTCCATACCTTCCCACCCCCCACCCCCCCTCCAATCCAACTCAGGGCCTCCTGCTTGCTAGGCAAGTGTTCTACCAGTCCTTTTGCTTCGCTATTAATTTGTTTTCAAGCAGGATTTTGAAATAACTTGATCCAGTGGCCTCAAATCAAGATTTTCCTATGTCTGCCTCCCAAGTATCTGGGTCCACAGGCGTGTGCCCTGTGCCAGAGCAACTCTCCAACTCAGAATGGGAACAGCTTTTTCTTAAAGCCCTAAAGGCTGAAATGGAATAGCCTGACATGAATTTCAAGGGACAAGCCTTAGGCTGATGTGCAGGCCACAC
This sequence comes from Dipodomys merriami, assembly GCF_024711535.1. NCBI lineage: Eukaryota > Metazoa > Chordata > Mammalia > Rodentia > Heteromyidae > Dipodomys > Dipodomys merriami. Next base: position 4,111,977 of record NW_027204715.1, on the reverse strand, counting down.
AGAAAGTTTTAATTTTCAAATCAGGACAAAAAGTTTACCAACTTCATGCTAAGGGCAACAAGATGGAACAACATTCCTTTTCTTAATGAAACTCTCACCCTTCTTAATTTTTCTTTAAATTATAGGGTTCAGGTGTAATTAAAATTTTGCAAATGGTGGTTACTGCAATTAACTTGAGAGAACTTAAGAAATAGTATCTCTCATCAAGTAGGATACATTTGGCAACATTCCCAACATAAACTTTTTCATTCAAATTATTCTTATGGTTCTTTTTGATAATACCCTCTTAATTCAACTGAGTCATAGGGTACTAAATGAAACATTTGATTTAAATAATCTATAAGGAAATGTTTGTGTTAGATTTAATTTGATACATTGCACCTGCATAAATCCCTCAGAAGAAAGTGCGATCCAATTTCACTGAGAGAAGATAACAGGTCAGGGGTCACAAGAGGCCTCAACAGTCCGCCTTCTCACTGGACTCGTTCAGGTACAGCAGGTTAACTCACCAGCTCCAATTCAGTTGTTTCTTTCAGAGCTTTGTGTCATGCAAAGTACATTCTTTACACACTCTGTGGTTTTGTTTTATATTACTTCCTTTTGGACTTTGTACCTGTTGCCAGATGCAGAAGTATATCTCCTAACAAACAAAACAATGCTAACCCAGACCCAAAACTTTAAAATGGTAGCCAACACCTATGCAACAAAAAAAATTGAGCTTAGTAATGACCTCTAGGTAAACAGCCTGAGAACTTCTCTTTCTAAACTTCCGTGTTCTTCAAACATGACTAAGATGTAATAAACTGTTGACAATGATTCCCAGTCACCACTCCACTTCACACACACCTCTTCCCACAAACCTGGGACCAGACCAGACCCACCACTGGGACAGGTCCATCCTGGAACTAAGTGTCAGTCAACCCCAACTCCAGGATGATAGATCAAGCGCTTTCAGAGAAAGAGCAGACTTCAGCTGAAGGAGAAGGGTCAAAGTTTCTGGATTAAAAATGCAGTCATTTTGTCAAGTCCTAATAGGGACAAAAAAAATAAAGTTTCATAAAGTTCATGAAAAGACAGTGTTGTGCACATGTGTCTGATAACAAAAATTATCACAGAAGATCTTTCCAGAATGACAGCCATGCAGGATGGCATGGCAACCTTACACAAAAATAACATCTGGAAGGATGTTGATACAACAATTCCTTGTTGAATCTTGGACCGATGCATTTGTTATTGACTTCTATAATCAAAGACTATTGTTGCAAAATAATTGTATCAAAACTTGGAGAACCTCTCTCTACTTAGGTTGACACAGGGAGCAATCTGATTCCAGAGCTTATGTTCCAACAAAGTTCTCATAGATATAGACAGAAGAATCCAACTGATATTCAAGCTACCACTGCAGATCAAGCAGTCCGATAGTAACTTGGCTTAATAGATTACTCTCACGTGTGGTGCCAGAACTAGGTGCGGTCCTTGAGCTTTTTTCTTAAGGACATTTGCACTCTACCACTTATGCTACATGTCCACTTCTAGCTTTTTGGTGGCTAATTGGAGGTAAGACTCTCATGGACTTCCCTGCCAGGGCTGGCTTTAAACCAAGATCCTCAGATCTCAGCCTCAAGTAGCTAAGATTATAGGCGTGAGCCCCCAGTGCCCAGAGAGCTCCCCCCCTTTTTTGTCAGTTATGGGGCTTGAACTCTGGGCCTGGGCGCTGTCCCTCAGCTCTTCAGCTCAAGGTGAGCGCTCCACCACTTGAGCTACAGCGCCACTTACGTTTTCCTGAGTGTTCATTGGAGATAGGAGTTTCACGACTTTTCTGCCCGGGCTGGCTTTGAACTGCGATCCTCAGATCTCAGTCTCCTGAGTAGCTAGGATGACAGGCGTCAGTCACTGGCGCCCGGCTTGAGCCCATTCTTTTTGATTAAACAGTTTTTCAGTCTGCATAAGAATATTCAAGTTTTGGCTTAAAAATCTTGGCCAGATGTCAAAGGATAAGAAAGTGTCCTCAATTAGTAGACTATCTGAAAACTTCAGACACAATTACTTTTTCAAATGCACAAAAGACTCCAAAAGATAGATAAATCACTCCTGAGAAACTTACTTGTGTTTTAAGGTCTTTGCTTAAAACAAAACAACAATAACCCCCTCCCCCCACTCCGGTGGCCTTAGCACTGCCAAGGCTAATGTCCCTAAAACTGAACAAAGGGAATTCAGAGTATTCCGTAGGCCAGGTTGCCAAGTTGCAGTAGGGTCACCTTTCCGGAGAAAAGCTGCACCAGAGACAAACTCATCCCAAAGGGGAAGCGGGACCAAGGAAGCACCGCACCGGACCGGGGTGATTTGAGGCGATCATGGTTACACTTTGGGAGGAGAGAATAAATTCCAGGATTTGGGGATGGCCGAGACTATATCCGGATCCAAATCCTTTTCATTTCTTTTCTTTTCTTATCACTTCCCTCTCAGTCCTTTCTACTGGTCTCCCGCTTTTTCCAGACGAAGCCCAGTGTATTTCTGAATGAAACCTCACAGCCGGTCAGGTCTAGCGTGGCGGGCAGGGTGCGGCACGCGGAGCGCAGACCACGGGAGCGCGGCGTGCGAGGGCGCAAGGCGTGGGGGTGCAGGGCCGGGGCTCAAGGGGCGCGGGACCCGCAAACCCCGGCGTCGCCGAGCACTGGGAGAGCGCGGGACGCGCAGACCATGGGAATGCGGGGCGCAGGGGGCGCACAGATCCCAAGAGCGCAGAGCGCAGGGGAAGCAAGACCCGCAGACCCCGGGAGCGCAAAGGTGGCGCGGGGCGCGCAGACCCCAGGGACTTGGGGCACAGGGAGGGCGGGACTCGCAGATCCGGGAGGCGCAGGAGGGGCAGGGGCGCTCAGACCCCGGAGACGTGGGGCGCGAGGGAGCAGGGCCGGTGCGCAGGGGGCGCGAGACCCTCAGACTCCGGGGGCGCAGGGCACAGGGGCGCGGGACCCGCAGACCCCCGAGGGCGCTGGGCGCAGGGAGGGCGCGGAACCCGCAGACCCTAGGGGCGCGGGGCGCAGGGGAGCGGGGCACGCAGACCCAGGGGCGCGGGGCGTGCAGATCCCGGGCGCGCGGGGCGTGCAGACCCCAGGGGCGCGGGGCGCGGGGCGCGGGGCGCGCAGCGTGCAGACCCCAGAGGCGCGGGGCGTGCAGACCCCAGGGGCTCGGGGCGCGGAGCGTGCAGACCCCGGGGGCGCGGAGCACGCAGACCCCAGAGGCGTAGGGTGCTGGGGCGCGGGACCCGTAGGCCCCGGGAGAGCAGGGGGGCGCGGAGCACGCAGACCCCAGGGGCGTAGGGTGCAGGGGCGCGGGACCCGTAAGCCCCGCGGGCGCGGGGGGTCGCGGGCGCTACCTGTGCATGTAGTGCAGCACAAACATGGCCAGGAGGATGCGGTTGGGCCAGCTGGCGAGGCGCAGGGCGCGCGCGCGGACGCACTCGTACAGCGGCCAGGCCAGCGACGGCAGCTCCTGCAGGAGCCAGGCGGCCCGCGCGGGCACCCGCGGCCCCGACCACTGCGGCGAGTAGCGGCCGTAGGGCGAGCCCACCCACTGCAGGACCACGAAGGCCAGGAGACCGAAGAAGCCCTCCAGGTAGGCCAGCGCGTCCAGCAGGTGCGGCTCCGCCAGCTCCATCGTCGCGGGCAGACGGCGCGCTCCATGCCCGGGCCGCCGTGGCGGGCCACATATAGGGTGGCGGGGAAGGGGCGGGAGGCTCGGCCACCGGGTCCCCGGGCGCCGCCACCGACCCTGGCTCCTCCCGGGCGGTGAAATCAGGCCCCGGGGGGTGGGGCTGACACCTGCTGCGGGCGGGGCCGGGACCAGAACCAAGCCCGCCACCCGGGGGAGCGTGGAGCCACGCGCAGCCCGGGCCCGAGCGCCCCGGACCCGGGCCGCGCCCGCGTCTGGGACAGGCCCCGCCCCCTCACGTCCGCACGCGCCTGGGGCCAGCCCGAGTCCCAGGAGGGCCACGCCCGCCTGGTGCAGGCCCCGCCCCCTCGCGCCAGCCCCGCCTCCTCAGCCCACTTCTGGGCAGCAGAGTCCGGGAAGCGGCTGACCCGCTCCTATCTGCGCACGCGCGCTGTCTAGGTCGTCTACGGTATTGCCTGAGTCGACGTGAAGAGCGGGATGTTTTGCGGGCGGGAGCTTTCGGGGCTCCTCTCAGTTATTATTTCCTTCTGTGGTGAGCCATGTTCTTTTCTGGGGTTCCGTCTTCCCGAAAGACGCGTTGTGGCGTTTTGGCACGTTTCTCGACGGCTTCTGCTCGGCCAGGCCGGTCCTCGCGGGGGCCTCGGGCCCCGGGCGGAAGTCCTGCGGGCGTCGCGGCCGTGGCGGGCCGCTTTCTGCGAGCAGCGTGCGCGGCCGCGTGGGGAATGGGGCGGCGGGCGCGGGGACGGCGGCAGCCGCAGCGGCGGCGGCCCGAGGACGCGGAGGACGGCGCCGAGGGCGGCGGGAAGCGCGGCGACGCGGTAGGCCGGGCGCGGTGCGGCGGCGGCGGGCGCCGAGGCCTGCGCCGGGCTCACGCTGCTCTCCCCGCAGGGCTGGGAAGGCGGCTACCCCGAGATCGTCAAGGAGAACCAGCTGTTCGAGCACTACTACCGCGAGCTCGGGATCGTGCCCGACGGCGAGTGGGACCAGTTCATGACTGCGCTCCGCGAGCCGCTGCCGGCCACGCTGAGAATCACGGGCTACAAGAGGTGGGGGTCTGGCGCCGCGCCTCGGGCTCCGGGGCTTCTGGAAGCCTCGAGCGGGTTCGGGGCGTCCCAGGGGGTCCGGTGTAGCTGGAGGGAGCCTTGCGGGTGGGAGGCCGGCATGGTGGGTTGCGCACGCTCCCGGGGCCTGGGCGAGCCGAGCGGTCCCGCGACCCCCCCCCCCCCCCCCCCCCCGTAGGAAGCGTTGCCGACATCGAGTGTAAGTGAAGATGAGGCTGCCGGCGTAGTAAGGAACGAAGGAGTTAATGTTGTGTTTGCCTGATCCTTTAGTGACCGAACTATACGGGGTTTTCAAAGGGATCTTAGCGGAGAAGGCAGTGGCCAAAGAACATTTCCTTTCTCGTAGAGTTGGTTTGAATGAACTAACGTCCAAGGCTCGGAATGGGGCTTTGTGGGTAGAGTGCTTGCCTAGCACCGCAGGAAGCCCTGGGTTCGATTCCTCAGTACCACATGAACAGAAAAAGCCAGAAGTGGCGCGATGGCTCAAGTGAAGAGTACTAGCCTTGAGCAAAAGAATTGCTCAGGGAGAGTGCCCAGGCCCGGAGTTACAAGCCTCGGGACTGGCAAAAAAAAATTCGCAAACTTGGAGAAGATGCTGTGCATTATATCTTTTTAGATCCTTGGGAAACTTGCTTATTTTTCAACAGCCATGCAAAAGAAATTCTTCATTGTTTGAAGAACAAGTATTTTAAGGAATTGGAGAATCTGGAGGTGGATGGTCAGAAAGTTGAAGTTCCACAGCCCTTAAGTTGGTAGGTACCATCATCCTTGATCATGTTGGCTTTTCTTTGGGATTTTAATATTTGTTTCTAGCAAGAGTTAGCCCTTTGTTTCCTTCCCTGTCCAGGGTATGTCCTCTAGCTTCTCTACTTTGTGAAGGTGAACCTTGGGTCCAGGCTTTATTAGGAAATGCCTGGAGCACAAACTGGAGGTGCCTAGCCCTGAATTAACTTGTAACAGTTGCTAATGTAAGTTGTTTTGGCTTCATATTTCAAAATAACTTTGAGTTATTGAAATATCTCATGAAAAAAAGCAATCCTAAATATTTCTTACATGATGTGAACTGAACAAGTGCTTTCTGGCAGCTTTTGACAGATGAATGGTTGTGTCTTTAATTTTTAGACAACTTTCAGTGATTATAAACTTTGTAACCATAAAGTATGTGGCTTTGCTTTTTCTGTCACCAGACATTGGATTTTCAGGGTCCATAACACAGTTGTGCATGGCATATGCCTTTTGAATGAATGCTGAGTGTTCAATAAAATTAGTACTGGTGAGATCAAAGCCAGATACTGTCACAAAATGCATTTTTGGGGTAGAAGAGTGAATGTGAAACTTGGTGAGAGGCGGGGAGGGTGAAGGGAGAAAATATGTGTGTGCACACTCTCTCATGGGCTACATTGTTTGATTTTAAAAACTTGAAAGGACCATTGCAGTAAAATGAATTGAACATCAGGTTGCTGTTGGTGAGCCCTGTCCATTGTAGTGACATTAGTGGAAGAGGATGTCTTCAGCTGCTGTGGTTTGTATGCTCTTCCTGAGAGAAAGTGACCTTTATGAGACCCATTCTAAAACCTCTCTAGTGGCTAGTTAATTGGCTAATCTTCTGAGTTCCTGGTTTGAAAATATCACTAGTGGTGCTGATACTCAGGCTTAGTTGGAGATAGACTGTCATTCAGTTTTACCTGGACTGGCTGCATTGCTCTTAACTGGGGACATTTACTCCTTAAGACTTGTATCTGGAAGTATGGTAATAGGTTAGAGAAGGATGAGGACACCTAAGCCAGTAGGAGGTTTCAGTATGCATCTGTAGGAAACAGATACTCCGCAGCACATCTTTCTAGGCATCTAGGCATCGTTGGAACTTTTTTTTTAAACTGTTCTCTCAAGCTGTGGTTATGCTCTTGTTTTGCTGAATCCTTTGTATTGGCTCATGTCTGTAATTCTAGCTACTCAAGAGTCAGAGATTGGGAAGAACTCAGTTCAAGGTCAGCCAAGAGAAAAGGTTCTTGAGATTATATCTTAGCCAGAAAGAAGCTGAGTGTGGTGAGTTCCTGTTATTGGAGCTATGTGGGAAGCATAAATAGGATCAAAGCTAGGGTTTCAACAGGTATCAAGTGTGATATTCTTACTAGAAAAATGACAAGCAAAAGAGAGCTTAGGGGTGTGGCTCAACTGGTGGAAGGTCTACCTGGCAAATGCCTGCCTAGCCTATGTTCAACAACTGCAATATTGCTATTAACAAAATCCCAGATATGCAAAGTATCAAACTACTCTGTTCTTTTGATCTTTGTGCCACGTGGGACGTGAAGTAGATCATCCTAGTGATGTCTCTTCCACTGATGCCTCCACTGTAGCAGGGAACAGACACTCTCCACTCTTTCCTCGCCATCACTTTGATTTTGTGGTAACATTAGGCATGTATTTTGTTCATTACTCCCAGCTTGCCTGCTTTTTACCGGCCTGTGGTCTGGTTAGAACATTACTCTGGGGCAGGGACATCAGTCAGTGTTGCTGACTACATTTGAGAGCAGTGTGGCTATGAACAAGAAGGGAATTAGGTGTCTCACTTGGCATGCAATCTGTAGAAGCAGTAAGTTATCAAAGGAGCACTTCAGTGTCTACAGTCTGTGAGAGCTACACTTTCTTTTTGGTCAGGTATCCTGAAGAACTTGCCTGGCACACAAACTTAAGTCGGAAAATCTTGAGAAAGTCTCCACAGTTGGAAAAGTTTCATCAGTTCCTGGTCAGCGAGACTGAATCTGTAAGTAGGCATCTTTGGATTGTTCGTGTTCTTCAGGCTGTAGACAAGGCATGCATCATATTAAGTCACTGGGAGTGATAGGTACACCACACTCAATGTTAAGACTCCTGTGAGGATATGCACCAGCTTTCATTTCTGTCTGCTCTGCTCTGGTGCTCCTTTACTGCCTAAGGTGTCTAAGATAGCAGATTGCCTTTGAGACATGCTCATTTAGCCCTGTGCTTAGGAGGAATTGGACATGATATTTCAGTGTCCTGCGTGATTTTCTAACTAATGATTTAGGTTGTTCTTAATGGTTGCCTTTAGATAGCAACTGTTTACCCACTGTTGTAAAATTCAGATTTTTGTGATACTCTCAATCCTTTTGTTTTGTATAAAAACGTGATATTTTTCTGTTGCATTTGTTATAATGCCTGAGATTGAAATTCTTCCCCACTCTCCTCATTGCTGCGTTTTCGCCCTTAAGGGGAACATCAGTCGTCAGGAAGCCGTCAGCATGATCCCGCCACTGCTGCTTGGTGTCCGGCCACATCATAAGGTAGTCGCTGGGAAGAAGGGGGGGGGATGGGGCGGCTCTACCAGTTGAGTGAAACGAAACCTTTTAATATAGTTAATTCTTGTTCCACTCTGTATTTTAGATTCTCTTTTATACTTCTGTCCCATTTAAATTTTGTAGTTCTCATAACTTTCCTCCTCCAGAGTTTTTCAATTTGTTCATTATAGATTATTTGGCCAGATAACACTGAAAATCAGAGAGCTTGTTATATGAGGGCTGAGGGGCAGATACTAGACCAGCACTCTGAATTTTCCAGATGGGTAAAGGGAAGCACACCTCGAGAGCTGACAAATGCTGACTGGAAGTGTCCTGCCTTTTAGTATCATTCACAGCCTTGTCTAATGTCAGTTTTCACTAATTTCATTCTGTTCCCATCCCCTACGCACCCTGATTCAGTAAGTTTTGGGGGTGGAGGTAGCTAGACATTAGATACGATGAGATCCTTGTACAAGTCAAATGACATGTTACAGATTGACTCCATGCAGAAGTGTATGGTTAAGTCTTAGAATAGCAATCAAGATACTAGTATGGCTAAAAATTAAGTCTAGAATATTTATTTTTTTTAGCATCACTTGTTTCGTTTTGTCTAGATCTTAGATATGTGTGCAGCCCCTGGATCGAAGACCACACAGCTAATTGAAATGCTACATGCAGACATGAACGTCCCCTTTCCAGGTATTGTTGAGTGGGCTATAGACAGGGAACAATCTTAACAATAGCATGGCTGTGACAGCCACAGGCTTTCTGTTTATTGAAGGTAGAACCAGATGTTTTTTGCCTGCTAGAACCAAGGGTTCTTGAGCACACACATTGACTACTTGGGGGAAACCTTTACTTTAGAATTATTTTTCTGGAAAATCAAATGGTAGGGTTTTTTCTTTTTCTTCCTTTTGTTTTGGTCATGTGTACTAAGAGATTTTACAGTTGGAGTTTCCAGCAAAAACAAGCAAGTTCTGGGCAGTGTTGGACACTTCTTGAAGCAGGAGGCGTGCCACTTCCCTTGCAGGTGCAAGGAGCCTGCAGAGAACACTTTCCCACAGTTACTGCCGTTGCCCCTTATCGGGGTGCTCCAAGAGAAAGACAGTAATAGCCCTGTGTTTGCTGCAGCCCGCCTTGTCTCCTTTAAGCCAGCAGCCTTGCTTCTGTTAATGGCATACTTATTAGCTGAAGTGAGTTATTTTTTTTTAAGTCGTATATTCTTACATTATTCAAAGGTTATATTTTTGTTAATATGTTTATTCGATAATTTGAATTGTTGTCTCCAAAGTAGTCATGAGAAACCTCCACATGCCCACAGGGGCAGCTTCTCTCCTCTATTTATGCTTATGTTTTGCATCCTGATTATAAATGTTGCTGGGTATATTTGCCTTTTTGTTGGGGTGTGGGAAAAATCAGAAATGAGCAGAGGCAGTACCTAGTAAAGTTCCTACTGGTTCTAGGTGTGGGGAGTGGGGAGTGAGCACCAGGGCCAGTAGGCAGAGCCCTCACATACTGGCAATACTGTAACACTTGTCAGGTGATTGTGGTGTTTGTTACACCTGATCTCCTCATTCACCTCTGTAACTAATAGTTGAGTCATGGGAAAGAAGTCATTAACAAAATAATCGGTACAAAATGATGAATGGTTCAGGAATTTTGGGGTGTTCAAATTCCTGACTCCCTTTGGGGACCACTTCCATTGTTGTACAAACCCTTGACCTCAGGTCTTAAGTTTGGTGGACTGCCTCTCATAATTTCAGGAAATTGTTCCACTCGTGCACATCACCTGACACTACAATTTTATATTCCCAGAGGGATTTGTTATCGCTAATGATGTGGACAACAAGCGCTGCTATCTGCTCGTTCATCAGGCCAAAAGGTTAAGCAGTCCCTGCATCATGGTGGTAAACCATGACGCGTCCAGCATCCCTAGACTCACAGTGGATATGGACGGAAGGAAAGAGATTCTCTTCTATGATCGAATTTTGTGTGATGTCCCTTGCAGGTATTTATATTGCTCAGAGGCCAGAAAGCTCCCAATCCACAAGGAAATCAATTGTAGACTGAAATTGAACCACACAGGACTACAGGACTAGAGCTGCGATTCTCATACCAGTGTAGAGAGAGATGTCATGAGCCTGAACCCAGAGACGGACTTGAGCTGTTAGTGAAGCAGCACTGGTCCTAACAAAGGTAGAAGGAGCACAGGAGAAGTGCAGACTCATAAATGATGACTGTGTTACATTTTAGAGTATTGCCTGGGACCATTTTGCATCTTTTCTTCCAATATGTGTGGGGGGGAAAATGTCATAGAGTAATGCATAATCATATTGAACTTTTGTGCTAAATTTATTTAGTAACAAAAGAAATTTAGGAGTTAAGACTTTTGAGCTTCAATTTTTAAGTAGTAAATGACAGAAATTTAGCGTTTATATATAAAACACACTCCATAGCCCCTAGCATGACTAAATAACTCTCCAGCAAGGAAAGACTGTATTGGTGCAGACACCTGTGCCAAGGCATGCAGGCAGGCCCCAGGGTTAGCACCTGAGTGGCTGGATGTGTGGAGACCAGAGCTCAGAAATGGCCCAGGTGCTGTCAGCACTGTTGTGAAGATTGCATTTTGTTTAGACCAGTGGCAGAGCTACTGGCAGAAACTGAACATTGCAGCTGGTACCACTGAGTAGCACTGAGTCAACATAACCTGAGAAATGCTGCTTAAAATAAGTTTACACTTGAGTAAAAAACCTGAAATGAACCCACTCCCCCAAATACCTTGCAACGTGGTAAGTAGAGTGTAACTCCATTCTGAGACAAATATTACTCATGTGCTAATTTTTTTTAAGGTAACAGATAGCTAGTTTACCCTTAGGTAATTTTTTTCTCTAGGGTAGAAACACTTTATGTTCTTTTGATGAGAAAAAAAACGTGTAGCTTATATTGTGAGAATAAAGCACTCTTAAGAGTGGTTAGTTGTAAGAAGCACCCTGGAGTTACAATGCACTTTCCACTCTACAAACTACCAGCATCCAGCCAGGGCTATAGGACATTCCTGTCTGGTGGACCCTCCCACTACAGCACATGTGACTGCACCAACAAGGGAAATGAAACTTGACAGAAAGTCAGCCCTAGTTGGGTACGGACAGCCTGCAGTGTAAAAGATGCACATGGGAGTAATGTCTAGTCACGAAAATGTGAAAATAATTTTTGTTAGAGAATAATGGAAAGTCAGAAGTGTTTTTTACTATAGAAAAAAATTGGTAATGGAATGAAATTGCTTAATTGAGTTTGCTGTCTTAAACCCTTTGATAAACTTATTGTTCATGTAATTCTGATTAAAGTGTCTATTGACTAACTCAGGTTTCTCATTAGCATATTCAAGGTACTCCTAGATCTACAAATGAGTTTGCTAGTATAGGTTGAGTGTTCCTAATCTGAACATGAAAGGGTTCCAGAATCTGGAACTTTTTGAATTCTGGCCTGATGCCACCAGTAAAAACTTCGATCCTAAAGTCAGGGAATATGTATGACATACATACAAAATAGGCATTTCCTATTCAGTCTTGGATCTCCTCAGATTTCTGTCATATGCATGAATACTAAAAAATCTGAAGAAATGCAAAATCCTAAGTACTGTGAATAAGGATACTGTTACTAGTTTATTCTTGGTACTACTGTTTCTCCAAAATAGAAGTAATTTTTTTAACAACTGAATAGATTTCTGTTCAGATCCATTACTTCCCTTTTAAATTAAAAGTTAAACTAAGTATAACTTTAATAAAAATTATGTTTGTATGTCCTGAAAACTGAAATAGAAAGTTGGTTTGTTGATGAGGATTTAGATTGTTTTCGAATTGGTATTTATAATAGTACTTGTAATACAGTTCACCTTGTGTGTGACAAGCCTATTAAACGTTGGTCATCTACCTGTGCAAAATTGCAAGTTCATAAATACTTTCTTCTCAGTGGAGATGGCACCATGAGAAAAAACATTGACGTTTGGAAGAAGTGGAGCACCCTAAACAGCCTGCAGCTGCATGGGTGAGTGACAGGATAGCTGGTTCTACCTGGAACACATAGGTTACGGAGGTGAATGCTCAGCTGTGTGGCCGAGCGTTCTATAGGGGCTTAGTCTCCAGTAAGTGTCTGGCTGACAGTTAATAACAGGCCCTAATAGTTTGCTTACATGTCCAAGCTTGTGTGCTGCCAGTGTGTGCATTAATTCAGAAGGCCTTCCTAACGATTCCAGTGACTTTTGAAACATGCTTCCATAAAATGATCGTTACCTTCTTTAAGTTTTAACTCAGCTTTTTTTTAAGCTCTTTGTTTTTTGACCTTTTAATATACTTAAAATGGCTTTTTTTTTCTTTTTGGTTATGGGGCTTGAACTTGAACTCAGGGCCTGGGCGGGGCGCTGTTCCTGAGCTATATTGCTTAAGGCTAGTGCTCTACCACTTTGAGCCCCACAGTGCTACCTCTGGTTTTCTAGTAGTTAATTGAAGATAAGAGTTTCATAGACTTTCCTGCTTGGGCTGACTTTGAACAGCAATCCTCTGATCTCAGGTTCTTGAGTAGCTAGAATTATAGGCATGAGGCTTTTTGTTGTTGATGAGGGGCCTGAATTCTGGACCTGGGTACTGTCCCTTAGCTCTTCAGCTCAAGGCTAGCGCTCTACTTCTTGAGCCACAGCACCACTTCAGCCTTTTCTGTTTATGTGGTGCTGAGGAATCGAACCCAGGGCCTGCCTCATGCATGCAGGGCAAGCGCTTTACCACTGAGCCACCTTCCCAGTCCTATATAGCTTTTTTATGATAAGGAAAATACTCAAAATTTGGAAGATAATTAAAAATAGTAAAAAAAAAAAATCATTGAGATGATGTCTGTTAATGTTGGGTGTAATATGAGGTTTTTCCATGTAGGATATTCTTTTTAATCTTCATTTGGAGCAGGTGAAATTATTCTGTCTGTAGAACTTCATATTCTTTTTTTCTTTAATATGAATTAGATGTCTATGAACATAAACATTAGATATGAACATAAACATCTAATGTTTATGTTCATAGACATCTAATTCTGGCCATAGTTTTTCTTACTAAACTTTTCTTACTCTTCTGAAGTGAGGGCACAGGTTAAGATTTTTTTTTTTTTATTGTGAAAATACCGTACAGAGGGGTTACAATTACATAAGCAAGGTAATGAGTACTTTTTTTTTTTTTTTGGTTGTGAGGCTTGAACTCTGGGCTTGGGCGCTGTCCCTGCGCTCTTCAGCTCAAGGTGAGCGCTCTACCACTTACAGCACCACTTCTGGTTTTCTAGTGGTTTATTGGAGATAGGAGTCTCACAGTCTTTCCTGCCTGGGCTGGCTTTGAACTGCAATCCTCAGATCTCAGCCTCCTGAGTAGTTAGGATTACAGGCGTGAGCCGCCGGCTCCCCTCATGAGTACATTTCTTACAAAGCATTATTGCCTCCTCTGTTTCCCATTACCATCCCTTCCATCTCTTCCCCCATCCCCGCACCAAAGTTGTAAGGTTCATTTTCGACATAATGTCCTGTACATCTCATTGTTGCAATGGGTCCACCTGTGTACAGGTTAAGTTTTACAATGTATAGACACAAATTTTCTGTAGAAAAACCACATTTGTACAAATATGGAGGGTTTTTTGGTCTGTCGTGGGGCTTTGACTCTGGGCCTGGGTACTGTCCCCAGCTCTACAGCTCAAGGCTAGCTTGAAGCACAGTGCCACTTCGGTCTTCTGGTGGTTAATTGGAGATAAGAGTGTCATGGATGTTCCTGCGCTGGCTGACTTTGAAACCGTGGTCCTCATATCTTAGCCTTCTGAGTAGTTAGGATTAAAAAGCATGGGCTAACAGCACCCACCCAAAGATGGAAGTTTTTAATAGAGAAATTCCTGTAGTGAGTTGACCTTAACCAGGTTTGTGTTTTGCCTGTTGATGTACTGAAAAAGATTAATAGGACAGAATACATTCATGTAAATGGATGCTATTTATTGATACAGAACAGCTTGTATAACTATGCCTTAACTTCACTTGCAACTTTGAAAGGTTTTTATTATAGCGTGTGACATCGTGGATCAGTACGTTACGCCTGTGTGCTCTGGGGATGTGTGCAGTCTGTGGTAACCTGGGGTCCCCCTTAGTCTACAGCTGCGGATTGCCACGCGTGGCGCGGAGCAGTTGGCAGAAGGGGGGAGGATGGTGTACTCCACGTGCTCGCTGAACCCCATCGAGGATGAAGCAGTCATAGCATCCTTGCTGGAGAAGAGCGAAGGTCAGTGTGCTGAGTTGTGTGCTCCTGCAGACCTTTTCCTAAACATTGGCGTGTGTGCTTCTGGAGTCACAGCCTCTAAAATGAGATGCCCTACTTAAAACAGCCTCCTGCAGTGGGCCCATCATCGTATATTGAATTATTTGGCATGTGGGGGCTTTAAGATACAGTGTTTGTTAGTGATTGCAGGATATACAAAACAAAGTGTTTATCCTCTTAATCATTTGTTAAGTATACAGTTCAACAGAATTAGCTTGATTTATGTTGTTGTACAACCACTGTACATTTCCAGAATTGCTTTGCAAAATTGAAACTGGCCTTATTAAAAAAAGTCTCCATGAGTCCTGAGGACCACCCTCTGTCCTGTCTCTGGGACTCTTAGGACTCTACGCAGGCGCGGTCATGTTCTGTGATTAGCCTGTTGTGGGTCATTGTGTTGTAATTTGTCAGAGTTCAGAGGAAGCTACTCATGGTGATACACAGCTATAAAGCTTTCTCTGGGAAGCAGAGGTGGGAGGTTCGCCATGGAAGCCAATCTGGGCAAGGGTGAGAGACCTTTTTGGAAAAAAACTAAAGCAAAAAGGGATAGGACCATGTCATGTCACCAGATGGTAGAACACCTGCTTAACAAATGTGAGGTTCTTTAAGTTCAAATCCCAATAGCACCAAAAATAAAAACCAAAAAGCCAAACCAAAACAAATGAAGAAGAGAAGATGCAGTGTACATGTAGGGAAATGTCAAGACAAACCCCTATAGTGTATTCATATGCAAAAAAAAATCTCAGTTGATTCATAGGCTCAAAACATAGTGAGTTTTGCTATGATACAGTAATATCAAAGTAAAGAGACAGGTATCCCTGGTTCTGGGTGGGGTTTTCTTGACCTGGAATGAGAGGCCAGGCCTGGTTGTGCATGACAGAAAGTTATGGATGTTGTTTGTCACTTTCATCTCTTGTTGCCTGAGCACTCTATGTCATTGTCCTTGTGTTTGATGCTTGTGGCTGGGACCAGAAGCCAGGCCCTGCCCAGGTAGGAAGGATTCTTCTCACAATAGGGCTTGCCTTCATTTGTGGTTTGTGACCATTTGTGGTTGGCATTCTTTATTTTCTCTTGCAGGTCTTGCAGTTCACTTCATGTCTACCCAGTTCCTCTTTCCTTACACTCGAGCTATTTTCCATTCACATTTCTTTCTTTTTCTTTTTTTTTTCTTTTGTTTTTTCATCAGTCGTGGGACTTGAACTCTGGGCCTGGGCGCTGTCCCTGAGCTCTTCAGCTCAAGGCTAGCACTCTACCACTTGAGCCACAGCACCACTTCTGTTTTTCCGGTGGTTAATTGGAAATAAGAGTCTCACAGATAGATGTTCCTTCCTGGGCTAGCTTTGAACTGTGATCCTCAGATCTCAGCCTCCTGACAGGTGTGAGCCACCAGCGCCCGACTCCATTCACAGTTCTTATTACAGAACTGTCCTCGCGCAGGACAAACCTGTCTTTGTCTGGAGTTGGGTAGTCAGGTTCTTGGCTTCAGCCTTTGAAGGACTAGCCTTAGCAGCAAGACTCCACCTGAGAGTGGAGGAGTCCAAGTTCTGCTTAAGCTGTGGATCTTTTTGGCAATAGGAGGGAACGTTTCTAAAACAGTTGGGGAGGTGGGTGAGTGTCTGGCACACAATGCATCTGTGTAAAGGTCAAGTAAGCAAGAGCCTTGGGGAAGGGAAGCCCAGTGGGGCCAAGTTGCAGCTTTAGCAAGCATGAGGGGTGAGCAGCCACAGAAAAGTTCCATGGCCCTGGAAGGTGCATCCACATCCTGGCTGAGAACCCAGCTCTTCTCAGTGTGGCTTTTTGGTGGCCTTCCTCGCTGTCTGGATTGTTCCTCTGAGCATTTGTGATCTAACTGCTGGTTTTCTGCGTGAATGTTTGAGGATCTTTTTAGACTTCAGATTTTTAGGGTGTAACTGGCTTGATTTGTTCACGTGATTCCTTGCAGCTAGCTGCTGGTATCACTTGCAGACCCTTGGGACAGTAATGTGTTCAAAACTGTGGTCACTGTGGTGTTTTTTTTTTAAATTTTTTAATTTTACTTTTTATTTATTTTTATTTATTTTTTGGTCACTGTGTTTTAAAAGTGTATCTCTGTGTCCTGATGGGAAGTTTTAGCAGAACTTCCTAAAACTTAGTTTCAGTTTGGTTCTGGGTGCTTCTTTGACAAAAGGTCTGAAGACCCAAGTCCTGACAATGTGTCTAGAACAAAGAGTTAGGCCATGTTCTCTGAATCAAGCTGCAGTGTCTCATGCCTGCTGTTGATCCTGCAGAGTAGCATCTGCTTGCATTCTTACTGGAGCTCTCTGGTACCCTTACTGAGCTCTGATTTACATAGCATCCATTCATTTTCAGTTAAGTGTTCAGGTATGTGATTTTTAGAAACCACCAAGTTGAGTACTCTTCAGCCCAGATTTTAGACATTTTGTCCATCTCAAGAAGGTTCTTTGTACCCATTAACATTCACTTCCTGTCCTACTGCAGCCTCAAGCTGCTGCTGACCCACTCTCCCAAACTCAGAGAGTTTGCCTTCTCTAACATCGCCTGGGAATGGAATCATACTGTGTGATATTTTAGTGTCTGGTTTCTTCAACTTTTCCTCTTATTTAATTTTCTGTGTAGGTGCTCTGGAGCTTGCTGATGTATCTGGTGAACTGCCAGGACTGAAGTGGATGCCTGGAGTCACTCAGTGGAAGGTAATCCTGCTACAAAGACTCAGACTTAAATGGGCAAGGACAGCTTGAAAGGCCAAAGAGCCAAGAATAGTAGAAAGCATTGGTGTTTGGATAACAGGCATCAATACCTCATCAGGTTGTGCAACTCAGAATTCATTTGCAAATTATATTTAATGACAGATGGTTTGATTCTACCTGCTTCCCTCTTAATGGGAAGTCATCTGGCCTTCATCCCTTCTGTGGAAACCAGCTTTGGTGTTGGTCTCCCCATTAGCACTGTTCTGCTTTATTTTTTGTGGACTGGGATTCAAAAACAATTTGCTGTGTTAAACTGAGCAGTCTTGAGACTTTTTTAAATCAAGGAAAAGAAACTTGAGTGAAAAGCGTTCCTTTATAGCCGCCGTCCTGGTTTTTGGAATGACAGTATTTGAACTTGGTTGTTTTTAAAGATTGTTTGCTGCTTTCTTTGCGATGACTTCCCGCCCCGCCCTTTGTATGCTTGGGGCGTGCACTGCTCCTGGTGTGCTGAGCGGTGGTGGCTGTGCTCCTTTGCAGGTCATGACAAGAGATGGGCAGTGGTTTGCCGACTGGGACGAGGTCCCCCACAGTCGGCATACCCAAATCCGACCTACCATGTTCCCACCGAAGGACCTGGAGAAGTTACAGGCCATGCACCTAGAGCGGTGGTCAGTTTGTGGGAAGAGCGGGGCTTGGGGAAGAGGGTGGCTGGTCCAGGGGCCATCCCATATGTGGGGCCCTCCTTTCTAGCAGCTGAGATGCCCTCGCTGCCTGTTAGTGGCATAGTGTTTGTAAACGGAATTGGTTAGATCTTTGGAAACATGAATTTTAGGTTTTGTTAGTGTATATTAATTGTGCAAATGGGTTTCCATTTCTGTGGTGCATACAATGTAATCCATTACATTTATCCTATTAACCCTTCTTATCTCTCCTTATCTCTTTTCTTAAGTGCTCTTATCTCTTTTCTTACCTTCTTTGTGTTCAGCCTTAGAATATTACCGCATCATCAGAATACTGGAGGGTTCTTTGTGGCAGTACTGGTCAAAAAATCTTCAATGCCATGGAATAAACGGCAACCAAAGGTAAGGCTTTTTTCAAAAATATAATAGAACTTTTGATGTTTTGTACATTTGAGGCAGAAGTTTAACTTCAGTGGAGGATACACAGAAGTAATAAGGAGGGCTTGGGGTGAGAGGGGAGGGGTTGAGCCCGAGCACGGGGATCTCATCTAAATTTTAAGTTTCTCAAAAACACGCCTTTTTCTCAGTGTTAGGGGAATGCATTCTGTCCACCTCTTTAATCAGTCATTTGATAGCAGTGGAAAAGACATGAAAACTGCTGTGGGACGAGAGGTATGGCCCAAATGGTAGAGCCCTCACCTAGTGTGTACAAGGTCCCCAATCCAGTCTGTAGTGCCCCACTCCCCTGCAAAACTGCTCTTGAGACTAGGAGTGTGGAGATCCTATCTGTGCTGTGTCCTCCTCTCTGCATGTCCCCTCAGCTGGCCACAGGCCATCAGGTCCCAGAAGGACCCATTCATAATGACTGCACACTGCCCACTGGTTCCCCTTGCTGGGGGCCACCACGTGCGGCCTCACAGCTCCACTTACATATGCCTGTGTCTCCCCAAAACTGTTACTGCATGAGTCTCCCTGTAGTGATAGTTGATGTCTTAGTCTCAGTGTGAAAAACGTATGTTTCTTGGAGGGTCGATGCTTGGAAATTAGGACACATGGCATTTCGCCTTAGAAAGGCAGGCGATGTTTCCTCAAGGCTTCAGCATCTTCTGGAGCAGGTGGTCCTGGTTAACCTTATGTCCTGCTCCCTGGTAATGGTGAAGACCCTTCACTTCCTGTTGAACTTCATGGTGTTTGCAGTAGGTTAGGTAGGGCCTCACTTTGCGTCTGCAACTCACACTTGGGAACTTTTTTGGTGGCACTAGGGTTTGAACTCTGAGCCCTGCTCTCTGGCTCTACCAGTTGAGACATGCCTTCAGCCCTTTGGCTGATAGATAGAACCTTGCAGTTTTTGCCCAGGGCTGACCTCTGATATCTATCCTTGTGCCAATGCCTACCTTGCTGTTGCAGCGATAGGTACACACCACGTCAGGCTGGTTAGCTGAGATAGAGGGGCTTACTTTTTCCATTACCTGACTTTGAGTCATGATCCTCCCCAGTTACACTGCCTCCCAAATAGCTGTGACTGTATGCACAACTTACATATGCCTGGTTCAGACTTCCAGTCTAACTCGGGGCAGTTCCAACTCTTTGGAATGAAGCTGTGAGTGCTTAGCACTGTGCTCCTAATAGAAATAGAGTATAAGCCATGTGCATAAGCTGCATGCCCAGTGACTTCAGTTAAAGAAGTGACGTTAGTTGTACTGTTACATTTGACGTAGTAAATGCATAATTTTGTTGATAATCAGTGTTAATGCTGTGTTTTGTGTGTGTGTGTGTGTGTGAGTATGTCTGTGTCCTAGGGCTTTAACTCAAGGTCTGGCTGCTGTCCCTGAACTTCTTGTTGAGGCTTCTTGCTCTCACCATTTGAGCCACAGTCCCACTCCTGCTGGGCTGGCTTTGAATTGTGACCTTGTCATCTCAGCCTCTTGAGTGGCTGTGAGTGTAGGTGTGAGCCAGTAGTGCCCAGCATTAGGACTATGTTTTAACAATAACCTGCCTTTCACTGCTTATATGATGTTTTGGTCCTGAAGTTGAATCCACTGCGCTCTCATGTGCCAGTCGGCACACTCACACAGCCTTGTCACACCTTAGTGTGCTTTTCACAGGATGTAATCTGACCTCTGCACTCGTGGCTTGTTCTGTGCTCGGGGTCCACAGCCAGCCGTGGCAGAGGGTTGGATTGGGCTCTGCAGGGCTCTCTATTGACTTGCACCTGATGCTACCTGGACATTTGGTCGCCTCCCTCCCTGTGTGGTTGGGTTGTAACTTCTGTTTGCCCTAGATGTGTTCTCAGCACAACACAGTGTGCTGTTGGTTGCTCAGCTGTTAAGTCCATTTTTTAGTTAGGCTGAGTTTTAGTTAGCCCTGTGCATGGGTATAGCCTGTGCTGCATGAGGTAGAAGCATGATTAGCTAGTTGAAATCAATGGGAGGCAGGTTAAACAACCAGTTAGTATTGAGGCCACACAGACCCACATGGATAGAATGTGCCTTTTATGTGGCTCCTGAGTATAAGGCTCATTTGAATTGAAGAGGCTGGAATCAAAAGGAGGGTGCACTTTGTCTAGGATGGGGTGGGGGGGTGTTCTGGGAAGCAGCATTGCCAGACCCTCTGCTCTTCCACTTTATGGGGAATTGTTCTGAGTTGAAACTTCAAACAAAGGCACTGATCTTGTAACCGATTTGAAAGGATGCATGATTTTAAAAGTTGTGTGTTTTTGTTTTGCTAGAGATTGATCTCAGGGCCCTGCTGCATGGTAGGGAGGTTTTTAATATTAATAAAGCATTTTGAGTCAGTGTAAATTCTACACAAATGAAACAGCTTATTCTTTCCTGGACAAATCTTTGGGCCCCAGAGATATGTGGAACCATTCGCACTTCTCTCTTACCTTTCATCTCTCCTGTGCTTGGTTTTGGCTCCAGCCTGATCATGTGGGGCTGGTGTTGATAACTGTGTCTCCCATTGTCTCTTACATCAAATGCACATTAAGCATTTTTAAATGAGAACAGGCACCGTATACCACTATCTACAGAGGACCATGTGTTCTGTTCTTTTCATGAGACTGCCCACAACTTCTGTTGTTGTAAAATCAAGTAGAGTTAAAGTGATACCCGTTGACAAAAACATTCTGTTGTGGTCTTACCCATTGTTAGAGGGACATATAGCTGACTTTGTGAATGTGGTGGTTTTGGTATTGGTTCAGCAGCAGACAGTGCATTATTCCTTGCCCCTTTGCCAGGTGCAGGCCAGATCTGCAGAAAACAGAGAAACCTCACAGCCAAGCCCTGCACCTCCCACAGAGGAAAACCTCACAGAGTCCGGTGAGCTGCAGAATCAGCCAGAGACTGGACCTGGGGACGCAGACATCAGCGAGACAGCTGTGAGCAGCTTAGAGAATGAGACCAAGAAAGATGGAGTGTGTGGGTAAGGCGATGGGGGGCCTCACAGTCCCGGGAAATTAAATGGCCCCGGGCCTTTGGGACGGGTTGAGGATGTGGTACACAGGGAACAGCACAAAGGGTGGGCTGCTTGCTGTGTCCTGAGTGCGGGTGAGAAGGGTCCCCGTTAGCTTTGTGTGCAAGGTCCCCGTAGAACCCGTCACACAGCACTGGGTGGGAAAGGATGAGTCTTTTGGGTATTGACTTCTAACCAGGTCTCTGCATTCTCATCCCGTTTTAGTCCTCCTCCATCCAAGAAAATGAAGTTATTTGGATTTAAAGAAGATCCATTTGTATTTATTCCTGAAGATGACCCATTATTTCCACCTATTGAGTAAGGACTAATGCAGCCTCTCTGTTAAAATGGAGCGTAGAAAGAGCAATGTACGACTGTTTACATTTGACTGACAATTAGTTCTGTGCAACTTGCTTTTCCCTCTCTTCTTCCTATACTTTGAACTCAGGGCCTTTTGCTAGACTACCATTTCCAGCTCTGCCTTTTTGCTGGTTATTTTTGAAATGGAATCTGTTGAACATTTCTGCCTGTAGGCTGTGAATCATGAGCCTTTACATCTCAGCCTCCTGATTAGCCAGGATTATAGGTGTGAACTTGTGCAAAGCCTGTTTCTCTTTAACTGTGTTTTAGAGCTGGATGAAATCAAAAGGTTGTTTACTCCAACCTTTCACTTAAAATGAAAGAGGAAAAGAAGATGGAGCTAGAAAACTCTGCTTAACTATAGAGGCCAGTGGCCAAAGCTGCCCTATCTAGTTCTTACCCAGGAACTGAAGAGGAGGTCTGGGTAGGGTTGGCAACTCAGACAAGGATAGAGGAAATGGTCAGGGTAGCGTAAGTGTGCATGTAATCACAGTGGCTGCTCCACTGCTTTTTGGGTGGGTGGAGAGATGGTTTGTTTTTTGTTACTGCTTACATTTGTAAAAGTCTTGCGAGTGTTGGAGGTATCCGGTGTTTCAGGTCCTTGACCCTGGAGTCGCATGGGGAGAGAAGCTATCTCATGGGTGGGGCGGGTCCAGGTGTAATGAATGCTGCAGAACACCTGCAGTTAGAGATGGCGGCTCTGAAAGGGGAGGGCGAGGTGAGGCTTGTGATCCGAAACAGCATGCTTCCTTTTGCAGGAAGTTTTATGCTTTGGATCCTTCATTCCCAAGGATGAATCTGTTAACTCGAACTACAGAAGGGAAGAAGCGGCAGCTCTACATGGTTTCTAAGGAGCTGCGCAACGTGCTGCTGAACAACAGTGAGAAGATGAAGGTAGGCCCTGGCTCCGGCTCGGCTGTGAGCGCCCGTGGGCTGTTGTGCCGCTTCTCTGGGCCTGCCCAGCCAGGGTGGTGGCAGGCCTGCTCTCCCTTGGGCCCTGTGCTCTGTCCTTTCAGACATTGTCTGTACACTTATGCTGTCCAGCCCTTTTCATTCCCTTCCCTCCTTGGCGCACTTAGCATTTTCCCTCACCCGTTGGCTGTGCGGCACGGCACCAAGCCTGCCCTGAGGGTCTGCGTGTCAGGTATGTTTGCGTGACAGTGCTGAGGTCTGATCCCCCTTGTTCCCTCTCCCCTTTCCAGGGTTGTCAGGGCCACGTGACATGGTGGGTGATAGCGTCTGCTGACCTGTTGTATTTTTGAAGTATTGGGTCTTTTCTCTTCTGGTCGTGTCTGGTGCCAGGAGGATGTGCCTGCAGTTTGCACCTGGCGGTCAGGCCCTGCGGTGCGGTGGCCTTCCTCTTTTCTCTCCCTGCTGTTGCTGTGCCATCCAGCCTAGTTTGCCCCCTTTCAGTACCAGCGGAACTTGTTCTGGTGGTTCTCCAGACGTCGTGTGTTTCATCTTGTTTTCTTCTTGCAGGTTATTAACACGGGGATAAAGGTGTGGTGTCGAAATAACAATGGTGAAGAGTTTGACTGTGCCTTCCGGTTGGCACAGGAGGTAATTTGGGAAGACTTGAGGTGCTCAAGTGTGGGTTAGTAGGAAGCAGGGGCGAGTGAAGGGGCTCTCCATCCAGCTCTCGGCCTGCAGGCTGCTGCAGCTGTGGGATCTGTGCAGGCTATTGAGCTCCTCTGGGTGTGGCGCTGGGCTGGAGGGCGGGCTGTGGTGAGGGCCCCCCACAAGGAGAGCCAGATCTGGGCAGGAGGGGCTGCTTTGATTGTCAGGGATGAAATCGCAGTCATCTTCCTGTTCTTACAGGGAATATATACATTGTATCCATTCATTAATTCGAGAATTATAACTATATCAATGGAAGATGTCAAGATATTGTTGACCCAGGAAAACCCTTTTTTTAGAAAACTTAGCAGTGAGACCTACAGTCAAGCCAAGGACCTAAGTAAGTAGTTGAACTGTATAAAGGCATAACCTGGTGTGGGTGTGTTTTCTTTTGGAGGTGTTTTTCTGACCCAAATATTTCATTGCTATTAGCTGCTCCATACCTGTGCATTCCACATTCTTAGATCCAGCCAAGCATGAATTTAAAATGTTCAAGGAAAGAATGATTGTCAGTACTCTCGAAAGTACAGTGTAACCACAGTTCACGTGGTAATCTAGAGGTGAGGAGGAGCTCCAGGTCAGTGCTGTGCTGTCCTATATGGAGGGCATGCACATCCTCGAACCTGTGCCGCAGTGCGCACCGAGGGGCGGCTGCATGGTGTACCAGTCACACAGCCAGTTACACCAGAGGGGCTCTGTAGCCACCTCCTGGAATGCGGGGAGGATTAAAGGCCTCGTTGAAGGCTTCCTCTGCGATGCTGGCCCAGAAACCTCTGGTGCCACCCAGCATCCCTGTGTCTAGGTAACAGGTAGCCCCGGTGGAGACAGGTCTCAGGAACTCAGTCTCAGCCGTGGAGGGCACAGGAGACCAACTCACAAGGGAGGATTCACTTGAGCTTTTGGCCAGCTTTGTTAGAGTGGTGGACAGACACCCTTCCACCAGATGTTCTGGTCACCAGTTGAAATGCGAGGGTGTGTCATTGGTTTTATGTGTCATAAGTTTAGTCGTTAGGACTCTGGTGACAATTTTACCCTTAATATATAATCTTGCTGAGCTGTTGTGGTTTGTCTTTGTTCTCGTTCGTGTTCATTTTTGCAGTTGGTTATTGCATGTGTCTAGCTCATTGCGGTGGAAGCTGCACAATCAGACCTTTCCAGTCTAGTCCTTTCTCTTACTCTGGTAGCCACAACCTGCAGAGCGCAGAAAACCAAACCCTCTTTTAAAGAGTCTAGCATCTCCTTGTGCAAGAACCACCATTGAAAGGAGAGATTAGTTTGAAGGATAAGGAGCTATGTATACCTGTCTTTTTATTAAATCTTGCATTAGGGATTACATTGAGGGCTGGGAAGGTGGCTCAGTGGTAGAGCGCTTGCCTTGCATGCCTGAGGCCCTGGGTTCGATTCCTCAGCACCACAGAAGCAAAAAGAAAAAAGCTGGAAGTGGCACTGTGGCTCAAGTGGTAGAGTGCTAGCCTTGAGCTGAAGAGCTGAGGGACAGTGACCAGGCCCAGAGTTCAGGCCCCATGACCGGATCCCCCCAAAAACAAAAGGGGGATTACATTGATAACTTTTTTTTTTTTTTGCCAGTCCTGGGACTTGAACTAAGGGCTTGGGCGCTGTCCCTGAGCCTCTTTGTGCTCAAATCTAGTATTCTACCACTTGAGCCACTGCACCATTTCTGGCTTTTTCTGAATAGTTTGTTCGAGATGAGAGCCTCATGGACTTCTGCCCAGGCTGGCTTAAACCTCGATCCTCAGATGTCTTCCTCCCGAGTAGCTAGGTTTACAGGTGTGAGCCACTTTTTGATGACTGTTACTTACCATTTTATATCTGTCTGGCAGCTGGAGGCTTAGTTTATTTCATGTTGAATTTGGAGGATTGTCCAGTGGTTTTATCCCTGGCCTCCTAAGCGGTCTGGTTAACAGCCCCTAGTTGTGGTAGGTTGTCCATGGCGTTTGCCTCAGGCCTCTGCCTGGAGATGTTGCTCATCCCTTGGGCTCACTTCCTGTTTGGATCCCTGACATAAAACACGACATTCATGGGGATGGGAAGGTGGTAGAGCGCTTGCCTTGCATGCATGAGGCCCTGGGTTCGATTCCTCAGTACCACATAAGCAAAAAGAAAAGGCCAGAAGTGGCGCTGTGGATCAAGTGGTAGAGCACTAGCCTTGAGTTGAAGAGCTGAGGGACGGCGCCCAGGCCCAGAGTTCAGACCCCCCCAAAAAAACAAAAAAACAAGACATTCGTTCTCTTTATTGAAAACAGCACATCCTGTGCCCGGCCCTTGTGTCCAATGGTTGAAATACTTGACAGATTGTCCCTTTCTCTTCCAGCCAAAGGAAGTGTTGTGCTGAAATACGAGCCGGATTCTGCGTAAGTTGTCCACCCTTGCTAATTTGCTGTGCTGTGTCCTGTCCTTGTGGGTGAGCAGATTGTTGGTGCTGGAAACCTTCCTGACCCATCAGAGCCTCTGAAGAATGGTCCCCTAAAACTAGGCTTGTGAAAAGTCCACACCTAACCTATCGTTGTATATCATTATAAAAACAGTTTTTGTCGCGCAGCCAGTTCAGGCAAATGGGTTTGTATTTGTGCAGAATAAAATGTACAGTTGTTGCTTGCTGATGCTAATTTTGGACAGTATTGAGCAGTCACCTGACAGGAGGTTCATGGTGAACTCTGTCACTGATGCAGTTGATGTGCGTGTGATCTGTTCCACATCGAGTGTTGAGCCAGGGCAGGGCAGGGCAGGGCTGAGGAAGCAGAAGCCGAGTACTGGAGCTCAAATCCGCAGTGGCCATCGGCCCACTGTTCTGCTGTTCACAAGTATTGCTTGGGTCACATGGAAGGATTTAACGGAAGAGGCAGTACTTGGCATATTGGCAACCAGGACCAAGTCAGGTCGCTTTCTTGGAGCTCCTCAGCTAGCCAGTGGGGCAGGATCAGGCCTCAGCTCTAGCAGCCCAATTGCCTCCTCGTAGAGTAAAAAGTACCATTTGTGGGCTGGGAAGGTGGCTCAGTGGTAGAGCGCTTGCCTTGCATGCCTGAGGCCCTGGGTTCCATTCCTCAGCACCACATAAGCAGAAAAAGCTGGAAGTGGCGCTGTGGCTCAAGTGGTAGAGCGCTTGCCTTGAGCTGAAGAGCTAAGGGACAACGCCCAGGCCCAGTTTACACCACAACCGACCAAAAAAAAAAAAAAAGTCATTTGTGAAAGGGGAAGTGCAAGTGGGGGCTGGACTGAGCTGGGCCTGGGAGCCTGCCAGTGCCAGGAGTTCGTGTTAGAGCAGAGATCCGCAGGGGAGAGGACCAGGGGCGCTGCAGCCGGCATCAAGCCTGAGCGTGCACTGTGGGGTCTGGAGGGCTGGGGTGGAGAACAGTGAAGAGGCCCGCGGGGAGGTGGGGCAGCCGCCAGAGGCTGGACGTTGGTAGATGCCCCAGTGGGGTGTGTTGGGGTGGGCCGTGTGAACTCCTGCCGGTGGGTTGTGGGAGTGGAGCTGAGCTGCTGCTGTTCCCTGAAATAGGAATTGAAATGCTGGAGTGTGCCCAGAGCGGGCCGGGCTGGGCAGCTGGGGGGAGGTGATAGCCCCCACGCCAGCCCCTGGGCGAGGACGACTCCACAGTGGAGGTGGGAATGGGGTTTTCGCGAGTTTGCCTGTAGGAGTGGGAAGTCAGTAAAGACTGCAGGAGCCCAGGAACCAGGCCGTGTCCTAAGGTGGGCCCGGAGACACATCACCGCGCAGGCCGGGGCGAGCGGCCCCCTCCACCGAGCCACGGCCTACCCGTGACACGCTTGGTGAGCTGCGAGGACACCGGAAGAAGTGGCCTTGTTCAGGGGACACGGTGTCCCAGGTTAGGACACAGGTGTGGAATAGCAGCACTGCTGAGTGCGGTGTGCAGGTGTGGAGTCGCACACGCTAATGCTAGGATCCCCCAGTAGTTTGGGGTCGTGAGCGTGCCTGTCAGCCGTCTGCAGACAGCAGTGAGCGCGCTCCCCGCTCACCTGCTTGTCTTGTTTGCAGGAGTCCGGACGCCCTTCAGTGCCCCATCGTGCTGTGCGGCTGGCGGGGAAAAGCCTCCATTCGGACTTTCGTGCCCAAGAACGAGCGGCTGCATTACCTGCGGATGATGGGGCTGGAGGTGCTGGGAGAGAAGAAGAAGGAGGGGCTCATTCTCACGGGGGAGAACGCGGCCGAGCCTGGGCAGACGGGGGCCCAGGAGAGCGCCGAGCCCCGAGCAGAGGCTGACGCCCCGGACAGCACCCCAGGCGGTGACTCAGCCGCAGCCGAGCCTCCCCGGTGAGGACTGGCACGCCGAGCCCGCCGCTTCCCTTGGTGTTGGAAACCGAGTCCAGAGCCACCTCTGACTGTAAAGCGTACTTCTAAAGCCTGCAGGCGGGTGTGCGGGGAGGAGCTGTGCGGCTCTTACCGCGCTGATGACAGAGGAAGATTTGTGACATCTGGAGTGGGGCTGGGTCCCGTGGCCCTTTGGGGGCAGAAAGCTGCTCTGCTGGGTTCGGGTCCCTGTGTCTGTGTTGTCTTTAAGATGACCGCTGTGGGGGGGCGTTCCCAGCTCCTGGTACCGGGCGCCGCTGTCACCTTCGCAATGCTGTGGAGTGGCACGCTAGCCATGCACCGTGCGTCTGGGGCCTCGGGTGACTTTGTGCCTTTTGTAATGGAGGGTGGAGTAAACTTCCTTGGGTTTGCACTCTGTCGGGAACTGTGACGCAGGCCGTGGAAGCTTTGTGCTTTTCTTCAGGGGTGCTCCTGACTGGAGTGGCCATCCTTGGGTGTCTCAATAAAGAGTGTTAATGATTGGGTGTCTCATTTGGTTCTAGGAAGCAGAAAGACTGAACAGAAGTGGCAAGATGGAAGCCATGCGTGTCTTTGCTGGAACAAGGACCTGTCATTAGGGGCTGCTGGCCTTGTCCCTCAGAGTGGGGTGATAGTGTCCCAGGCGGGCACGGCAGAAGTGGAGCTGGGCAGCCCTGGCCCTTCTGGATTCGGTCTGCCCTGACAGCTTAGCATGAGCAGGATTTCCAAGTTTGAAAATGCAGACGTAGAAAAGGGCGAAGGGACTTCGTGTCCCAGCGCCCAGCTTCAGCCTTGGCCGTCCAGTCTGCCCTGACCCTGTATTCCTCCCCGCACCGCATTCCTGTTGTGCATGCTGGCCGTTCCCAGGGGAAGCTTCTCGGCTAACGTCCAACTACAAGCAGAGCAGTGTCACTGTCCCCAACAACCTCAGACTACAAGCTGACAGCTGAAGATTTGCTGTTGGCCTGTTTTCACTGGTATGTGGCCAGGGCACAGTGCAGTGAGTAGTTGTTTGCTGAGGTTGTAGCGGTGCTTTCAAACTGAGCAATATCCTTCGCTTAGGATCCCCAGTTAGTGTGTGTATGCAAATTTGACCAATTAGGTTATTCCTAAGATATTTGCGACCATCAGAATGACCACTTTTTATATTTAATAAACCAAAAGTCGGATTTACTTTTCCAAATGGATTTTGGTCAAATAGTATTTTTCCAGCAACAAGATCTCCCAAGTGTGGCGTTGGTGGCTCACACCTGTCATCCTAACTCTGCAGGAGGCTTGTATCTGAGGATTGCAGCACAAAGCCAGCTCGAGCAGGAAAGTCTGAGATTCTTAGCTCCAATTAATTACCAAAAGGCAGGAAGTGGCACTATGGCTCAAAGTGGTAGAATCTTATCCTTGAGCAAAAAAGCTCAGGGATAGTGCCGAGGCCCTGAGTTCAGGTCCTAGGACTGGCACCAAAAAAAAGAGATGAGAAACAAAGATTTCCAAATATTAAAGATGAGGAGTCCAGATGAGCAGAACGTTTCCTGCGGTGCTGCTCTGTATGTGTATGTGTGTGTGTCAATGTGTGTGCCGCTGTGCCGTGTGCTATGTGTGTGTGCTGTGCCGCAGAACCGCATGGACAGATGGAGCTGTGGAGCAGTGTGCTGCGCTGGGGCCGGCTCTGTGAGGAAGCCTGGCCAGGCACGAAGCCATGGAGCAAAACATTTGTCCAGTCGAGGCCAGCCATCATTTGAAAGTTTATTCTGAGAAGTCTCAGAAGCAAATGCTTGGTAGGTTCTCAAAATGGAAGGAGGGAGGGAAACTACGGCGGAAGCCTGCAGGAGCATACTAAACCTGTTTTCACAGCAATCCACTGGAAGGCATGCAAGGAATGAAAACAGCCGGTGAGTGCAAGTTCCCAGCATTGTTCCCTGAGGAATCCTAGCCACTGGAGTAGTCAGGTCAGGTCCCACGTGGGTGACAGTGCCCCGCCAGGCGTCTCCTGTCCACCAGTTGAGCCCGAGTAGCTCATTTCAGCGTGGAATATGCTCTGCGCCACTCACGCAGCTTGCTGGAACCAGGGCCACACCCTGGAGCTGATGCTCTGCAGAAACTCATCTCCCAGGTCTGCAGGCCGCGTCTGGGACAAGAGCTGTGTCAGACTCCGAGTCCAGTTGGCAGATGGTGGCTGTGGCTGCGGCTGTGTCCTGTGTCAGCAGGCTGGAGCCTCCCGGACTCATTCCTAGGGCCCCGCCCTCATCTTCTTACTACCCGATGGGTTGGAATTCAGGGCTGCTAGCTTGCTAAGCAGCCACCGGACTGCTTGAGCTGTGCCCCAGCTCCTTTTTTAGGTGGACTCCATGCTGTTTCCATGGAGTTGGCATGGACTCTTTCCCTACACTCCTTTGCGGTTTTCGGCCCCGTCACGTGCTGGCCCTTGGCACCTCGCGGGCGGGAGTGAAGAGGCGCATGTTGATTAAAGCTCTCTGGCCATTTGACGACTCCTGTCCAGTTAAAAGCGCTCACACCCTTGAGTTTAGACGTTGTGCTTCCAGGAAGTGAGCAGCACTTCCTTTGATAAATGTGAGCAGGCAGATACAGAAAGTATTCACTACAGCCTTGGAAAAGGAGGCCTGGAAATCACCTGCCACTAGAGAATGGATTCAATCAGGTGTGAGGTATGATGACGCATGCATGTACTCTTAGCTATGTGGGAGGTGCAGGCAGGGGCTTGTGGCCTGAGCAAGTCTGGGTTAGAAAAAACAAAGTGCCAACCCTATGTGAAAAAGAAACTAAAGCCCACAGGTCTGGGAGCATGGCTCAAGTGGTAGAGTGCTTGCCCAGAAAGTATAAGGCCCAAAGTTCAAACCCCAGTACTCTCCCAAGCATAGCAATTAGGTATCCACAAAATGGAACAGCCATACTATGAAACCATGGAAGAGTGAGGCCACCCTGTAATTCCTAACTTGTGTCTAGAATCGGTGTCAGTAAGTGCCAACAGGCATGGTGCACCTTGCTGCAGAACACCAGCAGTGACCCCGCCCACTCCAGGTCCCCAGGGGGACCGGCCCGGCTCTCCCAGTGCTGGTTTCTGGGGAGGAGGGTACACGTGGGGCGCAGGATACATCACATGCTTTTCAGTGCCGTGCCGTGCCTGTGTCTTGCTTTTTTAAAAAAGCTCAGAGTACTTAAAATGATAGATTCATGAGGCTAAACAAGTCAGGTGGTCAGAAGGAAGGCACATGAGCTCCCGTCAAAGACAGCTTGGGGGCTAGGCGACAGGTCCTCAAGGTGGGAAAGGAGATGTCTGCCTGCCCGTGGCAGGCGCTGCCTCTGCGTGCAGCTGTGCAGGACAGCCTGCCGGGTGCCTGGGGCAAGGGCGTGCTGTGTCTTCCACAGCCCGGGCTTAGCCCAGCTCGCCTGCACCATCATGGTGTGCGGCTGCTCGGGGCTTCAGCCAGCACCGGGGGAAAAGCTGCCCCAGCGAAGGCGATGCCCTGGACCTCATGAAGATGACGCCCCTACCTCATGGGTCCAACACCCAGGACCAGCGTGTGTGATGGCCGGCGGACCCTCTCCTGTGTGGCAGAGGGCAGTTTGGCCTTCCGCTAGGGCTGAGTGAAATGCGCACAGGACCAACTGCTTGCTGCTGCCCGGATGACATGGGTGGTAGAGTCTGTCTGTTTTTTTTCTTCCAGCCCCCTCCTCCCATTCCTCTGCACCCCCAGAAGCCCTGCTATAGGGAGCCCCAACAGCAGAGACCCCTCACAGGGATCCTCTGGACTGTGAAGGTACAGAGACAGATGCGTGGACAAACACTGCAGGCACTGGCTGCCATGCGATTCTAGACACTGCTTCGGAAGGCAGCATTTGCCCCGTGGAACCATGGGAATAAGAGCTTGGGAGTGATGGGGACCATCTTGGTTTGACGTCAAGTAAGTCGTAAAAAAGCTGAAAGGGAGTGGAAATACAAGGATCTGCTTCTGTGACCACGGGGGTCCGCATCTCCCAAGCCCCGCTTGCCTGCCCCTTGTGTGGTGGTGAGGAACTGCGGGGAGGGGACAGCACTGGGTGGGCAGCGTGGGCCACACGGCCCTCCTGTCCCACACTGGAGCGGCCCTTCCCGAGGCCTTGCCCCTGCTGGGTGAAATGGCAAGCGCCCGTCCGTGGATTTTCCTGCAGAACTTCTCCGCGTGGCCAGAAGGGCAGAGCTAGTCCAGCAGGCACCGTGGGCGAGGCGCCTAGAATCAGTGTCCTATAGGTTGAGGTTAGTGGTCAGGTTGGGCTTTCTG
The DNA here is from genome assembly GCF_024711535.1 of Dipodomys merriami. Classification (NCBI taxonomy): domain Eukaryota; kingdom Metazoa; phylum Chordata; class Mammalia; order Rodentia; family Heteromyidae; genus Dipodomys; species Dipodomys merriami. The sequence goes on along the minus strand of NW_027204715.1, from coordinate 4,080,242 downwards.
TAGTTGGCTCTAAGATGGAAGCAATCTGTTACTTCTCCAGCCTGGGGCCCGGGAGGGCAGCTGAGCTTCCTGGGTCAGGACCTGCCCCTTGGCTCCTGGTCCCTGGCCATTCACTGCTGCAAGTGTGGCCAGAGGGCTCCAGCCCCTGTCAGTAGGGTCACGGTCAGGGGCAGGGTGACGGAGTGCTAGAGTTCAGTCTTGGGAGTTCATGGCACAGGTTGGCAGGTGCAGTAACCTGTTGTCCGCATCCCCGCCCCGGCCTCTAGGAGTCTAGGCCTATTACCCAGGGTGGGAGTGGAGCTTCACCCGCTAAGTCTTCGGAGACTCCCCATCACCCACCAAGATGCCAAGATGGTGCCCATTGGACCCAGTGGCCATGTTTCAGAAGGACCTCCTACAGAGATCCTGCTGTGTCCCCTATCTCCTCAGAGCGGAGCCCTGCCAACCCTGGGGCTCAGGTAAACCTCTCAAAGCTCATGGAGACCCCAATGGGGGGAATCCCAGGACACAGCCCCCTTCCCCAGCCATCCTCTGGAGCTAGACATATTAGCCGGACATATTGGCCTTGGTGGATGGGTAGTGGGCCCCAGTGTCCAGCTCACAGCAAGGCAGTGGATCTCCACCAGAGGGTGACCTGGCCTCTGTGCCTTTGATCATTGCTGGATAAAGTTTGACCCAACCCAGTGAGCCAAGGCCACGGGTACAGGGACGGCCAGGAGCTGTGGCTCACACCTGTAACCTAGCTACTCAGGAGGCTGAGATCTGAGGACTGGACAGGAAAGGCTGTACGATCCCTAATTCCAGTGAACCAAAAAAAGCTAGAAATGGAGCTGAGGCTCGAGCAGTAGCATGCTAGCCTTGAGTAAAGATGCTGAAGGACAGCACTGTGACCCTGGGTTCAAGCCCCAGCCCTTCACCACTTTAAGGAGGAGGGGATGAGCGTCGGGTGGTGAGCCCCTTCCCACCCAGGGTTCTGTCTGAGGCGAGGGCTCTGATCCACAAGTGGCCGGCCAGATCTGATGCCCTCACCAGCCCCTGGAGTTGCACTCCGCTCCTGGGGGGGAGGGGCGAGCTCCCAGCTCTAGGCCCAGCCCCCTTCAGTGAGGCCAGCTGTAGCCCAGCCCAAGTCGTCCCCTGCCGGCCTTCCCCCATCGCTCCTACTAGGATGAGCTGAGGGCCCTTGACAAGGCCCTGGGCGACGCAGGAGAGGCCAGGCACGGGGCTGGGCACACGGTCGGAGGTCCCATGACTCCCGGGTGGCACCCTGCGCCAGCTGCTCCTCCACGTGCCCACAGCCTCCAGAGGACAGACAGACCGATTAGCAGAATGGCTGCTCTGGCTGCCTGGAATTATTTGCTTGACCCACTTTGATGTCTTTCAAGTCCCAGCAACAGCTGGAAGCAGATTATTAAGCCTCAAACACAGACTAATTGAAAACCACCAGGGGCCCCTTTCCCAGAGAAAGAGCGTCCCCCCCTCCCCTTCCCCCCCCCCCCCCCCCGTGGGGCATTCCCATCAACTGCGGCTCGTCAATCGGCAGCCCTAGGTCTTCAAACCAGGCTGAGCCCGCCAGAAAAGACTTGGTTCGATTCCTTCTTCCTTCTTCCCTCCGGGGGTGGGGGGGTTGTGGGGGTTGTGGGGTGAGGGTCTGCTGAACTGCTGTCACCTGATTCTTTCAGGATGGCTCAGATCCAGGAAGACTGCTCCGATCCCGAGAGGTGTGCTGGGTAAAACCCAGAGGCGGCTGGCAGCGAAGACCCCATGCCTGCCCGCGTCACACTGTCTGTGGCCAGCACCAGCTCCGGGGAGGGGGGGATGACGTCACACTGTCTGTGGCCAGCACCAGCTCCAGGGAGGGGGGGATGACGTCACACTGTCTGTGGCCAGCTCCGGGGAGGGGGGGATGACGTCACACTGTCTGTGGCCAGCACCAGCTCCGGGGAGGGGGGGATGACGTCACACTGTCTGTGGCCAGCACCAGCTCTGGGGAGGAGGGGATGATGTCACACTGTCTGTGGCCAGCTCCAGCTCCGGGGAGGAGGGGATGACGTCACACTGTCTGTGGCCAGCTCCGGGCAGGAGATGACGTCACACTGTCTGTGGCCAGCACCAGCTCCGGGCAGGAGATGACGTCACACTGTCTGTGGCCAGCACCAGCTCCGGGCAGGAGATGACGTCACACTGTCTGTGGCCAGCACCAGCTCCGGGGAGGAGGGGATGACGTCACACTGTCTGTGGCTAGCTCTGGGGAGGGGGGGATGATGTCACACTGTCTGTGGCCAGCTCCGGGCAGGAGATGACGTCACACTGTCTGTGGCCAGCACTAGCTCTGGGGAGGAGGGGATGATGTCACACTGTCTGTGGCCAGCACCAGCTCCGGGGAGGGGGGGATGACGTCACACTGTCTGTGGCCAGCTCCGGGGAGGAGATGACATCACACTGTCTGTGGCCAGCTCCGGGGAGGGGGGGATGACGTCACACTGTCTGTGGCCAGCACCAGCTCTGGGGAGGGGGGGATGATGTCACACTGTCTGTGGCCAGCTCCGGGGAGGGGATGATGTCACACTGTCTGTGGCCAGCACCAGCTCTGGGGAGGGGATGACGTCACACTGTCTGTGGCCAGCACCAGCTCCGGGGAGGAGATGACGTCACACTGTCTGTGGCCAGCACCAGCTCTGGGGAGGGGATGACGTCACACTGTCTGTGGCCAGCACCAGCTCTGGGGAGGGGATGACGTCACACTGTCTGTGGCCAGCTCCGGGGAGGATGACGTCACACTGTCTGTGGCCAGCACCAGCTCCGGGGAGGGGGGGATGACGTCACACTGTCTGTGGCCAGCACCAGCTCTGGGGAGGAGGGGATGACGTCACACTGTCTGTGGCCAGCTCCGGGGAGGATGACGTCACACTGTCTGTGGCCAGCACCAGCTCCGGGGAGGGGGGGATTGACACCACGCTGGCGTTAGGTCACTCAGCGGCTGATCTTGAATTAAACAGGAATGAGACTGTCCCGGTGGGCCAGCGCTTGTCAGGTGAGTGCTTGAAAGGGATCTGGCCTTTCCTGGAGCTAGACAAGGGAGTGGGTATGGAGGGGCGCCAGGACACAGGCCTGGGGGCCTCTAGAGGCCAAGAGTGGACCCCAGACAGCAGCCAGCAGGCAACTCAGTCCTACGGAATTCTGCCAACAGCCCAGAGGAGCTCAGGACAGGATCTGCCCCAGGGGAGCGTCCGGCCGGGCACCTGCCTGATGAGGCTCAAACTCCAAGGACCTAGATCATCGCACACAAGTTTTCTTGGTTTATTCATTTTGTTTACAGACGTATACATGATCTAAACATTACCGCCTTCATCATTTTGCAGTTCAGTGGCATTAGTCCATTCAAGGTGTGTAGTTATTGTTCTGTCCTTCTCCAGAAGGCTTTCATCATCCCAGACTGAAACTATGGGAAACAAAAATCCCCTGTGCTTTCTGAGGGTGGCTCAAGTCACTTAGTATGAAATACCCAAAGCTCATCCCTGTGCCAGAGCTTACTTCCTTTTCATGGCTGTCTAATATGCCATTGTAGGGCTGCACCATCTTGCATTTGTGCATTCCTGCACAGATGGTCATTTTGTTCCTTGCCTCCATTTTGCTGTTGAGGTTAATGTCGTGATCACATCGTTCTACTTGCCTCCTCCCCTTGGCTGAGAAATCTGTTTTGTAATTTATCACACCAGGTTCTCAGAGGAAATCACCACTGCTGCTCACCTCGTCGGTGCCCCATGGTTATAACACCACAGCCAGCAGGGCCGAGGAAGGCAAGGCTGAAGGGGCTGGCCCAGAGGTGGCAGGTGACACCCAGGGGTGACGCCCCCTCCGCTGTCGGGTGGAACTCACAAACGGTGCTCTGCACCCACCTGTCTGTCCTGCCCTCCACCAGATGCTGTGTCCCCGTAGCCATGTGGCTTCCCTGCATCCTCAAAGCCAAGATGGAGTCCAGCCTTCGCCATGACCTGCCACAAAGGAGGGGGCTGGTGAGCCTTCCCAGTGACTCACAGACAGCCTGAGGTGGCCGGCAGATCCCGCGTGCGCAGAACGCCTCGCGGGGAAACAGGCGGACAAGTACGTGCGCTTGTCTCCTACCGAGAGGATGCACATTGATAACATCAGTTCTTTGAGCGCTGGGCTAGATGCTCCGATGGCTGGACAACGTGTGGGGCCATTTGTGTTTCATTGTGTAGCGCCGGGAGGGGGCTGAACTCACGCGGGGCCTCACGCATGCCAGGCACGCTCTCTGCCAGCTCTTTGGTTCTTGTTTCTATTTCTCTCCATCTTTGAGATGGGGATCTCATGCTCTCTGTCCCTGGGTGAGATCCTCTTGCTTCCATTTCACCAGTAGCAGAGACTCCAGCCATGCACTGCAGTGCCCGGTGCAAGATGAATTTGGGGATAACAGAGCTGGAGTTCACACGCGTGAACACGGAGACATTCTTACGTGCCCTCCGTGGGGACTCCCTGGAGGAATCGATGTCTGTGTCTAGGGAAGGGGAGACCCCAGACCTAGGGCAAGCTAGGGGGGCAGAGACGTGGCATCCTTCCCAAAAGTAGCGACGGGCAGCGATCCTGTTGTAGGGCCGGGCTCCTGAGGGCCGCTCGTGAGGGGACCTTCTGAAACTCTGTGACAGCGCTTCCGGTGGAGGCCTTGGGCCCCGGGCAGGGTGTGACCTGCTCCACCTGACCTTCCAGGAGTCTAACCCCTCCACCTCTGAGAAGCTAGGGATTGATCTCCCATCAACAGCTGAGGATGTGAGCTTTTCTGTTTTTTCCCCTCAAAGCTGGTGCTCTTACCCCTGGAGCCACACCCCCACTTCTGGCTTTTTGCTGGTTAGGTGGAGATAAGAGTTTCTTGAAACTGTCTTCCCAGACTGGTTTTGAACCTTAAGTCTCAGATAGCCTCCTGAATAGCAGGGTGACAGGCGTGAGCCAGCAGCATGGGCAGCAGACACATTCTAATACACATTTGTTGAAATGTTGCCATGCAACAGGCCCTTGACTTGGAATTTCATTCCTGAGGATGTGCGCCAGGGTGTTCTGCTCCTGTTCAGCCATGACAAGGCTTGGGGAGGCGGGTGGATGTGGTGCAGATGGTCAAGTTGTCATGGCTGGACGCTGAGTCACTCCACAAGGGCCCAGCCCTGGCCCCGAGCTCTGGGGAGGCAGAGTAGCCGGGAGAAGGAGCTGAATTCCAGTGGTTAACATCTGTGAGTGCTTCACACAATGCCCCCCGCACCCCCAATCTTGGAGACCAGTGAACAAAATTTCCTGAGCCAAAGTAGCTTCCATAAAACAAGCAATCCCGTAACAGCCTCGTATTGTATTTTCAACTTATGTTCTTCCTGATTGCATAAGAAATGCCAGTGCATGGTAAAGAGGTGAGGACAGCACCCACAAAAGCAAATTGAAATGCTTCTTATTTTCATACTTGCATACGCAAATCATAACTGTATATATTTATGGGGTACAGGATAAAGCTAGCACGCACGTATTACATTGTGGAATGATTCACTGGAGCTAATTAGCAGATCTATAACCTTGAATACTTAGAGTATTCCTTCACATTAGGGTGCTTAACCTTTTTAGGGATTTTGAATTAGATAGTGCGATATCGTTAACCACTGTCACTTTGCTGTTTCTCCTTTCACATACTTTGTATCTTTTACACAATTTCTGTCAAAGCATGCGCCTGTTGCTTATGTCTCCTAAAACATTACAAACTGTACCAGCCACTACAGTTTTCTAACTTACAGAGACAGGAGCCAGGACAACAGTACATTCTCTGTGTAACCCTTTTTGTGCTGGGTAGATTCTGTCGACCAAGGGAATGCCACTTAATTATAGCTTCTGGTGGAGTCTGTGCACCGCGAGCAGCTCACTGCGAACACACCGCTGTCCATCCGTGGCCTAGAGGGCTGCCTTCTCTTTCCAGCCTGTGCTTGGAGGCTTACACACCCCATAATTGTGCCAAGTCTGAGAAGTCTCCCCAATACACCAGCAGTGGCAAATATCCTCGTCTAGAATGGCAGCAAATGGGAAGGGAACCTCTAGATTCCAATCACCCAAGGCCTTTGGTAACCCCAGATGCCAGTGGCATTGCTCCAGGAGTGAACAAGGGGACGGCTGAAGGGCAACCTCTGGACAGCTCCATTCTCTCCCCCCACCCCCCACCCCCCAGGGATAGCACTCTTCCTCTGTGCTGCTCCTGGCTTAGACAGAGTCCACACGGACCCACCAGGAGGCCATCAAAAACAACTTTGTTATTGGTTGGAGCTGAGAATCTCGTCTTTCCGGTGTGGGTCGGCCTTGAACCTCCATCCTTAGATCTCAGCCTCCAAAGGAGCTGGGATTGCAGGTGAGAGCCGCTGGTACCTGGGTGAACACCCCTTGTTTCCCTGCTTTCTTCTCCAGAACATACCATGGGTGATGGATGCCTGGTGGCATCTTCCAAGAGAGAGGAAATTGATTTCTGTTAGTGAAATGTCCGCCCGGGCGTAGCCGGGTGGAGTGGGCTTGCGCGGGGCTGCAGTCTTCTCCGTGTCACAGCCCTCATTGGGGCACTGTTTCAGTTATTCCTGTCGACTCTTGCATCCCCCCAAATTTAGTGACAGAGCAAAAATAATGACTTGTTACTGCCACCATGCATGGAGTAGAGACCAGCCAGGCTCTACCTCTAACATTTGTTCCTCTCAGGGACTCCTGAGCGGAGGCCGGGTTCCCAGGGAGGCCCAGCCCCTGAGGACAAAGATGCTGGATCTTTCCAGTGTTTCCAGGCTGCACTGCAGCAAGCCCATCCCCGCCCCTCTCTGGCAAGGCAGCTGCAGTCTCTTTTGGGAAAACATCTTGGCCAGAGTCCAGCCGTCTAGACAGCCAGCTCGCCAAGACCCAGAGCCCACAAGAACTGAGAGGTGGAGGTGGAGGTGCTTCGTGGGGCGGGGAGGTGGGGGAAGCCCCTGGGGCTGGGGGCGGCTGCCCTGGCCAGGCCAGACGTCCTGTGGGATGGACCCCCTTCCAGGTAATGCCACACCCTCTGCCCTGTGATGCTGGACACAAGCTCAGAGGGAGGGGCGCCAGCCCCCCCCCCCCGTCCCCCTCCATGAGGGCTCACGAGTCTTCACAGGTTGCTGGCCTTCAGGAGCCCTGGTGGTCAGGGCCTCCCCCAGGAGGAAAGGGAGGTGGGAAATGGTCATTCATCCCACAGCTGCGGGGGACAGAGCTCAGGAAGCCCAGGTGTGCACCCCAGGGACTAGGAGATGCTAGCTCATTTGTTGCAAGTGAGCAGTGACTCAATGAGAGTCCTAGCCTTGAGCAAAAAGAAACTCAGGGACAGCACCCGTGCCGTGAGCTCAAGCCTGTACAAGACTGGCACAAAAAGAAAAAGAACATGTGAGCTGAGGTGAGGTTGAGAACCCAGTCCAAGGCGTCCTCTGCTTGCTTACTAAGTCACTTTTATACATATTCATATCATCTACTTTTCTTTTTCTCTCTCTCCCTCTATTACAAATGCTGTTAACTCCTGCTTCTAGAAATTTCCACAGCCCTACTATCCCTCTTGGTTCTATCTACTCAGATCCAAATAGTGCCTTCTCTTGTCTGGAGCCAATGGACTCATACTTGGGTCCTGTTTTCATTGCTTTTTTACATTTGTGCCTTGTCTGTCTGTGGCTGTACATGCTGGGCCTTGTCTAGTGGTGGCCCATGTCCCCGCATGGCCACAGTGTCCTGGAGGACCTGGCTGCCCCTCCTTCGCACTCATCTGTGTCCACTGCTCTGTACCCCTCATTCATCTGGGTCCCGCCACACCACCATTCTGTATGTCCTAGAAGATTCCCAAGTTTTCTAGGCGGACCCAGGCCTCTTGATGTTTCCTGGGTCTTGAACGTTGTCCACCACCCGAGTGCTGTGGGTGGGAGCACTCTGCTGACATGCAGCTCCCAGACAGTTCTCCCTGGTCGGCTCCACACTCTTCACCCATGCTCTCATTGCACCTCTGGCTACGGGACTTGGTAATAGCTGTGCATCTCGATTGCTTAGTTCACCTTTTACTCTTTTCTTTCCCCTCTTTGAGAATGAGAATTCTATGAGGCTGTGTCCCAGCTCCCAGAACAGTGTCTGACACATAGACACCATGTCAATACTTGTTGAAGGAGTGCTTAAGAACACACTGTGAGGGCTGGGAAGGTGGCTCAGTGGTAGAGCGCTTGCCTTGCACGCATGAGGCCCTGGGTTCGATTCCTCAGCACCACATAAGCAAAAAGAAAAAAAGCTGGAAGTGGCGCTGTGGTTCAAGTGGTAGAGTGCTAGCCTTGAGCTGAAGAGCTGAGGGACAGCGCCCAGGCCCAGAGTTCAGGCCCCACAACCGGATCCCCCCTCAAAAAAAAAAAAAAAAAAAAAAGAATACACTGCGAATAAGCTCAGTCTCCTGCAACAGTAGATTCCCAGGAGTTACCCAGAAGGCAGTGTCAAAGCCAAAGGCAGTGGGAGAAAAGCTTCTGAGCAAGCAGATGAGAGGTCTCAGCATGTCCCTACTAGTGTGTGTGTGTGTGTGTGTGTGTGTGTGTGTGTGTGTGTGTGTGTGTGTGCATGCGTGCAAGCACACACATTTATTTATTATGAGAGATTGGCTCACATGACATGGAAGTGTTCAATTTCCACAATCTGATGTCTGCAAGATGGACTTAGTTCAAATCCGAATGCTGGGAAAGCTGATATTCCAGTGGAATAGGAACAGGAAGAACCCTGTGGTCTCTCTGGCTCTTCACTGGTTCCACCTTAGGCTGGACAATCTGCTTTACTCACTCTACTAATTTAAATGTTAACATTATCCCTAACACCCCACAAAAAGTTTGAACAAGTATATGGCACCTTTTCCCATTCAAATTGATGCATAAACTTCCCCGAATAGCAAAAATGCTCCTCAATGGAAAGAACACTGCTGGAGGAATATCAATACCAAACTTCAAACTCTACTATAAAGCCATAGTAATCAAAACAGCTTGGTATTGGCATAAGAACAGACCTCAGGACCAATGGAATAGAACTGAAAACCCAGAAATGAACCTACAGACCTGTAGCCATCTAATCTTCGATAAGGGAGCTAAAACAATAGAATGGAAGAAAGACAACCTCTTCAGTAAATGGTGCTGGCAAAATTGGTTAACTACATGTAGAAAACTTAAGCTAGATCCTTATATATCACCCTGCACCAGAATCAACTCCAAATGGATCAAAGACCTTGAACTCAAAGCAGACACTCTGAAAACATTACAGGATGGAATAGGAAAAACCCTAGGTCTCCTTGGCTCAGGCCGAAATTTTCTGAATAGAGACCCAGAAACACAACAAATCAAAGAAAGGTTGGACAAATGGGATTGCATAAAGTTGCAGAGCTTCTGCAGGGCAAATGACATAGCTAGCAAGATCAATAGAAAGCCTACGGATTGGGAGAAGATCTTTACTAGCCATACAACGGACAAGGGTCTCATATCTAAAATATACTTGGAACTCAAAAAATTAAACCCCCAACAACAAATCCTCAAAGAAACAACTGCCCAATAAATAAGTGGGCGAAAGACTTAAAGACAAACTTCTCTGAAGAAGAAAGAAGGATGGCCAATAGACAGATGAAGAAATGTTCAACATCCCTAGCCATAAAAGAAATGCAAATCAAAACAACATTGAGATATCACCTCACTCCAGTTAGAACGGCAAAAATCAAGAACTCTAACAACAACAGATGCTGGAGGGGATGTGGACAGAAAGGAACCTTACTTCATTGTTGGTGGGAATGTAAACTTGTTCAACCACTTTGGAAAGCAGTATGGAGGTTCCTCAAAAGACTTCACATAGAACTCCCCTATGACCCAGCAATCAATCCCACTTTTGGGCATTTACCCAAATGTTTACAAAAAAGACCACACTAAAGCTACCAGCACAACTATGTTTATTGCAGCATTATTTACCATAGCTAAGATATGGAACCAACCCAGATGCCCCTCAGTAGATGAATGATCAAGAAAATGTGGTATATATACACAATGGAATTCTATGCCTCCATCAGAAAGAATGACATTGCCCCATTTGTTAGGAAATGGAAAAACTTGGAAAAAATTATATTAAGTGAAGTAAGCCAGGCCCAAAGAAACATAGGTCCCATGGTTTCCCTTATTTGCAATATCTAGTATATGTATGAGTCAAGAGGAAAAGGTCAGATAATGTGATGTCAGGAAAATGAACCCTTAGATGTGTATTTTAATGTTTTTTTCTTTCATGCATGTGTTTCTAACGCATTTATAAGATTATCTCTTTGTTGCTTTGTATGTCCCTCCCCCACAGTATAACCCCTGCTTTCACTATATTTGATGTCAGTATAACTTGTGGAGGAGATGGGGAAAAACCAGTTGTTTAAGGATACAGGTGGACCTGTTGCAACAATGAGAAGTACAAGTTGTCATGTCCAAAACGAGCTTTACAACGTCGGTGCGGGGGGGGGGGGGGGAAGGAGAAGGATTGGGATTGGGGGGAGGGGGGAGGCTGGGAAGGGATGTGAAGGGTAAACAAAGGAGGAGGCTGCAACGCTTGGTAAGAAATGTACGCATTATCCTGCCCATGTAATTGTAACTCCTCTGTACAGTATGTTCACAAGTAAAATAAAATTAAATTTAAAAAAACTGATGCATAAACTTAACCATTGCATGCTACAAGAAGTCGCAAGGAAGAGCTGGAGGACTGCGAGGTTTCGTGTATGCTGAGCTGTAGGAAGAAGCTAGGTAAACCCCATGAGAGCTAAAGGTATCGTTCTGGGTCGGGAGAGAGGAGGAGGGCGAGGGGGCGTGACGCTAAGAGTGCCCGCGTCTGAGACCAGGCATCCAGGTTTCTTTCTTTGTGGTGGCCCACACCACCACCTCCTCCAGCACACGTGAGCTCTTTCCTATCGTCCAGTAGTAAAATTCTACAGGATCTGCAACAAGTAGGCTAGCATCTCCTAGTTGCCTCCCTCCCTCGCTCCCTCCCTCCTTTTCTCCCTCCCTCCCTCCCTTCCTCCCTTCCTCCTTCCCTCCCTCATTCCCTTCCTTCCTTCCTTCCTTCCTTCCTTCCTTCCTTCCTTCCTTCCTTCCTTCCTTCCTTCCTTCCTCCTGCTGTGTTATGTTTCCTTTTCCCCCATTTAAAAAATTACCTAAAATGGTTGTAGGGCTTTAATTTCACACATCCATTTATACCTTCAGTGAGTCATGGTCAGAGTGCCCTCCCATCATTCAATGTGTCCATTTTTGTGAACAATACATCTTCTCAGAGTTCCCTTCCATCATATTTTCATGTTTCTAAAGACAATCTGCTCTGCCTGGAAATTAGGCCCATTGCCTTTTAATGTTTTTTTTTCTTCTTTCTATTAAACAACAAAAATATTGCCCCTACTGTCACAGTGGTTGTTACAGCTCTACTCTGGAAGGCCACAGAGCCCGAGTGGGTATCATCTCTTGTCTGCACATTTTCTCCAAGATGAAGAGTGAAAAGAAAAGATTTCTGCTCAAAATTAGTTGAGAGAAGATATCTATGTGTAAAACCATTAAAGAAAAGAATAAGTAGGTTATGAAAGGAGATTATTAGGGTGCAAAGACAAGGTGACTCTACTAGAATAGTCAAATAAAAAAAAACAGGTTAAAATAAAGAAGCATGCAAACAATCTGGGACACTATTAAGAGACCAAAGCTAAAAGGGATTGGGCATAGAAGAAGAAGTGTAACCTAAAGGGATAGAAAAACGGGTCCATAAAATAGTAGGAGAAAACTTTGCAAATCATAAGGAAAAAGCAGCCACCCAAGTACAAAAAGCTGTTAGGACACTTAACAGACCAGATCAGAAAACAGTCCAAGACACAATATAGTTAAAACACTGAGTGTACAGAATGAGGAACGAATACTGAAAGCTACAAGAGAGACATTCCAGGTCAGAAATATAATGTCAGTCCATTAAAATAACAGCATGTTATTTCTCACCAGAAACCTTAAAAGTGGGATGACATAGAATTATATATTTCAAATGCTGAAGATGAACAAATGACAACCTAGATTAATCTACCCAGTAAATATGTGCCATTTAGGACCATGAAACCAGCACTACAGAAGATATTCAAATGAATCAACACAGAAAAGGAAGATTCATATAGTTATGAACATAGGGGAGAAAGTAAATCTCATTAGATGAGCCGAGAAGCAAAGGAAAAGTAGGAAAGGGCCAAACACTAGGAAAACAACAAATGGCAGGAATCACCACATACCTTTGAATAACAGCATTGAATGCTAATGGTCTCCTTTCTCCAGTCAAACAACGTAGAATGGCAGGTTCTATTAAAGAGTATGACTTGACCTCAGGTGATTATCCTTGTGATCATCTAATTTCTGCATCTGAGACAGAGACAAGCAGATGACACATTTGTTAGCTTTGTGATATCTTGTGAGTGCAGGAGCCCCAATGCATACAATATGGAAAATGGGGAAAATCAGAACAAAGAAATGACTGAAGATAATGATAAGAATCCCAGAACTAAGTAAGAACTAAGTTGTTACAGATATTTCATGAGCATACTAAGGTAGACAACATGGAGAAGCCTCCCAACAGATTCCAGAGCATATTGTGAACAAGAATGTTCTTCCTCTAGTGGCACCATGGATGTGTGTGGTGAAATTGTGACTGGTCCTTCACCTGAAAGTGTGCCCTTCAGAGCCATATAAGACCGAAATTCTTTGAGTGTCAGGAGTATGTGGAGAGCACTTACACTCATAAGGAATGTGGAAGAGCCTTCACTCAGTCCCAATACTTTCAGAGACATGAAGAGAGATGGTGGAGAAAGTAAATGATGTGACAACACATGCAGGTGTCTCTGAGCTGACAAAACCATGAGAGCACTCACGTTAAACACCACGAATGTTGGAAACACCAAGCAATGTGGGAAAGCTGAAGTCAAACACTTTGGTGAATACGTGCATTGTGGGAAATCTCCATACTCCTTTCAAGGGCATGCAAGAACTCACACTGTAGAGAAAATGCAGGAAAAAAAAAAAAACACCACCACTCTACAGATGTACGCCATGTGGGAAAGCATTCTCTTGTTCTAGTTACCTAAAAAGACATGAGAAAACACACACTGGATAGAGGTAAACAGTGGGAGAAAGTCTTCACTTCTAATAACAAGTACAAGTGAAACTCACATTGGAGAGAAACTTTATATGTGTAAGCAATTAAGGAACCCTTCACTCACAGCTGTTGCCTTCAGAGACATGAGAGGACTCCCACTGGAGAGAAATGCTGTGGATACAGTGCTGTGGGATTGCTCTCACTGATCACAGTGCCTTTGATGGCAGGGGACGTGTACCTGGTAGAGAGGAACCATACTGATATAAGCAATATGGGAAGGTCTTCACTAGTGCAGTTTCTTCTAACTGCATGAAAGAGTCTGCACTCTAGAGAAACCTGATATCTATGCAATTTGGGAAAGCCTTCATTAGTTACTGTTATTTGAGATAAGTGAAGCAGAGCATCTGTGGCTCACGCCTGTAATCCTAGCTACTCAGGAGGCTGAAATCTGAGGATTGTGGTTCAAAGCCAGCCCAGGCAGGAAAGTCCATGAGACTCTTGTAAACTCAGAAAAAGCCAGATGTAGCACTGTGGCTCAAGTGGCAGAGCTTTAGCCTTGAGCCAAAAGAAGCTCAGGGATAGTGCCCATGCCCTGAGTTCAAGTCCCAGGACTGGCAAAAAAAAAAGTGAAAAACAGAGAGAAACTATGAATTATGACAATGTGAAAAGTCTTCAATCATTTGCCTTTTTCAACCACCAGAAAAGAACTCATACCAGAGTACAACTCTCAAGGAAGAATAATGAAAACGTTTGATATCAGGAGATCTTTTTAGTACTTGTATAAACGTATGGCACATAGAACATTTATTAGTGATGAGAATGTTCAAATAAGAAATATGTGTAGCTCAACTTTCCTGGCTGTAGAGGAAATATAAATGAAAACACGCTGAGATTTCCACTCATGCTAGTCAGAATCGCCATCATGAAGAACACAAAGAGCAATGTATAGTGGAAAGGATGTTGGTAGAGATGTAACCCGGCGCAACCACCGTAGAAATCAGTGTGGGGCTTCCTCAAAAGGTTGAACACAGAGCTATTGTATGGTCCCGTGATACCACATCTATGCAAGGGAATGTAAGTCGGGATACAGTCGAGGCACTGGCACACCCATGTTTATTGCAGCATTATTCACAATAACTGAGCTATGGAAACAACCCAGAGGCCCTAAAACTGAGGAATGGATGAGACAATGTGGTGTATATACTCACAGTACACAATTATTCAGCTGTAAAGAAAAATACAATTTTGTTGTTTCCAAACTGGAAGTCATCGTGTTAAGTGAGGTACTCAGGTTCAGAAGAACAAAGGTCATATGTAGAAGGCATAAACACATACAAGATTATATATGTATGCATGTATAATGTATTCATAACTCTAGGGCTGCCTGTGGGACTAGAGGAAGGGGTGAAGAAAAGTCAATATTAGAGTGTGACTAATAGTGAAATCTATCACATCTGTGAATGAAGATAACACAATGAAACAGTCAAAGCTGTTGAGTAATAGGGGTTGGGTAGGAAGGAAGGGGAAAACGAGAGGTCAAGGGGTCCGTCGGGTGAAAGTGCTGTGTGTGGATGTGTGAAGTGCCACCGTGAGACTGCTTTGAACAATGAACACGTACTTTAATCAAGTGCACCACAGGGATATAAAACAGGCCCTGCCATGTGTGAAGCACAGTAGGAGGTGAAAAGCAAATAGGAAGAAGAAGGATCACTGGTCAACACACTGCATGTGCACACATTGTGCATATGTAACAATGAAGTCTGTTGAGTCTGGCTGAGGAAGGGGCGGGCGGGGCAGATGGAGGAGGCTGTTCAAGGAACCCATGTACACATATGGACATGACAAAATAAAATCCCCTTTAATTAATGCTCATAAAAACATGAGGGGAAAGCAAATGCTGGAATTAAGAAGACGAGGGCAGGAACCTCAACAGGAAAAAGAGCAAATGCAATTTCCCAAAGAAGAGACTTCAAGGACTTGCAGTGTTCTTGACGCCACTAGTCATTAAATAATTGCAAATTGAGAACCATTATCACTTCACGCCCAAGGAAACTCTCACTTTATTCCCAGGAGACGCGCAGACACTTGAAAGTGGGCAATGCCACCTGTGTCTTGGTGGCCTCTACGGTGCGCTCGTTATTCCCCGAGTCCCTCAGAACTGAGTGCAATCGCTGGACTCGGTGACAGCGGCTCTGCACCTGCGCACGAGGGAGAGCAGGGCCGTCTTTCCTCTCGCCCTCCTGTTTTCTGCGATGTGGACAGGAGCAGAGCTCCGCAGCTCTTTGGGGCTCAAGGCATTGTGTTCAGGCACACGCAGGGACCCAAACGTCCACAGGTTACTACCACTCTTCCAAGTCATTCTCTGTCTGGAAGGTTCCAGACTACACCCCAGGGCATCTACCAGAAACGTCAGAGTTAATTTTATGGGAGACCATGCATGCTTGTGTTTTAGACTGTGGTAACGGGAAGGTTCTGTAATACGTGACTGAAATCCTGACACACCTGAGGAAGGGAGGTTAGAGCCTGTGCTGCATCCAGGGTGCTTGACTCCGGTCGGTCGTACTAAGCGGTTGGTGCAGTATGAGGGAGAGAGGAAGGGGGAGGGTATCCCGTTGCATTGTGGAAGTAGGGGAGGAAGACAGAGAGAGAGGGTGAGCTGGCTTGGGGCAGGGGACGCTCAGGCTTCTGGAAATGAGGACTAGAATCAAGGGGTCTGCTGAAGGGACCACAGAGCCATGTGATGCGTGAGACCAGCCAGCCAGCGAGGGTGCCCAGGTTCAGCAAGCACACCTGGAACCCAGCCAGGAGTGGTGGGCAAATGGTGGCGGAAGCAGAGCAGGCTTGGCAGCGTGGACCGCTGGACCGGCACAACGCCATCAACTGTGCTGTGGCTTGGCCAGGACTCCGGAGCTGCTCAGGACAGCCGCCTCGCAGCCTGAACAGCCTCTCGGTTCCTGCCTGTGGCCGCTGCTCTCCCTCCCTCTCCCTTCCCCTCTCCCCTGCCAATGGCCACACAGTCCTTAGGATGTCACCCACCTGGGTCCATCCGTGCAGATCTCCTCCCTCCCCTGCCGCTGGTGGTGAGTCAGGTGAGATTCCCTGGAAGAGGAGGCAAGGAGGAGGCAGTGCTCAGGGAAGTGGGCTAGGGTGCGAATTATTACATTTTATGGGGAAGCAGCACCTGAAGCACAGAAGCTAAACCTGCACGAAATACCTTGGAACGACGAAGAAAGGTTTCATAAATCAGGTGTGTGTGTGTGTGTGTGTGTGTGTGTGTGTGTGTGTGTGTGTGTGTGTGTGTGTGTGTGTGTGTGTGTGTGTGTGTGTGTGCACGCATGTCTGTAAACATAGAATTTGGTAAAAGAGCTATCTAATGCAAAATTACTGATAATATTTAAAAGTGGTGAGCTTTGGAAAATTGTAGCCTGGGATCTTTTTGAAGTTAGAGATTAAAATACTGCCTTAGGGTGGACTTCATGCTTTAGCGACAATGAAGAGTCATTGGCCATGGTTAAGTAAAATCAGGTTGGAAAAAAAAAAAAATCGATTAATACCTGCTTCTGTCGCTAGGTGGCCCACTTCTGCCTCAGTCTGCCTTGCAGCGCCACCTGGGGAGGCCGGGGACAAATTAAAAACTTAACAGAGTTTCCCAAAGAAAAATTCACTCAGACCACTTACAATTACCGGACTGGATTGCACTTGCAGCCTCATTAGACGATCACGATTCAAAAATCATTGACAAGTGCCCTGAGCAGGTTTTCAAAAGTTGTGCTTCCCGAACTCCCCATACCCTGTCCCCACCCCATCTCCCCTGGCCAGTCACTGCCCATGCTCACGTGATCCCTGCACACAGGGATGAGCAAATAAAGCTTCATCTACCTTAGCTGCATGGTGGCACAGTGTGAGTATAGGCCGACTTTGGTACCTCGGCCATTTCCCACTGTTGAAGAAGTAATAGCATGCTTCCAATAACACAGGGCACATTCTGACGTGAACAGAGACCTCTTCTGGAAAAGGCTTCAGGGGCAGGCAGCCAGAACTGGAGAACTGATTTTATGTTATTCTCGGTGCTTGTCCTCAGAAGCAGAACACGCTTGAAGTTGTTGGTATTGGGCCTTTTTCTTTTACCTAAGAAAACGTATGTCTCTGCTGGGTACAATGGCTCAAGCCTGTAATCCTTGCTACGTGGGAGGTGAAGGTGACTCCAGGCAGCCTGGGCCAAAACAACCCACCGAGACTCCCTCAACCAGGCCATCCTAGACACACAGGGGAGCACAAGGCTGCCAGGCACAAAACCAGACTCTCTCAAAAACAGCCAACCCCCAAAGGCATGGAAGAGGAGCTTCAGTGATTGAGCAAGCAAACACGAGGTCCTGAATTCAACTCCCAGCTCCATCAAAAGTAAGGAGGAAGGAAGGAAAGAAGGAAGGAAGGAAGGAAAGAAGGAAGGAATGAAGGAAGGAAGGAAGGAAGGAAGGAAAGAGAAAAAAGAAAAAGGGGTACTGGTAGTTCACACCTGTAATCTTAGCCACTCAGGAGACTTAGATCTGAGAATTGAGGTTAGAACTTAGCCTGGACAAATAAGTCTGTGAGACTCTTATCTCCAATTAACCAGCAGAAAGCTAGAAGTGGGTGCATGGCTCAAAGGTAGAGTGCCAGTTGTGAGGTGGGGAAAGCTGAGTGACAGCAGGAGGTCTTGAGTTCAAGCCCCAGCACCAGCACAAGAAGCAAAAAGAAAGGAAGGAAAGAAGGAAGAAAGGGAGGGAGGGAGGAAAGAAGGGAGGAAGGAGGGAAAAATAAGACACCTACACCTACACTCTCTCCCTTTCTCTCCCTCTCCCTCCTTCCTCCTCCCTCCTCCCTCTTCTCTCTCTCTCTCTCTCTCTCTCTCTCTCTCTCTCTCTCTCTCTCTCTCTCTCTCTCACACACACACACACACACACACACACACACGCACACGCACACACATTCTCACTCTTGGAAAACAGGGATCCAGGCACTGTCAGCTTCCAGACGCAGCTGAGAGCAGGGCTCGGGCAGCGTGTGGCTGGCTGGAACCCCACACCCCTATCCCCACAGTGCCCTCGTGCTGGTCCCGTGCATCGCCTAAGGGCAGTGAGACTCTTCACTGATTCTCACCTGGAGGAAGCCAGCAGCCTGACAGAGGCCTGAGAGCCCCTGCCCCTTCGCCTTGCCCTCTCTGGCGTCACCTATTGAGTTCCAATTGCACACCAGGCTCTGCCTCCTGCTTTCTAGGCAGTGCCGGGCACCGGTGGCTCACGTCTGTAACCCTCGCTACCCAGGAGGCTGAGATCTGAGGATCACGGTTCAAAGCCAGCCCAGGCAGGAAAGGCTGTGAGACTCTTATCTCCAAAAAACCACTAGAAAACCAGAAGTGGCGCTGTGGCTCAAGCAGTAGAGCACTTTCCTTCAGCTGAAGAGCTAAGGGACAGTGCCCAGGCCCAGAGTTCAAGCCCCAAGACCAACAAAATTAAAAAAAAAAGAAAAGAAAAATGTGTTTTCATTAGAGCACTGTCTTAAATACCGACAAGAAAGTCTTGTGATAAAGAGTCTGGAATAAAGATGAGCCCCACCTGTACACCGTGTGAAAAGGCCGCGGAAGCGCTTTCTAAGTGTTGTGCTCAAGGAATTTGAAAACTGTTGCTCTCAGAGGTGCTCCTGTGGACGTTCTCCAAGCAGACCCCCATAATTCAGCAGCGTGCCAGCCTGCAGTTGTGTGCGAAGCACAGTAGTTCAAGAACATTGAGAAACGTTTCTGGGCATCTTTGGCAAATCCCTTTACAAGCCTTCCTGACCCACGTGTCAGCTGAGCGCAGAGCCTGCGGAGGTAGATGTGGAGCTGGACCTGGCCGGTTGCATCTTATTGACTTAATAGGGAATCTCCATGACCTACCGTGCAGTGTCCACTCGGCAAACCAGAGAACGTCAACAGGGTTGAGAGGGGCCACACGCTAGAGAGCCGTTCCCACGGGACCACAGAAGACAGGGCACAGGAAGCACGGAGAAATCGAGACAGTTACTGAGCACAGAACAGACAAGGACAGGGCCGACATTCCAATGCAAGATGTTTATTCGTGGTAAAGGGTAGCTTTCCCAAATCATCATTGTTCCCACGAGGGCGGTCAGTGCCTACAGATGATTTGACTCATGCATTCACCATCTCCCAGTGGCAAACATTTTCTTCCTCTGTATTGTGGCACATGCAATTTGCTCTTTCTCGTTGTGAGCATTACAGAGCAGTACAACTCTGGGGGAAAAACACATACTCAAATGACAGTATGAATTGCAGTGAAGATGTGAACATTTTCAAGAACCAGTGACATTTAAGCAGCTTCCGCCATCACGGGAAGGGTTCCCCCATCATCCAGGGGACAAAAATTCACATTGGTAGCGAAGGCAGGCAGGAATGAAATCAAACACACAGGGTACAGCGTCCTTGCCAGCGATTGCTCAAGATCTAGAGATACACATGACTATCAAGCAAGACCATTTACATTCTGCCAGAGCAGCAGGGTGTGCAGCCCAGGGCTGGATTTCCCCAGGACTTATTGCTTTCCCCACACAGGAGGATGACCTTGCACTTGACCTCCTCAGTTCACTCTGGTATTTGTCCAGCTCTGTTACAACCTTGTCATCCAATCTTGCTTGCTTCCCTTTGGATCGACACTTTGTGCAAATATTGTGCACTGATTATGTCTGTTTGCCTGCATACTTCGCTCCTCTGTTTCTCCTGGAACTAAGCTAATATCATTTATTGCTTTCCTGAATGTCAACACCCAACACCATTGGTTTGGCCTTTCCAGTTCATTGGCCACATGTTGTGGGTCAGATGGACCCTGGGGTTCAATAACACTCAATATTATATGAACCGGAGGTTGCAAAAAATTAGAAAAATAAGGCAAAGCAGCATAAAACCAAGGAACAGAGCTGCTATTATTTTAGAGACTTGAGACAACGTTTCAAGTTCTGACTGATTACCTGGGTTGAGCTCGGAGCCCCTCACTTGAAACTTCCGGGAGTCAGTGAAGCAGAGCCTGTGCTCTTGGTGCCTACAAGCTTTTGGTGTAGCATGGACCACCCAGTGAGCACTCTGCTCTGTGCTGCAGCAGCCCGAGGGGAGAGGGGAGTGTGCACTCTGGTGTGGGTCACACGAACTACCTAATGGACCACCTCGTGCAGGAAGCAGCACAAAGGGCCAGGATGCCACACAAGAGGACAAGGGTCTTGGTTTGTCCCAGTCAACTTGGTACCAGCCATGTGGCAGCCCTGGTCTGCCTGCCTGCCTGCCTGCCTGCCTTCCTTCCTTCCTTCCTTCCTTCCTTCCTTCCTTCCTTCCTTCCTTCCTTCTTTCCTTCCTTCCTTCCTTCCCTCCTTCCTTTCTTCCTTCCCTCCCTCCTTCCTTCCTTCCTTCCTTCTCTGCAGAGGGCATCAGGTTTGGCCAAGAGGCCTCTGGAAGCCACAGCTGCACCCTCTTTGCAGGCAGGATGCAAGTTCTGCTTCCTCAGAAAGCACCTTCCTTTAGACTCCTGCACGGTGAATAACAAATGCTGCAACATTTGTTGCAGGTCCTCCAGACCTGCCATGCTGTCATAGTGGTCTGTGAACTGCTGTCCTCAGATCTGTGAATCCTGGGAGATGAGAAGTGCCAAGGAGCTGCCCCCCCCGCCCGCTTCCTCCCCCCCCCCCCCGCAGGGCCAGTGAGCATGCAGACCATGTCTTGGATGGGGACACAGTCCTCAGCCTCTCCTCCATTTCTACCTGTCCTTCCCTTTGCCCAGCTGTGGTTCAAACCTTCCTGCAGGAAACCTTCCTGCTTAGGTATCCGGAAGCATCTGCCTTGCAATGGCTGTGATTTCTGCAATGCCATTTGTGTTCAGTTTCCCTGTGGCTAGTCCCTGGTGTCATCTTTATTTGAGTTAGAAGATGATGTGTCTTCCCTGATTTTAAGAAGAGCATGCTGACTGAGTGGAGACAGTCAATATGGCAGGCTGACTTAATGTACATGCACAATTGCATTTAATCAAGATGCTTGTTAGCTTGAAGCAGGCATCCAAGTGCATTCCAATTTAAGCCCCTTCTTGTAATAAAAATTTCCCTAGGCTATGACAATAACATGCCAAGTTCATACAACAAGGTTGCAACCCAGAAAACAGGCGCAGGCAGGAAACTCAGCCACCAGAACCACAGGAACATAGAGAGTTTTTTTTTTTTTTTTCTGACTCTCTCTCAAGTTTGGGTCTTTTACACCGGCTCAAAGACTTTTCGCTGAAAACATACGACCACATTTTTTTCTTAAGACCAAATTTTGGTCAATGTAATGAACTTAGAAGCCCAAAACTTCAGGCCTAAACCCTGACTTAATTGGGTAATGGATTTCACAATTGTCAGTCTTCCTCTGTGCGGGTGAGACTGAGGGCCGTGATGGGGTCTTCAGACATCGTTCTCAGTCTTCTGAAAGTTAGCTGAGGATTCTGATGGCTGCCACAGGCTAAGACACCCAGAGCAAAGCTGGTTAGTTGGCAAGGCTGCAGATTTTGCATGGGGAGAGGCAACGAATTTGCAATTTTTGTCCCTTTGGCTCTGTGGCCCGTGGCTTGGTTCGAATTCTGAGCGGAGATGGTGACCATGAGCTGTGGCACCCCTGTCAGCTTTGGCTCATTGTCTCTCAGGAGTGATAGATTTCTTAGCCAGTGTGAGCCCAGGCCCCAGCCAGCCCGGGCACCAGCCTCTTTTCACCCTGGGCTCCACAGTGAGCATCTACTTCTCTGGGGGGGAAGAGGTTAATGGCCAAAGTGTGGACACCAGGATGTGACCATCAGGACCAGGGGCAGTGGATATGGGGTGCATTGATGGCCAGCTTATATGGAACTGCCATGTATGGGACTGTCAGAGAGGGGGCATGGGTTGGAGAGAATCCTGTTTTAAAGCATTTCCTACTGCTTCTAAATTTGGAATTCTTACCTATTTAAGTGGGGGAAAAGCTACTTTCTGTGCTAAAAATGCGATTACTTCCATAAGTTTCTAGCAATCCTAATGGAAATGTCATGCAAAATGAATCGAATTCCAGGTGCAAGGAAAGCCTGGAACTGGGCCGGGCGGCTGTGGACGGTCACCGTCACATTCAAGTGACAGACACCAGGTCTTCTGGCGGTCCCTCCTGGGCAGACCATCCCCAAACAGATTCTTCACTCAGCCAATGAACAAAGAATGCAGTGATTCTGCTTTGGGTACGTTTTCCTTAAAATATTTCAATTTCATAGTAGACGAGGAATGCTCCAGCTTGTCTCTAGGAAGAGCTTCTGCCCTGCGCCCTCAATGCCACAGTTGAAGAAATTCTATGACCACCACCAACTCTGGGGTCCAAAGACCATGTGCGGAGGGCCAGCTTCTGGAGCGGAGAATTCCACCTCGGGGATCAGATGAATGCGTGCCGCAAGTGCACAGTCCTTGGGTTTCCTGCCTCACATTGCTTACAGGGAACCTGAGCGGGCCAGCCAGGCGCCGTCAGCCGACTGTCCTAGCCAACAACTGCATTGTGTATCTGGGTCAAACGAGAAAGTGATAAGAAATTAAAGCCTCAAGGAAGGGAGATTTGGGAGATCTCCAGCCACACTGGGAGCAGCTGAGCTGGGGCTGCTATGAACTCCAGAACGAGTAGGAGTACACCCTGCCCAGGGAACGGTACATGGGTACATGGGTGGGCAGAAAGCCCGCTCTTCCTTCCCCACTGGCCACCTCTGAGTTTGGCTGTCTACCCTTCGTGCATCCAGGCAGATTCTCGTTGGCTTCCCGGCAGCGTCTCTGACCATTTTAATCAACTGGATTTTTGCAAAGACCTTGGGTGCCTGGCTCATTTCCTGCCCGTGGAATGCGGCTGCAGAAGCCCACGGACGAGGGCTGCAGTGTTTTCAATATTAAAATTCTATAAAACCAAGGAACTACTTTTGGTGCAAGGCCAGCCCACAATGATTGGATGCTCGAGGCAATGCGTCAGGTATGCATGATTTTATTTAAAATGTGTCCAATAAGACTTTTTTTTCCACTTGGAATGAACATTTTACCTCTTTCTGTATGTTATTATAAACAGCATTTCCTCATTTCATGGAGTTTCTCAGAAAGGTCTAGGTAACTTAACAGAAGAGAAAAATGACACAGTGGAGAGATTAAATAACAGGAATTGTACACAGTGAGGGTGCTCATATCTCGACCTCGGGGCACACAAGAGACTACTGGGTGAAGAAACAGACCCGGTCATGCAAATCCTCGTAGGATCACTTGGTGTCCTTGGCAGTTCTGGTGTTCCCTGTCACTAAGCACAGGTGATAAGATGAGTCAGATGACCGCAGTGAATGGGAAATTGTCTTTTGCTTTGGATGGTTGAGAGAAGGCAGGGACACAAACGCGCCATCGTGGGATCATTTCCTACTCTCTGAAGTTCTTTCTCCTCTGATCCCGTGGGGACATCCTGTCCCCCCCAACCCCTGGGGCCTCTGCACCCCCTGAATCTCATCGAATGGCACTGATTTAGCTGAGGACAGCAGCACACCACAAAATCAGCACGAGAGAGCACGGTTTGACCGAGCGGGCAGTTGTCAATTTGAAATCGCTAGGATCTGGCAATGTTAGATCTGTGTTTTCACGAGCCAAAGTGCAGAGCACAAATGAAGTCTAAATGTCATCCTAGCAGACCCCAGGCCACGGGAAGAAAGACATGTCTTCAAGTGACGTTGACCTGCCAGGAAGAGAAACAGACACCGAGCACAGCACATGGGGACCAGCGGTGCCCAGGATGCACAGCGCTCTCAGGAGATCTGGACGGCGCCAGGGCATGGTGATGGGGCAAGCAGGGGTTGTGAGATTCCCGCCGACTCGCTGGAGCTGCTGTCGTGGAGAGAAGCTAAGGGCAACGGGGCAGGGTGGGTGGAGGGCCGGCGGCTGGGAACCCGCACCCTGGCCACACCTGTTCTAGAGATGATCGATCACTTATCATGGAAATCCAATCCGGACCCGGACCGCGCGTGCGTCCTCGTTCTCTCTGTAAACACATCGGTTCATAAATAACTTAAAGGTGTCCTTTGCATTCAGGACGCAGTTCTGGCTGGAGTAGAAAAGGATGGAGGGTGAGCGGCATGGAGGTGGCTGGGCATGGATGTGTGGACGGGCGGCTCGCCGGCAGGCTGGGGGCTCCTCAGCCATCGGACACGGGCGGGGTGACCCAGCCGTATTTTTCGTGAGTCTTCACCAAACTCTTAAAGGTAGCTTCGGCTTCCTTGCGACTGAAGGATTTTTTTGACTTGCCGGCTTTTCTGCAGATCCGTCCCTGTGTGAGAGGAGAGGAGAGCCCAGGTTACACGGTTAGCAGTGATCCTGGCCAGACACCTAACAGGGTGGGCGTTTCCGATGTCTGCCCAGGGTGGCGTTGGCCACCATCAAGGAGAAAACAACAGAGGACGCAGCAGCCCTGGGACAGAGTATATGGAGGCGCCAGGGGCTAGCAAACCTACAGGGTTCAGAGGCCCTCTTCCAAACCCACAGCCTCGGCTTGATCTGAACTTGCTCGTTCTGTGTGGCTGGAGGATGGGCTCTGTCCCGCTCGGAGGCAACCAGGGCAAGCTCAGCTCAAGGTTTTCCTTGACTCCCAGCCAGCGGGCTCTCCCTGGGGCCACACAGCCTCCGATTTCCTCAGTGAGAGAGGGAGTTCCTCCACCCAATACCGTTCAACTTCTAAGATCTCTTTTAGAGCAGCAGAGATCAATACATTTATCTATAGTGTGGAAGGCTTAGATAAAGCCAAACCAAGCCTGAGAGCGATTAGTGAGAGCCTGTAACACACCCCAGTTCACAGCCATTATGTGGACCCTGCACTCTTGGAGGCTGAGTGGGACTGGTGTATGCTACGGCTGCCATGGTGCGAGCCCTGTACCTTAGTGAGAACCAAACCTCCCACCACAGGAGCAGCTGGGGACAGGCATTGTCAGGGAGTGGCCACCAGCCCACAGTGGGAGAAGCTGGCCTGGCTTCCGAACCAGCAGCTAAGAGCAGCCGGCACTGGCAATCTGGGCATGCATTCTGCTTCCCTTCCAATACTTGTCTCCTCACCTGTGGGCATGAGAGTGTCTCCTAGCGGGAGAGGTGGAAGTTGAGGAAGAGTGCACAGTGATTTCCTTCTAGTCTGCTCTCCTCTCCCTTCCCCTCCTTTTCCTTTTTTTTTTTCCTTGTGGCACTAAGGGTGAAGTCAGGGCTTGCTCTTGCTAGGAGGTCAGGCTGGCACTGAGCGATGCCTCCAGCCCTTTTCTGTGCTGTTTTTCAGATAGGGTCTCACTTCCTGCCTGGACTGCAAGCCACCTGTTTCAAGCTCCCTGCCACAATTGAAATGTGCTACCATGCCAGGCTCTTTCTGTTGGGGACAGTTTCTTGAACTTTTTCCTCCCAGGCCTGGCCTGAACCATGATCCTCCTGATCTCAGCTGGTATTTGGCTCCGTGACAGCCTTTCTAAAGGCGGCTGTGTTTATGAGCTGCTCACAGGGAGAAAAGACAAGAAGCGGCCATGTACTGACCTCTAGAAACGTGCCCACATCTCTCCAGGTTATGTTCCCCGTTTTTATTTTTATTCATTTATTCATTTATTTTTTGGGTCCGGTCATGGGGCCTGAACTCTGGGCCTGGGCGCTGTCCCTCAGCTCTTCAGCTCAAGGCTAGTGCTCTACCACTGGAGCCACAGCGCCACTTCCTGCTTTTTCTGTTTATGTGGTGCTGAGGAATCGAACCCAGGGCCTCATGCATGCAAGGCAAGCGCTCTACCACTGAGCCGCCTTCCCAGCCCCGATCCCCATTTCTATTATAACTGGGTACTCTGGTGATGTGGTGTAGTTATGAGAGATGGAAGGGGAACACCAGGAGCCAGTACCTCCATCATCGCAGTCTTGGCTGAGAGCAGTGTCTAAAGCTAAGTCGCTGGACTGAGCAAAGGTATCTGCAGCAGGCACTGGGCATCGATTTAGACATCCATTGAGAGTAGCTACCAAAGGCCATGTTTTTGAAAAAAATGCATATTTTAACCATCTCTGTTATTCTTGTTGACAATACTGAAGATTTATGGTACGATTTGAGAATTCTGATTGAAAGACAAATGCAGGCTCACAGAAATCTTCACTTTGCCTGATCTTTGTGAATGTCCCAATTGTTACAAGATATAACAAACACCACCCCAGTGAAACAAACTACCCTTTGTGGCCCTCTCTTCCCTTGAGGCATCATGAACTTGGAAGTCAGGGCAGAGTCAATTCAACTGGCAGAAGACAGAGCCTGCTAGATGCTGGCCAGCCCCACTTTCCCGAGACTCAGCTGTCAATGGAGAGCTCTCAGCCCCGGTCGTCCACCCACACTTGCTCTCAACAGATGCTTTTCAGAGAGGTCCCTCCTCCTCTGATTGGCCACTGCAGGTCCCAAGGGAAACGCACGTCCGGTTCTTGCTGGAGAACCCCACAGTGCCACGGCACAGGAAGAGAGGATGCCGCTCCCACGGAAGGTGTGGCTGGGGCACCACCCCCTTCCTTCTAGGGTACAGGGGCTCCAGATTTGGACTTTCGGGGATTGATGTGTGGGGCACCACGGCTAGTGTAAGGAAGTGAGCTTGTGAACACTGAGCATGTTGAACACACACAACGAATTACAAACCAGTTTCCTTATTTTCCTAGCAACTTCCTCCCTCTGTTTCCATCTAGCAAACAATTAGAGGCTAGTCTGAAATATTTCCTTTAGATAACTCATTTCTTCTCGACAGTCACTACTTGTGCTTAATGCGAAAAGACACAGATGTGACAATCTGTCACCCACTGCAAGAGCTTTGTGTCACCACCGGAGCTGAGGATATCTGTGATCTGTCTCTGAGCCAGGTACCGGGCACACCACAACCAACTTAACCAGCTTATCTAGCCCCTGACGCGGGGCATGTGGCTTCTAGGCCAGCCCCTGCCTAACAAAACTGTAAGTGCTCCTCAGAATGACATCCGACCAGAGTCCAGGGGTGACGTAGAAGGTGGCTTTCTGCTGACTGGAGAGAGTGAGACCTTGGGTAAGACTGGAGAATTATTAGCTCTGTGGGGAGGGCTTCTACCTGGATGGACTTTATGCCCGGCCTCCGGACTCCAGCCTGCAGCAATCACAGTGCTGAAGATTGGCGGGGGTGGGGTGGGGGTGGGAAGGGTGGGATGGGGGTGGGGGTGGGGGTGGGTGGGGGTGAGGCAGATTGGCCAGGACACAGGGAAGTGGGACGTGTGCCATTTCTGATAGCACCTGGGGTAAGCCCCAGGGAGAACAGTTACTCCACAAGTGTGGGGATTACGTAGGTAATCCCTGAACTTTGCAAATTCTTCCTGTCCTTGTTTTTCCAGCAATCTCTGAAGAATCAAAACAAAAACAACAAACCTAGCAGGCTCAGAGAGACAAACAGCGTAGGTTTTCTCCCATATGTGGAAGCTAGATCTGAAATACAGCTAGACATGATAACATATACAGGGCTCCATGCATTTACCCACACACATGCAGGGCTGGACGCGTTTCCTGAGACACTGAGACACAGAGTTTTAACTGAGATTTACTGGGATACTGAGGGGTGCACTCCTGAACAACTGAAATACTGTTTGCCAAAACTAACACCAGGAAGTGGACACATGTTTTTGGGGTAGTGGACCATGGGGTGAGCACAGGAATGCAGGAAGTGTGAGCAAATGCAGCCAGTATACTCAATGTACATTATGTACAAAAATGAACTATATTAACTTGAGGGCAGGTCTGGGAGGGGGAAGACAGGAGAGAACAAAGGAAAGGGGGCACTGTGCTCACCACCTGACGTACGGAATTGTCACCCATTGTACAACTACTTAATAATAAAAGCAATGACCGAAAGAAATCACTAAATCTCTAATTAAAAACAATCTGTAGTTCTTTTAAAAAAGTATATCTTGGCCATGAACAAGTCCGAAGGGTTCTTCCTGGGGTCCCCAGAGGCTAAGCACCCCCCCTCCAACACACACAGCAGGTCGAGTGGACTGCTGGGGTTACCGGGAGAGTCAGAGGCCGGGGTCTCCCTGGCCTGGCAAGTGAAGGCTTCAGTTCATCAAATGAGTTTATGAATGAGTGTGTGAGTGGATGAATGAATGTAACCGACTTCAGTCTCTCCCCAACGGCAGGAAGGAGCACACATCAGCTTTGGTAGGAAATCCACTCTTAGGAGGACAAAGCAGGAAAGTCTTGTCCACTGTGCAAAGTCACTCTGCTCACGAGGAAATGTTTCCTTACTAGAAAATTCTAGAACTTCCCTAGAAAAATCTTACAGGATCAAGATTCTCTGCTATAGTCTTTAAAGTATGTTCCCAATTATTCAGCAATACTCGTCTCGCGTCTTGCGTCCAGTTAACGTCTCAGGCTGAACGAAGGCAGGAGCAGTTTTGTGTGAAAGTTGACAAGGTCAGCAAACAAAGCTTAACTGAGGAGCATTCAGGAGAAGCCTCCAGCTCCAGCAGCACCAAAGGCACAGTTCACAGGTGCTCACAAAGCACAAGCATGGCTGCCTGCAGCAGGCTAAAGAAAGTTCTAGCGACTGTCGAATCTGCTATGAAACAGATGGTCTTCTCTGGGAGGAAGCAAGCACAGAAAAAGGAACTTTTTGCTAACAAATGTAAACGAGATCAGATGATCATTTTAAGGTTACTTTTTAAATTTTCTGTGCTAGTCCTGGGTCTTGAACGCAGGGCCTGGGTGCTGTCCCTGAGCCTCTTTGTGCTCAAAGCCAGCGCTCTACCACTTGAGCCACAGCGCCACTTCCAGCTTTTTCTGAGTAGTTGACTAGAGGTAAGAGTCTCATGGACTTTTCCTGCCCAGGGTTGCCTTGAATTGAGATCCTCAGACCTCAGCCTCCCGAGCAGCTAGCATTACAGGTGTGAGCTGCCAGTGCCCGGCTAGAGTTGCTTTTTAGAAGTTCACTAATGCACTTTGGTTCATGTGGCCAGACTGCAGGAGGCTGCGTTAGCATGGGCCGTGGTGGACAGCAAGACATGCACATGCTCAAGGTAGACGGGAACATCTGGAAAAGTCCTCCCCCAAATCTTCCCGTGCAATACACCAGCAGCTCTCACCACAAGGCCTGAACTACCACCTGCCCTGAGACACAGAGAGATCACCAGAAGGCTTGAAGTCACGCAGCTAGTGACAGGCCCAAGCCAGGATTCTGGAAAAGCGATCTGTGGCTTGGGACATCCTCCCAAGTCAGGCAGCTCGCAGAAGGGCAGAGAAGAATCCCTGATAAGATAAGAGAGAGGGCAAATTGGATAACGACGGTGAACTCTACGACAGTCAGCTGTGGCCCCACACCTCCCTGGGCCAGGTTTTCCAGTGTGTGGGAAGCCAGAGTTCAAGGCGGAGTTCCCAGCCTTTATCTAAGCCTCAAAGCTGGCAGGGGCCTTGGTCATCAAGCCACTGGCCTGCCCACCGCAGCCTGTGACCTCTGCACAGGTCCCCGGTGCCGGTCCTCTCCCCCAGGCAGCTCCCAGTCTGAGATAACAGGCCGTGGGAGCCCGGCCTTCCCGCCGCCAGCTCCGCACGGGAAGGAAGCGGCTTCCCCTGGGCTATGCCAAGCACCGCACGTTCTATTTTCAAGGTGAAAACAGGTACAAAACAGCGACTCCTCTGTGTTTTCTCCTTCAGAACCAAGTCTAGCTGTCCACGTAGAATGTTCTGGCAACATCTTCACACATCCGTTCCCTGTGGTGATCGGCAGACTGCCCGGAGGAGGCAGACCTTTTTCGTACCTCCGCATTGACTGCGAGCGGTTTCTCCGAGGCCTTGGCTCCAGCCACTGCCCAGCGCCCGCTGTCTCTCCCGGGGCCTCTCGCCTGGAGAGGCCAGGTCCGCGGTGACACTCTGAGTCACGTGCAGGATCGATGGCGTCTGCCTTGTCAGTCTAACCTCTCGGCTCAGAGTCCAGATCCACACTTTTCCCACACTGGCAGTCTACCCTGGGCGACTGACGTTTCCCTTCGCCTCAGAACACGTTTTGAAAAGGAACAGACTCCACTCCTTCCTCTCGGGGCCTCACAGCCTTTGCTCCACAGTTCTTTGCGACTTCCACCAAACTCCTGTTTGGAGGAACTACTCTGCCATTGGCAGCCTGCAGTCACCCGCACGAGCGCGAGTCCCTGACGCCACGCTGTCCCCAAGTGACTGGAAGCTTGGATTTAGGGACAGGACACTGTGATCCCACCTGATGCTCTCCCAGTGTTCCAGAATGGCAGAGGGCTGCACCGAAGGCCAGGCCAGGCAGCTGGGTGGAAAAGCCCTCCTCGAGAGGCCCCGCCCAGCCCCGCCCAGCGCAGCCGCCAAGGAAAGCAAATGGGAATCTAGTCCCTGGAAGGTTTTCCATGTTTCCTAAGGACCTCACGTGTGCAAGTGTTTGGATTTGCGTATAGACTGTATAAAACACATATTGCTTTCTAGGACCGTCTGGTTTTGTTGCAGAAACACAGCAGTGGGCATCTACATAGATCGTTTATGTCCCTTAATTTATTACTCTTCTGCTTCACGAGGAATGCCCAGGAAGATACAAGCGTCTGCTCAAAGGCACGTCCACGCGTGGCAGAACTGCAGCTCCCTGCGTCTGCTCGGGCGGCTGCTGGGGACAAGCAGGGTGTGTGGGGTCTGACGTTCTTTCAGGAGGTAGACAGTGCAGATGGAACTCACGCTGGGGTTCGGCGTGTCTCCGCAGAGCTTGTGAATGAGAGCAGATGCCAGTCTGTCTGAGCAAACGTGGTCAGGTGCTGGCTCAGAATGGGGTAGTATCACGGGCTGAATGCCCCCTCTGGGGGCTGTGGGTGTCTCACACGGGGAGGGGTTCAGAGGATCTACCCTGACACACCTACTCCCAGCCCTCGAGCGTCCAACATCTACAAGGTGGGGTAGCTTGTGTGACCAAGGACTTTCAGTACTAATGATGCTGGATACTGGTCCACGGACCCTCAGTACTGATGGGGGGTGCTAGTTCCAGGGCTAAGGGTGGGATTGGGGGTTTGTGAGTCTCTGGAGCTTGGGTTTGTGACATCCAAGGAGAAGGGACCATTTCTACCTCTCTTCTGACCAAGAAGGGCCCATTCCTGCCCTTGTTAATTGGAAACCATGATCAGTGCCAAACCATTATTGATTTCTGATTGACGTCCTGCAAAGACAATCGCAGATTACATTTATGAAGCTCAACTACATTTTCCTGCTGTGGAAATGAATTCCCCACCATTGACGGAAGGTGACGTCAGTCAGAGGAAACACGCGGTATTGCCGGAGAGGTCTAGGCCTCTGCGGAGCAGCCTGCTGCCCGCAGCACTCGCACCCATGCGGTAGCCAGCTGCTCTGGCCTTGTCGCAGCCGCCAGGCTCTCCTGGGCTGCTCCTCCACTGAGCAATCCAGCGCTGCCCTTGCAGGGCTGCTTACTGAGTGCACCGTCACGCAGTGACCCGGACAGCAACCTCCCATGCCTTCTTAAACGGGGAGCGTTCCTCTCTCAGACAATTCATGTGCTGAAAAACATCTCAGAAGACAAACTCCACCCCCCCAAAAAAAACCCAAACAGGACAAAAACAACCAACCAGTCAACCAAACAGAAAACAACCTGGAAGTACACTGGGTGCGGTTTACCCTGACAACAGCATTCTGACTGCTGGTGCTGAGGTTGCTAATGAGGTGCTAATGTGGCGCCAGGCTGTAGGTGCACAGGGAAGGCAAAGATGGCGTCCCCCCTTCCCACCATCAGAGCCCCCGCTGCAAGGGTGAGGAGGCACCAGGAGGCCACACCCGAGCCCTGGTAGTGGGTGTGACCCCTTACACCGGTCCTTTCCCGCCCTTGAAGACACAGCTTGCGTTCTAAAGCCTGCTTCCTGGGGGGCTCTGCAGTGGGCCCAGCAGCTGAGCGGGCACATCTGCACGTCTCAGGGGCTGACAGCTCTCTCCACAGGGTCAGGGCAGCTGGCTTCCACGGGGCTGGCACATCAGGACTCACCCAGCACCAGCTGGAGCATCCTGCCCGTGACCCACATGTGACTGGGTTTCGCTGCGCTTCTACCCCTCGGTCACGGCCTGCTTCCCCTTCCCCGCTGCCTTCCCAACCCGCTTTGCTCTCACCAGTGTCCAGTCACATTCAGAGCATTCGGAGCCCTGAGCACATGAGAGAACCCTGAAATAACTGCAAACTGCTGTAAGTAACGAGGGAAGACGAAACGATGTCAGCACCCCTTCAACGTGCGGCGTTAACCCCGGACCATCCCAGTTCCACTGGAAAGGAACCCAGCGCGCGCTTTTTCTGTGTCTGCAAGGAAACAGCTTAGTCAGTGTTGCCGAAACAAGATGGGCGCCTTCATGGAAAACACAATGTGTGGTTACCGTACGGCAATCTGAAGACCTCATTTAAACACAGAAGTTGAGGCCGAGCTCGTTTCGAGTCATGGGTTGAAAAAGTAGGGGACTGGCTTTGACTTGACCCCATGAAAGACAGCATCTCTGCAAGAGGCTGGGATGCTCTGTCCTCGGGTCACTACCGGGAGAGACGTCCTGATTTCGTCCTGTCATTTCTCTGAGGCTATAGCCACAGTCTTTTTTTTTTTTTTTTTTGTTGGTCGTGGGGCTTGAACTCTGGGCCTGGGCGCTGTCCCTCAGCTCTTCAGCTCAAGGCTAGCGCTCTACCACTTGAGCTACAGCGCCACTTCCGGTTTTCTGGTGGTTTATTGGAGATAGGAGTCTCACCGTCTCTCCTGCCCAGGCTGGCTCTGAACGGCGATCCTCAGATCTCAGCCTCCTGAGTAGCTAGGATTACAGGCGTGAGCCACCAGCGCCCGGCAGTCTTTTGTCTTTGAATAAGACTTAGAGAAAACAATTCAGCGGCTCTTCTGAGCATCATTGTGAAATTTCAAAACTATGTATTTCATTTTTTTGTGCCAGAACCATGGCTTTAACTCAGGCCTCATGCTCTTGCTTACCATTTTCGCTCAGTACAGGAGCTTTACCATTTGAGCCACACCTCCACTTCTGGATTTTTGCTGGTTACTTGGGAGGTGAGAGTCTCATGGATTTGTCTTCCCGAGCTGGCTTCAACTGTGATGCTCAGACATTAGCCTAGTGAGTAGTTAGCATTGCAAGTGTGAGCCACCATGCCTGGCCCCCTAATATATGGACATTTTTTTTTCAGTATTGGGGTTTAAACTCAGGGCCTCACCTTTGCCAGGCAGGGTGTTTACGCTTGATTCATGTCCCTAGCTCTGAAACAAGCAACTTTGAATCCTCATAGCCTCATTCAGGCGGTGAGGGCTGGTGCAGGGACCTGGCCTGGCAGTTAGGTTCCCCAGTCTGCACTCATGATCGCTGCTCATTTCCTGCCGCAGTGAAACCTCACACGATGACATCTCCCCTCATTCTTCCCGTCTGCACTATAAGCCTCACACGCTTCAGACCCAGAATCCCTTGGGTGCTCAAGCGAGCTTACAGAGCAATGGACAATGAACCCCACGGGCTTCTATGCCACTGCTAGATTTCCAAAGTATGGAACGCATGTCTCTATTTCCCCAAATATGTCTCTCCCCGCCCCCTTCTCCCCAGAGCATTTCAAACATGATAACTGGGCTAATGCTTACCTAGGAAGTAAACACATTTGGAGCTTTAGAAATGAGTAAGTGGAGAAGTGTGTGTGTGTGTGTGTGTGTGTGTGTGTGTGTGTGTGTGTGTGTGTGTGTGTGTGTGTGTGTGTGTGTGTGTGTGTGTGTGTGTGTGTACTAATTCCTCTGGTAAGAGAATCTTTCACCAGCTCAGTCTTCGCCTGGGATGCTGACCATCCTTTCACCAGAAATAGGAGGTCACTGCTGGCTGTTGGAACCTTTCAGAATCTCCTCACGACCCAGGACTCACCATCCTTACTGGGCAGTGGAATCCTCCCGGAACACAGGCTCTGTGCTGCACCTTCTAGAACATCACTGACTCTGGTGGCACCAACTCTGGACTGTCCCATTGGCCACTCCATGTGGGGGTCGGTGATGTCTCCACCCTGGAGTCTCCAAACTCCATCCCACGGGAGGTCTGACCACACGTCTTCAGAAAACTGGGGTTGATTTCAAAGTAAACTCGTTCAGTCTCACACAAATCACTTGTGAACATGTTAAATTTGTACCCAGTAATCTCATGGAGGTCTGCTGTCAACAGTGCTAAATTAGATGTCAAAAGGAGCTGAAGAGTAAGCCATCAAAACTGGTCTTTCCCTCAAAAAGGAAAAGTTAACCCCACGTGTATTCTGTACATTGGCCCAAGGCATTAGTTCTCATGGCTTTTTATTGTGATGTTTACATAGGCTTGTATTAGGATTCGAAGATAACAAAAATCATCCGTATTTGATCCTCATCTTTGACAGGGCAAATTAGCCAGTTGTGCGTGCTCTGGTTCTGTCTGCCTGTGGTTACTGAGGACTTTCTGAAATCACTGAGGTGCAGTATTGTGTTCATTATTTGTTGGTGACAGTGGCATGGTGCACATAGAAAATCAGAAAGGTCTAGCTATTTCTGAGGACCTTGAGTTGATGGTGTTTGTATTCTGAAAAGAGACACAGGTTCACCTGTAATCCTAGTTTCTCAGGAGAGGTTGAGATCTGAGGATCAAGGCTTAAAACCAGCCAGGGCTGGTTTTTATTTCCAGTTAATCACCAAAAAGCAGAAAGTGAAGCTGTGGCTCAGGTGGTAGAGCACCAGTCTTGAACAAAAGAACTCAGACACAGTAGCCTTTGGCCTCTCGTAACGTACAGATTGTTATCTCGGGAAGCTGGTAAGAGCTGTAGCCATTAGAACACCTCACGTGTTCCATTCTAGTCCTTTCCAGTCTCCCTCTGTCTTCACCTTTCCCACCTCTTCATGGAATATCAAAGCGCTGAGACTCATGGCAGGCAACAGTAAAACAGCAATAAAGATAGCTAGAATATACTTGTGTAACTGGCTCTCTGCAGTCATGGACAGCAGGGGCCTAGACAAAGACAAAGGCACTTCCCAGAACTGTCCCATGGGAAAGGTGGGTCTTCTAAGGCTCCATCATTCATTTAGAAGTCAAGGACAAAATAGCATGTTCTGTCTTCTAAATAACCGAATCTTTGGAGGAGTTCTATGTTTGGTGATGCTCACCCTGAGAACAGCAGGTTGGCTACTGGACACAGGTGATTTCACTATTTGTGCTCCTGGTCTGAAATTCAGCATACAATGCAGCATTATATTCAGAACCCTGTCACAAAAACCTTCCTGTGTCTACACTCAGAGCCTGGGTTCCAACTCAATAGTATTCCTTATATGAACTAAATGAGAGCCATCTCCTCTGATTTTTAATTGCTATCGTTAAGGCAGATCAAAGTTGGCAACCACAAAGTCTCTTCTTTCTTCAGTTAGTTGCCTTTTAGGCTTATGTGCATTTAGAGGAAGTCAAACATCTCTGTACCATTTTAACTACATCACACATTATCTGTAATTTCAGATGCATGTATCTATTTGTATGCTGCTTGAGCAAAAATACATACTTATTGAATGTATTTTCATTTTATAAGAAGTTATTTTGCAAGTCACCAGTGGCTCATGCCTGTAATCCTGGCTACTCAAGAGGCTGAGATCTGAAGACTGTGATTTGAAGCCAGACCAGGCAGGAAAGTCTGTGAGACTCTTATCTGCCATTAACCATCAAAAGGTTAGATGTGGAGCTGTGGCTCAAGTGGTAGAGCTCCAGCTTTGAGCAAAAAAGCTAAATGACTGTGCCTAGGCCCTGAGTTCAAGACCTAGTACCAGCACACAAAATAGTCTCAGGTAAACATATATTCTATGTATGCATGTGTATGCATATATACATATACTTATATTTCCTCAGTTATACACATATGTGTGGTGTTC
The DNA here is from genome assembly GCF_024711535.1 of Dipodomys merriami. Lineage (NCBI taxonomy): Eukaryota > Metazoa > Chordata > Mammalia > Rodentia > Heteromyidae > Dipodomys > Dipodomys merriami. The sequence goes on along the minus strand of NW_027204715.1, from coordinate 4,044,113 downwards.
TGTGTGTATGCATACATACATATTAAATATACACACATGTATATGTGTGTAGCTACATACACTCAGGACCTAATTTGATGATATCCTGGTAGATTCTGATATGTGTGAAGTTTGTGAGAATCTCACCTAACATCATGCATCGTCCAGCCACAGTGACTGAGTGTGGGAACGGGCCTCGAGAGCCATGTGCCCAGCTGATCTTGGAGACAGAGGGAGGTTGCACAGCATCATGCAACTATTCTATGGGAGACGGGGCCTGGGCCCAGGCCGCTCTGCTACCCTCTGCTGGTGTGGAGGAATCAAACCATACCTGCCATGTATGGGGTTCAAACACCCTGGAGACAAGCGTTGGCAGGCCTGCTGGGGAGCAGGCTGCCGAGAGGATGATCCAGGGCTCCCTGAATGCACAAATCCTGTCAGTCAGTTAGAATGGATATAAAGGGAAAATGGTGGAATAAAGTGATTGCTGATAAGCTTTGTGATTGGTCTAGGGTGCCAGACTGTAAATAATATTACCCGTGACTAAATGTTTTCTGGTGTGGTTCCAAACTCGGAGTCAAACTATCATATAGTTCTTTAGATAACACCCATCACCAGATTCCTCAGCAAAGTAAGTACTAGAGGCACTGTGCTCGAGAAGCGTCCCCATGGGTCAGGACGCGGACTCTTGGGGGAGGAAAGAAGCTAATGTCTCAGCAGCCCGAGGCCTGCGAGCAGGCTCCTTCCTGGCAGGGCCCTCTCACAGCGGTCCCGCATGTCCACCCTCAAACAAAACCTCATCAGCCAACGTCCGTTTGTGAGGACACCAGGATGGACACATTCCATGTTCAGAGAAAAACAAAACACTTAGATGGTGTGGACTGCGCCCTGCACCAGGAGCACACTGCGCTGGTCCTGGGTGTGGGGCAGGGAACGCCCTTTGATCTGGTGTGGCTCTGTTGCTAAAAATGCCCACCCGACCCTGTAATCAGTGGGCGCTGGCCACCCCAGGCTTTTGGCGATGAGTCACGGGCTCGCTGGGTCTGAAGGTCACCCGCTCTGCTCCACTCCTCAGCGTTTGCCGAGTGTCCACACAAGGTCCCAGCTAGTCCAGGGTCTGGGCTGCTGCCCACGTGGCTCCTCTGGGAGCGTCCAGCGCAGCAGGTGGGGACACAAGGCTCAGCTCCTCAGGGGGGCACAGGAACCCCAGGGAATGGAAGCCAAGACTCCAGGCTGCTTAGCCAGAGCCTGGGCAGAGGGAAGCAGAGGCTGTAGGAGACACGGGATGCTGCGATGCACCTAGATCAATAGGATGAAACAGAAAGCTGTGGCCTTAGGGTAGTAAAGGGGGGAGCACATGCCCCCTGGTATGCACTGTGAGCCTCAAGAAATGTTCCCATGCAGACAGGAGGTGGACTTGTGGTCCTGGGTAGTTGCTAGCCATTGCTATGACACGGCAAGCTGCACTATCGTAGCACTGGATCAGCGGTGTGTGGGGACAGCGGTCCGGCCCTCCTGACGGTTCAGAGCCCTGGACAGGCCAAGGACAGGAGTGAAGGAGAAGCGGGGACACTGAGGCCACACAGGCAGTCCAGTGCAGAACTTCTGTGCTGACAAGTAGCAGGAGGTGGAAATCAAGGTTGAGAAGTTAGTTCCTGAGTCGAGGGACTTGGCAGCCATGTTTGTCCTCTTCTCCTGGATTTCTGTTATGAAATTACAGCACTCTTAGGAAAACACTGTCTAAAGTCTGCCTGGCTAGGAGCTGAAATTTCAAGGTGCAAACCATCACGAGGGAGTGTCTGAGATCTGAAAAGGACGTCACAGGACGTTGGAAGAGTGCTCGGATTCTGGAATGAGGCGTCGGAGGGGCGCGTGAGGATGGCTTTCTTTTCACGGCCAATCTGTGTGAGGCTTCTCTCGAAGCGAGATCCATGGCCCTTCAGAACTCTGGATGCTCATCTCTGCAAGGGTTAAAACATCCAGAACAGAAAAGAGCTGCCACCTTGGTCCTGAGGAATCCATCTGGATTCCTACTTCTGTGTCATTAAGACCCTTAGCTTCCTTCCGGGGCTTTCTGGGGAAGTGCCACGGAACACACCAGAGGAACCCAGGGCACAGGTGGCCCTGCAGCCGCACCTCCCATACCTTCCACTGCCAGGTGCCACAGCTCCAATCTCCAGGAGTCATCCTGCCCCCTCCTACCATTCAAGGCCCTTGTAACTGGGGATGCAACCAGACGTGGACGAGGGCCTCCACACTGCTGGGCAAGCCAGCCATTGCTGATAAAAGCCTTCAGAGCATTAAACAGAGGAGCAAACCGACCCTGTGTGTGTGTGTGTGTGTGTGTGTGTGTGTGTGTGTGTGTGTGTGTGTGTGTGTGTGTGTGCATTTTCCTTCTGTTTGTGAGACAGCATCTGACCACCTTAAATGAACATTTTGTCTAATGTGGATTTTTAAGACTTCTGTAGCTCTTTTGTCCACTCACAGAACTCGCCGTGTAATGGAGAGATTTGCTTTGAATGGGGAGAAAATGAAGAATGCAATCACAGCTCAATAAACATTCGAACTCTTGGTTTACAAATGATTTTAGTCACTATGTGAACTTTTCCAGTTCTGCTAAGTTATGTGATTCTGAGCAGTATTCAATTATATGAATGTGTGGCAGTTTAGTCATTCATTTGCTGTTGGACATTTACAAAACGGTCTTTCACAGGTTTTGGAGTTGGAAAACTCAGAACCATTTCCTTGCAACAGAGAAGTGAACGTTTCTCTTAACCTTGCTGGTGACTTAATTTAATGATAAATGACAGATGTTTCCCCTGAGTTCTCTGGAGACTGTTCTATGGACGGACTCACTCTGCCCCGAGTCCAGGCTAAGCGAGGGGTGGGGGCCTTCTCCTTCTTCAAAGTCTTCTGACCAGCTTGGATGTCCAGACCCACAGGGTGACTGGCCTCTAGAAAGAGGTCACTCAAACTTGGACATGTGGCAACTCCTACTTCAAAATGAGACACACGGAAGAGGATGCCCTTGGAACTTCGCACCATGTAGAATGGAGGGGTGCAGGTCTACAGGCGCTTCTTGCTATGTAATGGTCGGGTTCGGTTATGCCACCTCTGGAAGCCCCCCAAACCAGGGTGCTCCCCTCGCTCCTCCTCGCTTCCAGCCTCTCTTGTTCCTCATACCGGTGTCTCTCCCACTCTCGGACTTCCAGAAAACCCTGCATGCTGTGCAGGCTCTGTCTCCCTCTCTGCAGACGACCTCCGTTACGGACTCCAGCACCTGCTTGTCCAGTCCCTGCTCCCTTCCTCGTGGCAGACCTGTGGTCTTAGGGCAGCCACTTGGGTGTCCTTCATAGGCCTCCTCCCACATTTGGGTTTTGGGTTGCACATGGCATACGTCTTTTACAGTGACCAACACCAGTGAGCAGGCCCTGAGCTGCTTCTAGCTGCAGAGATGGCGCGGGACCTTGCCTGACCGGGTTGAAGGGGGTCTCTTTGGCCACAATCCCCAGCAGGGGCAATCACACCTGCCTGCAGGGTTTGTGCCTTCCAACAAAGTGGGTACGGCTGAGGTCTGGGCACGCTCTGATCTGCAGGGACTCTGACAGAGCTGGGCAAGCCCAGAGTGACCCTGAGACCTCTGCATGGTCTCAGAGCTGGAGTCCACGGCCGGACCCAAGGTTAGGATTAAAGATCTTCACAATTTCTCTTAAAATAGGGAGACTGCAATGCTCTTGACTAGATTAAATGTCAGCAAAATAAGGTGTGTGCCGGGAGAGAAAGAGGCAGGAGTGAGTGTGGGAACACAGCTGAGCTGTGGAGTAGAATGGTTTCTGCTTCTACTCATGATGCTACAATGCATTGTAAACTTAAACTTAAAGCAGTCATGTGAAATCTTAGTCAAGGCCCAGAGCTTCAGAGCCTTAAACAAAGGAGCATACAGACCCTCTGTGTGTGTGTGTGTGTGTGATTTAGACAGCATGTGTACTCCAGGTAAAGAGTAGATTATTAGACTAATATGTTGCCTACCAAGGAGAAATGCCTATGTCACTAGGCATGAGAATATCAACGCAGATCGCACACATGTCCTAGATGATTGACTATGTGTGGGCCAGTCCCTGCCTGTGAATACTGACTCTTACCTATCTGAGCTTTGTCAGGATCCTACCAGATGCCTGAATCCCAGGCCAGTCTCAGAGGACTGGGCCTCTGAGGGAGCGTGGATGGACTGACTTCCGCTGTAGATGAGCCACAGGCTGTATCACCTGTGCACCCCAGGCATTGCTAAGGAATGGTTTCAACAATTCCTACAGGCCAAATACGTTTGTCGTGAATCCTACTAGAAAAAGGGCCTTTCCTGAAAGTATTAGAAAAGCAAGGCACAACAAACTTAAGTTTTCATGCAATAACATTGAAATAACTCATTTTCTTTTTGTGTGAGTTTTAATGTCTCACAAAAGACTTGAGAGTTCACAACCTTCTGCAACGTTTTATAGTTTGATTTATAAACTCTTTTTTTTTTTAAATTAAAACAAAGTGGTAGCCAAAGAGTTTTCAAGTGGATATGGTATTCTCAAAGAAGTCATTTCTACAATGGCTAACGGATAGAAGGACATTTGGAGAGCACAAGGGCGAATTTTTAAAATAGAAATACTCTCCTGTGTAACTTCCTTTCAGCAAAGAAAAATCAAGAAATGTACCGACACTGCTCCTAGAAGGAGACTGTGACATGGCCAAAGTTGAAAACGTGCAAGAACCCAGCTGTCAATCTTCAGTTGCACAACAGTGTGGCCATGGTGACGATCAGAAACCAGCCACGGACGCAGCAGGATAATCAGAGCTAACGGGCAAGGCCTCGTGCGCGGCAGCGAGGGGAAGAAGAGGAAGGAAGGCCATGCTGAGTCGGCTGGAAGTATCCAGTATAGATATATTGGCACCAAGTGGATGTGAATGCGGCCTGAAACATTAACAGTGATGGCGGCAAATCTCTTTGTATAACCGATGTTGAATGCCAGAGCAATGTGGAGTCTTTGGTCAGACTTTTCTTATGCATTTATTTCAATGAGTATTGTAGTTCTTTGAACAAAAACGACACCTATTGATCACCTTCTCTCTTGGAAGAACTTGTGTAAGTCACCTGCTCTGAGGGTTAGGATTCTTGTGTGTGGTGGGGTCTGTGAGTCTGTGTAAGTCGCCTGCTCTGAGGGTTAGGATTCTTGTGTGTGGGGGGTCTGTGTGAGGCTGTGTAAGTCACCTGCTCTGAGGGTTAGGATTCTTGTGTGTGGTGGGGTCTGTGTGAAGCTGTGTAAGTCGCCTGCTCTGAGGGTTAGGATTCTTGTGTGTGGTGGGGTCTGTGTGGTCTGCTCTGAGGGTTAGGATTCTTGTGTGTGGTGGGGTCTGGGTGAAGCTGTGTAAGTCGCCTGCTCTGAGGGTTAGGATTCTTGTGTGTGGTGGGGTCTGTGTGAGGCTGTGTAAGTCACCTGCTCTGAGGGTTAGGATTCTTGTGTGTATGGGGTCTGTGTGAGGCTGTGTAAGTCCCCTGCTCTGAGGGTTAGGATTCTTGTGTGTGGTGGGGTCTGTGTGAAGCTGTGTAAGTCGCCTGCTCTGAGGGTTAGGATTCTTGTGTGTGGTGGGGTCTGTGTGGTCTGCTCTGAGGGTTAGGATTCTTGTGTGTCGTGGGGTCTGGGTGAAGCGCCCTTTGCACAGGAATGTAGCCATCGGCCCAGTCGTGCTATGTGCTCTGGGAAGGAGGGCGGCCACAGCCCTGCTTCTCCCTCCAGGCTCATGGCTTTATCCCACTCTCACCTGCACGAAGGTAGCACCAAGACACCTGTTGTACTCCTAGATCTGGTCCCAATGCTTATGGCCATAGCTCAACATAAGCTTTAAGACTTTCCCTAAGACAGCCATCACCTTCAAATTCAGGTGCTACCTCACCTGACCATGCACATATTCCCAAGGGCTTATCAGTGTGGAAGGATTTTCCTGAGTAGCTAAGATTGGCATGAGCCACCAGCACCTGGCTGGAAGGGTGTTTTTTTTTTTTTTTTAATTTTCTTTGTGCTGGTCCTGGAGCTTGAACTCAGGACCTGGGCACTGTCCCTGAGGTGGTTTTTTTTCTTCTTCTTCTTCTCAAAGCTAACTCTCTATTACTTGAGCTAGAGCTAAGAGTTTCGCAGGCTTTCCTGCCCAGGCTGGCTTTGACTCTCGATCAGATCTCAGCCTCCTGAATAGCTAGGATTACAGGCATGAGGGGAAAAATGCTTTTATCTCCATGAATTTCTAACTGAAGTTCTATGAGTTCTTTAACTAGGATTAGTTTAACAAATCACAGCATTATTAGTGGTTCCTTGACCTGCCACCAACATAAATCCTAGATGTAAAGTAAAATTGCATTACAGTTGTTATTCGGAAATACCACTGAGGCTCATTAATGTCTGGAGAGGAGAAATGTAAATCTTCCTGGCATATTGACAATTATTCCCCTCCACCCCCATATTTTAGTTCATAACGTTTAAAAGAAGATGATAACTGTGTTTGAGTACAGCTGCTTTTCTAGGAAGTGCTATACATGTTCCAGGCATTATTCTGAAGTGCCTGTCTGGCTGGAGTTAGAGGCAGTAAGAAGTGGCTCCAGCATCTCTGTTTCTCCTTGTCCAGTCCTTGAGATTAACCACAAGACCTCTATCTATCTTATTAATGAAAAGGCAGCTGCCAGGATCCCCCTTTTAATGAAATTACTAATAAAATCATCATCCTAATTCAATTTCATAGACTTCAAGCTCTCTTTTGTTTATTAGGTTAGATTTATTTATGAATTATGACAATGTCCTGAAAGCTTTATCTTCACAGATGGGAGAAACCATCTTATAAGAGTTCTCTTAGAAAAATGTGGTATACATTATATATATATATATATATATATATGTATATATGTATAATGGAGTTCTATGCCTCCATCAGAAAAAATGCCACTGCTCGATTTGTTAGGAAATGGAAAGACTTGGAAAGAATTATACTAAGTGAAGTAAGCCAGGCCCAAAGGAACATAGGTCCCATGGTTTCCCTTATTTGCAATAACTAGTATATGTCTGGGACAAGTAAAAAGGGTCAAAAGCTATATACATATGACCATATAAGATGATGTTGAGTGAAATGAGCCCCAAGACAGGGACACAGTGGTTTTTTCTTTCTTGCTATTGTTTCTAACATACGTATAATGCACTATGCGATTCTTTTGTTTCTTTTGTATGTTCCTCCCCCACAGTAAAACCCCTGTATCTGACTCCAGCGTCCTGCATCTTGTATATATATTTTTATAATTTGGGGAGGGGAAGGGATATAACAAAATGCTGAAATAAGGATACATGTTGACCCATTGTAACAGTGAGGTGTACAAGACACTCTGTTGAAAATGAACTTTACAGTTTTGGGGGTGGGGTGGGAGGGGAGGAGTTGGGGAGGATGGGAAGGAAGGGATGGTAGGGGAAAAACAAAGGAGGAGGTAACAATGCTTGATAGGAAATGTACTCATTACTTATGTAACTGTAACCCCTCTGTACAGTATTTTTACAATAAAAATATATATGGAAGAAAAAAAAAGAGTTCTCTTAGAGTATATGCTTTATAATGTATATTATAAAAGAGGTCAAAGCTCACCAAGAGGCAGCTCTCTGAAGGGCTGGGGTCAGTGACCCCTGCCCAGCCCCTGCCTTCACATGGGGTGTGGCATTGTTGCTGGAGGCTACCATTGCCTCTTCCCTATCCTCTACCTTCCCAGGACCAACCTGGAGGAGGAGTTGGAGGAGGGCAGAAAAGAGAAGGGAAGAAGGGATGAGGGAATTGGGGAGAGGAAAGCACCATCCCCGACAATTCTCTCATATTGGCAGGTGTGAGCTGTAGGATTCTCCTGGACAAAGTGAGAAATACGGCAGGCGCATTCCTATAGTATTCTGATGGCTCTTAAAAGATTGCACTTTAAAGGCTCTAAGCATTCAACTACTTACAATCAATGTAAGCTTGTAACAAATTTAGTTTCTGTAAATTCCTTCTGTAATATTTCTCCTTTTCCTGCTCTGTGTAGCAGATTGGAGTAGAGTATATTAAATTAAGCACCAAGGACCCCAGCACAAATAAATCCCTGCAGCTATCAATATTTATTTTGTACAATTTTTATTTCTGCTCACATCTCCTGAGAAGCAATTCATACCCAAACCAACACTCAAAAATCACACTAACACATGTGTATCAATATTCTACAATAATTATCTTTAATTGTTTGTTCAAAACATCCAAGTTCTTAAAATATTAACATCCATTTTCACCTTCACAATTACCTAATAAATTCTGTAATTCTATATTCTGATTTTGAAAATGCCTAATCCTTAAGACTAAAAAATGGAAAATACCCTTATGAGACTTTTTTTTCTGGAAAATTTTCCTTCCATTGCCAAATGAACTGGACACGTTTCAACTTTAAATGTGATTAGATCCATTATAGGTGACAGTACTTACTTATCTCCATTAAAATAAAATAAAATAAAAAATTTGGGGGGGAATGCTTGCCAAATATTGTGATGGGAGATTGGTATTTATTTTACAGAAATTATTTTTAAAGTAGTCATTGTTTTCAATTTGAATGAGTTTACCAATGCAACAATTATCTTCAGAGAAGCACTTCTTTCTTGAGTTATTTTCAGAATCTTTAACATGCCTTTCCCTTTTGTACAAAGAAGAAATAAATCGGCATTAATTATCTTTCTCCTAGAGCTTGAAAGAATTAAACTATTCTTTCATTTCACACAATAGATGCAACCAGCTTACAGGGAATCTGGACCAATCTATTTCCCCAACTTTGCTGGTAATTCAGGACCACGTGTGGGGCTGTGTGAAAGCACCAAGCCCACTCACGGATCCATCCTGCGTGTGGACACAGTAGAGCACAGCACTCTGTATCCGCAGAGAGGCCCCGTCACCCGCCTGGGCCCCCTGTGGAAGAGCCCGCAGTGCCCGGCCCTCGCTTAGCGGGTCCTGCCTTGCCACTCGATGGCACATCGGAGTGGATGGCTCTTGAGCTGACCACTGAGTGACAGCTGCTCAGCACCTACACGTGCTTGCGTCCCTGCCAGCCTCAGTTTCCTTCTCTATAGAATGAAAATAGCAGCAGCATCCAGGTGCTAGGCAACTTCTGAGTCTCACGAGGTGTTCTGCAGGTGGCTGGTCTGTGAGGAGCGCCTGGAGTGTCTGTAAGGACACAGCAGGAAGGAACAAAGGGAAGGGCGCCGGGGGCTGGCTCCCCTAAGTGGCCTTGGCACAAAGATGTGCTGGACATTACAGGGAGAAGGAGATGACACAACTGGAAATACATGAGCGCTTGGAGTGGAAAGTCATCACTGGAGGATGTGAGTGCTCGGAGCAGAAAGTCATCAGTGACCGGAGCACGTGAGTGAGTGCTCAGAGTGGAAAGTCATCAGTGACCGGAGCACGTGAGTGAGTGCTCAGAGTGGAAAGTCATCACTGACCATAGCACGTGAGTGAGTGCTCAGAGTGGAAAGTCATCACTGACTGGAGCACGTGAGTGAGTGCTCAGAGTGGAAAGTCATCACTGACTGGAGCACGTGAGTGAGTGCTCAGAGTGGAAAGTCATCACTGACTGGAGCACGTGAGTGAGTGCTCAGAGTGGAAAGTCATCACTGACAGAGCACGTGAGTGAGTGCTCAGAGTGGAAAGTCATCACTGACCGGAGCACGTGAGTGAGTGCTCAGAGTGGAAAGTCATCACTGACCATAGCACGTGAGTGAGTGCTCAGAGTGGAAAGTCATCACTGACAGAGCACGTGAGTGAGTGCTCAGAGTGGAAAGTCATCACTGACTGGAGCACGTGAGTGAGTGCTCAGAGTGGAAAGTCATCACTGACCATAGCACGTGAGTGAGTGCTCAGAGCAGAAAGTCATCACTGACAGAGCATGTGAGTAAGTGCTCAGAGTGGAAAGTCATCACTGACCATAGCACGTGAGTGAGTGCTCAGAGTGGAAAGTCATCACTGACCATAGCACGTGAGTGAGTGCTCAGAGTGGAAAGTCATCACTGACTGGAGCACGTGAGTGAGTGCTCAGAGTGGAAAGTCATCACTGACAGAGCACGTGAGTGAGTGCTCAGAGTGGAAAGTCATCACTGACCGGAGCACGTGAGTGAGTGCTCAGAGTGGAAAGTCATCACTGACTGGAGCACGTGAGTGAGTGCTCAGAGTGGAAAGTCATCACTGACAGAGCACGTGAGTGAGTGCTCAGAGTGGAAAGTCATCAGTGACCGGAGCATGTCAGTGAGTGCTCAGAGCAGAAAGTCATCAGTGACTGGAGCACGTGAGTGAGTGCTCGGAGCAGAAAGTCATCACTGACAGAGCACGTGAGTGAGTGCTCAGAGTGGAAAGTCATCAGTGACTGGAGCACGTGAGTGAGTGCTCAGAGTGAAAAGTCATCAGTGACCGGAGCATGTCAGTGAGTGCTCAGAGCAGAAAGTCATCAGTGACTGGAGCACGTGAGTGAGTGCTCAGAGTGGAAAGTCATCACTGACCGGAGCACGTGAGTGAGTGCTCAGAGTGAAAAGTCATCACTGACCATAGCACGTGAGTGAGTGCTCAGAGTGGAAAGTCATCAGTGACCGGAGCATGTCAGTGAGTGCTCAAAGCAGAAAGTCATCACTGACCGGAGCACGTGAGTGAGTGCTCAGAGCAGAAAGTCATCACTGACCGGAGCACATGAGTGAGTGCTCAGAGTGGAAAGTCATCAGTGACCGGAGCACATGTGAGTGCTCAGAGTGAAAAGTCATCACTGACCATAGCACGTGAGTGAGTGCTCGGAGCAGAACGTCATCACTGACCGGAGGAGCACTCAGGGGCCTTTTGCGAAGGAGCTGGGTCAGGCCAGCAGGATTTGAAGGGTGGCCAGAAGCTGACCTGGTGAGTGGGGTCAGAGGGCCTTCTGCGCAGCCGGGGCTGGTGGGAAAGGGACCCCAGAGGAAGCTATGGGAGGATGAAGCAGAGTTGCTGGAGTGGGCAGTGGTGGACTTGGGGGTCATGTTCTGTAAGTGAAAATCCAGGGTCTGAGAAAGAGAAATCACAGGGGTGACATCCTAGGAGGAGGGAGCGACAGAGAGCCTGGGGAGATGTGCAGAGCAGTCCCCGGGACACATGTGCTTCCTGACCCCGGGAACGTGACGCTTGCTAAATGTGTGCTCAGACACTGGTTTTATCTGCCTTGGGGCTCAGGTGCTATCCCTGGGCCCTTTTTCTCAAGGCTAGTGCTTTACTAATTCAAGCCACAATGCCACTTCTGGTTTTCTAGTGGCTAATCAGAGATAAGAGTCTCATGGACCTTCCTGCCTGGGCTGGCTTTGAACCATCATCCTCAGATCTCAGCCTTCTGGGTAGCTAGGATGATAGGCACGAGCCACTGGTGCCTGACAATGCTCAGACACATTTCTTTCCTACTTCTCTGACCATACCTGCCCACATCTCCCAGCCTTTATCCCTGGCTGGCCCGAACTCTATTTCTTCCCTTGGTTTCTCCATTTCGTGTCTTTGGATCCTTACTTAGTACTTTCCCTCCAGCCTTGCGGGGTTCATGGTCCAGGGAGAGGGCCAGGGGAATACTCAGAGTGGAGGAGGCTTGCCCTGGGAATGCCCACAGTGCCCATGTCAGGGTAGATCCAAGCAAATGGAGCCAAATAACTGGATGAAGGTGTGGTGGGGAGACACGTGGGAGTTCATGAACAATTAACCTTCATGTCAACGTATCAGGCAGGAATGCACAGTCACTTCTAGAACTATTTCTGCTATTGTAACAACTTCTTTGGTGGGCTTTGGGGAATGCCTGATCCTGTCATTTATTGGCAATGCAACAATGTTCAGAAGAGCACTAGCCCTCCAAGTTAGTACAGTGTTCTCTTTCAGAACACTGCCTAGAAATTCTGAAGGGTTTTCCGATGGGAAGATCTTGTCACAACCTCGCTACAACCCAACGCTCACCTAGACCGTGGTGAACGAGAAGGTCTATGGATGCTCACATATGCAAACAATAAGCACAATAAACTCAAACACGAGCCAGCCACGTGCTACTCCAATGTGTCGGTGGGGTTCCACTCAGCCAGCGTGGTTGGCAGCAGTGGGCAGGGCCTCGGAGCCCGACAGGTGCAGGTCTCTCATCTGCGTCTAAAAAGAGCTGAGGGGTGGGTGTGGTGTGAGCACTCTCTCTCTCTCTCTCTCTCTCTCTCTCTCTCTCTCTCTCTCTCTCTCTCTCTCTCTCTCTTTCTCTCTCCCCCTCGGCTCATGGGCTTTGGATTGGTCCAAGCAGCCTGGGGACAGATTTGGCTTCAGGATGGGCTTCTCTGCAGAGCTGATCCAGACCAGTGAGCGCACTCAAGAAGGGGGAGGGGGGTGGCGCTAGCCCCGCTGGAGCTCAGCTGGCCTAGATGGCTGGGGAGCGGGACTGTGCAGGGTGGCTTTTGAACCCCAGCGGCATGTGAGAACCCCGGAAGAGCTTCTCCATGGAGTCTCGGCCAGGCCTGATCCACCACCACAAAGCCTGTGCCCCTGGGAGCAGGGCCCTGACCCTGGGGTAATTTACTCACATGTGTCCCCCCACCCTCCCGTGCACCGACTGCGGGACCAGGCCTGAAACAGGGTCAGAGAGAAGACACTCAGGGTCACTTGTCCTCTCTTTGCCACTTTATCAATTCTACGATTTTGAAGTGTGGAGAGCTGAAGTGTGGCTCGCACAATACACGCCTCACAACTGGCTTGTTATCATTCTTTATCCCGAAGAAAGCCAGTTTAGCTGGCTCCTCATCTGTCCTCTACGTGGTACTGGGAGGGTATTGTTCGTCTCAACCTGGGTCCAGATGAATTGGTTCTAAGGATGATGGGGAGAGGCTGGGTCGGACTCTCACAGGAACTTCAACTTACCGACCCCAGAGGGCACCGTCCCATTCAACATCAACATACCTATGTGTCCCCCGCAGGACAGCAAAGCTGTCCCATCCCTTGTCAGAAAAAGAAATCAAATGCCTGTGCATCCTCTCCTAGCTTGTTCGATTGTCAAAAATCACAGTGCAGGAGCGAGGAAGAGACTCGTATTATTAACTGTCCTAGGACTTGGAGCAGGAGTTCTCACTGGAGCAGTCCAAGTTGTCATGGGGCTATTTTTAGGTGACAGAGTCCTGTCTGTGTCCTCCTGCCTGCCCTACTTGAAGAACAAGTAGCTATTTTCTCTCCGAATAGTCGGGCATATCGATATGGCAAGCTGCAGAGTCATCGTCGGTAGTAATTATCTCTGTCCCCTCCACACTGCACAGGACAGAACGACACAGTGACTCACAAGAACAAAAAGCCATGTCTCTGCGGGTGAATCAGGCAGTGCCACCCGCCTTGCGAGGCCTGTCTGCTCGCCAGGAGCTCCCGGCTGCCCTCCACACACGCTGCCTGCCCCTGCCCTCTGCGGTGGGCAAGGTTCGCCATCCTGAGCCCTCCTTAGCTAGCTTTAGTTTCTTTCAAACCTCTGGAGAAACAAGAAATCGAGTTGGTATGTAAATCCTCTGGTTGGCTGTGGATTGAATCGTGTCTCCCACAACCCCAACTCACAGGCTCAACTCACCACTCCCAGAACCTGCAAATCCGACCTTATTTTGAGATATGACCTTTAAGAGGTCATCAGATTCAGAGGTTATTTGAGCGGCTTCTAATCCAGTAAGACCACTGTCCTTACAAGAACCTCAGGACACCCAGAAGGTGTGCATACCAGGACAAGGGAGAAGATGGTCATCCTCAAAACAAGGAAAGGCCTCAGGAGAAGCCAGCCCTGCAGCGCCTTGCCTTGGATTTCCAGCCACCAGAGCCAGGAGAGAATCAACTTCTATCATCTCTTTAAGACACCCTGGCCAGGTCACCTGATTGCAAAAGTTCCAGAAAACAGGACCGTATGCCTTTGTGCTAGCTGTGTGGTTGGAAAGCCCATAGGTCCAGGAGCCCACAGGCCAGCTCGCTTTTACACGCCTTACTATGAGATGTTCAGTGAAATGTCATTGACAGGTATACACAGGAACAAGTATTGGGCTTTACCTGCATGTACATGTGTGAGTGTGTGCATGCGCATGTGTGCATGTGCCCGCAGATACCACCCTATGGACCAGGAGCCCTAAAGTGGATCTCAGTGCTGCACAATCTCCTTGAACCAAGCTGAACCACAGCTCTTTATTCTGTCTAAGTGACAGAATAGTGTGTGTGTGTGGGGGGGTCTCCAACAGTCCAGACCCTAGTCCTGTCAGGCAAGCATGATGCTGACATGATCACATGTGTCACTTGCAATTTTGAATTCATACACTAAGACGTGGGGATGGTTTTGTTCTGTGGCTTTGTGAATTGCTGAGGCTGGGTTGTGCATTTCTCCCCTCTCTCTCTTCTCTCCTCTCTCTCTCTCTCTCACTCTCTCTCTCCCCCCCCCCCACCAGTGCTCTAGCACTTGAGCCACAGCTCCACTTTGTGTGTCTTCTTCATGGATGTGATTCCCACACAGACCACACTGAATGAACCACCGGCTTGGAAGCAGCAGGGGGCTCAGGTGGCCGAGGTGAGGCTCTGCCTCCACTGATAGTCTTTCCTCAGGATGATACAGTTTACAGAGCCATGCACTCAGGGGCTATTTGGACTCAACGTGACGTCACTGAGCAGTGGGCTTTCCTAATCTGGACAATGACCTTGGGGAGACGAGTCCCCGGGGCGCTCATACCCTGTCTTCTCAGCTGGCCCCCAGCTCCGCACAAGCAAACGAGAAACATTAGCTGCTGTTGCTGTACTACTGCTATGATCAGCATCATGTCCATGCCAAGTGGTCTGATTAGTTCTGAGAGGACAGAGGAGTGACGACCTGTCACTCAGCCGCCATCTGTTTCCTGCCGCTGGCAATGTCTAATTAATTAAAAGGGGGACACTCACGAGGTGTGCAGGTGTGAACTCGGAGTTGGAGCATAATCCAGTGGATGTGTTTGTGCCCTCCGGTCCACGCAGCTGCGGGAGCACGGCTCCCGGCTTGGCCTGTATCCACACCTGAAGAAGCAGGGGGGTCCCAGGCAGCCGTCCACCACACGCCTCCCACCCCAGTGCCACTTCGTCTAGGTCTACAGAGTCCGTCCTCTGTAATCGTGGAGAATGCAGTTCTGGTGGATCATGATGTATACTGTGCAAGTGCTGTGTTCGCTTTACAGTTTCTGTTGGCTTTCAGGCAAATCTCACAGGCTTTGAACATCAAACAGGACATAGGAGCCAAGACGGTGTTCTTAGGGCTCACTACGCACTCAATGACCAAAGAATATCCTTCAAACATTTTTACCAGTTCATTTTAAAGGTCCAGGAAGCTCTCATCCAACTGAAGAGAGCTGAAGGGTTCTTACAATACTTAGTCAAGTGAGGGTTTACTCTCCCACAAACAGGTAAGAGACTTGTGCCAGTTCCTACACAGAATATACCACATAAGAAAATGAGATGTCCACTTCATATCCTATGCCTTACAACCTGCAAGCGATTTTGGCAGCATGGTGCGGGTATTTATTTAGTCTAATAAAAGCCTCACAAAATGACTAAGGTTTTTTACATGGGTGATAAACCTGAACTTTTGATTTTGTACACAAAACTGTGAAGTAGATTTACTTTTTAACACTATTACAGCAGCAAATGCTTAAAACTATTTTGCGGATTTGCTAAAGATATAGAAACAGTATTTAAAAAAAGAAACACTATTCTCATTTCAGAAAGTAAAGCTGAGCAGTCCTCCCATAACCGAAAGTCAAAGGAGCCTTTCCTATCTTTGCAATGTAAGAAAAGAAAGCACAAAGAGGAAATCTCAACAGAGGAACATAACTGCAATGTAACAATTCTTTTATAAAAAAGTAATTATTGCTTTGGTGGCAGTCCCGGTGCTCTCTGAATACCTAATCAGGTATTCTGATTGCTTTCCCAAAGCACATTACCTTTAACTATGGAAGTAATTTGGTAACTACCATGTATGCAGTGAACAACCTGCAAAGAGAGAATTTGCAAAAGGACACAAAGGCACACTAATGCTCAGGTTACCACAGTCCTGCTCCTCGCAGAGCCCTAAAACATTAATGACTACTCATTTCTTCAAGTCTTTCCCTGCATATTGAATATTTCATGTGTACTGTTTGTTACTCTCTTCCGGAGAACTGTGTGTTGAAACCAGTATGGAAAAACGCAAAGCAACTGAACTGGTGTCTCCAACACTGCTAAGTTTTTAGCCAGCTTTCCAGATGTTTAATAGATAATTTAACACAATATGCTAAGCAGAAGAAACTGAGTGCAACTAAGATTTTTATCAAAATAATAAGTAAAAGTGGTGATAATTACACGCTCAGACTAGCATGCAGACTGAATGCATGACTTTTGATTTCATTACAAAGAAAGAGAATACATACCGAGACCTTTCTGTTTTAATAGAAGTATTTAGGTACCAGTGCAGATGTCCTTATTCATGACATTAATGAAAAAAATGGGGAAAAATCAATTCGCTACATTACTCTTTTAAAAACAACTTTCTCACCCTTCATTTAAAATCACTTCTAGTAGGAAGGCTGCAGGCTGAGATCTCTCCCAAGTCTCAACTGTTGTCTTTCTGGAAGAATTTGTCCCCAAAGTCATCCTTGCTATGAAGAAGATCAGCCTAAGTTCTGATTAGCAATGATCTTACAAAGAATAACCACATTTCTGTGGAATACACTTCCACATCATTGATATAAATCCTGCTTCAAAATATTCTGCTTCCCTCACCCTGGCTTGTGTTCAATCGCATGAACCCTGAACCCAATGCCGTATTTCTGCAGCTGTCAAATCCATCCTACTCTTAACTCAAAGAGATATGGACTGTGAACCCTGGAGAAGCTGGCCAGGCAGGGTGGCTGGCTCAGGGATCCAGTGACCTTCTCTGCTGGAGATAGGATTCTATTTGTTTGGAACCCCAGGGGTTCCACCTCTAGTGAAATTGGCAGAACAAACTTCATTAGATGAGTGTGAAGCATCCTGCAGGGAGGGAACTGAGCCAGGCAACAGCAAAGCTGATGCTTCTCCTCCAGCAGCTGTGAAAGACCACAGGGAAGGTCACCCGGGGTCTTCTAAAGAAAACGGGGGTTCTCCATACATCTACGATGACCATACAGACACAGAACTTTATCAAGTGTTTAGTATTAGTTTGGGAGAAGGCCACTGTACAGCTGGAGCACGTTCAAAAGCATACATACAATAAAACCGCCAGGCTGGTGGACAACCAGCGGAACCCACTCTCAGAGAGCTCATTCATCCGCCACAGGGTTTCTTCACCATAAAGCTGCTCCCCCCCCCCCCCCCCAGCCATGGGTGAGACTCAGGTGATCTTATTTCCTTTCTGTTTTTGGTAAGGATTGTTGGCCTGCTCAATCTTCCCCATCACAGGGGCAGCATAAAAGAAAACAAAACAAAACACCAAGTCTGAAAGACCCTGCCATCTATCCTGATCTATCCTGGAAGGGGGTGGGCGCCAGGCCTGGTGGCCCTACCCTGTCACTTACAGGAGGGGTCAACCCGGAGGTATTTGGAAAGCACACGTCTCACTTCACGGGAGTCCCAGCCTGTCCGGGGACGGGGACCCCGGGCAAGGCTGGCCTCGGTGGAACCCCTGCACAGAACCCCCCTGAGAGGCCTGGGGAGGAAACCTGTGAGTTGGAGGGTCCGCTGAGTGGACCCCTTCATCCTGAGCTGGGGGAAAAGTTCACACCTTCCTAGCACTGGCTCGTAGGGACAGGAGATGCGCAGGCACACCACCGTGGGGGAGGGCAGGAAAGGAGAGGAGAGTGGAGAAGGGGAAAGGGAGGGGGGCAGGGGCAGGGAAGCAAGGTGGGAAGGACATGGAGGCAGGCGAGAGAGGGGAGGCGCCAGTGGAAGAGATGCTGTGTGGGCAGCAGAGGCAGAGAGAGATGGGCAGGCTGGGGCGCCCGGGCCGGGAGGGAGGCGGAAAAAGGAAACCCCGGCTCGCGAGGGGAAGGGTCTCTTTGGAGATGTGTTCAAATGGGGCCAGCGCGGCGGGGAGCTGCGTGGCCCAGGCCCCTCACGCTGGGGTGCTGCGGGTCGGCTGGCGGGTCACCCGGCACCCAGGCCCCATCCGCGCGCCCCGACCCCCGCGCCCCAGCCCGCGCCCCAGCCCGCGGGCGCGCGCCTTACCTGGCCCTTGACCAAGCTGGCGGCGAACTGGCGCATGACGGCTTCCACGGTGTAGGCGCTGGACCAGCCGCGCGGCGTGAGCAGCTCCATGCAGATGGCGCCGCCGTCCAGCACGTAGCCGTTCTCCAGGCGCGGGCTGAGCACCCGCATGAAGGGCGGCGAGAAGGGGAAGTTGTCGGGGAAGGTGAGGTTGAGCAGGATGAACTCGGTGTTGGTCTCCTTCATGTCCTGCCACAGCACCGAGTCCTTGTCCACCTGGTGCAGCTTCACGTTCCAGTCGAAGAGGCTCTCGTCCACCAGCTCCACCGAGATGAAGCGGTCGCTCAGGCGCGCGATGTCCTGCAGCTCCTTCATGAGCCGCCGGCTGCGCACCTGCGTGCAGTGCTGCTGGCGGGCCGCGGGCACCGGGCAGCCGCCAGCCGCCGCTGCCGCCGCCGCCGCGGGCCCCGGCCCCGCCCTGGCGCCCGCCGCCCGCTCCCGGGGGCCCCCGGCGCCCGCCGCGCCCGCCGCGCCCGCCGCCCCCGCGGCCGGAGGCGCAGCCTTGTCGCGCGGGGCCGGCTCCGCCGCGCGCCGGCCCTTGCCGGGCCCCGGGCTGGCGTCGCCCGCGCCCCCGGGCTGCGGCGGCGGTTGCTTGTGGCCGCTCTTGGCGCCGCCTTTGCCGCGCAGCGACGCGCTCTGCTGGCCGCCGCCGCCGCCGCGGTGGTGCTTGGGGTCGCCGGTGTCCCGGTGCAGGCGGATGAGCCCGATCTTGCGGAGCAGCGTGGCCATCTTAGGCGGGGCGCGGGCGCGGCGCCCCGGGACCCCGCGGGCTGGGGCGCGGGGAGGCGACGGGCGGCCTCTCAGCGGGGCGCGGCGGCCGTGGCGCAGGGCGGCGGGCGGACCCGGCGCTCTCCGCCCGTTGTCACGGGACGGGCCCCGCTCCGGCTCCCGCTCCGGCGGCGGCTCCGGGCGCCCGTGGGGGGAACGCGTGGCCGAGAAGCGGCGCGGCCGACCGTCCTCCGGCCGGTCCTTGCGTGCGTCCGTCCGTCCGTCCGCGGTCCTTTGTGCGCGTCCCAGAGTCGCGCCGGGGCGCGCGGAGCTTCCCTTCCCGCAGCGCCCCGGGGGCGGCGAGGCGGCGGCGGGCTCGCGCCGTGCGCAACCGCCGGGCCGTGCCGCGCTGGCGGCTACCGCGGGGCCCGGGCCGGTGCCGCTCGCGTCGCCGCCGCTGCGGCTGCTGACATCGCAGAGGCGGCTGCTCAGTCTGAGCCGAGCGAGCGCGGCGGGCGCGGAGGGGGCGGCACGGCCGGCGGGGGGGGGGGGGGAGCGCGGGGCGGAGCTGCGGGCTCGCGGGAGCCGGGCCACCCCCGCCGCCCGGCTCCGGCGGCGACGCGCGCGCGGCCGCTGGGGGGAGACCGCGGAACGCGCCGGCGGGCGCGGGGTGCGGGGCGCGGGGCGCGGGGCGCGGGGCTGCTCGCCCCTTCCCCCGTGCTTCCGGGGACCCGGGCTGGGGAGGGACGCCCGGACGCCGCACACGGCCCTCACCCCGGATCGCAGGGGCCCTCGCGAACCTCGACCCCACTTCTCGTCCTCAGAGCGGCCTGAGGGGCAGCACAGGACGCACCCAGATGATTGATTCCTTCCGATAGGATGGACGTGACCCTGATGGATGATTGGTTCTTTCGAATCCGATGGACGTGACCCTGATTGATGCCTTCGAATCAAATGGATGTGACCCTGATGATTGGTTCCTTCGAATCAGATGGACGAGAACCCGAAGGGAGATTGATTCCTTTGAATCGGATGGACGTGACCCTGATGGATGATTGCCTCCTTGGGGTCAGGTGTTAGGGTCCACTAGTCCGCCCACAGGTTCTGTGTGGCGGGACGAGGGCGAGCTCAGGACACGTTCCTGAGGACGGGTTGTGGGGGGAGCCAGGGGAGGGGTGGTGGGCACAGGGGAGGTGGGCGCAAGCTGGCCGCAGATCTCTTAGAGAACGGCCGCCCTCTCCTGCAGGGCTTCCCGGATGGTGACAGGGGCTCAAGTCCGCCCCCACCCATCGGCCCCACTCCAGGCCCTGCCATGCGTGGAGGCTGCCCTGGACCGCAGGGGACCCCAGGAACGAAAGGCGGGCAGAGCTCGGGGCCCTGTCCAACAATGCCAGGGAGAAGCTACAGCTGCGCGGAGGCGAACCTGCCACCTCCCGAGGTCAAGGGGGACTGCAGGCCCACCCTTCCTTTTACCTACCCTTTTTAAACCTGTCCACGATTATTATTATTATTATTATTATTATTATTATTATTATTGTTGTTATTATTTCAGTCTGGTGAAATTTCCAGTAAAAGGCTAATTCAGAGCCGATCGGAAGCCGGGAGGGCCTGACCGTTGGCGTGTGTGGGGACATTGCACGCAGATAACCCTGCTGTGGTTGGTGGCTGGCTGCAGACTCGTCTGGTTATGAGCCCCACACGTTGTCTTTTCCTTCTTAACATCTTACATTTCCCACTGTGTTCTGAATCATTAGGATGTATTTACCGGGAAAGGACGCGTCAGCCTCCTGTGACAGGCCTCTCCTGACTGCCTGGGTTGAGATTAGGACACGTCTAGGAAGACAGCTCACATCGCTTGCGGCAGATGGGCAGGAGGCGGCTGCCTTGCCGGGTCTCCAGGAAGGACTAAGAGACAAAGGCCAGGGGACCAAGGCCGGTGGTGTAGGGTCACCTCGGTCTCCCATGGCATGGCTGTGCTACTTTACCCAACCCTCTCTTGTTTGATGACAGGGCAAACAAGAATTGTCTACTTGTAAAATCTTATGCATTTATATCTATTTATTTTTGTGCTAGTCCTGAGGCTTGAACTCAGGGCCTGTGCGCTTCTCCCTGAGTTTGCTGTTTTTTCCTCAAAGCTAGTATTTTACCCCTTGAGCCACAGCTCCACTTCTAGGGTTGTTGTTTGTTTGTTTGTTTGTTTGTTTTGTTGATTATTTTTTTTAATTGGAGATGAGAGTCTTACCTACTTTCCTGCTAGGGCTGGCTTCAAAGGGTAATCCTCAGGTCTCAACCTCTGGAGTAGCTAGGATTACAGGCGTGAGCCACCAGCACCCGGTTCTTATGAGTTTATTTAACATAAGGATGGTTAACATTAAAAAAAAAAAAGTGTCCCGGTGCTGGTGGCTCACACCTGTAATCCTAGCTATTCAGGAGGCTGAGATCTGAGGATGGAGGTTCAAAGCCAGCCTGTGCACGAAAGTCCGTGAGACTCTCATCTCCAATAAACCACTAAAAAAACCAGAAGTGGCGCTGTGGCTTAAGGTAGGGCACTCACCTTGAGATGGACAGTGCCCAGGCCAAGAGTTCAAGCCCCCCCCCCCCCACCAACAACAAAAAGTGAAAAGCTGATACTGCAGAGAGAGAGGCCATCGGATCTGTGTGCTCTTATTTGACTTCCACAGTCTTCTCCCACCCATTTATTAGTGAAGAAGCAGTATCAAAGCGCAGCAGCTGGGCCTGCTCAACCGTACGCAAGCAGGGTGGTCTCTGTCTGCACCCACACCCCGTGGGCACAGCGGCCCAAACGCTGCCTGGGCCCAGAGGAAGCCCTCGGCAGCGGCATCACCATAACTCACAGCCGGCTCAGACACGCTTTATGCCACCCCAGGCAACAATGCCTCCGATGCGTTTGGGGAGCAGTTTACCCCAAGTCCCGGGCTGCCGTCTGCTGGTCTGTGTGTGTAGATGGAGCCTCGCTAGGGCCACGGCAATGCTTTGAATGCCCTTGCAACCCCAGAGGTTCGCGTGTTGGTGCATTGGAAGTGTAGTCCCCAGTGGTGCGTGGGTTGTGATGGGTTAAGAACTATTCACACCAGTAGCCCATCCGCCTTCAGGTGAATAGTCAAAGGGTCCTCAAAAGAGCTGTCACCATGGCCTTTAGACTCCCAATCTACGAGCCCCTGCAACCTCTTCACCGATGATCTAGTCTCAGGAAGTTCAGTGTCGTAGCAGATAACAGACTAGTGAGTGACTGAATGACTTGTGTAGATACTGACTGTGAATGGAAGGATCATAGTGCACACTGATGTGAGCTGGAAGGCCCCGTCAGGACTGGCTGACCCACAGAGCCGTCCCTCTTACCCACAGACTTCAAGGCTGACTCTTGGAAAATGTCAGTTACAAAATGAAATGGGCTGGGAAGGTGGCTCAGTGGTAGAGTGCTTGCCTTGCATGCATGAGGCCCTGGGTTCGATTCCTCAGCACCAGATAAGCAGAAAACGCAGTAAGTGGTGCTGTGGCTCAAGTGGTAAGTGCTAGCCTTGAGCTGAAGAGCTGAGGGACAGTGCCCAGGCCCAGAGTTCAGGCCCCACAACCAACAAAAGTGAAAAAGAAAAAAAAAAGAAACAATCTAAAGTGACAAGCAGGGAAGCGTTAGGAAGCTCTACCTACTCCACTTCCGGGCGCATTATGCAACACTGAAATTATAGTCGTGAAGAGCATGATGCAGACGGGAAATGTTTGTGATTGACAAAATCACTTTAAGTGAGAAGCAGGGTGCAAGATTGTATCTTATACTGTAGCTGTAATTACATGCAAATATGGAATCCATGGAAAGGACTAGAAGGACAGTCTGAATGGCAGCAAGTATTGTCGTAGAACAAGTAGGTCTTCTTAACTCTCTCCCTTCTCAGTCCTTCCAGACTTCCCAGTGCCCCCATCAGAAGTTCACTGTAGTGGTAGGACGGGTGGTCAGGGTAGACAGAATGGGCCTACATGGTTCATCAACTGTCCTTCTCCTACACTAGAAGATTCCAGAATGTTCTACGTCCCAAGAGGGATGAAAATATATGTCCCAAACCTAACAGTAGGACATATTACATTTGGTTGTCACCATTATTGCCTTTTGCTTCATTTTGGAACATTTGGAAAAGGAATGTATTGCACTTACAATGAAAAAAAGGATCAGATCCTAAAAAGTCATCACATGAATCATAAAGTGTACAGTTTTGGAATGGCCGAGCTGAGTGCGTTTAGGTAAGTGAGAAAGAAAACTCTAAGGAGAAATCCTTTGGTCTCAACTAGTGATAGACATGGCAAAGGCTCTGCAGACAGGGCTGAAAACCAGTCCAGCTTGGGAGGAGAGAGGGAAGGTGGGAGGGAAGGAGGAAAGCGGACTGATCATCTGAGAATGGAGTCATACATGCCAGTGGCTTCCCCATCCACATTTAATCTTGTCAGGAAGAGACAGAACTTGTTTGTTATTTACCTCAGAGGCTGCCTTCCAATTATCCATTTCCAGCCCTTTGCTGGTTAATTGGAGAAAATATTCAGGCTTGTCTGAACTGTGATCCTCAGAGCTCAGCCTCCTGAGTAGCCAGGATTACAGGCGTGTCCCACAGCACTCAGCTTCAATTCTTTTTGTTGGTCGTGAGCCCCAGTCTCACAAGATGAATATGACATTAATGGTACTACCTGTTAACAAGACACCTGTCCCAGATTTGTTAAAGTTGGCTTTCTCTTGAACTAAGGTCACTGTCAATGTTGGAAGTCATTTTCTGTGTGGCTCTGTGACATTACAAGGTCACGGGACCAATTTTGCCACTCCTCCATTATTCATCAGCAAAGCCTGAAGTTGGCTGACAGGCTTTCTTTTTTCCTCCTCCTCCTCCTCCTCCTGCTCCTCCTCCTCCTCCTCCTCCTCTTTTTCCTCCTCTTCCCCTTCTCCTCTTCCTCCCCTCCTCCCCTTTTCCAACCTCCCCTCCTCCCCTTTATCCTCCTCCTGCCCCTCCTTCCCTTCTCCCTCCTCCCCCTTCTCCTCCTCTTTCTCCTCTCCTCCCTCACCCCTCCCCCTCTTCCCCTCCCCCCTTCTCCCCATTTCCCCTCCTCCTCCCCTTCCTCCCCCTCCTCCTTCTTTTCCACCTCCTCCTGGTGGCTCAGGTCCACTCTGCCTCTCCTTTCACAGTGCTGAGTGTAGTGGCCCCGGCTCTCCAAGGCTTTCCTGGCAGTGTGCCCTCCGCCTGCGGCCACCACCACCAGCAGTGCCAGTTAGGGGTCATGAGGCCACTGCTCTTCTCCTCTGTTCTCCGTTTTCCACTGCACCCATGTGAAGTTCAAAGTCAGTAGCCAGTCCTCCCCACCTTTGACCCCAGTGACTCCTGCTACCAAGTCCTGGACTCGTCAGGACCCAGCTGGGAGCACAGGCCAGGATGCTCTCCCAGGGTCAGCAGAAGAGGCCTCATCCAGAGAGCTGGCCACGAACAGCTGAGGTTTTAAGGTCCCAAAGACAGAAATGGAGGCCGGAGAAGCCAAAAAAGAGGCCACTGAGCTAAGACGTGAGCTGCCCACTCTCCAGGCGTGAGGCCCCTGGGGCAGCAACGGCCAGTCCGGGAACAGCTGCAGGGGTGTCCCCTCAGCACGGACACCCCCCCCAGGGCTTCCGCACCTCCGTCAGGCCTCTCTGCCCCTGCTGGGCGCTGGTGGGCACTGCCCAGCTCCTCCGTGAACCCTCAGCCTCCAGCTACCAAGTGGCACGTGGGGACTGGGGGGGGGCTTGTGGGATGAGGGGGGCTTGTGGGATGAGAAGGGCTTGTGGGACAGGGGGCTTGTGGGATGGGTGGGCTTATGGGGACAGGGGTTTGTGGGATGGAGGGGGGGCCTTGTGGGCTCCTGGCTGAGGCACCCCAGCAGCAGAGTCAGCACTGGTCCTCGTGGGCCTTGCTCAGCTTTCTGAGCAGGGAAGAAGGGATCCGAGATGGCTTTTGTAATTACAGAGTACAGATCTTTCTCTGGCAGTTGGAGAAATTCTTGAGGGATGAAATGAGTCATACACTCCTTTCCGAAGAAGAAATAACTTGGTCCTAAAAGAGATTTCCAGAGATAATCATCTCCAATCATCTCCTCACCCCCCTTCCCCCACCGCCCTTTTCATCTTTGCTTGAGGCTAAGACAGTTACTTTCTGGTTGTCTGGAAGTGTGGAATGACAGCTGATATTGTGTCAAGGTAAGCATCTCTATTCAATGCTACCTTCAACATCAGGTTCTAAATATAGGTCCCAATGTAGTATTCTGAGAAAAGAAAGTTGAAGCTGATCCTGGCATGACTGAGGGCTGGTAAGTGAAATCTTATAATTAGCCGAAACTGAGAACATGTATCATATTTATATTATGCATTTTCAGGGTATTAGACTGTAATAGAGTCTTCTACTGTTTATCTTACCAGCCTTGTCTGACTGTAAAGATCTTAGTGCTCCCATACCAATTTTCAAAAATATAATGAAGAATAAATCCTCCAACTGTGTTACTCTAAACTAATACCTAATTTTTAAGTTGTTTAAAATTGAGGATTAATGTGTACGTAGTAAAGGACATGGATCTCAAATGCAACACGGAGTGGATTTGGAACAGTGTGCACAGGTGTAACTTTCACTGCAATCCAGGAAGGCAGGGAACACTCCCATTGTCTAGGAAGTTCACCCATACTCCTTCCTTCTCAGTTCCACAGGGCCCACCCACAACCACACTGTTTTGGTTTCTATCACCATGAGTAGTGAGTTTTGCTTGATTGTGTGTGTGTGTGTGTGTGTGTGTGTGTGTGTGTGTGTGTGTGTGTGTGATATGAAGGGAAAAATGTATGTACTTTTGTTTATCTTTCTTCTATCAATCATTGTGTAATCAATTATAATTATGGCTCATGTTGTCACCTGGGATAGTTTGTTTTTCATTGATTGCTGGTGTTCTTGGAATGCCCAGGCCAGAGTCTGCTGATGCATCGTTCTGTTGAAGGCCACGTGATACCATCTGGTTTTAGCTATCTTACACACAGCTCCTGGGAATGCTTATCTCCTATCTTTTTGGACATACATTTTCATTTCACTTGCAGGAATGACAAAGAGGAGCATGGCTGGATCAAACACTCGGTGACTATATTTAACGTCATAAGAAACTTCCAAACCCTCTTCCAAGATGCAGCAGTTTCCATCCCCGCCCACATAACTACTAGAAAACAAGCAGGAAGTAGAAGTTCCTCTGTGAACCAGACTTTGGAGAGATCGCCATGGAACCACAGTAGATAAGAGCAGGTTGCCAGGGTCCTTGGCCCACAGCATCTATGGACTGCACCTGCCACTCTCGCAGACCCCATGGAGACAAAGGCCAGGCTGGGCCAGGCCGGGGCTTCAACTACTGCAGCCATGGAAGACAGAGGCACATTTAGGTGACAGCCTAGGCTGCCGGTCAGACAGGAGGAACTGGAAGTGGCTCTCCCACAGGACAAGCACCAGCTCACTCCCCTCCTTGAAGGGAGAACCACTGGCCAGCACATGTGTTCAGGTCATCACAGGAATCAAAACACCAGCAAGTGCCCGGGGCAAAGCCACCCGAACCAAAGACAAGAGGAAGAGAAAGGAATGAGAGAAATTTGAATCTATACAAGAAATATCTTTTCAAGAGAGATGTGAGAGATAAAATCCAGCTTGCTAGCGTTCTGTGGGTAGTGTATTATTTTGGGTTGACTACATGCCTAAATGAAGTCATCCATCCAGGAATGCATACTTAAATAGCAAAGCTGAGTCCTAATCACGCCCCCTAATCACGCCCCCTGCACCCCCCTCCCCCAGCATGCTGATTCCAGAACCATCTCTGTGCAGCTCTCCTCGTGTGGATCTGGGCAGCTGCCCAGCTCACGCCCAGTCATCTGCTTGCTTGCAGTTATATCTGGCCCACACATTTGCTATATAACGGATCTCCACGTGAGTGTGGATGTGCTTCACTCAGGCAGCTGCCTGGGGAAGACTCCACTTCCAGGGTAGGGGCAAGGGTCAGGACCCTCACCACAACTGTGCCAGGTGGAAGAGACTGAGACTGCTGTTTGGCTGCAAAGAGCACAACAGCATCTCAGCTTCCCTGAGTTCCAGTGTCTGCCCGGCCGCCCTTGCCTTGGTTTGGGAGAGAGTGTGTAAGATGGGCCCCTCGGACGGACACGTGAGCCTGTAAGAGAGCCACAGCACCGCATCCTTCCAAATGCGCAGATGGGGTGGGGAGAGGAAGAAACGAAGCTCCCACCTCCCGTGTTATCTAAGAAAAGTGATGTCAGCGTCTCACATGGAATGATTTCATTGGAACAGAGAATATATGACCCTACACGACCAGTCCGCCATGTTTTTAAGTCCACTAGTTCACCCAAACTCAAGAACCCTTATGTAACTGGGTGGAAGGGAGGTGGGGTGCAGGTGGGGTTAGATACCTCAAATATACATTCAGGAGCAGATGATACTGGGGTGCCTGAGTCGAGTCTGGGCTGTCTCTGTGCCTCCAAACTCATGTTTGAATTTTGTTTTGTCCTTTATCTTGTTCCCTGATCTATCATTTCAACTCAAGGCCTCATGCTTCTAAGTGGGCACTATACAGTTGAGCCATACCTCCATCCTGTTTTTCACCAGTTTTTTTTAATTCTTTTTTTTAAAATTTTACTTTATTGTAGAGAATTCACCAGTTATTTTGAGACAGAGGCTCAACTCCTGCCCAGATCGGGTACCTGGACTAATCTGTAAATTTTTTTTCTGTGCCAATCCTGGAATTTGAACTCAGGGCCTGGGCACTGTTGCTGAGCTTTTCTGCCTAAGGCTAGTCTATCATTTGAGCCACAGATCTACTTCTGGTTTCTTGGGGGGTGGGAGCCTTTCCTGCCTAGGCTAGCTTTGAATCTCCAGCCTCAGATCTCAGCCTTTTGAGTAGCTAGAATTATAGGTGTGAGTCGCTGGTGCCAATTTTAGGCTTTCTGTCATCACCAGGACACAAGCCACCACCTCTAGCTTCCATCCATGGAGATGAAGTTTCACAGACTTCTCAGCCCAGGCTGGCCTTCAGCCTCAATTCCCCGAACCTCAGCCTTCTGCGTGGTTTAGGATGATACACACATAGGCTATAGGTTCAGGAGTGGTCTCACGGACTGTTTTTTGCTCAGTCTGACCTAAACCATATTACTTCTATTGTCAGCCTCGTAAGAAGCTAGGATTGTAGGTATGAGCTACAGGAACCTGGACAATGTACATTTTAATGATCAAATGTCTATAAGAAATGTATGTTCTGAACATGGCGGCCAGGAGATCAGGTGACACACACGCACTGCAGGCTCGATCTATGGCGCTTCATCAAGCAGGTAGACTTGCTTTCCAAATGCCCCCTTTAGAGGCAGGGAGACATCCCGTCCTCTCTGCCTGCTCTTGCCTCCCCCATGGCAAAGCCAGTTCTCGAGGTGACAAACACGCGAGGCCGGTCTGCTGGCCGCTGCCTGAGTATCCAAGCAGAGACATTGCCCATGGCACCGTCCCAGCATCTCCTCGCTGAGCAGGGAATGGCATCCGGCAGCACTAACCCTGTCTGTGCTGAAGGCAGGGTATGGATGGGTGAGCATCACAATAAATCTTCTTTTAAGCTTGAAAAGAGTCCTAGCTCTTAGCTTTTCTGTGAGCAAAACACATATACCCCCTCATTCAGACTAGGATGCTTAGTTACTTCATTTTTAACAAAAGAAAATGCTAAACGATTTCCGATCCTTGCTAATAGGCTTTGATCTGCCAGCATCAAAATCCTACTCTACATGGTCTTCCATGACTAAATGTAACCTCTTCCCAAATATTCACAAATATTTTTGTAAAATGTTTTAAGGCAGGAAAGTATTATTCTGAGCTACAGTTGGAATACTTACTATGAAGCCATCTTTTTTTTCTCTCTCTTTCTGTCATCATGGGGCTTGAAATCAAGGCTGGGTACTGTCCCTGAGCTTTTTTGCTCAAGGCTAACATTCTACCACTTTGAGCCCCAGCACCACTTCTGGTTTTCTGGTGGTTCATTGGAGATAAGAGTCTCACAGACTTTCCACTGGCAGGTTTCTTGAGCCATATTTTTTAAAAAAGAGAATTGACCTGTAAAGACTCTAGGAATAACTACACACAAAAAAATGCTTAGTATTTCGAGAATTCTCTTTGTCTTGAGATGTGGGCTAGCCTGGAGAGGTGGGCTAGCCTGGATCCTCTCTATCCCAGCCTGCCTAGCATATGTTTGTGCACAGAATAAAAAATAAAATTTCAGTTTTGTTCTCAGCATTCACAAGTAGCTGAAAAGAAAAAGCTCATGACTGTTTCCCTCTGTCTTACCACTTTGGAATCTCATTGTTTCTGAGGAAGCATTATTTTCTTTTTTAGTGCTATTTTTTGTCTAGTCCAGCAATAATTTTCTAAAAACATATTTTATTCAGAGTTAGCCTCTGAAGAATAAAAAATGAACCAATTTAAAAGTATAGATATTACTTCCTCAAAACAGATAACTTAAACAGATAAGACATGAGTTGCGCACACACACATATTTTTAAAAAGCAATTACCATCTGCCTGATAGAGAAGAGTAATTGTTGGGATTGAGGTTTATTGTGTAGCTTTATAATTAGGGTGCTTCTGCACAGAATAATATCCTCATCAGAATTCATGAAGAAAGTCTTCTAATATTTTCCTTTTATTTTCGAACTCATTATGTAAACAGCCTTTTGGTTTTCAACCAGAAGAGTTTAGGATGTAGAAGGTTTCCTGAAGGGCAGGGCTTTTGTGACGACATCTGTGTTCTGAGGGGTGGGGAACCAGTCACCACTCAGACGCAGGTCCTTTGTGGTCCTTTGTGGGATCGTCATCCATGCAGCTCACGTCACACGCACACACGGGCTGCCTGTCTACTCCAAGCACCAGCTCCATTTCTAGGCTGGAGGAAAAGCAGGTGGGGTCCACCCTCATTTCCAGCCATGCTCCATGGACGTGGCTGCATCTTTCTCCCTCTTAGTGCTCTCTGAAATGCACTTAATATTTTTTTTTGTTGTTGTTGTTGTTGGTCATGGGGCTTGAACTCTGGGCCTGGGCGCTGTCCCTCAGCTCTTCAGCTCAAGGCAAGCGCTCTACCACTTGAGCTACAGTGCCACTTCCGGTTTTCTAGTGGTTTATTGGAGATAGGAGTCTCACGGTCTTTCCTGCCTGGGCTGGCTTTGAATCTCGATTCTCAGATCTCAGCCTCCTGAGTAGCTAGGATTACAGGCGTGAGCCACTGGTGCCCAGCATCACTTAATATTCTTAAAAATCTATCTCAACACAATTTACTTGGGCAAGAGTGGAAGATTCTTGGGTCTGGCACCATTCTAGCTCAAAGATGGATCAGAATATATCCCACAGCCTTGAACTGTTCTAGTTATAGCCAAAAAAAAAAAAAAAAAAAGAAGAAGCGACGTACAGGTACAACTTGATTGACAGCATGGGTGCTTTCCTAAGATAGGCATGTTTGTGATTGGCTGAGACTCAGTCCCCTGGGTGCCAGAATATACTCTTGGATTCAGTTACATTTTGTTTTACTTCTCAAGGTAGAATATCGTTTGCTGCGGAAGGAGGCTGCTTTGGGCCAAGCTCACTACCCAGGTATAGAAACTAGTAAAGCTAAATTGGTTTTGTTTCAGGAACCAGGGACATGCTACCTTCAGTCTTGCTTCCTGAAGACACACAATTTCTCCTCTTATAGGATGAGTTATGTGCCTCTTGGAAGTCCTGAGCCCCCCAATATCTCAGAATGAGACTGCATTTGGAGACAAGGCCTTTGAAGTGTTCCTTAAGGTTAAATGAAGTAATATGTGTAGGCTCTGATCCAGTATGCCTGGAGTTCCTATAAGAAGGAGATTAGGATCCAGAGGACCCCATGCAGACACAGAGAGCTATCTGATCATCTAGAGCCAAGGAGAGAGCTTTCAAGAGAAACCTGCCCTGCTCACCTCTTGGTCTTGGATCTCCAGCCTTCAGAACGGTGAGATAACAACTCTCTGTTCTTCAAGCCGCGTAGCTTATGGCATTTTGTTATGGCAGACTGATAAAACAAAAACTCCCTCAAAGGAATCTCTTAACCACACGGCATTTTCAAACTTCGTGATGGGTTCCCTGCCTACTCTACATTGCTCTGGCTTCTGTTCCTCACCTTTCCTCGCTGGGTGTAGTGGAAGGTATAAATCACAGGCAGACTCTGCTTTGGGAAGGACTGTACACCCATGCCCATTTTTAAGTGTGTTAAAGAGCAAATTGTATCTGCCTCTGCCCCCATACTAATATTCTCAATGATTAGGTCCCTAGCACATGGTGGCTTTTGAACCCGGGATGTATGGAGTTACTTCCTAGCCCTCCATGGGCTCTCTCATAACCCATTAGGCAGACTGAGTGAATAACTCACAGCCCCAGAAGGCTCCATTGCTCTCTGTATTGCTGCTGCTGTTGCTGGTGCCCCCCAAGACATGGGATTGGGCTCTGAGGAGTCTCCTGGTGGGAGCTGGGGTGGGAAAGGGTTTTCTCCCTCCCTGCTTGAGGGCATCCATTCAGGAGCTGGTCTGGCTTCCTCTCCCCTCTCCCCAGCTGGGTCCCAGCCTGCTCCCCTCCTCTGCTGCGCACTTCAGGCCCCAGCACCGTACGTGTGGAATGTGCTGGTGGGAGCTGTGATCTCAGAGGAGCACAGTGAACGCATGAGGGAAAGAGGAGCGAGGCCCTCTTCCCGCTCCCCTCCCACAGAGCACGGCCCCTTCCCTGTCCCAGTGCGCTCTTAGGGAAGGGTGGGAGGCCCGGCTTCTGGGCTCTGACGCTGGAGGAGGAAAACACCTCCCCCCACCCCCCAAACTTATTTTGTCCACCTGCGAGCTTTGGGAAAGAGGCTCCTACGTGTCAGCCTCCGCCGGAGAATGATCCTGAAGGCTGCACCTGGGGCTGATCCGGGGTCCAGGCCCATCTGCCTGGCCCGGCTGCCTTCCACTCCTGCACCTCACATGGCCTCCAGTCTGGGAACCTCTCCAAGGCAATGCCACAGCCCAAGTGATGAGCTAGCTCCGGCTCGGAACCCAAGGGGACTATTTTTAAAAGTTCTGCACAAAAGCTGTGCCATGAGCGAGAACAGACTTTGTGCAGGAGAAATCCGAGCCAGCCCGTGATGGCTTCAGACGTCACAAAGGCTGAGGTCAGACGCGCGTCAGAAGAGCTCGAGGCTCAAAGGTTTGGGCCTGGATGGATTTATGGAGTGGAAAATTATGATTGTCTAGATTTGAGAATCTTAATGAGGAATGCATAAATGGAGAAAGTTTTGAAAGCAAGTCTGAAAATATCCCTGTCTTAAGGAGAGTTCCCTGAAACACAGGGCTAGATTTGTTTATTAATAAGTTAACTACTCAGTGTCTGCTCAGCTCCCAAACTTAATGAATATGGAATCACTTTAATTCTGATTCTCTCTCTCTCTTTCCTGTTTTTCTCCCTCTCTCTCCCTCCCTGTCTCTCTTCTCAGAACATAAAAGTTGTCTAACCTGGAAGAGTCAATGATCCAATGACAAAATTTTGTCTCTGATCAGAGCACCAATGATTTCAGAGTAATTGGACAAGTGACCGCTGAATGACTAGGAGCTGTCCAGAGGAACATAATGTCCTTTCCCTGACAGTGTCATTCTTGAGTTTGTGCAGCATCTCCTGGATGCATGTATTCTCAGCTCCTGTGGGCTTCTGTGAGCACCAAGGACAAGTTTACTCACAAGTGTGAGGAAGTGTGCCCTTCCTTTCATGTTGAATTTTCATCTGTCCTGCTCTGAACAAAGCATGTTCCTGTAAGTAGACATGCTGGGAAATAATCTGATGAGTTGACTTTCTGGGTACCCACCTAAGAGTTACTCACTGTAGGGAGAGCTAGTTAACTTCTGTGAATTTTAAGTTTCCTTAACAACAAAATAAAGATGATATCTCCTGACATTTATTACTATAGTAGATATAATAAAAATTTCCCAAATGGATGATGCACGAACCACTCAATAAATATTTGGCATCTCTCCCTTGGTGATCTAAGACCTTCAGCACTGGTTCTCTTGAGTTTGACCTTCACCTCGGATGTCTAAATGTTCAACAATTCAATCCGGTTTTTTTGGCATGTGACATTTTAAGCAGAATAAGTCTGCGCTGTGGAGGCTGTGTCCCATATGGAAGGGTGGATAACAGCAAATCTTTCCTCCACTCACCACATGCCAGTAGCATCTCCAAACAGTTTTGGAAACCACAAAGGTTCGCAGACATTGCTCAGCCTTGCCTATGTGTGAGATCACCCTTGGTTGAGTGGCCTTGCTTTAACCTAAAAGGATTGAATTTCTAGTTGTTGCTGTTTGAATCTTAAATGCACTCAAGGACCATGTGTGTCTTTGGCCTGTGATGCTGCTTGGAGGTGAAGGAACCTTTAGAGGGTGGACCTAGCAAGGAAGTCAGCTCCCTGGGTGTGTGGCTTCGAGGGAGAATTGTTGGATCTTGTTTTCTTTCTCTCTTCCTCTCTTTGTTCACTTGCTAAGAGGTGAGCTCCCTGACATGATGTCTTTGCCACAGACCACCATATACTGGAAACAGTCAGCCATAGACTGAGACCTCTGAAATTGTGAGTCAAAATTTCCTTGCTGGTAGGTTCTTTATTTTCAGGTATGTTGTCACAGATGCCACACTGTGGCTCCTTACTTTGTCTCTCTGTTGTCTTGTCTTTGCCAAAATTAAAAAATAGTGCCCAGAAAAACCTGCTGCCCAGATCTGCCTTGGGACCAAATAGCATTCCATTCGAAATTCAGGTCGAGCAAGGTGGTTTTTAGGCTCTGACCAGGTGTCTTACAGAAGGGATTGGTAATCTGATGTGTCCTTGATTCCTTGTCTGTCCTTCATTCCCTGTCTGCCTGCAGAGACATGTCAGAACTGTTTTATGAGCTGCAGTTTGCAGCAAGCAGGACAGCCTTTGTAATGCTTCCATGTCACACATGCCATGGATTCATGATGCATGTCTATGTACCAAGACCTATCCACCTTGCTACCCTCCATCCATCCATCTGCCCCGCTGTCCAAGGTCCTAGGGATGACAGAGGTCAAAAGACCAAGGTGCAAATGTGTCTTAGTCAAGAGCAGAGACCTCAGGGTTCCCAATATAGTCTAGTTTTAAAGATTTAGTGTATGCATATACACACGTATACACTATTATTTGTATGTTACAGGCATGCACGCACATTATCATGACAATGTAATTAGAATCAGATACTTTCGGTGTATGTTCTCCAGTAAAATGCCACTAGGCACTGACCTCGCGTGTTATGAGGAAGGATGGCTAAGATCACCTTCTCTTTGGTAGTATTGAACTCAGAGCCCGGTGCTTGCTAGACAGGTGCTCTGTGATAGAGTCATGCCTCCATCCCTTTTTGGCATATGTGGTCTTACTCTTTGTCTGAGCCTCTGCCTGGACCCTACTCTTTTTGTACATTTAGCTGGTATAACAAACATGTCCAGCATGCCCAGTGTCTTCTGTTGAGATGGGTCTGGTGAACTTTTGTGTTCGGCTAAGCAGTAACTGTGACCCTCTTGACTTCGACACTCTGAGTAGCTAGAACTGTAAATATGATCCCCCATGCCCAGCTTCTAAAATCATTTGAATCTAGATAAGCATAGCATGAAAATTAATACAGGGCATTTAAAAAGAGTAGCTGTGAATAAAGGAACCAATCAATGTGTTTGTTGTGAAGGAAAATTATGGCTTTGTAGTCAGGAGACGGTCTTCTTTATGAAAACTGATTTCCCTTTTGTCTCTACATGCTTAGGGCCATGATTTTGTTCGTTTCTCAGTTTACTCATAAAATGTTTATTGGGAGTGGTTTCCGGCTCCTCTTCTGTGAAGAATTCTGGGCTTTTTCTTCGGAGGATATCATCTAGTCTATTCCCTTTTTCTTTCCTTACACATTTTCAAAATGATTTCTTAGTCTTTTGCTTGTCTGAAGGTTTTCCCCTACTGCATACATGTTTGAGTCCAGTTGGCTGGATTTAATGAGATGGTGCTTGTTTGAAGCTTGATAAATAAGATGTCATTTAATGGGACTTTTACTGCACAAAGAACGAGAATGGTGAACGAGCTGCGGGGCTGTCCACTTTGATCTCCAGGTGCTCAGCGCCTCTGGCGGCTTGTAGAAAGTTCTTCCACTTGCTCGCTTTCATCACCTCCCCTCTTCATGAATTGTGGCTATGCCTGCGACTCTTTGTATTTAATCTAATTGCAAAGTCAAATTATTTTGGGCTGCAGTCAATTTTACAGGTGTGAAAATATATTATACTTTTCACACAGTGTTGCCCCTTTTCACATGAGAAATTCTAGAGAATAAAAGTTGAGCAGGATAGAGCCTTAGTGACCAGAATAAGCTGGTCACTTACAAAAACCACAACAACATTTCATTCATTCATTCATTCATTCATTCAGTGGACATTTGTCAGTGGTGACAGCTTGTTAAGGCTTTATAATGGAAGGAATCTAAAAAGGGAGGAAGGAGTGGAGGGAGGGAGAGAAGGAGGAAGGAAAGGAAGAAGGAAGGAAGAAATCAATATGAGAGAAGAGAATAGACCACTTCACCTGGAAACCTTGGGGCTTCTATTCCGACTTGACTCTTCTTACCCTGGCTATACCCAGACTCACCTACCCGAGGTAGGAAAGGCTGGGTATCAGATGTTAACCTGGCCCTCTTGGGCAAGGTTCAGGCCTGGGTAATTTGAAGCTCTCCGTAGGTGTAAAGTATGGCCAGGCTGGGGTTGCTGGACTGGATGCGGGGATGCTAGCTCACTGCTGAAGGACTCCTCCCAGGGGGATGTGCTCAGGGCACTGCCAGGCGGCAGGGAGCGGGGTGGAAGGGCCTCGACTCTGCACAGCACGCTCCAGGTGGGCCACAGAGGCTGCAGGGAAGCAGATTTGGCCCACGTGAGTTCTGGTCTTATGGGGGGTACCATCTTTTCAAACTCTCCTTCAAGTCTCCACTGGGGAGGTGTCAACACAGTGTCTCTGTGGCCAGTGTGGCTGATTTGAGAGGCTGGGGGTGGGTGGTGTCCTCTTCCTGGGCCCGCCGGAGTCTGTGAACCCTGAAGGCAAGGGGTAGAAGGTTGGCTCTGACGGTGGAGAACTCAGCACAGCAATCTCGTAAGACAAGGGCACTGGTGAGGTCAGCAGACGTCATTCCCTAGTCTACATTCTCTTTCTCAGTGCAGAGTCAGATTCTTCATTCCTGATGATGTCAGAGGGTCTCCTGCAGGCCCAATGCATCCATAGTAGACAGCATAGGAACAGAGCCCCAGGGACTAGAGATGGGGAACCCCAAGAGAAAACAAGACTGCAGAGACAGAGTCACCGGTGGGTGGCTCCCAGAGACAGACCATACTAACCAGAGCCCCCCTCATCTGGATGATGGCCATTGTTAAAGAACATTGGGAGAAACACACCTGCTCACACCATGAGCTCTTCCTACCATCCTTCAGGATCCAAAGCACTCTATAGAGAATTTCAGAACCGTTGAGCAACTCACTGCCAATGATTATGTAGGCCTGGTTTGAAGGGCTTTGTGTTCCCAAGTGGCCTTCTTGGAGTCTCTCTAGTCACACTGACGCTCTGCTGGGTGCTTTACTTTGGATGGAAACTCAGTGCTCTTGAGATCTGGGGGACTCAAAGAGGTGGCTGCTGGAGAGGAGGTGGCTGGTGGGTAGTATGCTAAGAAGTCAGCCCACCATGTCACCCAGACCTTCCTCAGCCTGTGCCTGCCTTGTCCCCTGGTTCAAATGCTCATCACAGTTCCTGAGCATCGACCAAAGAGGTGACCAACTAAGATGGGTGGAAATACTGTGTGTGTTTCACTCACAACACAAGAGATCATGCATTTTGTTATTGCCAGTCCTGGGCCTGGGCACTGTCGTTGAGGTTCTTTTGCTCAAGGCTAGCACACTATCACTTGAACCACAGCACCACTTCTGGATTTTTCTGTGTATGTGGTACTGAGGAATTGAACCTAGGGCTTCATGCATGCTAGGCAAGCACTCTACCACGAAGCCACATTCCCATCATACATTTTTTTTATTGTGAAAATACTGTACAGAGGGGTTGCGATTACATGAGCAAGATAATGAGTACATTTCTTATCAAGCATTGTAGCCTCCTCCTTTGTTTCCCCTTCTCATCCCATCCTCCCACTGCCCCCACCCAACCTTCCTCCCATCATACATTTTTTAAAGGAGTTTTTTCCCTTCTGCTCAATTCATGTTTTTACCAGTAGCAAAATTTGAGTGGATTATTTTTCCTTAAGTGGGATGTGTCTCAACCTGGAGCCAACTGACTGTGAACAGAGAAGGTGATGCAGGCGGAATTAAGAGTGCCCTGGGCTGCTATTCCAGCCAAACACAGACTGGAGATCTTGAGACAACGGAGAACTCTCCTTTCACCGTTTGAGAGGCTGCTATCTGAGCTTACATGATCAGCCCCGCCGTGCTCCTGCTGAGACTCTAGTCAGAAGCCATCTTTACCCCTTTCTAGCTTATGGTGGGTCCCAACAGTCCCTGGAACCCCCCCCCCCCCCGCACCGCCCCAGCCTCCCCTTGTCACCGGATGACCTTTGCCCCATGAGTCTCTGACATCATAGGGCACTCCCTCATCTTAGAAGGATGCCAGTCTCCGGGGCAAGGATGGCATCTCAGCTTATTTGCAAACCAGGTCCCTTTCACAGGCCAGAACTTTAGGACATCATTGTATCTTGGGGGAGGGCACATCCCCCACAACAGAAGGTGAGAGGAAATACAACATGGGTGGCAACAAAGAGAGAGAAGGATTTGTGGACCTCCTGAGAGCAGTCTTGGGACCAGGAGGGTCCCTTGGCAATCTGAGGATACTGCAGGTGAAGTTGCTGAGAACTGAGAACTCACACCCCTCTGTTGACCCGTGGCCTGCAATTCCTCTCCTAGTCAGACCTGAGTGGCGTTGCACTGGGGAGTGAGTGTGATGTCTCAGAGTTTAAGTGTCTTGATGAATGGGGCAAAGTGCCGTCTCTCTTCCATGAAGAGCTTTGACCCCACTCTAAGGGAAACTGGGCTCAGGTAATCAGTAGCAATGAAGAGAGAAAACCATGACTTCACCAGAAGTTTTGACTTCAAACTCAGGGCTGGGCACCCTGTGCTCCCCCACCCCACCCCACCCCAGTGATGTCAGCTGATGTTCACTGTGCTGAATTCACAGATCATTTTGCCTCCTGGAGTTGTGTGCCCCTGCCTTCTGCTCCAAAGGCAACAGATTTTGCATTCAATGAAAAGAGAAAACAGACCATCAGAGGATTTCCAGTACAGATTTTCCAGTACAGACTGGATTTTCTAGTACTATGGTAACCGGACATAGAAAAATGAATACAGAGCCAAAGACCACATTTGTCTTTTAAAAGTAAAAGTACAGAGTTGTAGAAGTGAGCTTTCTGCTTGCACTTTTGTGACACACAAGGGGTTTCTGCTTTCCTCCCAAAGAGATGTACAGTTCTCCAGATGCTTATAAGAGCCAATTTAAGGCTGATTTACTTTAATTACAAGGATAAAGAGAAGCAATAGGGAGCAGCAGGTGGCAGTGAGGAGTCTTGCCATTGGTCAGATCTCATTTCTAATCCTGATTCAACCAGTAATGCAAGGCGGGGGGGGGGGGGTTGTAGGGCACTGAATCTGAGAATGTGTGCTAAGGTGTTTGTGTGGTGTTTGCATCAAGTCAAGGCAAGAAGCGAGCTGTGAGTGGATTCACATTCCCCCAAGCACCAAGAAAAGGTAAACTGAAGTGCTGACTTCCCATATCCCGGAATGTGACTTTATCCAGAAGTAAGGTCTTTATAGAGATAATTAAAATGGATTTTTAACTCATTAAACTGGTATGACCTGAGTCCTTGTGAGAAGGCAACATTTGGACAGATACACAGACAGACGGACACACACACATATACATACACACATACTCACATATACACACATACACATGCACACACACATTCACACACACACAAGACACGGTACAAAGATATGGGAAAGATGGCCATCCATATGCTAAGTGGAGAGATGGGGAGGAGCGATCTCCGGCAGGCTCCAGTGGGCCTGGCCCCGGTTACCCCTTGAGGTCTATCTCTATGGTCCAGAACGGTGAGCAATGCATTTCTGTCTCTTAGCCCTCAGTCTGTATTACCTCGCTGTGTTGGCCCAGGACACCAACCCTGTCCAGAGGCCTCACTAGCACAGACTCAGCATAGCCTGTAGAGGCTAGGCTGTTTTGACTGCGCAATGGGAGGCTCACATTGGCTCCGGTGAGCGGTGAGCGAGCGGCGCATGCAAGGTGCCCTTCGCAGCACCTGCTTTGCTGTTTCCTGTTCTATTCTTACTAAAGCCACAGGAAGCCGAGCACCTGGAAGGCTGAGGGAGCATCTGAGCGTAGCCACTGACGCCCCTTCCCCCAGAGCCGAGCCGGAGTCCGTCCGTGACATCACACGCTGTAATGATGTATAATTACAGGAGATATTATTAAATTGTAAAATGGGAAGCTGGAAAACATGCAGTCTGGTGAGCTCTGTCTCCTGCCTGGGGTAATTACATGCCTCTCCTTCAGTTGACATTGTGTTTACAGGGCGCATGCTGCCGGGGCTCCTGCCGGGGCTGTTAATGTGGGAATATGCCAAGGTGAGAGTCAGAGTCAGAAAGAGCATTCATCTCACCTGAGACCTAATTTTTTATTTATGCTATGATGTGATAAAAGAGTCCGATCTTAATAGATGGCGGACTGGAAAGTTAAAGATTCTGTCTCCTTCCTTTCTACTTTCTCCAGTGAACTTTGTTTTAAATGGACTCTGTCTGTGTCCAAAACATAATTATTGAAATGGACCAGCTAATCACGAGTGGTTAGGGTAGATGAGCATGGAGTTTGGAATATGGAGGCAGATGAGATCAGCACCTTCTGCTCTGTTCCATTGACATTTGGGGCTGGTCACTGCGGTGGGACTGTCTGCGGGGCTGTTAGCAGCATCCTTGCTCTCCACCGCGGATACCTGCAGCCAGGTCTCCACCACAACTACAGCGCATCGAGATATTGCCAAGAGACCCTTCCCAGGTGAAACTACCCCCAGTTTGGAATTCCAGGGTGTAGGAAGGAGATGATGGATTATGTAAGGATGAGAGAGTTAAGGTCTTAGCTGCTAATGAACTGGAATATAAGGAAACCAGTGTGTGTCGTTTGTAAAGGTGCTGCCTGAAATCAGTCCTTCCATTTCGCAGGATGAAATCAAACACGTAGGTACTGACAGGGCTGCCATGAAGGCTAAGGTGGTTCTTCTGCCCAGAAATAATCCCAGGAGCAGCCACAGGAACTGGGAAAAATGGGCTTAATCCTCCTCACCATTGTGGCATTATGAGCACTTTGCCTGGGGTTCTCTTGTGATGTCACTGGGTGGGTGGGACTTCTTAGCAAGTCATGAAATGACCCCCTCCCCCATCAGCTCAGATGTCATCGATCAGATTAGAATCCCAACCTCTTCATAATGAGGCTGTCCCTTAGTGCCACTGAAAAAAAAATGCAATATGCCCTCTGGCTTTGCTGGGTCTTAGTGGAAGCCCAAGACCACTCATTTGGGGGGCACACAGCCTTGCCGTCCTCTTGCCAGCTTTGCTGTACAGAACAGTTCCGCCATGTGGTCACGATGACCACCGCTGCCCAGCTTCTTTCCAGGGAACCAAAGGGCTCTGGAATGGGATATGAAGACCCGGTGTCTGTCTGCATGTCCTGTCTGTCTCCCTCATTACCTTAACGTTTAGACTAACTCTGCACTGAAACATGTGCCTCAGTTAAAGACTGCTTTGCCCCCAAATATATTACAGGGTTGACTTGACCTACACTTGTCTAGTTCCTCTCTTTTCCCTTCAAGATGAAATCCACCTGCCTCTAGGAGTGTCTCCCAATGATCACAGCAGGCCGTACTGGCAGGTAGGGGTGTAGATGTGTTTTCTCACTGGAGCCCCATTTGTGTGCTTGTGGACTAAGGCCTGGGATGATCAAATAACCCAGCCCAGGCCACTCCAGCAGGCCATAGCTCCACTCCTTAGAACTAGAAATATAACGCTTCTCAGAAAGGCAAGGGAAGAGAAGAAAGACAGCAACATGTCTTTAAGACAAGCAAAGTGGACAAATGTATCACTGACAGGGCTTTAAGGAAGAGCCTGTTTGCAAGTGCAATGTCTGTCTGGGACAAAGGGAACCCTCCCTCCCCCCCGCACTGGGATGAACATGTCTGAGTCCCATTGTACTTGGGAGGAGAATGGAGGCAGGGCGTTGACCAGTCTCCCCAAGTCAGCATGGTGACAATGGAAGCAAGAACCAAATCCAGGTCCCCCATCTTGAGTCTCATTTACTCAAGAAGAGCACACTTCTCATATGGTGCTGGGGTCCAGGGACAAAGGCCCCAGGATCCTGTGAGCTGTGAGGAATTCCCGAAGATGCCCCGCATGAGTGCGGGGAGCCAAGA
Organism: Dipodomys merriami; assembly: GCF_024711535.1. Taxonomy (NCBI): domain Eukaryota; kingdom Metazoa; phylum Chordata; class Mammalia; order Rodentia; family Heteromyidae; genus Dipodomys; species Dipodomys merriami. The sequence goes on along the minus strand of NW_027204715.1, from coordinate 4,002,527 downwards.
GTGCGGCTGTGCAGGAGAGTCTGGTTCCAACAGGATCTGCGGGAGGGTGACAGAATTTCTGGCTTTGACAGTCCCTAGGCAGCATCTCTGGAGCTACCAGACGTATCTCAATGCCCAGGCTTTTCATGTGGAAGATGAAAAATTTAATAAAGTGGGCTGCCTCACTAGGTGGCTGATAAGAAATGCATGAAAGATGCAAAATCCTCAAATAGATGCTGCTGGCTCGACTGACAGGATACTCCACGTAAGCAGGAAAGCACTGCGGTGAGGGTGCTTTGTGAAGTGCTTCCGGACAGAGAAACAGAACGGCATCTTTCTGTACACTGGTCTGCAGGACAAGTCAGTGTGGTGGCCGGCATTGGACACTTTCCCTCTCGTTCACCATCGCATCCCAGAACGTCTGTGAGTTTCCTGGCCGTGCTCAGGTGGGTGAGGTACAGGGAGGAAAGGTTTGATACCCGGGCTCCCTCAGCCTTAGGTGGGGGCATGGGCACAGGCCGCCGTGATTATTTTGGATCTTCATCTCCAGTCTCTCCTACGATGAAGCTGCATCTGGAGAATTTGACAGGTGTTCACTGTGCCCTTTACTCTGAGCCAGCCTCTGTCTCCACCTTGGCTTGGGAAGGCTGGCGTGCAAGGAGGGGATCTTTCCAATGGTTTCCCCAGGACTTTGTTAGGGATGTTTGTCTTCTCCTGGCGGCCAAGTGTTTGGGAGCTGTGAAGACACATGGAAAATGGAAATCCAAGGCAAGCATTAATACCAGTGTCTTTTGGCTTTGATGCCCTACTAGGAAGGTGGGCTTGTCCTGTCAACTTGGCCAGGTTCTAGAAACTACTGTTCCATGGAACACTAATCCAGGTGCTGCTGTGGAGGGACTGTGTTGAGGAATATGGAGTGTAGGGTCGAATAGTGCCCCTGAGTCCAAATTCGTGTCCCAGAATCTCAGAGTGGAATGCGTAGCTCAGCAGTCTTCGCAGGTAGAATCAGGGTTAAGATGCATTGCTCTGGTTAGGCTGGCCTCTCATCCCACCGATGTCTTTATGACGAACTAAGGAAGGTGCAGAGAAATAAACGAGAAAGCCAGGTGAAGACCGCGTGGACTATTGCAGCCACGAATTCGGGGACACCTGGAGACCCCAGACATTGCCCTCTCAGAGGCACCCCCCCAGAGGACCACCGTCCCCTGGTGCTTTCATGTAGGGCTACTGATTTCTTGCATCTAAGTTTCTGTGGTTCTCCTCCTGCCCAGCCCCCGCTGTGGCCATCTGTCATGGCGTCCTGCAAAGAAGCCTGGTCCCCAGGATCCAGCTCCAGCCTTAGTCCACTGCAGGTATCAGAGGCTGGGATTCAGTCAGAGAACTTGGTGAGTGTCTTGGCGAAGGTGCTCAGAACTCAAGAAGTCAGCCATTTCTCTTCCTTTCGTGGAGTGGAGGGAGGACCCTTACGGACACAGGGCTCTGACATGCAGGAGCGCATGTGTGCGATTTACTCCTTAAATAGTTCTTCATTAACCCCACACAACAGTCTGTTGCCCTTCCTTGGGACCTAAATTACCTGTGAAGGCATCTTTACTAGGGATAGCAAACTGGAGGATCTGAGCCATTGTCCACCTTCGGCGGTTGAAGAGTGGCTGGCTTAGTTCCAGGATTTCCCCAGTGCTTCGCTCCTGTGTTTTACTTTCTGCCCCTTTCCAGTTTCTCTGGGTTCTGTTATGGAGGCTGAGGCTGAGAAAAGAAGGGAACTTTCCCAGGTCTCCTTGTGTCATTGCGACCACCCAGGTAAAAGTGGGCAGGGGCAGGGTAAGCACTAGTTTTATCTTTCTATGAGAAAGCTGACTAGCTTTAAAAACAGGCCATGAGAACCGATTTGTCCTGTGCTTTCAGCATCTTTGTTCCTTTGCAGTTGAACTTGGCAGCCCTGAGAAACTGAGCTGCCTTACAAGAGAGTCCTTACACACAGAAAATGTGTGTCCACAGCCCCGGGCTGAGCCACCAGCCTGTGCTCTCACCTGGGAGGGGAGCGGACAACCACTGTTGTGCTTCTGTAGAGCCAGAGTGAGTCTGGGCTGGGGAGGCAGAATGGCTGGCCAGCCATGTCCAGAGCACCTCCAAATGCAACAGCAGATGAACCAGACCCACAGTGCCACCTGGTCAGCCTTCCTTCTTGAAGGGGAGCCTCCCTATGCCCTGCCCGCGTGGAAAAGGACATCTCTGCAGGCCCTTTGCACGTCACGAGTAGCCTGTCCTGCAAACTCATTGGCGTAAGAGGCACGATGGTTTACTTGACAGTAGAGCTGGCCCCTGGGACTAGCGCTGAGGACACAGAGGCTGCCCTGGCCAGAGAGAGAGAAATCAAATCCCTAGCAGGCTCATGGCTGCAGGGGACAAGCATACAGAGACAAGAGGTTTGGACCAGAAACTTCACTTGCTTTGGGGGAGATCAAGAGGACTTCCTGGTGGTGGTGGTGGTGGTGGGGAGGTGAGCTGAGGCTGAGCTGGACTGGCTCTGGCTTTGGAGACTTAAGTGGAGGCCTTGATCTTCCAGAGGTCATTTATATGCATCAGGCACTTCAATTACAGTGAAATGGCTGTGCTAACAAGCAATTTGAATTATTTGTTTTAAGGATTTTCATAAAATTGCCTCAATTAGAGATGTCTGTGACTAGGAACAGGGGTGTGGAAGGAGGAGAGAGTAAGAATGCCCCAGGAAGGCAAGGGCTGTGTCCAGGGGCTGGTGTTCCAGAAGAATCTTCCGTCTTCTGCGACTCAGGGTCCCACAACAGACGGGGGAGCCTGCAGCACGTTTCGGACCTTGGTTGGGAGGACTGACTCTGAGCACCCACAAGCACTCAGAAGAGGCTTGCTTTGGGGACAGGTCCTAGAGGAAATTACAGGTGCTGGGCAGGAAGGGTGTCTCCCGTGGGGTGGGGGGAGTAGACACAGGTGGGCTCCCATTCCTGGCTACACACTATGGTTACCTTAGAAACAACATTGGGGGGGGAGGAAGCAACTAACTACCTGGGGACATCTTTGGGAATCTGGAATATTCTAAGGTGCAGCCTGATCAGTGGGCCTTGCTTGCCAGTTTTAGAGGGAGGTTGGACTTCAAGAGCCTGTTAAACAGAGAAGCCTGTCTCCAAGGGCAGGCTGAGGAGGCCCTGGGCTCCAGCTTTTCCATCCATCAGAATGCCAGGGAGTTTGGAAAGCCTGGATATGGTTACCATGTAATCGACTCCTCTCCCACCCCCTGCAACTGAATCACCTCCACCACTGGTGGAGATACCATTGACTTGGGTTTTTAGTGTCCAGCCAGGATTGAGAACCAGGCTCTAGTGCAGGTGTTCCCATAGTTGAGGGCCCCGCACGCGGAGGGGCAGATGAGTTCTCAGACTGCTCAGCGCCACCCACCCCGAACATCTAGTGGAGAGGCAAGAACCTGCACTCTGACTTTGGAGAGGTTTCCTGAGGCTGCTGCTGTGGGTCTGGACACACAGTCCAAACCAAGCTAAAACCTCCTGCTCTCAAGCTGGCTCTGAGCTGGTTCTGATCTGCCCGGATCAAGGAGCCCAAAGACAGCCATGTTCACAAATGTCCAGCACGCCCAGTGCTTGTAGTTGGGCAAAGGCCTCCTGCTCTGATGAATGACTGGGTTCTGTGGGGGCTGTGCAGGCAATACTCGGATGACACCGCTGGGTGGTTCCAATCTTTTTAATCAACCTTGACTGTGAGGCGACCAATGGGCAGCCAGAGCCAAGCAGAAATAGAACATCAAGGTGACTGTTTCCTGCGATATAGAGCCTGACACTCCTAACAGGAGAAGAGCTGGTCAGAGCCTTTCAAAAGATGGACTGTTTATTCTGAGTCCTTATGTCTGAAAACCCTTAATTTAGTCCTTTAGATATGCCCAAGAAAATTAAGCAAGTTATTCAGGATAAGAAACAGAGCTAAATTATTCAACCAGTTCGTTTGACATTTAAAAGGCTATTTATATAAATGATCACTTCTCAAGAAAATAAAAATAGTGAGAAACTCAGAATTGGCAGTTCTAGCAGAGAAAGATAGAATGTTATGCGTTTGGGGGGTTTCTAAAGACATATTGGGTTTATGCAGTGATCTTTCTCCTCACTGACATTCAGCTCTTCCTCAGGCATGATTTTCTTATCCTAAATCTTCTTTTTCATCTTGTCAGTGGAAAAACAAAAAGAAGTTCATTGTTCTGTCCACATGGACATCTGCACCAGATGCTCCCTGGGGTAGCTGGCTCTGCTCACCCTTTAGGGGGATGGCGGGGTAGGCAGGCCTGGTAACTAACTGTCTTTTACGTGTGGGTGCTTGGTAGCATTACACCGGAAGTTACCAGGCACCACACACAGGGGAGAACTCGTTTTTAGCTTTTGATTCAAGTAGGAGGTGAATCTTCCTCCATATTAGAATTTCAGTCTCTTCTTCTCTCTCTCCACCATGCTTCATGCTTCCCTGTGGTCTGTTAAGGACACAGCTACACCAGAGTTCATTCTCCTCAAGGTCTACAGACACAAAAGGGCCAGGATAGAAGAGAGAGGCCTGTAGCTTATCACCAGCATTAACAAGTGAAGGCTGGGAGGGTCCGCTGGCCACTAGGCATCTCCATAGTGCCATCCCAAGAGTCTAGACTGTGTAGACAGATCCGTGTGTGTGTCACAAGCCGCAATCCCACCGGATGCCATCCATCCTGATTTGGAGCTTAGCGTCCGTTCTTTACAGAAGAGAAAGCTACATCCATTACAATATATATTAACAATTCATAATCAACATCTAGTTTTGCATATTATGGAATAATATGATATTTCAATGTACACATATAAGGTTAGATCAGGATAATTGTATATTGTTTGTCATAAATGCTTACCATACTTTTTGTGTGTCAGGAAAATTCCAAACCTCCTCTTACAGATATCTTTTGATAGGTAATCTCTGTCCATGAAAGTGACCTATAGTGAGTGCCCTTGACATTAAAGTTATTACTGTTATCCAAACGAACCCCTGTATCCGTTCACGGCATTCTCTCCCTCTCCACAGCTCTGGCAAGCACTAGCATACTTTCTGCCTCCATGAGATCAGCTTTGAAAGCATTCAGCGAGAACTGAAGCACTTATTTTTCTGTGTTTGCCATGTCACTTGATGTTCCCGTACCACCCAGGTGGCTAGGATTTCACACTTTTTATGGTAGAATCATGTTCTACTGTATGTCACTATCACATTTTTTATCCATTCATGTGAAAATAAACATTTAGGTTGTTTCAGTGTCTTGGCTATTGTGACTAGTGCTGCAGTGAGCAGAGTGCAGATTTCTCTTTGGCAGAGTGCTTTAATGTCCTTTGGTTGTAAATTCAGTATTAGAACTACCGGGTCTGATGGTTCTATTTCTAGATTTTTGTTTTCCATAATGACTGTACTAATTTATACTCCCACCAACAGTGCTGAGATTTCTCCTTCTGTGCATCTTTCCCGGCAACCATCGGGGTTGGAGTTTTGATAACAGCCCTTCTGACTGGGATGAGGTGATGTCTCACTGTGGTTTTGATTCGAATCTTCTCGATGATTAGGGATGCTCATCATTTTGCATGTTGAATGTTTGGGTGTATGTGTATGAAAAATGTATATTAAGGTAATTAGAGCATCTTAAAATCAGACTGCTTTATCTTTTTGCTGTTGAGTTCATTACATACTCTAGATATTAATTCCTTGCTATATGATTTGTAAATATTTTATACCATTCTCTCTTAATTCGGTTGATTGTTTCCTTTGCTGTGTAGAAGAATTTTTTTTCCTATTGGGTGTAGTTCCACTTGTCAATTTTTGTTTTTGTAGTTTGTACTCTGGGAGTCATATACTAAATATCTTTGCATTGCTACTATTCTTTTATCTAATACCTTCATATTTTCACATTTCAAATATTAGATCCATTTTTATTTATGTTTTGAAGATACTTGGAAACTAGGGTCCAGTTTTCTTCTTCTGTTTGTGAATATTCAATTTTCTTACCACCATTTACTGAAGAGGCTTCTTTCTCCAGTGTACGCTCTGGCTCCTTTATTGAAAAACACTTGGCTATAAATATGTGGATTCATTCCGGGTTATTTAATTTGTTCCTTTGGTCTGTGTGTCTGTGTTAATGCAGTACTGTGCTATTTCTGTTGCCATAGCTTTATAGAAGTCCGGGATTGTGATGCTCAGTTTTGTTCGTTTTTTTCAGGACAGCTTTGCCTATTTCAGGGCTTTACTGTTTCAAATATGAGAAATATTTTCCTATTTCTGTGAAAATGCTGCTCATATTTTGGTAAGGATATCCTTGAATCTTTTGATCACCTCAGATAGTATGAACATGAGAATGCTACCATCTTCCCTATCCAAGAACATTTCTATGGAATCCATTTTCATTTTATTGTGTCTGCCTAAGTTTTTTGCATCAGTGCTTTATAGTTTTCATTGTAGTTAAGTTGATTTCTAGGTATGTATGTATGTATGTATTTGCTATTATATTTCTTCATTTTTCTTTCAACTAGCTCATTGCTGTAAAATAGAAATACTGATGTTTTATAGGTTGATCTTGCATCTTTCAACTTTTTTACCTTTGTTTATCAGTTCAAATAGGTTTTTTTTTGTAATTTTAAGTTTTTCTGTATACTAAATTTCATTGTCTGTTTAGATTCTTCAGTTTGGATATCCTTTATTCTTTCTCTTGCCTATTTGCTTTGGCAGGGATATACTGTGTTGAAAAAGATAGATGACAGTGGACACCCTTTTCTTGATCCACATTCAGTATGTTAGCTGTGTGTTTGTCACATATGACTTTAATTATGTGGAAGTATCCTCCCCATGCAATGAATTCTTAAAAATCATTTCAGGTCTGTTAGGTTGATTAAATCATGTTTAACCTTCATTCTGAACTGATAACTCATGTTTATTGATCTGTATATGTTGAACCATCCTTACGTCCTTGGGGTAAATCCTACTTGATTTGGTGTATGATCTTTTTTACTTGCCACTGGGTTTGGTTTGCTAGTATGTGTGTGTGTGTGTGTGTGTGTGTGTGTGTGTGTGTGTATGTGTGTATGTGCACACATGTGTGCATGCATGTCTGTAGGTGTGCTGGTTCTAGGGCTGGGTGCTGTCCCTGAGCTTTTCTTGCTCAAAGCTTAGTGGTCTACTGCTTGAGCCACTGCTCCAGTTCCAGCTTTTTGGTGTTTAATTGGAGATAAGAGTCTCATGGACTTTATTGCCTGGGATAGCTTTGAACCTCAATCCTCAGATCTTAGCCTTAGCAGCTCAGCTTACAGGCTTATGCCTGAAGATACTTAGAAATTAGGGTGGTTTGCTAGTATTTTGATGGGAAGTTTTCTATTTTCTTCATCAGGGTATGGGTTTGTATTTTTCTTTTTGGTTGTTTTCTTGCCTGGTTTGGGCTCAAGGCAGTGCTGGTCATGTATTGTTGGTCATGAGGATGGTTTTGGAAGGCTTCTTTCTCTTTCAGTTTTGTTTGAGGAACAGCTTGAGAAGAGTTAGTGTTCTTTCAAAGTCTGGAGGGTTTCAAGCAGTCAAGTGGTCTGGAGGTGGGGCCCCTCTGATGCGGTCTCCCCACCTCCCCTTCCCATGCTCTGCTCCTGGAAGTGAGTCGCGAGCTGATCCTGCAGTCAAGGCCTGGCGGTGTGTCATTCTCCATCCCAGTGATGCAGAATTAGTTAACATGTATTATTTAGCATTTTAAAGAGATGGGTACAAGTGTTTCCTGAGCAAACAACGGATAATTAAAATGCCCTTGAGCCCCACTGTGCATGTTGAGTTATAATGGACACTGGTGATTGGCGCACAGGTGTTCAGGGCTGTGGAGGTGGCTATAGTGCTGGCCACTGGTCAAAGGCAAGAGGCAGAGCTCCATGAGACTGTGTGGACGGCCCATGACTTCAGTCCTCTTTTGGAGAATGGCACTGGCCACTGACCACTATCCATGGAATGAGCCTCCCACCCTTTCTGAGATGGCCACCAGACATAGGTGGTGGCTGGGAATTGGGAACCTCCCTGGCCACCCACAGACAGCCATAATGAATGGAGACAGCACAGAAGACTTCCTGAATGGAGGGAGAGCTGACAACCTCCTCTTCCAAGGCTGTAATCAAAGAAGAAGCTGGGAAATGATATCTTTCCAACCCTGCACATTCAAGCTTTTCTGTCACAGAGTATTGTTAAACTCCCCTCAGGTCTGGCTTGGCACTCTCTTGTCACTTGCTTTGAAATGCTTGAACAATGGAGTATTGTCTCCAGCGGTAAGGTGATGGTTACAAAAAGTAGGCTACTTGATGTCTGTTCCAGTTAATTGGGCTTGGAGTCTCATCAAAACTCAAATTTTTCAGCTATCCTTCTTCTGTTTGGATGTTTGCATGAGATTGCTAGTCATATTAGCGAATTAGAAGTGAACCTGGAATTATCCAGAGTTGTCTTTGGAGCCAGAACCCTGGTTTCTTTAACTTCAATCCTCTCACCACAGTAGCATTTACTTGTGATATTATTTATTGCTGGATCTCTGCAAAGGAAGGGAGGCACATCTTATCTTCATGGCCAGATTGTTGCATATCTTCTGGAAGGCAGAAGGTCATAACGTTCCTACTTCCCTGGAAGGGCAGCCCAGGACTGACATCTATCATTTCTACTTCACCCCTCTGTGCTAGATAGCAGGATTTGTGCCTTGGTGGTGCCCAGGGCTGGGGACCCTGTGGTACTGAGTCATTTTGCCACGGTCATAAAAGTCGATTAAAGAGCTGTGCCAATCCAAGCCTGTTTGATGAGGGCTGCTAGTTGGGCCTGGTTTTTATTTTCTTTCCATACCAGACCTCTTTGGAATTGATGAGATGAATCCATTTTAGTTTTGATCATAAGAGACCCTTGAACAGCCCTCCCTGGTAAGAAAAGACTGATGGACCAGATCTGCCAAATAGCTTAAGTTACAGTGTCAGAGCCTCCTGAGTTCTTCAGGATCTCTTCATTGCATCCTTTCCCCAGGTTTCTTAGAGTGGTGAGGACTGGCTTTTCTTATCCTGTTCACCCTGTGGTTCTGGGGAATTTTTTGGTTTGGTTTGGTTTTTGAAAGAATACCAGAAAAAGGTGAAAGTTTTCTTGTATTATATCATTTCAGAGTCCAGTTTGTTTTGTCTTTTTTCCCCATTTTTAAAAAATCACTGGAGCTGGAAAATCTCATGGGTTGTTCACGTTCAATATGGCTTTGTGTCTGTAGTCTGTCCAGCAGACGTGAAGTGGTCCGGCCTGATGCGTAGAGCAATGTGCACAGACTCAGGCTCAACTGACAGGCAGGCTGGACCCTGTGCCTTTCATTTCTCTTACTTGACACTCGACACCTTTAAACCCTGTAATGACTGACACATGGAAACTTTCCCTCTTTCCCAAAGGCTTTCTAGGCCAGTGTGAAAACGAGTTCTCATTATAGGTCCAGTTCCTTTATCAAGCAGAATCCTGTGCACGAAGCAGGTGAGGTTCAGAAGCATTATAGGAAGATGTGGAGTCAGTTCCCTGGGATCCTGATTCTTATCATTTCCTCCACTGCCTGACTGCACCTGGCTGCTACCATGCTGGAATCAGATCCTGGTCCAAGCGGCAGCTGGCTCTGGTTTAATCTGTGGTTTTCCAGGGCAATTTTTGGCTTAGCATGAGTATTCCAGGAGCTATTGGAATGGGGAAGGGCAAGAGTCTGGGGGCCGGAACGTCTCTGGCATGTTCTTGCTGAGAAGGAGGGATGGCCCAGCTGTGTGCCCTCCAGGTAGCAGGGCCTGCTCTGTGCAAACAAGATTCCTGACCAAGCTATGTTCCTGCACTTCAGCAACTTGAGAACTTGAGATGTCACCTGGTTGTCCTGGAGGCAGCTGGGATGGGCTATAAACTGGATGCTCTCCAGGAGGGACTGGTTTGTTACAAAGATCCCGACTCTCCAGTGCTTTGCCACAAAAAGAAGTTACCCTCTCAATTTTTCTAGCTATTGATGTAAATGCCCTTGGATTATGCTTGCGGTTTTAGTTTATAAACTTAATTACCAAACCAGTACAATTCATCTGAACTATGTAACTGGGTGTTTTTACTTATAGTAGTCATCATTCCATGTCAACATCACAATTCAAGAGGAAATATGACCCTGAGATACAAAGGCTGATGTTGCATGAATATTGTTTTAAAACATTAAAGCACTTTTCAGCTAAATGTGTACAATTTTCAACTTTTGTGTAGGTGAAATGGATTCAGCGTGTTGATGAAGCGCTCTGCAGGTCTTAATTTAAAAAGCTCCCACTAAAGCCAAAAGGAATGTTGGATGGCTTGAGTGTTAAGAACTATAGTCACCACACAGAGAGGAACCTTTTCACCTGTGACCGCAACACAGGATGCTGCGGGTAGCACAAAAACCAAGCTTCGCTGGCCTCAGTGCCGCATCTCACCTGAAGCCCAAGGGAGGGAAAGCCATCCACCCATTGGCACAGGACAGATGAGGCTGGACATGCGCACTGGGTGTCCAGGGTGCGCTGGGCCTTGATGGGCCTAGGAAATAACATCTGAACTCATTATTCTCAAAGCTCCTTTGATTGCATTGTGGAATTTCCTTCTCCTATTTGCCAATATTAAGTCACGTCCCATGAATCCTGGGCAGAAAGAATCAGCTATTAAGTTTATCTAACAATCTTGGTCAGAAAAGGGTGGATGGATGGGAAAAAGGACTTTATTCACATGTTTAATTGGTCTGTTAAGTAATCATTTCCCAAGGAGATTCTGTATTAGTTTAACAAGATATATAAGTGAAAGACATGCCCCAAATGAATGTGTCCTATATGCTCCCATTGATTACTGTAAAGAAGGACCAAGAAGGCAGCTCAGGTGTGGAAGATGGGTGAGGACCATCTCCCACTCACCAACACCAACAGAAAACAAAGCAAAACAAGATTTAAAAAGAGAGCCCCTGTAAATCCTTCAGTTCCATTAAACACTACACAACATCTTTTGTTTCCTTCCAGAATTTCACTGTAGACCATGTAGAAGTCAGTGATAAAACAGAAACATATTTGCTAAATATTACCTAAAATGCTTAGGCATCCAGAGTAGATGTTAGAGGAAATGGGATAAAAATCTTTTTTTTTTTTGGGGTCCGGTCGTGGGTCTGAATTCTGGGCCTGGGTGCTGTCCCTCAGCTCTTCAGCTCAAGGCTAGTGCTCTACCACTTGAGCCACAGCACCACTTCCGGCTTTTTTCATTTTGCTTATGTGGTGCTGAGGAATCAAACCCAGGGCCTCAGGCATGTAAGGCAAGTGCTCTACCGCCGAGCCACCTTCCCAGCCCCTAAAAATCATTTCCTAAGACAGCTGGTTTTAAGGTCCCAAGAAACACTGGAAGGCCTGGCACAGTGGCTGATGCCTGTCAACCTAGCTGCTCCGGAGATGCTGGGAGGTTTGCAGTTTGAGAAGGATTGTGGGATGAGGCTGGCCCTGGTCAAAAAAGTGTGAGACTCTATTCAGAGAAAATACCTAAGTTAGCAAAAAAGGCCTGGAGCGTGACTCAAGTAGTAAGTGTACATGCTTAGGAAGCATGAGGTTCTGAGTTCACTTTCCAGTAAGACCAAAAAAAAGTCCTCACTGTCAGAATCATTGTAAAACAAACCATTAGTTTGGATCTAGCCCCATGCCTTCATTAACCTCCCAGAGATGCTGTGCTCACACATGTTTGCATTTTGGAAAAAATAAAGGTCCATGTGAATTCAGAATTAGCCATCATGGGGAATGGTGCTTATTGACCCACACATCTGGCTTCCCATGAGTTGAAAGCCACAGGGTTGTGGGCGATGCGATGCTGGTGACAAGGAACCCCGAGGGAAAGCTGCCGGCTGGAAGGCCCGCGTCCTCTTCCTCCCAGCCCACTGCCCACTGCTCTCCACCACACTCACCTCAGGATTTGCCAGGTGAAGACATCAGAACGCACAGTTCTCTAAGGTCTTGTGGATTCTTAAACATTTGGAGTCTTCAAACCTCTGACACCTCTTCACAGCCTTCCATGTCTGCTTTGAAAACTCCAAGAGCAGTGCTAGAATCCTTTGGCTTCAATTGCACATTCAAATGTACACATGGGTGGATTTATATAAATGGGACCAGGAGTATTTTTCTTGTCCTTTAAGAGGCCGCTCAGGGCACTAGGCTTATATGGCCCAGATAATTTTGCAAGATCAGTTGGCATGCCCCAAATTACTGTTACCAGAACTGAGGCCAACATATTGACATATCAGAAACACATACCAGCTAATGTCTTGGCCATAATAGACCAATACAAACTCTTGAACTGGCATCAGACCTGCTATGTGTGTCCCTCTAGAATTTCTGTCTTGGAACTTAATACCCACTGTGGTAGGGACAGGAGGTAGAAGTTTGGGAAAGTCACAAGGGTTCTTTCTTCATGGAGTAGTGCTTTTCCAAAGTGGTTGAAGGCTTCCCTAGCAACCCTCCATCTCTTTTGCTGTCTGAGGACATAACAGTGTCCGCTTTGCTCTGCATCTACCATGTGAAGCTGCAGCAAGAAGGTACAATCGTGAACGCAGAGAGCCTCCTCCATCAGACACAGGAACTGCTAGTGCTTTGATCTCAAAATCCCCAACTTCCACAACATTGGGAAATAAATTTCTGTTCTTTATAAATTGCCACGTTCCAGGCATTTTGTTACAGCAGTTTGAACACACTATAACACATCCTAAGTCTTCCTTTACCTCTGATATGTAAGCTTTGATATGTTACCTAAAGAATTCTTTAAAATCTGGGGACTCTGATTAGAAGACTACTAAGGATTTTCTACCTTCATGAAACGATCCAGGTTCACATACAATTTAGGGAGTATTAATATACAGAGGCAAAGGAAAGCCACAGAAAACAGAAACACACATTCGAGGACAGACCAGACCCATATTTGGATACGACTGAAAACTTCTTTTTCATTTTGGTTCAATCTCCACATACCAGACAGAACTGTGGCTTTTTTACTCATCATGAATGTATAGAAATTTAAATTTCACTATGACCAGAGCAGTTTCAATCTGGTCTTGAATTCCACTGTCTTTGTTGTTTTCCCAGAACTAACCAATATAATTCTATTTTTCCTTACCATAGGGATTTTGGCATGGTTGTAAAATACCCATATTTTTTCAGAACATAAATTGAACATCTCTCAACTCCAGGAAATAAATTCAGTCCCTAGGACTGTATTTCCAAATAAGAGGCACAAGTACAACAGCAGGTACTGGTAATCCTCATAGTCTGTTTTCCAAAAGCAGAATTATTTTGCACAGAAATTTCGTGAAATGTTTTGGAGGACATAGGTGCCTCGTTGAGGAACTGGTTTCCTAAGCAACACACCCGGCCTTCTTGCATAATGGTTGCCTTTCAACCGCAAGCGAAGCCAAGCGAAGCCAAGCGAAGCCACCTCCACACCCTGAGCTCACACATAGCCTCTTGGCTTTTGCATTTGATGAAGAACGGGATCATTCCAACTTCCCCATCAAGGGGGTGGAGAAGAATCCACCGATGAGAGCCATCGAAGGTAAATGAACTCGAAGAGGAATCAGAGGATCAAGTACCATACCAAGGCAGCCAATGAGACTAAATGTGGTCCAGGGAGACAAAGGATGCATGTTTTCTCTCATCCTTGGAAGCCAGATCCAAGTATGTACGTACACATCTCCAGGTTCCTACGCTGTATCCGCAAACATGTTAACTAAGGTATGGCATATGCAGGGGAAGATTCAAATGGTGTAACTCCTTGAAAGAGTTTACAGTTTAACAAAAGGAATACCAGGGAGCTGGAGCAGCTGTTGGCAAGGAGATGAGGGCAAGGGGAAGAGGGTAGACGAATGGAGAGAGGCAGGTTGAGAAAATGCACCCATAATATGCAATGTACATATGCGAAAATGGAACTAGGAAAACTGGGGGCGGATGGAGCTGGGGACAGATGGAGAGAATGATTGAAGGGGTGAAGGTGATCAACGCATTGTACTCACAAACTGACATGAAGTAAAACCCCTTTGCACAACTACTTAAAATAATAAAAGAGTTCAAATATGGAAAGAAATAATAACACTTGTTATGTAAAAAGAAATAAACTACTATTTGTTATCCTCAGAGAGTCAAGGTAAAAAGGAGAGTTTTATAAGAAAGAGTTTCATAAGAGAAAAGGGAACAGAGGATGAAAAAGAACTCTTAATCTAAATGGATACTGTTGAAATGAACTATAAATCAATGACAGATTAGAAGATAGAGGGAATTGCTCAGACAAGAAAAGAACAAAAGAAGAGACTGGATATATGAGAAAAATAGAAGGTCTGGAAGAATAATGTATGAAGTCTAACACATAAAAAACAGGAGTCAATAAAGAAAAAATAAAGAAGAATGAATTTCATAAAAGAGAGATTGAAAAATTTCCAGAATTCAAGAACAGAGTATTCATGTTAAAAAAAAAATCGCTGCTGTGGGAATGTGGCTTAGTGGTTGCCTAGCATGCATGAAGCCCTAATTCCTCAGTACCACATACACAGAAAAAGCCAGAAGTGGTGCTGTGGCTGAAGTGGTAGAATGCTAGCCTTGAGCAAAAGAAGCTCAGGGACCACTGTGCCCAGGCCCTGAGTTCAAGCACCAGGACTGACAAAAACTACCACCTCCACCACTACCACCACCACCACCATCACCACCACTACCACTACCACTAATAACAACAAATCACCAAGTTTCCAAAGCCATGAAATGAGATGGAGACCCAGGTTCCTTCCTGAGAAATTTCAGAATACCAAGCATTCAGGAAAACTTTGTCTGGTGATGATAATCCATTTGAAGTAAGATCTCTTGTTATATACACTGGAGTTAAAGATGAGAGAGTGGCTTTTCCAACTTCTGGGGAAGAAATGACTTGAACCAAGATTTCTCTTTCCAGCCAAACTATCAGTAAACCATGAAGGTAGGATTAAAGATCTATCTATCTATCTATATATATATATATACATATGGATTCAGAAGTGTTATCTGTCAGTATTCTTTTCACAGGGAGTTATATTTATTCTCAAGAGAAGCAAGAAAGAGGGAGACGAGTTGGGCAGACCTGGTAGATGGGTGTGGCTTTATCAGCACCTCCTGACTGAATAGCGCAGACCCTCCAGGGTTTTGAACGGATATTGAAAGGAAATGAAGAAGACACCTCCTCAAAATGTAGAAGACATTATAAACTTCAGGAAAAGCCAAAAGCAACAAAACAAAAGCTTAGTGTTCAGCTATGGGTGGGCAGGTTTTCCTGGTTTGATGAGGGGATTGTGACAGGTGGAAGTAAGCTCCTGGACAGACGCTGAGCAGTTTGTGAGCAGGGGCTTGCACACTGAGGCTCCGGATGTGTGGATTGTGCTCGGTGGAGTAAGAAAGGGCTGCGTGATGCTCACAAGCACAAAGGAACCCGGATGAAGACTAAAGATGACAACACACATGGCTTCAGGGATGTAGTTGGATGTGGAGCAGCGTGCATATAATTAAGCCCAAACAGCATCTCAAAACATTGACATCAATAGATGACATTCTTTTTTTAAAAAAAAATTTATGGTTAAGGTTTTTTTTTAAGTTAAAATTTCATTTTCTTTTTTTCCTTTTTTAATTGAAAAGGTAAAGCAATAAGTACATTTGGTTTTAATCATTGTTACCCCATCGATAGATGACATTCTAATTGACAAGTGCTGCCAATGTGAGCAGCTGTTGTGATGATAGAAACTACCATCCTACCTTTAATCCTACCTTCGTGGTTTACTGATAGCTTGGCTGGGAAGAGAAATCTTGGTTCAAGTCATTTCTTCCCCAGAAGTTGGAAAAGCCACTCTCTCAGCTTTAACTCCAGTGTATATAGGGATCTTACTTCAAATGGATTATCACAGTTCTGGCCCTAATTCTAAGTCTTTGAGGTTCTCCCCTTCCTTGTCACCTCAGGATTCGACTGCTCAAGGGTATCCAGGAGGCCCCAAGTACCTCAGGGAGAGGAGCCTGGTCTCATCAATTTCTTCTGGGGCATAAGGCCCACATCCTACTTTGACTCCTAAATATCCAGCGGGACCTGTAATTAGGTCTACCCATCCTATTTCTCCACGGTCGAGTGAAGAAACTTTAATGATAAAGTCCAAAGCTATTTCTTATACAAGTGTTTTGTGGCGATCTCTGCCAACACACAGACACACAGACAAATACATACAAACACAGACTGTCACATGTGCATGATCACACACACACACATACAAATGCACACTCACAAACACATGACCACATACAGACACTCACACACAAACACACACACTGGCAGAGAGAGATGTGCAGGCATTGCCCCTGGTCCTCGGGACGTGACCTGAGGGGACTTTCTCTGAGTTGTGGCTGACTCACTTGCACTGGGCCCGCTGGGCAGCTGCACTGCAGTCATTAATCAGCAGTGAGCTTCCTGACCTCAGTGCTTCGCTTTGGTAGACAATCTGGCAAGGCTGAGAGTGGAGAAGCCGCTGGCTGCGGTCCATTGCTCCACCCCAGGCCATCCCATAAAGCAGACTCATCAAATAAAACAGGAAAGATGAGAAGACTAAGAAACTTCAAGTGACGACAAAGAGAAAAACAGATTTCTAAAATTAATTACAGTAGCACATACAAAAATGCCTGCCATGGAGTTCTTTAATACTTGGTAACAGAAAAAAAAAAAAAACCCAATCCCTGTCTCCAACTTACCATCTATAAATAGTGCTGAATTTTGAGAAGTGTTAATTCACCCACTCAAGAAATGAAAAAAAATCATATGTGATTTCGAATATATGGAATTTAAAAGCCAATCATCCCTTAGGACTGGTTGGCCAGAGTGATTTGTGTGCTAAGTCCTTTGAAAGAAGAGTGGCCTTGTACTTCTTAGTTCAAGTTGCTGTTGTTATTATTAAGCATAGTTGTGTTACTGATACCTTTAATCAAAATCTGAGCTGAAAGCTGGGTGTTGGTGGCTCAGACCTGTAATCTTAGCTACTCAGGAGCCTGAGATCTGAGGACCATGATTTAAAGACAGCCCAGAAGACAAATCTTCACAGATCTTATCTCCAATTAACCAGCAAAAAAACTGTAAGTGGAGTTATGGCTCAAGTGGTAGAATATCAGCCTGGAGAGAAAAAGTTATGGGACAACACCCAGACCCTGAGTTCAAGACACAGTACCAACACACACACACACACACACACACACACACACACACACACACACACACACACACACACATATATACACACTGAATAATTTCAGCAATGACTCTGCCTGTGAAATACTTCATACTCAGCCCAACAGGCTGAGATGAGAGATGAGATGGAGAGACCTGGGCTGTGAACATAGCTAAAATACAGCACAGCAGGCACTGACCACATTATTATTACCCTTGGTTGTTTTTTATGTTCATTACCTAGCAATTTTGCATGGTCGAAAAAATAAGGTCTTGGCCAGGCGCCTGTGGCTTACACCTGTGATCCTAGCTACTCAGGAGACTGAGATCTGAGGATCACAGCAGCAAAGTCCGTGAGACTCTTATCTCCAATAAACCACTCGAAAACCGGAAGTGGTGCTGTGGCTCAAGTGGTAGAATGCTCGCCTTGAGCTGAAGAGCGCAGGGACAGCGCCCAAGCCCAGAGTTCAAGCCCCACAACCGACAAAAAAACAAAACAAACAAAAAAAAAAGTCTCTAGGCCTTGGAAAAAGCACGGCATGGAGATGAACATGCACCCTGCTCTGGCATGGAGCTGAACTCCCGCACAGACTGGAAAGGCATGCGGGGAAGGGGATGTCACAGGTGTGCAGGGATGCTGAGAAATGGATTTCTAAAATTAACCACGGGAACACATGCCTGCCATAGAGGTGCTCTGGAGTACTTGGTAGTAAAGAAAAGATCATCCCATCCCCAGTTTAGCATCCATGCGTGGGCATGTGTGAGAATCCCATGCTGGCAGGAGGGCCGCAGGGCACAGGGGCATCACCTGGCTGAAGGCATCTCCTTTCCAGCCGCGTCTCCTGCTCTATGACAAAGAATGGTTCAGGTGGTTAGGGATGGGTTTGAGAGATGGGACAAAAAGCTGTGCAATATAATTCAATGAGCAAGGGTGTGGATTTGAGCAGAGTCTGCATTCGGTCGCAGACGTCTTACTCTTGCTAACATCTAAGTGTTCTCCGGGCTCACATCTAGACCCCACCACCCACAGCCTCCCTGGAATCCGAGCCTTGTTGCTGTGACATCAGATGTCCAAACATGAAAACTTCTGGAGAGACATTCCCAGCTGGCCTTCCCATGGTTCATGGAACCGTGTCCCCGCCCCCCTTCCCCACACGGCCCCGGCCCTGGAGAGCAGCTGGCTAGTATCCAGATGTTCAGGTGTTGAGGCCTGCATGAAGCACACTCCCAAGATGGATGCTAGGAAATCCTGCAGGGAGGTGTGTGGTCTCATGCCGCACCCCAGGGGCTGCTCTTCTGCCTCTTCCGGCTCCCAGTGGCTCCAGAAACTCGTGGTCTTGTGGCTGCACCCCTCCGATCTCTACCTCACCCTCCCATGGCCTTCTCCCTTGTGTGCCCGTGTTTTTTCTTGTTGGGTGGACCCAAGAGCCCTTGCTTAGAACCCCGGAACGGCCCTCAGCATTCTCTTTTTCTGGGTTTATGAGGGAAGATGGTTATGATGGCCAAATCTATGTGTCAACTTAGCTAGCTGATGGTATTCACATAACTTGTCATTGTTCTGGAGGCTTCTGTGAGGGCATTTGTAGATGAGATTAGCAGTGATCGCCTTCGACTCTGAGTTAAGTAGAATACTTTCCAGAACACAAATGGGTCTTAGCCAACTGGGAGAAATCCTGAGGATTGACTTCCTCAAGGGAGCGGAGCTGAGAAGTCTTTCTTGTTGGTGGCCTTCTGTAGTTCTTTCTCTTCCCAGTGACAGCCTGCTCTTCTCTCTTGCTTCTCTCCTATTTTCTCCCTTGTTTGGAGCGTTTTCTCCTCAGTCTAGTGTATGAGAGACAGAAAGACCCAAGGCCACCCAAGTGCTGCTCCGTGCTGGCACCAGCCCAGGTTACTTCAGGGAGGCAAAGATGAGCTGGAGGCTCTTAAGCATACCTAGTTTTCTGTTCTAATTTTGTTCCTTTTTTTGCTTTCCAGATGTTTCTATTCCGGGACTCAAGACATGAGACATGACACCCAATCAACAAGTACTTAACCATCTCCTGCTGTTTGCAGGCTGGCTCATGCTCATGGGTTCTTTGTGAGCAGCCTCTCCTGTGGTAGACAGGTGATATTTTCTTGAGGACTCTAGGGAACATTACATAGGCATCAAAAATCCTTGTCCATGTGGGTGAGAAGGGCAGAACCACTTACACATCTTTTCTGTAGTCTAAGGTTGACCAAGGGACCCCTCCTTGCTCTAGGATACAAGGTGAGCTTTCAGTAAAAGGAGAGCAAGGATTCTGCGCAGAGCCGCCCTGCCCTGTCTCGGGCTCTTGCCTGATGGATGTGCAGGCCGGGCTCCCCTCTGCGGTCGGACCTCTGACCATGATGCCTGTCCTGGCGGGACCACAGCGAAACTTCCAGCCCTGTCTCTTCCAACAAGGGCTCAAATGAGGTATTCCTCCAGGCTCTTGTCCAGAGACAAGCTAGTTGTGAGAGTCAAGTAAAATGCTGGCCCATCAAGGCCTTCGTTATTTAGCTGCATGGTACCTGTTACCCAGCATTGCTCAGGGGCAAGCACTTAAACAGAAGCAGTGGATGGGGGTGTCCCCTGCCGAGGGCCTGCTCACAGGAGCCCCTAGCCAGGCTTTGTGCTGAGCTGAGCCCACACGGGAGCTCTTTCATTGTCTCTGGAGGAACTGTGGTCTTCCAGGGGAGCTGTGGGCAGAAGGGATTGAACACCTTTGTCTAGGTTGCCTTTGGCGCACCACTGGCCCTTGATATGCAAAGGACAAATCAGAGCCACACATCAGCAGCGGAAGTGTTTCGGGGAGGTTAACACTGGAGGAGGTACCTGCCCAATCATTCACTGTTCAGTGAACACCGGTGGAGTCTCTTCACTGCACAAATCCCTGAGGGACACAAAGAGAAACGAGTCTCCTTGAGGTGCTAGGAGAGAGTCATCCACACAGTGACCCTGATGACTGCGTGACTCATTAGAGAGTCTCAGATGCTGCATGCACAGCGCAGGCCGGAGACAACGATCATCCTTTTTCCCGTGCCACCTCACCTGCCACACCCAGGACTAGTGTGGTTCCTTTTATGCTGTTCTTCTTACTTTTACTACTAATTGCCCAAATGTGGCACCCTGGAGAACGTATCTCCTAGATCTCAGTGGAACTGACCCGAGGGCCGAGTGCTCTACTCTGAAGTTGTTACATTTTGGGTCCCAGCCCATGTCTTTGCAAGGCAGGGATACGGAGGTGCGTCCATTCCTGGGAGTTCTGCGACTGCTGATCAGGGATTTGGAGTTAAGACTCCTCAGGGGTCATACTGAGCATTTTAACATTGCACTTCACGCTACAGAGCTGCTCTCTCTTTCTCTTTCTCTTTCTCTTTCTCTCTCTCTCTCTCTCTCTCTCTCTCTCTCTCTCTCTCTCTCTGTGTGTGTGTGTCTGTCTGTCTGTCTGTCTCTGTCTCTCTGTGTCTCTCTCTGTCTCTGTCTCTCTCTCTCCTCTCTTTTTAGGCCAGAACTCGAAATCAGTAACTGACACTTGTGCTGATTGGCTGGTGCTCTACTAACAGAGCATGCTTCACCCCCTCTACAAGCTTCTCGTCTTCCTTTCTTCCTTCCCTCTTCCTACTGTTTTGTCCTTTCAGGAGGCTAGAACTGCATCCTGGCCGGACGCTAGTTTCCTCCAATTTGTGCTCTATCTGCATTTGTTTGCGTGTGAGTTTTTTCTAAGATATTTCTCACCTGTTTGACTCTGTCGGGGGATTTGGTTCCCACAGCTGGGCTCACAGCTGCAAGCTACCTCCTGGAAGGCGGGGGAGGGGAAGCGCATTCTCTTCCCACACATCGATTGCCAGGTCTTTGCCCCAGGTCGCGCAGGTCCTCTTCATGGCCCCTTGGAATGTCCAGCTTTGATTTTTTTTTCTTTTTGCTTATGTGGTGCTGAGGAATCGCACCCAGGGCCTCAGGCATGCAAGGCAAGCGCTCTACCACTGAGCCACCTTCCCAGCCCCTCCACCTTTGATTTTTAACGTAATCCTACTTAGTTTTTCTGGCAAAAAGCTGCCTTATTTGTGCTTATATGTGCTTATCTCAGATGTTCTTTGCTGGACGGCTTCCTGGGTATCCATCTGCCTTCTTTACGCAGAGCAGTTGCGCAGGTCTACAATGATCGGCAAGATAAGGCTTTGTCTCTCGAATCATCACAATGAGAACTGCAGACTCCATCATAGCCCATTTCTCTTCTGAGTCATCGTGGCAACCTTAGAGCTCAGCTGAATGTCATGAATTTTACAAAAGACTATGGAATATCAAGATTTAATCAGGGAGTTGAACAACCTGCTACAGTGAAAACCTACGAAGTCTAAGCAAGTTGTCTTTCTGAGCTGTAAAGCATTAGATGTCTGAGCTTATTCAGGTTTCTGGGATCTCCCCTGTCATCTCTTTTGAACTTGTGACACATTTTTAATAGAAACTTGAACATGTGTGTCAACCAAACGTTTCATTTGCTGACTGGCTCACGGGACGGTGTGTAGGCTGTTCTAGCATCATCTCATCCTTTTGCCACACAGGAATATACCATTCAGAATTCGAGAGCTACAAATGTTACATGTAAAAGAAAAGAGAAATCTTACTCTTTTTCAATGCTCAATGTGATACATAGGGAAGTGCAGCTATCACAGTCTTCTACCAATTATTCTACCCTTCAATTCTTGCATTAGGAAAACTTGGCTGATATTTGATCATATATAAATACAAATTAGAGCAGTTTCTTCTTAGGTTTGTAAAGACTAAATGAGATTATTTACAGCATAGGCAAAAATGTCAGATATTGCTGTAAGTATGATTTTATCATACTATCATCACCACCACCATCATCACCATCACCATCATCATCACCACCACCATCATCATCACCACCACCATCATCACCACCACCATCTTCAAAGCAGCCACACTGCAAAGCGTCATCACTAATGTGCTGAAAATCTACAAAGGGAAAAGCACATGTTGTACCCTCTTGTAGGAGAGCTGATTTTTTTCTTTCAACCCTGAGTTGAGTTCTTTGAATAAATTAGATTGAATGGTGAAACTGTTCCAATGGCATCACTCAGGGCTTTGAGTGCTGATAGAGCAAGAATAACATGGATTTAAAGAAAGAACAGAAGAAAGAAACAGCCTTCAGATCCCAAGGTCACAAAGCTGTATGGGTGCGGAAATTTCCCAGGCTGCTCCGGCGGACCTCAGGGGATGGCAAGGTTGACGGAGTCACGGAGTCACGGTCAGCCCTGCTCTGCAGACTTTCCCGTGCACTGTGCTGTCAGCTGCACCTTCTGACTCGCTGGGATTTTCCAGCCTGGTTTAACGGACATTCGGAGACGAGAGTGTTCAAGTCTGAAAACGTTTCTTACAAATAAATCAACAGTATTTAGGATGCTAACTAGAGGGAAAGCGGCCGTGGCTTTGCTGTGTAAGCGGTGGAAGGAGAATTGTGAGGTCACCTAAGTGGGTTTGCAGGGCTCCGTGTTCTCTGCAGAGAACAGTAGTCACTGGGGAGGATGGAGAGGTAAGAGCTTTAGAAATGCGTGGAGACTTCTGAGTCCTCAGTGGACCTGTGGGGCTCTGTGTTTAAAGGTCAGACTCTAGAACCTCCGGTTCTGTTCTTATTCACAGGAGGAGAAAGTTGAAAGAGTTACAATGGAGATGGTGATTAACTATAAACCAACATGAGGCTGGGCCTATTGAACATTGAGCCTTGTTCATTATGCTGCTGTCACTGTCCAGAGAACAGCGCCACTGTCCCTGAACTAAAGGAGAAGGTGTCTGGGTTGCTTATTTCCCCCACCATAGAGATGCACTAGCATTCTAACGCCTATACCTCAGAATCCGACCCTATATGGAGTCACAGCCTTCAAGAGGCAATGCAATTAAGTCGACATATTGGAGTGGCTTCTAATCTGACATGATGTGCCCTTCTAGAAAGGGGGAATGTGGGCAGGGACATACACACAGGAGAAGGCCAACCTGGTGAAGAAATGGACTATTGACCTGTCCGCAAGCAGAGTCCCCGGGATCACCAACAAAGCATGAGACGTGGGGTGAGAGGCCAGACACAGCCCCTCAATGCTTTAGAAGGAAGCTACCCTGACAGGTGTCTCCATCTTCACATGCGGCCTCCAGAACTGGGAGACAACACTCTCCGTGGGTTAGGCTGTCTGGGCTGTGGTAGGTTTTCATGGGTCCCTAGCGGGTGAATGCAAATCATGCTGGGTAACAGAGGAAAAGTGATTTGACTCAGGCTGGGCAGCAAGCCACAAAGGGAAAGCAGGTGTGGAGAATGTCCGTGTGCAACATTTCTGGGGCTAAACCCACTCTGCTCCTCCTGCAGGCTGCGCGCATATGTACCAAAAGCAGCGGAAAAGGGCCTGCTAAATGATGTGAGTGACGAGGAGAGGGCACAACAGATGAGGTCATAAGTAAAAACCATAGAAACACTCGTTTTCTTAAAGGGTTTGGAAAGCACATTGTTGCTAGGCCTTAGTCCACAGAACAGAATACCTTCTTGGAAGAACCATGATCGCAGGAGAAAAATATGTAAACTTTGGTTTCTTTCTGCTACTTTCTCTGTTATCTTTTTCCTTAGCTTTAAATGAATCAAAACTCTGAACTAGTCTATGGATGGCTGGGCTCTAGGGGCTAGGTTAACCATTTTTACACCTCTGCACCAAAGACCAAGCAAACAGGCCTTTGGGAGACAAGCCATAACCAAACCATCACACAATAGAACACACCCTGGAATCCCACGTCCGTTCAGGGTGCACAGAAGGCCTCGATGTCAAACAAGGCTGACATCGGGGAAGAGGGATCATAGCAGAGTGCCGAGCCCACACCGGCCAGGAAGGCTGGGGTGACAGTGAAGATGCTAGCTATTGTCATGGCTGTAAGGGCGATATTTCTAATATTTCATTATGGAAACACTCACACCTTCTAGAAGTTTTTAGTGGCTGTTTCTCATTAGGCTTGTAAAGTTCCTTTCTAGTCTGCGTTCTCCAAGGTTTTTCTCTTTTGTGAACAAAAATGAATTTGGTTGAATTTTTATCAAATGTCTATTTTTAAAATGTAGCTGAGTTTTTTTGTCCTTTATTTTTAATAGGCTTAATTATATGAGTAGATTTTAAAGACATTTAATCATTCATGGGAGTCCTAGGAAAATCCCACTGGATCCTGATTTCCTTTTTCAATGTGCTAAGTGGCAAGCTGTCTTTTCCCAAAGTGGTTTCAGTTGGATCTCCCCTCTCTCCAGCTTTTCCTAAAGCCTGACTTCATTTTCTTCCACTGCAGGGTTAGATTGACAGGTCTTTACTGCTGTGGGGTGAGGGTGGCGGGACTCTACTGCTGTGGGGTGAGGGGGCCGGGGGTGAGCTTGATGGTCCCCAGTTGAGGTTCTAACTGTGCCGTGGTGGGAGCGTGAAGGCCAAGGCACGGAATGATCACTGCTCCTGCCTGTTTCTCAGCCCTGCGCCTGTGTCATCTGGCCACTGTGAGTGGAGGAAACCTCCAAATCCCACAGACACACCTACCTGCAGGGGAACTGGCCCCCAGCTCCCAGGCCAGCTGTCCCGCAGGCTGGCATCCAGTACCAATGTGGCCACATTTGAACGAGCCATTATGAAGGCCGATTCTCCTTTCCACAGCAACGCCAACTTGGCTGAGGGCCACAAGCAGCAAAGGCATGATGGGAATGCCACACTCAGCTCACATTACAGGCTTGTGAGCAAATGAGAAGCCAAGGATGTTACAAGCTTCGGGGATGTTTGTTATGCAGCACCCTGTAACAGATGTATGATAACTGGTTCCACTTGCTAATGTTCTAGCATCTACTTTCAAAAGGAAGTTTCACCTACATTTTCTTGTACTGTCCTTGAGAGCTGATTTTCATACTGTCCTCTCAAAATAAGCTGGAATATGTTTCTCTCTTTTCATTTTAATGTTTAATTAAGAAAAAACGCTGTCAAGTGTGGCTAAGGCTTGCAATCATAGCTACTCAGGAGGTGAAGATCAGGAGAATCACAGTTTGAGGCCAACTTGAGCAAAAAGTTCATGAAACTTCTATCTCAATGGGCATGGACGATGTGGTGGGGTGTGCCTGTCTGCTCAGCTACGCTGGGGACATAAAATAGTAGCAACCTGTTTTAGGTCAGCTAGAGCAAGAGAATAAAGATGCTACCCAAGAAATAACTACAGTAGAAGAGTTGAAGATGGGCTCAAATGGTAGACCATCTGCCTAGCCACTGCAAGACTCGGAATTCAGTACCACATAAATTAAAAAAACCCAAACATCTGTGTAAGAAATTGTCAGGGCTTATGTATTTCTTCACAGGAGATATGTATGTATATATTTTTGCCACTGGTCAGTTTATGGAAAAATTGAAGATCCATCTGCTTTCCTCTTATGTTAATTTTGTGATTTTTTCTATGAAAAATTAACCTTTCAAAATTGTGAACGTCCAAGTTACATTATGTTCCTCACTCATTTACACCAATGTTCCTCTCCTGTTTTGCTCCTGCCCTAAGGAGACTTGTTAAGAGCGTATCGACTTATCTTTTGACTAACTCTATTGTTTGTCTTTGTAGCTTCTAATGCAACTTGAAGGGAAACTGATGAAATGGTTTTCATTTTAATCAGGGTCAGACTTTACTCCTTTCCATATACAGTGTACGCAATCTCTCTTTTTTCACTTTTTTCGAGGGGAAAACCTGGTTCATTATTTCCTGGCTATTCAACCTCTGTGCAGGTCCCCAGAGACCACAGGAGAGCCCTAGGGACTCAGACGTGGCAGTTCTGCTCACCTTGGCAGATAGTGGTATTCAAGCATCCGGGCCCCACTGGGCCGAGGCCACGCCCCCTGCCCCACGCAGGCCCCGCCCACAGCAGGGCAGGATAGGACCACGCCCACGGCAGGCCCCGTGCCTGCCTGCCCCGCCTCTAAGCCCCGCCCCTCACGGAGGCCCCACCTTCGGAGGAACCGGAAGTGGCGGCTCCAGGACGGAAGCAGGAAGTGGGAGCGCAGGGAGCCGGGGCGGGAGCGGGCTGCGGCGGCGGGGCCGGCGCGCCGGGCGATGGCGGAGAAGTTTGACCACCTGGAGGAGCACCTGGAGAAGTTCGTGGAGAACATTCGGCAGCTCGGCATCATCGTCAGCGACTTCCAGCCCAGCAGCCAGGCCGGGCTCAACCAGAAGCTGTGAGCTGGCGGGCCGCGGGGGTGCTCGGGGCGAGGCCGGGGCGAGGCCGGGGGTGCTCGGGGCGAGGCCGGGGGTGCTCGGGGCGAGGCCGGGGGTGCTCGGGGCGAGGCCGGGGGTGCTCGGGGCGAGGCCGGGGGTGCTCGGGGCGAGGCCGGGGCGAGGCCGGGGGTGCTCGGGGCGAGGCCGGGGCGAGGCCGGGGGTGCTCGGGGCGAGGCCGGGGGTGCTCGGGGCGAGGCCGGGGGTGCTCGGGGCGAGGCCGGGGGTGCTCGGGGCGAGGCCGGGGCGAGGCCGGGGGTGCTCGGGGCGAGGCCGGGGCGAGGCCGGGGGTGCTCGGGGCAGGCCGGGGGTGCTCGGGGCGAGGCCGGGGGTGCTCGGGGCGAGGCCGGGGCGAGGCCGGGGGTGCTCGGGGCAGGCCGGGGGTGCTCGGGGCGAGGCCGGGGCGAGGCAGGGGTGCTCGGGGCAGGCCGGGGGTGCTCGGGGCGAGGCCGGGGGTGCTCGGGGCGAGGCCGGGGCGAGGCAGGGGTGCTCGGGGCGAGGCCGGGGGTGCTCGGGGCGAGGCCGGGGGTGCTCGGGGCGAGGCCGGGGGTGCTCGGGGCGAGGCCGGGGCGAGGCCGGGGGTGCTCGGGGCGAGGCCGGGGTGCTCGGGGCGAGGCCGGGGGTGCTCGGGCAGGTTGGGGGTGCTCGGGGCGAGGCCGGGGCGAGGCCGGGGGTGCTCGGGGAGTGGCTGGGGTGCTCGGGGCGAGGCCGGGGTGCTCGGGCAGGTTGGGGGTGCTCGGGGCGAGGCCGGGGTAGGCCGGGGGTGCTCGGGGCGAGGCCGGGGGTGCTCGGGCAGGTTGGGGGTGCTCGGGGCGAGGCCGGGGGTGCTCGGGCAGGTTGGGGGTGCTCGGGGCGAGGCCGGGGTGCTCGGGCAGGTTGGGGGTGCTCGGGGCGAGGCCGGGGCAGGCCGGGGTGCTCGGGGCGAGGCCGGGGATGCCGGGGGCGAGGCCGGGGCAGGCCGGGGGTGCTGGGGCGAGGCCGGGGAAGGTCTGGGCCGCTTGGGCGAAGCTGAGATGGGCTTAGGTTGGGGGGGAGCCGGGGTGAGGCCCCGGCTGGTGGCAGGAGGAGGAGGGGGTGTGGGGGACAAGGAGGAGCGGGGAGGAGGGGGTTTCTTGGTCGTGCTCCGATCCAGACCACAGGGTCCCTCCCGGCCTCGCTGGAACCTTTCTCGACGCGGCGGGAAGATCGTTCCTGTTTCGGGGTTCTGTCCGGGGAGTCCCCGTCGGCGGGCGCCTCCCTCCTGGAGGAGCCCCCAGGATCTCACTCCCGACCTCGGGGGAGGCCGGTGGGCCGGCCCGGGCAGGCTTCCGAGCCACCTCGCGGAGTTTGTTAGGTTCTGTTTACTGAGGCCTTGGAATGGCCGACATCCCCGGAGGAGGGGAGGTTTATGGATGTGCAGGTGGTTGCGGTGGGTCACACGCGCCCACGCGGGGGGAACAGTCAGAGACTGGGCCAGCTGGGGGTCCGGGTGGGTCCTAAGTGGTCAGACAGACAGACTGGCCAGCTGGAGCCCTGCCTCCCCTGCTCTCTACAGAAAGGCCATGACTGGGGTCGCTGTTGGGAGAGAAGGCTAGTATTTCCCCTCCTGTTCTCTCCCTCCATATTGGCGGTTCCTCCTCTAGAAGGAAATCCCACAGATATCTGAGAGTATTTCATAAGTGAAAGGTATCCTTGGAATCTGGTGCCTAAAGCTGGAGGACCTGTATAGCTGAGACCTGTGTGTAGCCGAGTAAAAGAGGAGATCTGTGGTCAGGCGTGTGCCATCTGACTTAACTGAATGCCCCCTCCTGTCATTCCTCCAGGAATTTTATTGTTACTGGCTTACAGGATATTGATAAATGCCGACAGCAGCTTCATGATATTACTGTGCCTTTAGAAGTTTTTGAGTAAGTATCACACTTGATATAATGTCCAGTATAAATGTCTCTCTTTTTCTTCCTTTTTTAAAATGCCTACACTGGGGTTTGAACTCGGGGGCCTGGGTGCTGTCCTTTAGCTTTTTCACTTAAGGCTGGTGCTCTACCACTTGAGCCACAGCTCCACTGGCTTTTTTAAAAAGGTGGTTAGTTGGAGGTAAGAATCTTTTCCTGCCCCAGGCTAGCTTTGAGCTTAGATCCTCAGATCTCATCCTCCTGAGCAGTTAGGATTATAGTTGTGAGCCACCAGCACCTGGCATGAACCTCTTTAGTTGTGGTGTCAGTGACTTCTTCAGACAGCAATGTTTGAGTGCTTGCTGTGTGGTGGGTGTAGTATAGGTGCTGTGGATTTGCCCACAGGGAACTAAGACTTAAGAAAAAATATCTCCCCAATGTTACATTGTTGAAAAATACCACATTAAAATAAGAAATAAATTTAATAAAATGAGCTTATTAAATAGGTGAAAACACAGGCTGCTGGGCTCTGTGGCCATGCACATCACACAATCTCCTTCTTTCCTGGAAAGGTCAAAGTGTATATAGGGTGTATTTTGAATTAAAAAGGAAAATTACAGAAACTACCTAGGAAGTAATCTGGCCTGGTGTTTGCTGAGCTGCCTGTGCAGTGCTGTCTGGGAGATGGTGCCTGCCACAGTGGGAAGAAGAAAGGTCTCACTCCAGGCACCTTTGGGAAAACAGCCAGGGAGTCTTGTGCATCTGCCCCAGCAGAGTCCCGAGGATACCCACAGGGAATAAACTGCCTAGGTTTAAAATAGGTTTTATCACTGGTTCAGTCACAGCCCTGATTCATGCCAGAGAGAACCAATGAGAGTAACTGCAATGGGTTTCTTAGCTGGCAAGGGTAAAGAAGGGGCTGCAGGACTCATGCTCTCTCACGCTGGCGTGGAACAACATCCCCAGAACTTTTTCTAGCAAAACTTGCCTGGGATTTCCTTGGTGGGTATGAGTCCCGAAAGGTCAGAGCTGTGGAGACAGCCCTGCCGTTGCAGTGTCCAGGGGCTGTGCTGCCCTTGTGCCTGTGCCTATTCTCATCACCCTCGGGAGCGTGAGGGTCTGGTGTGCAGAACACAGCTCTGGATTCTCGGTGAAGTCTGGGAGGGTGAGGTGTCTTGCTTAGTGCTGCTGCTGTTGCTGTGAACCTGTGAGAGGGTCTTGTGAAGAGGGGCAGAGGGAAGGAGCATCTTGGGAAGCAGCGCAGGCTCTAAGCAGGCAGAGGGGGCAGATTTGCCTGGGAAGTCTCAGGAAGAGTATGGTTGGTGAACTCTAAGCAGGTCTGGAGGTTTATTTGCCATGTTTGCAGGTCTTCAGGGGTCTGAGCTCAGTGTAGGTGGGATTTGCAGGTTCTTAGTGGCCTTGTATCCATTTTCCAGTAGATTTGGACAGTCTGTAACAAAGATAAAGATAACTCCTCTAACAGTACCCTGGCTTTGCCTGTTGGCAGAGGCAGGATTCAGCTCTGTGGCTTAGCAGAGCCCTGCCTGAGTGTGATGTCCTTGCTGTTGATGACATGGTTGTTTTGTTTAGGACATGTGAATCCTTCAGCCTGAGTCCATTGAGCCTTCTGGGTTGTTTCTGTTTCTTTGGAAGTTTGAACTAATCATGTTTTCTTTCATGACATCATTTCAAAATATCAAAAATGAAATAGAATTTCTAGAAATTGTTGCCTCCACAAAGGCTACTTATTGAACTAGTAACCAACTCAGTATTGCCATAGACTAGATGTGATTGAATGTGTTTTTTTTACCCTCGTTAAAAAAATTGGATTTGGTATGGCGATGGGCTTTACTATCCCTTTTAATGAATGACTCAGTTTCGATGAATGTTACAGGTTTCTTCAGGAAACAGGAGTAGCCAGATTGTCATCTGAATATTGACCTAGACTACAGGTTTCATAATGTCTTTGGGATAACTGGCATTTTGGGTGGGAGAGTTGAAAATGGCAAAAAATAGTTTTGAAATGTCTAGAAGTCGTTGGAAACAATCTGTTGTCTTTAAATTACGTACGTGTATTTCATAAGATGATATGCTGATTTAAGTCCCTCTCCCTTTTTAAAGTATTGTGACAGCTTATCAAAGGATCCAAGGGCAGCTGGTGTTTGAGACTCTTCTGCCTGTGGCTTCTGCCCTTTTGGCCTCTGAAGCTTCTCTGCTCTGGGCTTCCTGCGTGGTGGGTGGGACCTTGAGTGGAGCTTATGTCCTGGCTGGGCCTCTAAGTCCAGCCCTCAGGGCTGAGCCCCTGTAGCATATTTAAACTTCCCTTCCCTTCTAGTTTTACTGTGAGGATCTGAGAAGTACTAACAGTATTCTGAGTAATACAAAGCTAAACAAATGTAATGTGACACAGCTTATGAATATTTCCTGGGTTTATAGTTGGTCACTACTTGATTACCTGAGCTAGTATAAAGAATAATACATATGTGGAAAGGAGAAAATTTTGATAGACTAGGTGGCAGGACTCCAAATCCAGGATTGTCTAAGCAGGACCATGTGAAGGTATATGTAAAGAAAGTGTTTGGGTTTTTTTGTATGGCGGTTCCCAGGAAATGGAGAATATTGTCAGTCAAGTGTTAACTGAACTTTTCTGTTTTTAGATATATAGATCAAGGTCGAAACCCCCAGCTTTACACCAAAGAGTGCCTGGAGAGGGCTCTGGCCAAACATGAGCAAGTTAAAGGCAAGATTGACACAATGAAGGTAAGACTCTGAGAAAGAAGATGGTGGAAAAGATGCCTAGCAAAGTGTGGCCAGTAGACCTTGTCATTCTTTCCCATGTGACACAATTGAGATTTCTGCCTTGAATAGTAGCTGGCTTAGTATCAGGTATTCTTAGGTCTCCTGGGTAACCAGTTATTTTCCAGTTAAGTCTTTCCTGTTAGCGTGGGTTTGTACTTTGGTGTGGAGATGACTATGTTGTATTGATTCTAACTGGCAGAGGCCTTTCTCGTTGCCTGTGTTCTTTGATTTACAGGATTTTTTTTTTTTTTTTTGGTCAGTTGTGGGGCCTGAACTTGGCCTGGGCTCTGCCCCTCAGCTCTTCAGTGCAAGGCTAGCACTCTACCACTTGAGCCACAGTGCCACTTTCAGCTTTTTCTGCTTATGTGGTGCTGAGAAATCGAACCCAGGGCCTCACGCACGCAAGGCAGGCGCTCTACCACTGATCCACCTTCCCAGCCCTGATTTACAGGATTCTTGAATGCTTATTTTCAAGAATCCTGTACATCTAGTCTCTGACTATCAAACTCTTTACTGTTTATTACTAGTTCTCCACTGAGAACTTGGTTCTCTTTGCCTTAGTAAGATTCAGAGAGCTTTGTGTAATATTTTCTTAATTAAATTGACTAAACTGTGGTTTAAATGGCTATTTTTCTCTTCTTTTGGGTCCTGGTGGCCTTCCTGTGTAGCCCCCTATGGAAGCCCCTGTCTACCCAGCTTCTTCTGTCTCTTCAGCTTGGCACTCTCCCTGTTGGGTTTGCACAGTGCCTACCTTCTCTCCTGATTGTGGTTTACTGTACCTCCTTTTAGAAGCATTTTGTCGTGCAGCCAGGAGTACTGGTTGAAGCTCCTGTACTTCTCTTCTTTCCGTCAGCTGTCACCTCCAGCTTCTGGTCAGGCTGCAGTGACACAGCCCTCAGGTCTGGTTCTGGGGCTGACCAGCACCTCTGCATGCATTGGTCAGGGAGAATCCCCCTGGCACTTGGAAGGCTCTGGCCAGGCCAGAGGAGTGAGGAAGGGGCTCTGCCCAGAGACCTGCTTGTCTGGGCACAGGGCTTCTAAGGCCCATCCAGGAGAGGATGCGGGTGGTACCTAGGGAGTCCTGGCAGTGGAGTTTTGTCCTGGCTGTTCGTGGAGCCCACAGCTTCACCTCTCCTGTCAGTTTGGGGTCGAGGACCTGCAGAAGTGTGGTGGGCCGATGGCCTTTCCGCTGGCTGCCTTGAGGGCAGAGGTCATCTGTGGACACAGCAGCTGCTTGTGGCCTTGAGCCCCCATCTGTTAGAGCCACGTAGGAGCCCACTGTGGAGGGATGCTGCTGTGGGCGGTCTTCCTTCTGCACTGTGGCGTCTGGTCAGTTGGATATCCGTGGAGGTCTTGTGTCACAGATTCCCAGTGGACCATTACGTAAGCCCTAACAAATTTGTTTTATATAGTTGTAATGTTGGAGTGGGGACTCTTGTGGAAATGTGTTCTGATGTGGCATTCCCATGTTTGTGCCACTGTGCTCTTTTCACTACTGCTCACGAGGATGAATAAAGTCCCAGGAAGCTGTGGGAAGCTGGTGTTCACTGCCTTTGCCTGTGTGGCAGTGCTGGAGTCTGAGCTCACGGTCTCTTGATCTCTGGGCAGGTACCATATCACTTGAACCACAGCCCTTTCTCTTTATTTTTGCTTGGGCTGACTCCGACCACAGTCCTCCTTGACACAACCTGCATGAGCACGTGGCGCCATCCCCAGTTTCATTGGTTAAGGTGGAGTGTCAGTTACTTTTACAGCAAACCATCCTCTCTCTCTGTCATGCCAGTAGCTAGGATCATAAGTGTGAGCCACTGTGTCTTACTTAACTCCGCTTACGATTGGGGTAAAACAAATGTTAAGACAAAAAGTAGGCTTAAGAAACCCATGGCAGGGGCTGGGAAGGTGGCTCAGTGGTAGAGCGCTTGCCTTGCATGCATGAGGCCCTGGGTTCGATTCCTCAGCACCACATAAGCAAAAAGAAAAAAGCTGGAAGTGGCGCTATGGCTCAAGTGGTAAAGCGCTAGCCTTGAGCTGAAGAGTTGAGGGATAGAGCCCAGGCCCAGAGTTCAGGCCCCATGACCGGACCCCAAAAAAAAGAAACCCATGGCATTTGTGGCAATGTGTCTCCAGGTGCTCTAAAAACTTCAGGAGCTGTTTCCTACAGGTGAGTTTGATATGGTTTCAGTGAATAATTGCTTAATTAATATGATTTGAAATTCTGGTTTCACATGCTATGTACAAAGCCATTTATTTTCTGTGTGGCTGGGTGACAGTGCTTGTCCTCTTCTGTGAGCAGGACAGAAGGGGTGAGTTCTTCTAGGTATGAGAGTGTGCCTGTGTCACGGTGGCAAGCCGTGTTGTGATTGGTTCTCAGGTGTTGCTTTCCTAGAAAGACAGTAGTCAGAGGCACAGAACCATGGCTTGAATTCAGAGCCCAGGGTGCTGGGGCAGGGGAGGTGGTAGTTGAGTTTGAGGGGGGTCTCTGGGGAGTGTTTGTGTGAGTTTGTGAGTGTGTGTATGATGGGACCTACACACAGATGTTTCTGTTATTTTTTTTTTAATAGAAATTTAAAAGCCTGTTGATTCAAGAACTTTCTAAAGTGTTTCCGGAAGACATGGCTAAATATCGGAGCATCCGGGGAGAGGACCACCCCCCTTCCTAACTGAAGACCCCGGAGTCCTTTGTGAGTTGCTGGGGCTGAGGTGACATCGTTGTGGGCAGCGCCCCCCGCCCCTGAGGACTGGTCCTGTCCTCCGCCCTCGCCCTGTTGGCGTCCTGCGGCTGGGCCGGAGCAGCAGCGCAGCTGCACCCAGCCGCCGCAGCCTCTGGTGCTCCAAGTTCTTGGGGTGGTTCCTGCCATTCATTCTCTCAGTGGCAGAATGGCAGGAAGCAGTCTTGGAGATAGAACATGGGCTTATACTGTACTTGGCATTTTTCTTTCATGCTATCAGAAAGCTAAAAAAGTTGCTTTTATATCTTACATTTTCCAGTGAAGAATGTGTAACTTTGGATTTCAATTTGACATGTATATATAATAAAGCGTTTTCAGTATTTATATGGCTCATTCCATGTAATTATTCTTTTAACGTGTTTACAAGGTAGTAACAACATACCTTGTAAGCAGTTATTACTTCCCTAAAGTGTTGCTGACAAAACTTTCCATGTAGGCAGGAAGGCTAATGCAGAATTTAAATCTCTGATTTTTTTCCTACAGTCGCTTTCTTCAGGACAGAGGAGTACTGAAGAAGGCAGACTATGGCCCTTCTGGGACTGTGTGTGGGGTTCATCTTCAAGGTCCCAGGTCTGGTGCCCTGAGACCTGTTTCTGAAGAGCCTGGGCCCCAGTGCTCTGCGTCTCAGCTGACCTGGGGAGCTGAGAGAGGGATGACAGACGGGGTCCTTGGAGTCTCAAGGCTTTAGGATGGGCTGGGGCCTGCATGCTGCCTATGCTCATTCTCAGTAATTCTGGTCCTGCTTAGATAACTTGTAGGTTAGGCAGATGGTCTCTGTTGTGTTCATAATAGGAAAACAAGGTCAACAATGGCTGAAGTCAATTATGATTCCCTTTGATGGTGTGTTAGATGGTGGGTAGAAAGAATGAAATGCTTCTCATTAACACAGAAAGCTCACCAATACTATATGAGTTTGTTCAAGAAATCTTTCATACAGGAACGAGTTTCTCTAGGGCCTTCTGTCCACTGGGGATGACCATGGGGACCCGTATGCCTTTCAGGGCCTGTCCTTCCCTTGACTCCACTCGAAGCAACACACTCCACTGGGCCATTGGAACCCAGCTCCTCAGCCTGCGTTCCTTACCCTGTGGGACTGGGCCTCTTCTAACTCATAGCTCCTGTTGTTCTTGAGCCAAGTGTCTGGAATGACACCCAGCCCATACCTAAGCCCCGAGTTTACCCATCCATCCACAACTCAGTGTCTTGTTTCCATGTGGCTATTTCAGGAACCTCAAAGTGAAGTTCCTGAAACCACTAATGTGCCTCCCTATGTCTGTCCCCAGAGGCTCCGTCTGTCTTCTATTGACTGCATTGCCCCGGCTGCCTTTATGTCCCTCTGCTTCTGTCCGTGGACTTGAGCCATCAAGACTCCTGAACCTACTGTTCTCTGCCTTTCGCCATTTAGTGACTGGATAACGAGGTTTCAATGTGGTATTTCCATATGTATATACGTATACTTTAGCCATATTCACTGGCTCTACTACTTAGTTCCCTTTACCCTCTAGTAAGGTTATTTTAATGGGTTCCATTGTCCTGTTCTTTACAGAGTGCTTCATCATTCACCTCCCCCCATTACCCTTTTCCTTCACTCCCCTTTCCACAGATGAGAGAAAACAGTATGTTTTTGAGGCTAGCTTTCACTTAATGATGTCCAATGTCATTCATTTTCCTGCAAACAATGCAATTCATTTTTATGGCTAAGTAAGGCACTCTATATATTACACATTTTCTCTGTCAGTTTTGGGCACCTCACTGAATTCACATTTTGGTAGTTGGGGAGTCTTGTTAAAAACACAGGTGTCCTGAAAGGGTCTGTGGGGTGCTGATTTATATTCCTTCAGCTAAATGCAAGAGGCGTCTCACTGGGTCAATAGCATGGCAGATGGTAGTTTTTTTTTTTTTTTTTAGGATTTTCTATACTGATTTCCTTAATGGCTACCCTCATTCACATTTTCACCAACAGTGTGCAAGCAATTTCTTTTCCTCACATCCTTACCAGCATTTGTTGTTTGTTTTTTTGATGGTGGCCCTGCTGAGCAGGCTGAGATAGAATCTCAGTGCCTTGGTTTGCAGTTCCTCTATGGCCAGTAATGTTGAACATTTCTTCCTGTATTTATTTGCTGTTGGATCTTTTTCCTTTTTTTGGGTCAGTTTTGTCCTAATCAGTCCGACCACATGTCCGTCTTCATGCATGCCTCTACCCTACCTTTCCCAGCCCCTCTTCTGCCACTCGGGCCAGGTGGCCATGTGGCACTGTCCTCGGCCCATCTCAGGCCTCAGGCCAGTGTGGGCTGTTAGAATCACAGCAGTGCCAGCCAATGGAGCAGTGTCTATATTCACCTCTCTTGCTTCATCTTTGCTTCCTAATTCCATATTCTCTTAAGATGATGCTTTCATGATCATTCTTAGTCATTGTCATCATCATCATCATCATTATCATCACCATCACCATTGTATAATAACAATGGTGGTTGGCAGAAGAAGGACCCAAAGATGTCCTCATTCACATTCCTGGTACCTGTGGACAGGATACCTTATCCTGAGATGGAAGGGTCTCCTTGTTCTCTAAAATAGCCTCTCAGTTCATTATAAGGGGGGAGAGGGAGGGAAGAGAGAGATAGGGAAGATAGTACAGCTGAGAGAGAGGCGAAGGGGGGAGAAAGATGCTTGGTTGCTGGGTTTGAGGGAGGAGGGATCATGAGCCAAAGAAGGTGTGCAGGTGATCTCTACAAGCCAAAAAGAACAAGGAAAAGAATTCTTCCCAAAGCCTCCAAATGAGATACAGCTCTACTGGTAGTTTGGTTTTAAAACGTCAGACATTAGATTAACATCGTTGGGTTGTGTGGTCGCATGTTAGCAAGAAGGACAAATCCCCGACCTATGCAAATATTTTGCTGGTTGGGATTGTACTTTGTTACACCCCTCAAACCCTAAAATTCTCAAAATACTTTGTAAGATAAGAAGTGGTCTCTTGCACGTTTTGCAGAGGACATTGTAAAGGGAGAGTTAACTTTTGATCTGACTTGTGAGCCGTTTCGCTGTTCTCTTATCTAAGATCGAAAGGGCATTGGAGGTGGTTGTGAGGGGTCCTGAAAGAAGGGGGCAGCCTCTGGATGCCAGCACAAAGGTCAGGGATGTCTTAACAGACCACCCCGAATCTGATCCTCGCAAACAGCCCAGCCTCATGGCCCGGCAGCTGAGGCCTGGAACTTCCCAGTGGTGATGTGGCAGGTGTCCTTCCTGTGTCTGGCCCACCTCCTGGTCGCGGAGCTCCTGCCTGCACTCATGCCCTTCTTCTCTGTGGTTGCTACAGGGACTTGTCTCTAGACTTTAACTTAATGACACCGACAAGGATGTTTTTTCAAAATAACGCGACATTCAGAGGGTGGACATGGCTTTTTGGGGGTCCACCACTCAATAATTGCCTGGCCATTTTGAGTCAGCCTGGCCATCCAGGGCTTTTCTGGCTCCATGGCCTCACCAGGCTGGTCGGTCTCAAGGCTGGGTCTGTGCCCCAGGCCCACTGGGGTTCAGCTGTTCACAGTGGTGTCTGTCCTGCCCTTCAGTGTCCAGGGGGCTCTAGTGCAGAGGGGGCTGGGCCAAGAACTACAAAACCCCTGAAATGATCACTGGTTCAGAGGTAAGAGAGAGATGCTATTTGTTCCGAGGATTCTTAGAGATGGCCTTGCCACACCTTTCAGTTAACCTTATTGTCTGTTTGCTGGTGTGGGTGGGACCCGCTGAGATGGGCAGGGCCGTAAGACAGTTCAGGAAGGGGCCAGCTTGGACACCTGGGCACTTACAGCACCTCACTGTGAGTCTGGGGGAGGGGCAGGATGAGCGCTGGCACCTTGCGAGGGGAGGGGCTCAGTGAGGCCTTGAGCTTCCTCCCCTGTGTAGACAGCAGGCCTTGGGCAGTTCAGGCTCTGCAGATACCGAGCTCCAGGGAATCGTGTATGCACACGCATGTGAGTTATTTCTTATTCTTACCGTGCATGTGTGGTAACCACAGTGACGAAATGAATACATCCATTTGATCCTTTGGAAACAAGGACTAATCAAGAGTCGCCGGGCTGTGGTGGCTACGTCACCCAGACTGCTCTGATGCACCGGTAGATGGGATTTCCTCACGGGCTTCCGGAGGGGCAGAGCCCTGAGGATTCATGCACACCAACCTCGCAGCCGACTCAAGGCCTGCCAGTTCCACGGCAAGGCAGTTTCCGATCCAGGCATTTGGCGGACGGCACGTTCTTTGGAGTGAACATGGTAGCGACTCTGTTGGGACAGGTAGAGACCCAGGCTGGTGACTGACCCAGGGGTGCGTGCTGGCGGGCTGGGGTGGGTGGTAGTTGTGGGGAAGGCCTTCCCGCCCAGCCGGCGCCCCCTGTTCTGTCCCAGAGGCCTGCACGAGCCCTCCTGCACGAGCTTCCCGGAGCTGGGGAACAGTCGCCACCCATGCGAGTACATTATGAAGTCAAGAACTGGAACGGGCTTATAAGAAGATCCCTTCAAGATTCTCACAGCTGTTTGGTTTGGGGGCCCTTGAACAACCATCGGGGGTGTCCCCTAACTCGGAGGGTGGAATGTGAGCCCTGCTTCTCCATGCAGGTTGGAATCTGTAACCTCCGCTTGTCACTGGGCTTGTGAGGTGGATGCACCAGCCCTGGCGCTGCCACTGCCAGAGAGAGGCTCAGCTGAGGCTGATGGCACAGACTCCAGAAGAGACCGAGGCAGCTCTCCCCATGCAGAGGGGAGCTGAGGCCAAGCAGGGCAGGGCTTCCCAGAGTCCATCCAGTGGGAGAACTCGGCGTGATTTCACCAAGTGTGCAGCTCAGATGGCCTCGGGAGAGGGGCAGCCTGGCTGACCGCCCCACCTGGCAGGGGAGGTGCCACAGATAGGTACTGCCACGTGACCTGGGTCGCCGGTGCCATTGGGGGGTGCGCTGGCATGTGTTTGCTTTGAGGGCTGTGCTCCGTGAAGTCCCTGGGTTGCCGGGAGCGCTCGAGGCTGGGCGGAGCAGCAGCAGGGGAGTGGAGTGTTTGAGGACAGCCATTCAGAGGAGCCGGCATGCAGGTGCCAGAGGTCGCCACCTTCCAGCTAGAGATCCAGCTCACAGACCCCACCGCAGGCCCCTGCTCCACCCCACAGCCCACCAGCTCTGATGGGGCGGCGGGGGGGGGGGGGGATCTGCAGAATAGAGGGAAATGAGTAAGAAAGTCCCTCATTTCAGTGTAGCGGTTTGTGTGCACGCATGTGGTGCACACAGCTATGTGTGTGTTTATGATCTCGCCCTCTGAGGCATGGGTTGACACGCACAGGAGTCATTCTGGGGAGTGGGTCCTGCATTAGAACCCGCTCTGAGTGTCACCTCTAACCTTCATGTCCTCCAGGAGCCTTGAACCTGACTTGATGTGGAAGCAGAAGTTCGCTTCCTCCTCTTCCCTCCCCTCCTCTTCCACCCCTCCCTCTCCTCCCCTCTCCCTCTCTCTCCCTGCTCCCTCTCTTATCCTTCCTTCTTTTTTTGAGGGGGTACTGGTGTTTGAACTCACCCCAGTCGCTTTGGTTTTATGGTCAATAGCAGTACTTCCCTGACTTTCTCTTACCTCCCAGTTTAACTGCCTGGCTTTCCCTTGCTGATCTCACTGGCCAGCCAGCCTGGCACCGGCTGTGGGAGGGTGAGGGCTGGGGCGAGGATGAGGACTTATACCCAGAAAGAGCTTTCCATAAGCTGGGGTAGGTCATCCTGCCATTTTCTTTGAAACTTTTCCTGCCTAAATATGGACTGTGATGTGGGCTCAGACCAGCCAGGGTCACGTGAGCACCTGTAGCCGTCATCTTTGTAGCATCATGTTAACAGCCAGAGGCGAGGCCAGCCTTGCAGCATCTGAGTGAGAGAAAATTTGAACAAGGTGGAGAACACCAGGGCCACGCCGGTGGAATGCCTACTTCTGGCTTTGTGTATAGCACTGCCCTGTTCAGAGTCAGAGATCAGCGAAGCAGCGGCCTCTGCCTGGCGTCCTCTACGCTAGGTACAAGGCTGTGTTCCAGCTCAGTGTGCAGACAGACCACGCAGGCAGCGCTGCCCTGGCCCGGCCTGCTGGGGGCTCAGGAGCCGCCCTGGATCACAGTATCCTCAGGTTGTAGAATCCCGGGGGCTCCCGGAGCTGCAGACGGGGCTTGGGAGCCTGGCCCGGGACTGCAACTGCTGCCTGTCCTGGAAGGCTTTCCCTTTGCTCCCACCTGCTGCGGTCCCAGATCTGGGGCAGCAAGGACACAGCTAGACCACAAGCCAGCAGGCACGGGCTGTGGCCTCGGGCAAGGCTCTGGGGGAGAGCTGGGAAGCCCAGTGTTCGGGAGCTTCCTGCAGGCCCAGGCAGCATGCGGAGAGCAGCAGGGCACCAGCACCACGGCCTGGCAGGGTGCTGGCCTCAGACATGGCAGATCTTCCCTCCTGCTTCCACCATCGGTCCAGCTCCATCCTCTTGTTCCTGGAATCCCCCTTTCTCAGGGTGGGGGGGGTGGGGTGGTGAGATGAGAAGAACAAGTGTCTGCTCCCCTCATCCCCCTCCTCCTCCCCCTCCTTCTCTCCCTCTTCCTCCCCCTCCTCATCCCCCTCCCTCATCCCCCTCCTCAACCCTCTCCTCATCCCCTTCCTCATCCCCCTCCTCATCCCCCTCCTCATCTCCCTCCTCATCCCCTTCCTCATCTCTTCCCTCATCCCCTTTCTCATCCCCCTCCTCCTCCCCCTCCTCTTCCTCCTCTTCCTCCCCCTCCTCATCCCCCTCCCCATCCCCCTCCTCATCCCCTCCCTCATCCCCCTCCTCATCCCCCTCCTCATCCCCTCCCTCATCCCCCTCATCCCTCTCCTCATCCCCCTCCTCATCCCCCGCCTCTTTCTTCTTCCTCCTCCTTCCTCTCCTTTCCCTTTCTCCTTTCCTTCCACCTTCACCTCTTCTCCCCATCTCTCTCTCCTCCTTCCCTGTCCTCCCTCCTCTGTCACCAGAGGGGCGGTGGATGGAGGAAGCCGCCCTCCCTCCCCCTCCTCCTTCCTCACTGTGTGCTCTGCCCGTCGGCCCTCTGGGCTCCTTATTTATTTAAGGTGGCCTCTGTGGCCGCTTGTGCAGTGGCTGTTCTTACTCCTGACGTGTGGGCGTGCTCAGGCCGGAGCACCATTGTCCCTGGGAGGGGGGCGGCGCCGCCAGTTCCATCAAAAGAAACAGCAGGGGCCTGGGGTGGGGTAGAGTCCTAACAGCTCAGCACAAAGCCCAAGGCAGGGGTGGACTTTTCGGGTTTGCTGTGGGGTGGGGGAGGCAGGGGCACGGGAAGGGGCTCCTCGGGTGTGTTGGCCCCACGGGGAAGCTGGTTGCCGTGCAGAAGCAGATGGAGGCTGCTGTAATCACGTTATTAATAACCGCGTGCGAGCTGTCCGCCGCCAGCCGGCGTGGCCCGACACCTTCCCATTTATCTGCCTGTGCTTACAGGGCATCGATTCGGGCCTGGTTTTTATTGCTTTGCTTGTTAAACGTAAATAGTCTTTTGTTTGTACAAATGCCATTCTCTCCAAGCCAAAGCAGATCACGGGCCTGTGCCCAGCCCAGGCCTCCCCCTCCGCTGCACGCTTCCTTCCGTCCCCAGGTCCACTCCCCACCAACCGCACATCTCCCTCCAGGACAGCCAGAACTCCTCAAGGGAATCTTCAGGCTATGCTGATACCCTGAGCCAACAGGATTGCATCTCACATAGCGGGCATGACTCCACCTTGGAGCTCTTTCAGGGGACGCGTGGCGTGGGCGTGTCCCTGAACCCTTAGCAAGGCGTGCCACAGGCTCCTTGGTCTCCCTTGGGTGGCCTCAGGGGCCTTTCTCTTTCAATATTGCAATGACTGCACTGAATTTATTGCTCAGTATTGCCAACCATTGGCTGACCCACCTCCCTTAATTTCTCAAAGTGGAATATCATGTATTTAAATGCTTCATGATCATCCAATTTGTGTTGTTATAACAAAATACCCAAAGGCTAGGTATTTTATTTTTTTAAAAAAGTACCCAGCTTATGATTCTGGTGGCTGAAAATGATGAAAATCAGTGTGTCAGCATTTGGGGAGGGTCCCTAGGGGTGTCAAAACACAACTGATAGCATCACCTGGTAGGAGGGACGGGAGAGGGAAGGAAGGAGGGAGGGAAAAAGGGAATAAAGGAGAGAGAGAGAGAGAGAGAGACAGAGAGAGAGAGAGACAGAGAGAGAGACAGAGAGAGACAGAGAGAGAGACAGAGAGAGACAGAGAGAGAGACAGAGAGAGACAGAGAGAGACAGAGAGAGACAGAGAGAGAGAGACTCAGAAGGAGCTGTCACAGGAACTAGCAGTCCCTGTGTGACCAGCACGAGTCCCTTCTTGGCCTTTAGAGGCTGCGAGTTGAGTTTTTATAGGTCTAGGAGCAAGGGAGGAAGGCGGGAGAAGAATCAGCGTGTCTCAGGGCGGCTGCCAGTGTCTGTGGTGTCATCCGATGGCATGGGTCCCTGGCTGCGCTGCAGGAGCTGACTTACGTGGGCATCAGCTGTTTCACCCTTTGCTCTCTGGGCCTC
The DNA here is from genome assembly GCF_024711535.1 of Dipodomys merriami. NCBI lineage: Eukaryota > Metazoa > Chordata > Mammalia > Rodentia > Heteromyidae > Dipodomys > Dipodomys merriami. The sequence goes on along the minus strand of NW_027204715.1, from coordinate 3,960,007 downwards.
TTCTGCCCTTGCCTCCTGCCTGATCCTTTTTCTTTCTTTCTTTTTTTTTTTAATTGTGAAAATACCCTACAGAGGGGTTACAATTACATGGGCAAGATAATGAGTACATTTCTTATCAAGCATTGCAGCCTCCTCCTTTGTTTCCTCTTCCCATCCCTTCCCATCCTCCCCCCGCGCCCCCAAATCCTCCTTCCCTCCCCCTCCCCCGTTGCCTGATCCTTATCGTGCAGCCTGTGCCCCCCTGGAACATTCTGTCCATCTGGTGGTGATAGAGCTCATGGGTGATGCATGGCCCTGTGAGGGTTGACATGGCCGGCGCTTTGTCAGCCCTTGCCAGTCTGCGGGGCTTGTCTGCCGTGTGAAGGCCTGCAGGAACCTCTGGTTCTCAGCCAAGGCAACTTTAGCTTCGTTTGAAGACGACGACAGAGAACCTCTTTCTCTGCTGCCTTGTCAGGAACCAAATGGAACAACCTAGAAGAGAAGACAGTTTGGGCCTGGGGACTGATAGGAGGATGGCTCCCAGCTCCCGTGAGGATACGCAGTGACTGATAAAGAGGACCCAGGAAGCAGGTGGAGCTGGACGCGCTGATGAGCCGACTTGGCCAGCAGCAGAGCGCCCGGCCTGCCCCAGTGTGTCTCTGGGTCCTCAGCGGTGGCAGAGGGAGGCAGGAGAGAGCTTGGAGATGCTGGCCTTGGAGACCGGCCAGAGAATAAGTCTGGCCAACCTGGCAGAGCCAGGAATCGCACTGGCCCTGAGAGACTGCAGGGAGCCAGCCAGCTCTGGGGCCTGGGTTTCCCCTTCACCGTCTCGAGGTGAAGCGGTGCTGTTCTAAGACTGTGCTCCTCTGGTCTAGCACAAAGGAACACCACGAGGCTTCTGAGAGAGTGTCCACCTGTCCCCTGTCCAGCAGCCGAGCCTGGCTTGGCCTCTGGCGTGGGAGGATCTTATCAGACCAGGCTCCAGTGTGGGTACAGGGCCTGGGTGTCCACCTACTGCAGGACCGCTGGGAGGGCCAGGGGCACCAGCAGGCAGGAGGGACTTCCAGATACGCTGGGAAGCCCTCCTGGGCGTGTGGGGCCAGGCAGCTCAGCTGCTCCGACCCACTTGACGCGAGCATTAAGAGTGCCCCTGGGGTGGGGGGGGTCTACCAGAGTGTGTACCTGGTGTCATACCCCAGGGATTCAGGAATGGCCGCACAGCTGAGCTGACTGACTCCAGACCCCGCCAATCCAGCATCTGCACGAAGAAGGGTGCAGAGTAAACAAACCTGTTTTACAGGTCATTTGTACTGTCGTTCGACCTCTCAGGAGTCAGAGGTCAGAAGTCAGCCTGCTCTCTTTTATTGGATCCTCCTAGATAGGTCCAGATGATAGAATTGTCCTGACTGAGGATCAGTGATGTTCCTTTGCACACACTTATGTGCAAGAAACATCGGTGCACCTTGCCTCAGTGCCGGTATCTGGGTGCTCTCTGTGGGTCGGTGCCCAGGGGGCAGCTCCACCTCTCACCTCTGAGACCCATGGTGGAGCAGGCTCTCTCCCTGTCCCACCCCAGCTCAGCATCCTGTTCTTCCGCTTCCAGACCCACAGCCCTGTCCAGCAGCCATCTGTATACCACCTGACCCGAGACCTGGCCTCCATCGCAGCGTCCTGCTGTGTCCCTTCCCACTGCCATGGCCGTGTCCCCGCCATTGCACAGCCCCCGATGCCTGCTCTCTGTTCCGAGCCACAGCTCCCATCACCTTCCCTCAGCCCCTGGCTGCCCCCAAGCCTGTCTGGACCACAGTTCTGCCTCCTCCAGCTGCTCAGTGGGGCTCTGGCCCTTGTCAAGTCTTCTGCTTCATTCGCCTCATCACATGCTCTCTCGACATGTCCCTGAATCCTGCTTCCCCTCTCGCCCACCACAGACCCTGCTCTTCACCATGGTGTCCCTTCTTTCCAGGACCCTCCACTCCCTTACCCGTTTCCCTTTAGTTTGTAATTCTTTAAAACAACAACAAAAATCCTTGCTCTGCTTAAACCCATCCATCTGCCTGCTTGTCTGAACATTGCTGGAGAACATTCCACAGCCAGGGTGACCTTCTGTCTTAGATTCATGAAGGCCAACCTTGGAAGAGCCTCCACAGGGCCTGATGGTCTGTCCTGGCGAGTTTACAACTCCTATGACTCCATGCTCACAGAGAATTAGGCCGACGAGAGTCACATGTGGGTCTAAAACTCAGTTGTGAAACTGTCCTGTCCCGCAGTCCCCAGGATCACAGGGTTTTCCCATTTGTTCTTCATTTGTTAAAGTACAAGTATTTGGGCCGAGTCAGCAGTAATGCACGTGAGATCAGAGCTCCATAATCATGCTGTCCTGAGGCTCCAGCTCCTGGCAGCTCCATGGTCCTGAGCTTGTGGCTGCTTCTTTTCTATCTCTGTCTCTTCTAAGTACCCTCTCAGTTTAAATTGAGGGCCCACCTGGATCCCTACCCATGGCCTTGGATACCTGTCAGCACTTCTGGGGGAATGCTGCTGCTTTTGGACAGGCAGGTCAGCCTGTGATGGGAGCCCAAGGGAGATCTGTATTCTCATGTTCATGGAAACAGCACTGGCTCTGGGGACCCTTTCCATGGACTCCGCAGAAGGCCTGCTCCCTCAGTATGACGTGATTGATTAGCCATCTGATTGACAGGTGACAATGACTTAACTGAAGAGGACATCTCCAGTGCATCAAGATCTTCCCAAAAGGGACACAAGACCACTGTGGCATTATAGTGTCCGCCAGCAGGAAGACAGGGTTCAGAACGGCTTGAGGCTGAGAAGTACCTGAGAGATAGTATATGAAAGCCCTCATGGTACAGATCAGAGGCCTGGAGGGGCCTGAAGGGGCAGCACTGGGCTGGGGTCTCGGATAGCTGGACCCCAGCCGTGGGTCTGCTCATAACATCAGTCAGTGCCTCTTTCCCGGAGGACACACACACCAGTGAGATGTTTGGTTTTTGATTCTTGATAAATCTTTGGTCGGCTTGTCTCTTGATGAAGGGAGTGAGTAGATTGCCACTAGAAGGACCTAGAATTTAGCCTCTGAAAGTTCAGAAGATCCTGCCCAACGGTCAATTTGTCTGAGCTCTGTGGCTCCATGTCCCCAAGCCATGTTAAGCTGTGCCTCATGACTTGAGCCACATTTGAAGACTTAAACCCTGGGTCTGCCTGTCTGCCATGAGTTAGGATCCCCTCAGGCTTGGTCTCCTGATCACCAAACTGATGATGGATGAAGGCTGGCCACTGTAAACGTGGTCATATTTGACAGTAAGGTCTTTGCACATATAACTGCAAAAATAAGGTTGATAAGATTACTTTGGCTAAGGCTGTGATTCAGTGATGAGCATCCTTGTGTGAAGAGGTCTGGAGACCAGAGACAAACACAGGAGAAGGAGGCCAGTGTGAGTCCGCCCAGGGAGAGACTCTGTGACTGGTAGCAGACTGGAGGGAGGCATGTGCAAGCATTACCGCATGCAGGGAGAGAGCAGAACCCACCCGACAGAGCTGGTCTCCACCTGCGCCTCGGCTGTGGCCTTGAGCCCTCTGCAGGTGTGAGAGAAGGAATTTCTGCAGTTGTAAGCTATCCATCAGTGGCATTTGTCTTGGTGGCCCTAGTGTAAGGTTCCCCGAAGGGAGACTGCCACGTGATTCAGGCAGAAAGGAGTTTATTGAGGGGGAGAGCAAATTTCCGGTCAGTACAAAATGGAGGTGTGTGGAGAGAGAAGAGAAGAAAAGATGGAGAAAGAGAAGAAGAGGAGGGGGAAGAGATGGAGGTGTGCAGAGAGAGAGAAGAGAAGAGAAAAAGTGGGAGGGGGCTGTGGGTGAGTGGGGTTATAGGGAAAGGCGGGAGACGTGGCCACGGCAGGTGAAGAAGTGATCTCAGAGCCTGGGGAACCTCCCACTGCCGGAAGGAGGGGAGACTTGGGCGGTTCAGGAAGCCACCTCAGAGTCTGGGGTCCTTCTCTGACTCACAGGTGATTGACAGGTGATTACTGGTTTCAGGTAGGTGATGTCTGGAAGTGGGAGGGGCCATTCTCCCGGACAGACCTGACACCTAGGAGAGGAAGCCATGCCACATAGAGAATGCTTGGTGCTTGGCACTTCTGCTCCTCAGCCCAGGCCGTGAGTGCGGCAGCCACCTCATTGGTCCCTGAACCTCCCAACTCTGCTCCCATTTCCATCCCAATCCATTGCTTTACCTCTGACAGAGAGGCCTCGCCAGAGCCCACTAAAACAACTCTAAACACCATAGCAGCTTAGTGACTATGGGTTTGGAGCTGGTTGGAGTAAGGGGTACAGACTGGTTGTCTTGGGGAGAATGGGAGTGGAGTTGATGGTGAGAGGCTGTGAAGGTGAATGCTCATGTCTGCAGCTTGTGGGTCTAGTTGTGACAGCAGCAAGGGACAAGGTGGAAGACCAGGAAGTTGGAACATCTGCCTGCAGGCGTGTTGTGATATAAAATCAGAACGGACAGGGCCTGGTGGCTCCCACCTGCAGTCCTAGCTACTCAAGAGTCGGAGACCTGAGGATCAAGGTTCAAAGCCAGCTGGGGCAGGAAAAGTCTTATCTCCAATTAACCATGAGGCAACGGGAAGTGGATCTGTGGTTCAAGTGGTAGCATGCTAGCCTTGAGCATAAAAGCTCAGGGACAGTGCCCAGGCTCTGAGTTTAAGCCCCACAACCCAAAACAAAACAAAAAACTAAAATCAAAACTGCCATCCAACCCAGATCTTGTATGGCAACGGTGAAGACTGTAGAAAGAAACATTTCTATTGTGCAGAGGGGAAACTGAAGTTGGGGAGTTTGGTGTTGAAAGTTTACAATGTAGGGTATCTCTCTCAATGCATTTATTCATTTATCTGTCATCCTGTTCTCTCTGTCTCCCTGTGTCCACTAATCAGTGGAGTCCATTTACCCCATCTGCTACCCATCCACCATCCATCCATCTGTCACCATCCTGTTCATTCTCTACTTGTCATGTCTTTCTCACCTGTGGCTCCAGGACCAGCCCAGCCATTCCCCCCCTCCCCCCCCCCCCCGTCCTGGCACTGTGCTGGCCTGTGCTCCTGGCTTCACTTTGTGCTTCAAGTTAGAGCTGGCAATGGAGTGGGTGGTGAGCGGTCATTCCAAGCTCGGCCCAGGTCTCAGAGGACTGTGCCTGACCAGCCCTCAGCAGTGGGAGTGAGAGCTCACAACCACACGGCGCTCAGGATGCGCTGGGCATCCACCTCCCAGGCAAAGCCTGTGATTCCCGTGTTACCAACGGGAAACAAAGACCAGCCTGGCTCAGGGACCTGCCCAAATGGAGGTCTGCTTTGAAACCAGGAAGTCGGATTCCCCAGTCCCGTGTGTTTCATGTGGCGCTTCACCAAGCTCTCCCACTCCTCCCAGCCCAGCCCAGCTCCTGCCTGTGCCGCGCTCACCCCTCTCCCCCACCCCGCCTGGCCCTTCTCGGCACCCGCCTTGGCACTGCACCTGGTCTCATCTGTATTTTCTTCTCCTAGGAAGGAGGAGTGGGTAGCCCTGAGGGAAGGTCGTTGAATATTCTTATTTATGGCCATAGTTTCTTATTCCTCACCGTAATAATCACATGTGTACCTCAATATATGTAATTGTTGGGGAAAGATTTGCTTCATGCTGACTTTGCAAAAGGAGGCAAAGGGGTTATTCTAGTTACATCTGTAAAACGAAGGGGTGTTATTCTAGTTACATCTGTAAAACGAAGGGGTGTTATTCTAGTTACATCTGTAAAACAAAGGGGGGGTTATTCTAGTTACTGTAAAATGAAAGGGGAACATTAGGGCAATTATACAGACAGTCCAAAAAGAAAACAAAACATTTGTGGCAGGGATTCATTTATGTGTATTTATCTGATAGGAGTTAAAAAGATAATTACCCCGACTAAGGCCAGGCTGTTCCATTTCTCCGGAGTGGGTCAGAGAGGCCTGCGTGACTGTCTTGTGTTCTGAACATGGCCTGCAGGCCAACTCCTTGCTGCATTCTAGAGGTGCCACAGAGCTTCTCTGGGCTCCAGTTTATCTCTCGGTACCACGTGCGGCAGAGCTGGCTCAGGGAGCGTCATCAACCTCCCGCTATCTGTCCTGACTTATTCTCTGATTCTCTGCGCTCCACGGTTTAGCATTCATTTTCTGGCACACGGTTCACATTGATTCCTGGGAGCTTTGTCTCTTTGATGAGGTTGTAAACTCTGTGAGGATGCCCGTTCTGCTTTCGTGGCTGAGCTGGCCGGCGCTGGCACCTAGGAGCCGGGGTGATGGGGCCAGAATAAACACGGCGTTCATACAAGGTGAGGTCTGTACCAGCCCCGATGAAAGCGGCCATCCCACGGGCTGCCCTTCGCGCTCCCTGCAGCGCTCTGGCGGGCTGGGGCTGTGCTGTGCTGTCCTTCTCATTACAGGCCTCCGGGGTCAGTGCTGGTGTGGCAGCCCAGCTTCTTCCGTGCGTGAGCAGCTCTGGCCCTGCGCTTTTCTGCCCCCCAGATGACTGTGTGCCCACAGGGTGACACTAGGTGAGTCTCACACAGGTGACATGATGGCTGGTTACTCCTGTTTCTTTTTTCATCGTTCCTGCTATTGAGAAACAGTGATAAGGAAGCTCAACATTTACTAACCTCACGCAGGCCCCGCCAGGAAGCTCAGTGTTTGAATCAATCTGAAGAGGCCATTCCTTTTGTAAGCGGCAGTTCGAGGACCGGGCGAGGGAGGCTGTGACGCCGGAAGGAGGTCACAGGGCACCTGTCCCGCCCAGGGCTGGCATACATGGCTGTGGGCGACCATGGGCGATCGTGGGAGGAGCTCTGGTCTTCAGATACTATCCTATAAAACAGTTTCATGAGCTGGGCGCTGGTGGCTCACGCCTATCATCCTAGCTACTCAGGAGGCGGAGATCTGAGGATCATGGTTCAAAGTCAGCCTGGGCAGGAAAGGCCGTGAGACTTTTTTTTTTATTGTGAAAATACTGTACAGAGGGGTTACAATTACATGGGCAAGATATGAGTACATTTCTTATCAAGCATTGTTGCCTCCTCCTTTGTTTCCCCTTCCCATCCCTTCCCATCTCCCCCCGCCCCCCCCACCTAATCCTCCCCATCCCCCCCACACCAAAGTTGTAAAGTTCATTTTCGACATAACGACTTGTACACCTCATTGTTGCAACGGGTCCACCTGTATCCCTATTTAAACAATTTGTTTTTTCCCTTCCCCTCCACAAATTATACCAATATCAAGTACAGTTATACCGTGGGTTATACCGTGGGGGAGGGACATACAAAGCAACAAAGAAATCATCTTATAAGTATGTTAGAAACAATTGCATGAACGAAAAAAAAACATTTGAATACTTATCTTGGGGTTCATTTCCCTTACATCAACTTATCTGACCTTTTCTGCTTGAATCAGAGCTGGGAGACTCTTATCTCCAATAAACCACTCAGAAAAACCAGAAGTGGCGCTGTGGCTCAAGTGGTAGGTAGAGCGCTAGCCTTGAGCTGAAGAGCTGAAGGACAGCACCCAGGCCCAGAGTTCAAGCCCCACGACCGACAAAACAAACAAACAAACAAACAAACCCAAAAAACAAAAAAATGAAAAAAAAAGCAGTTTCATGAACTGCACTCCAAGAAAAGGAAAAGAGATATTGTATTAGTTGCCGTTGTTGCTGGTTTCGTTTTCTCTTCCTTTGGCTTGTTTGTTGGTTTGTATTTGGGAGGGTCAGGGAGGGGGCACAGAAAGGTGGAACATAAGGGTGAACAAATACAACAGAGGTACTCACCAGATACTATGTGGAAAATGAACCCTTCTTCTTGTGGGTGGGGACGGGAGGGAAGCGCTGGGAGACAGGGTTTGGAAAGAATTGTACTCATTACTGATCACCTGGTTCATGTAACCAGAACCCCTCTGTATATCAACTCTACAATAACAACAAATGAAACATAAAATCATAAAATAAAAAGGAGGAAACAGCCACGGCCCTTCCAATGATCAGGGTTTCTTTGCGTTATTCGGCAGGATTCTTGCAGGCCTGAAATGACACCCTCCCCTTCCGACCTTCCTCTGGCTGCCTCACCAAAGGGAAGCCCAGTGGGTGCTGAGGAAGCGTGTCTGCTGGAGATTGGGTGCACACAGGGCGTGACGTCCACAGGGAGACCTGGAATTCACTCCCTGTGGCCGCCTGTGTATCTGTGTTTACCTTGTGCACTGTTTTTGTGCCTGTCCTGAGGCTTGAACTCAGGGCCTGGGTGCTGTTCCTGAGCTTTATCACTCAAGGCTAGCATTCTACCATTTGAGGCACAGTTGCACTTGTAACTTTTTGGTGGTTAATCAGAGTTAGAGTCTTGTGGACTTTTCTGCCCAGCCTGGCTTGGAACCATGATCTTCAGATCTTAGCCTCCTGAGTAGCTAGGATTACAGGCAGGCACTTACCTGGTGCATTTTTATGACATCTTGTTCTTCACAAGGACTATGACCTCATCAGGCTATAGGAGGGAAGAGGGAACTCCTGGGAATGGGGTTGGAAGACGCCCCCCTGATCCCACCAGCCCTGGGCCTACAGTGACTGGCACTCTGTGGTCCACAAACTCACTCTCCCTTCCATGCATCTCTGGAGTTGTTCTCTGCTCGGGATCATGAATGTGCACCAGCAAGCCTCAAAAAGCACCACCAGGGGCTCACAGCATGACATGAAGGGCCCCCGTGCATGGGGAGCAACTCAAAAGGACAGCAGTGTTAAGCCTCGCCATGGAGACAGAGCAAGAAGGCCTACCATAGGAAGAACACCATCCTAGAGGAAGTGGAGTTGAATTTCAGTCTGCCAGCTCTACGTCCAGCCTTCCTACCAATGAAAGATAGTAATACACAGGAGAGCAGGGGTCAAGTATGAAATAACCACTCTGTGCACGAGGAGGTAGGTGTGTGTGTGTGTGTGTGTGCGCACGCGTGCATGTGTGAGCCTATTTGTGATACAAAAGCCAGTGGGAGCTATGCAGGAAGAGAAGTCTGAAGAGGAGTGGGGCTCAGGCTGGGAGGTCTGGGGGCACAGGCTGGCTTCCGATGCATGCATGTGGAGGCAGAGCGCTAGAAATGGGGAACAGGACAGGCAGGGGTTGACATGGGTCTACAGTAGGCAACAGAGCAGAAACACTGAGCCTGAGAGCTGAGTTCTAAAGCTGTAAATCCTGAACTAAGGACCGACGTAAAGAGATGTGAATGGCGGTCTTCACCTCTGGCAATCACTCAGTGATCACCCAGCCACCATTCAGAAGACATTTGTGTAGTTGTTGTCAAGAGCTGTGCATCCTGGTATTGCAGAGAGGGGACACCAAGTCACGTCCTCAGACTCTGTCACAGACTATGCTCAAACAACATGTGAGCTTGTGTGGGCTAAGGCTACACTAGACTGTGCTGGTGCATGCTGGGTATGTGGGCCCTGGATCAGGAAGCATCAGAAGCTTCTAGAATCTCCCTGCCACTCTGAGTGGGAATCTGGCCTCTAGAATGCTTCTTCCACTCAAGCTCCCTGTGAGACTATAGTTTTTATTTAACAACAGTTTTGATTCTAAATAGTTTAGGTTCTCAAGGCTTCAGTGAGCGATGCTTAGTGCATTCACACGGGTTCACACGGTGCTCACACATACGCACATTTACGCATCAGGAACAGTTTATGCACTTTGAATGATTGAGTGAATGCTTTGTTCAGTGTATGGGGAGAGGCTTCAGCCCCAGGAGACATTAGAAAATGCTGGGGCTCCTCTCCAGCGCTCAGTTGGCTGAAGCTGCCACACTTTTCTCTAGGGCACATGTACAAGTTATTCAGGGGCCCTGGGATAAACTAGCACTTCTTATTTGTAGATGTGAAGGTTTCAAGGCAGCAGGTGGATAAAATGTCATCACTGGGATCAACAGTTATTCAACGTTCAAGTGTGGGAGGTGTGGGAAGGCAGTCCCTTCTATAATGGCATCCTATGTCCTTGTGCTATGCGTAAGAGAGTTGAGAAAATGTAGAGAAACTGTGAGTAAAACATCAGATCTGAGATACAAAGATTGAGTAGACCAGCAGGCTGCAATGAAACTCCCCAGGGCCCAGAGAGGGCAGAAAGCCATGGGCCTAGGGCTGAGCAGTGTCTTCACCTGCATTGCTCCCAGAAGAGCATGGTGGTGGGGGTTGGTGGGGATGCGGACACCACCCACGGATGCCACCCAGGAGTCTCTCTGTCTTGTCTGTAAAAGAAGAAACTTTTTTTGTAGAATTGGTTTTCTTTTTTTCACCAATGAGCAACCAGGATAGGCTTCGCATCTGTCTTTTGGACCATAACTCTGGTTGTGGAGTATTCTAAGAGCTGTATCAGAGAAGGTTGAGAGTTTAAATTATGCTCAGGATAACTTTCAAATAATAAACAGATGGATAAATAAACAATATGACAAAATAGCACATTAACAACTGTGGACATTTGGAAATATGTTTCACAAATGCTTCGACAGTCTTTCTACAGAGTGATGGCATCCATTTCCTCTCCCTTGAGTTTGGGATCTTTCCCACTTGGACAATGGACTATGATAGGTATAGCTGTCCAATGCCTCTGTCCAGGTTTTCAGGCTTTGGTTAGTTCTTGGGATGTTCCATCTGGGAGCCCGGGCCTGTTCTATGAAGAAACTCAAGCCATCCTATGGAGAGGACCTCTCGGGGAGGACTCAGTCAGCACCAGTTCACCAGCTCGCCAGCCCTGTGAATGCACCATCTTGGAAGTGGATCCCTGTGTGCTGCCTGGGCTGTTTCTGTGTGGAGACAAATGCAGCCTCCCTGGCCAAATAGCTGCAAAACAGAACAAAATAAATAGATGTTACACCGTCAGTCTGTAGAGTGACGCAGTACGCAACAACAGAGCACTGAACAGAGGGATGTCTGAGTGAGAATGCGAATGTAGGAAGCCACAGTTACTTTTAGTTCTCTTATTATTGGAGGTAAGGACACATGGTGTCAGTGCCCAGAGGCTGCTCAAGCCTCAAGCCCCTTCTCTATGGAAAGGGCTGTATCTTCTCATTTTTAACCCCTTGTGGATGACATGAAGTACGGAATAAGATGGTTACAGGGCTTGGCACAGGTGTCTCCTCATTAGAAGTGACAGGGGAGAGGGGTTCTCTCCCTAACCTTATCTTCTAAATAGTCAACAGATTTATTTTTTGTTTTCAGAAATGGCTAAAATCCATGGGAGATCTTGGTAAGAACCATTGTTTCAGATGACTGAAAATGAAGGATTTAGGAATGGGAGAAAAGCTTCCATAAGGATTCAGTTTCTTAAAAAAATGCATATACCTACTTTCAAGGAAAGGAAATGAAAAACACAGATCTTTTTTTTAATAAAAGTGGTCGGAGATGGAATATTTTACAAAATGTACTTTCCCAAACTGAAAACTCTCTCCAACAGGGAATATCATATGTCAGAACACAGGCTGTGAGTCACTTGTTTTCCACCATTTGTTGTTTAGAACAGGATTTGGCAGGAGAACACTATTCCTGCTCCTGGAGGTGGCTGCCCCACCCCTTGCCCCCCTGTGGGCAGAGGACTCGCTGTGTGGCTGATACCAAGTAGCAAAGGACAAAGGTAGGCTGTGACACGAATCTCTCCTGCCATTTCAGTGCCAACAGCCATGCGTCCCCTGTGGCTTGTGGGGTGGAACAGATGTGGCCAGAAATCACCTGCCTGATGATGACAGATCTCACAGCCTGTGTCCTCCGTGAGCTGGGCAGTCAGCCCGTCTGCCAGCAGAGAGGAGATGGGGGCAAGCCTTGTTGCCTGTCCAGCACACAGCTCACTGTTTTTCTCATCCATTCTCGCCGGTGACAAGACGATCAATATGGTTCTGGCTCGGGGTATTCTGGCAGAAGTGTGTCCTGGGAGGCAGGCGTGGCTTTCTGCCATGAGCTGTCACAGCTCAGATGCTTAGATATTTACTAAACATTCTGTTAACCGTCTTCCCAAAGAAGGGCATGTGGAGCACAAAGTACTGTGCAATTTCCCCGCTGCAGGAGGGGATCGCGAAGGCCTCAGGGCTGGTGGTGTCTCCCTTGCGAGGGGCACGTGCTCACCAGGCCTTGCTGTGTGGGGGTGACATGTTGGGGGGGCGTGGCTGAGGTGTGCAGGGGTTTGTATGGTTTGTGGAAGGGGTGGGATGGGCCAAAATGCTACATTCCCAGAGGGCAACCTCAGGAGCAGCAGTGCAGACTGCTATGACAGTGACTGGGCGGAGAACTCTACTTTCTCTTAGACTAACTTGTTTGGAATTCTGAGCTTCTGTGCTTTCTTTGCCACAGGACTCAGAGCCTCAAAATTCCAGTGTGAGTCTCCATGTCCACCTGGCTTGAGATGCCCAGTGACAGCTTAGAATAGCAACTTGGAAGGCTGCAGCCCCGGTCGGTATCGCTAGCGAAGCTCCAGTCCCAGGGTGATGATGTCAGGGAAATGCACACGAAAGTCAGGCCTGTTTTTAGCATCTCTCCATGGTTGTTTGTGTGCTGCTTTCAGACTCTTGTCCCTTCTTTTCCCTTCCACCCTGGTTAGGGTATTGCTTTCCATCTGTTTGAAGTTTTCCTCCAGGAGAAAAACCCTCAGCCGATTAACTTGTCCTTCCATCTTCCTTTCCTTTCCTCCTTGTGCCTCGTTGCCAGCTAGGAAGGAGCATCTCACCATTGAGAAGATGGTGATTGCGATTTCCGCCTCTTCCTGATTCCTTGTGTCCACACACAGAGCCACGGGAGATCTGTGGCCCACATCACTCATTTACCATCCCAGAACGCAAGGCTTCAGGAATTTATAAGTCTGATCGGAGAGGTCTGACTTAGGTCAACTACTTCTGCAAGGGACCACACCGTACGTATATGTATTTGCCATGCTAGTCACGTGGCCTCTCCTGCAACCACTCAGCTTAGTCTGCAGAGCAGAAGCAGTCACAGGACAGTGGTACATGGGTGGGGTGGCAGTGGGGGCTACAGTTTGCCAAACCTTTATCTGGACTGTACCATGGGGCCCCTCTGAGTACTTGAACGTTCATCCGTGGGGATGACCGGGGATGATCCTCTTCCCCCGTCAATTCTACCTACACCTCTCAAGCTGCACTTTATTTCCTCAGACCAATGAACCTGCTGCAATGGCCTCTGATGTCAGCTGTCCCGCGGGGCCAGTGAGAAGGTGCGGCTGGACAGCAGGACCTGATGTCAGCCCTCCACCCCCTAGCGCTTCCACGGCAGGGTAGTTCCGGGGAGAGTGGGCAAGGCGAGGCGGGTGCCCGGACATGGGGTCACTGGACATCACGGATGGGCTTTGCAGGTCTCTCAGCTCCCTCTGACGTACACTCAGGCCCCTGTCCCACGGCGCTCTGCTGCCACTGCTGCCGCTGCTGGGCGGGAGGCCACCCTGGCCAGCCTGCCCACCCACCACGCAGAGCAGATGCCCACGGGAAAAGACGTGGAAGCCAGGAGCATGGCATGGAGTTATCAAATTCTTTCTGATGGATTCCAGAGCTTGGTGCTGCCACCTGTGGTGGCCAGAACACCATTTTGTCTGGCTGTTTAGTAGCTTTGGAGTATGTTGTGACAGAATTCCTTCTCGTGCTGGGGACTGGTCCTTGGCTTCAAGAGCCCCGCCACTGTCCACATCCTGCCAGAAACTGTTCCATGTGAGGCTGGGTGGCGCCATCTTGGCTCAGTCTCTTCCACAGTCCCCTCTGCTGCAGGAGGCCTGTGACCCTGTGCTCGCTCCTTCCACAGATCTGTGCATCCCTGGTTGTGGTTATCACTGCCAGATCCAAGAGCAATGGTTGTCTCCACAAGGGTGTCAGGAGACACACATGTCTGAGTTTTACCCCACTTACAGGCTCTCCACCAAGCGGCCGCAGCACCCATGGCTGAGACAGAGGCTCTTATTATACACAGCAAGCCACCATCCCTACATTCAAGTCCAGCACAAGACAGAGCAGCCCAGATGGGTGCTCGCACACACAGCAAGCATGCCGTGACTGAGGAGACTGGAGTGTGGGGACCTGGAGGGTTTCCTAATGGGTGTGGGTTCACCCGCCCTTCGCTCTATAAGGAAGATGCAACTCCTGGACAAGGGCTTCCTGACGCTGGCACTGTAGACAATGTGGGTCAGATAATCACACAGCCAGAGGCTTTCCCGTGCACTGGGGGTTGTTCGCCAGCCTCGTCTGCCTCTTCCCACTGGAAGCTCTTCGCACTCAGTGTGAACGGTTGGCTCTGTAGCATGTACAGGTGCGCGTTTACCATTTAGCATCCTCTAGTGGCAGGTGGAACCAGCCGGTGATGCCCAGAGCTTGCCCATGCCCCAGAGGGGGCCTCAGGTGCCCCCATGGGCTGGGCGGTTCTCCCCAAACATCCACAGCTCTTTGTGGTTAATGGCTGCTCTTCCTCACATTAAGGATAAAAGAGCATTAATTCAGCTTCATGCTCATCCACATAGTGTGTCTATATCTTGGCTAACCCCTTCAGTGTTGCTTTTTGAATAAATCATTCTCCCTTGAAGTTCAATGTCTGATCTCAAAACATACAAACCATAGCTTCGATATAACTCGCTGACTCCTATCACATAAAATGCCCTACTCACGTTTACTTACGTAGAATTCCACCTCTCGAAATTTGCTCCAGCAGAGACAACTTGCTTGTTGTGCTTATTGTCAACTTGGCTCTTGTAAGTTTGGGAGGTGATCTTAAGGGAATAGCATGAGTGAGTGGAACGTGATGTGGGATGAGAAAAATATCACTAGGGTTTTCCTTGTGATGAGTAGGCATGAGACCCATGTCTCTGATTGTTTCGCTGGAGGACCAGCACATTGGGGTACAGACACACTGAAGGTGGAAGGGGCCGCAGGAACATGGACATAATCGGTTCCAGGTTGTGTGGGTCTGGAGCTCAGCAGCCGGAGATGCCTGGGTACACTCGGGGCACACGCTGGGCACACGCTGGGCACACGGAGCTGTCCGCCATTGCAGTGCTGAAGTTGGCTGGCCTTGGTACTTGGTGTGTTTCCTATTCCTTAAAGTCTACTAGACAAATCATGGAAACAATGGGATCGGTTTTAACACCCTAAGAAATGTTATAATACAATTAATATAATGAGGAAACGTGAGGACACAGGCTTTTGTCTGACTTGTTTATGTCTCTGTCTCCTGTGTCTATCACATAATGGAAGTCAATAGACTTTTGTTAAGTTGATACACACATAACAGGTGTATGGGTTCATATTATTCTCTTATATAGTAAGTAATCAGAGTTTTCAATGTGACACCATCTGGAAATCGACTCCAACGGTCTGTTCTCCAACCTTTATCACCTGGCTTCTTTTTTCTGGTAAGAGAATAGGTGGGAAAGGAGGAGTACAGGTTTTCCTGCCCACATGGGAGCAAGAGCTGGACTAGCAGGACTAGCAGCAAGCTGTGGGAAGATAGCATTTGTCCAAGGTTAACAATTTTAGAAAGCAAGGAAGTGAGGACAAGAGGATTTTACTAGAAAAGACCTAACAAAGGCAAGGGGAAGTCACATCCTTTCTATATCTGAATGACCAGTGCTTACCTTGCCATTTAATTTTTAGCAACCCAATTTAGTGATAAACAGTCTCTATAAAGCTAATCAGAATATGGACTATAGTGCCTTGACCTTGTTTTTAATCTTCGCTATTCTTCTCCTGGGGTTGTAGAGAGAAATTACTCAGTGCCCTGGCCAGTGGCATATAAACACATCCTTATCCAAGCAGAGAGTGTGAAGAAGCTTAGGGGAGTTTATTAAATTAGTCTGTGGATGTGATTTCATCCAAGCAATAAAAGCCGAAGCTGCTTTTAAGAAATGAAGTTGTATTATAAAGGATTTTTCTGTCACCTGCAAGAACAATGGAAGCCAGCATTTTCATCTTGGGGTCTGCCACGAAGGCTTTCCATGCCAGAGCTGCGGAGTTGCTGGAGGCCTTCCTGCAGAAGAGGAATCGGCCTGGAGACAAATGAGCTTTCCTGGCTTCCCTACCACACACGCCCGGCTCCTCACTAGCAGCGGTTGGAAGTCATGGATTTCATTACTGCAGTGCATTAAGAGCCAAGGGGAAAAAATCCAATTTTCTACTGCCTCAGTGACTCTGTGTTTTAATCAAATGGCTAAGAAAGAATCATTAACTGATGCTCAGGATGATTAAAATTCCAGCAAGGAGGAAAAGAAATGAGATCATGACAAGCAGTAGAAGGTCACTTGCTCTTGCTGTCCTAAACCTGTACTTCTCCAGTGCAGTTTCTAAGTTTACCAAGAGGCACCACATATGTGGACCAGAGGGAGTTGGTGGGCTGGTCTCCCCAGCACGTAGGGGACCTCTCCTTAGAGGCAAGTGCCCGTCCTTGGAATAGTTCAGACGTGAATGATATGTCTCTTTTGTGATGATTACAAAGTTTCCTTTGAATCCCTTACATCTTCCTTTAAGATCACAGAACTCTTAAGATGTATCTGCAGTGGGTGACTAGCTATGTCTGGGAAGGGTCAGTGAAGTGGAGAGAATAAGGAGACGATGCTGGAAGTCTGGGTGGCTTCACAGTGCTTTGCGATGTGGGAGCGCAATGGAGAACACTCTCCAAACAGTGTTAATAATGACTGCGATCATTCCCATCGCTAGCACCGCCCAAGTTCAGTAAAGCTACTGCAGAGTTTCAGATCTCACAAAATTTTCTACATGGTGTGCTCTCTCTCTGTCTCTCTCTCTCTCTGTCTCTCTCTCTGTCTCTTTCTGTCTCTCATCACGCCCACCCCCAGGGTTTTAACTCAGAGCCTTATTCTCACTTGGCTTGCTTGCTCAACTGGTGTTCTACTTCTTGAGCCATGCCCCTAGCCTGGCTTCTTCTTGGTGACAACTTTGGAGATAGAGTCCTTTAGACTTTCTCTCCCCGGCTGGCTTTGAGCCACAGTCCTCTAGATCTCAGCCCCCTGAGTTACTAGGATTATGGGCACGGGCTGCCGCACCCAGCTTGCGGTCATTTCCACACAGCTTGCAGACGTCACACACTGGCCTGTTTGCTTGTTTTCCCATACTCAGGGTGACACATGATGTGTGTTCTAGTAAGTGAGATTTCATAGGTTTCTCCAAGTTTGTTCCAGGATTTCCAGTTTCTACACTGCTATCACACAAGAAACTCTCGGTCCTGCAACTTCTAAAGAATGCAAGGACCCGTGCATGCGTCTGTCTCTTAACGTGACAGGTCTTCAAGCAGCCCTGAATGCACAGAGATGAAGCTGGAGCCTTCTTCCACTCTGAGAAGGTTTCTGCCTTCCGTGGCATATCTAGGCCATGGACTCCAGGGGGGAGACGGGGCTTAGGAGGAAGAAGGATCCTTGGTCCATATTCTACCCTGAGGAACCAGGGACTGTTCGTTACGTGTTATCTTCTTGGCTGAAGCAAAGAGCAGAGCAAGAGTGGAGCAATGGCTGGCGTGGCCGGGAGCGACCCCCTGCTCTCCTCCCACAGCCTCACCAGGGGCTTCTGCTCACAGGTAGTCGGTCCGCCAACAAGCCCCCAGGGATCCGTGTGGAGGCTTTTCCACCCTGTAAGTGTGGTTCCTTTAGAGTCACTTACAGTAGCACATCAGCAAGACTGCTGCATAAAAACAGAAGGCAGATTTGTTTCGTTCACAGTGAAGGCTCTGGCACGATGTGCAGAGCCAAGGCTGAGATTGGCACCCTCAGTCCATGTTCCACTTTCCACGTGTGGGAGGCTGCATCTGGGAGGTTCACCCGGAGACCGGGGATCTGAGAGATGCCAAGCCACATGGAGACTCGGTGTTGCTAGCACTGAGTAGATTCCTTTGGTGATGGGGGTAGGGCAAGGCCCAGCACCACCCCTAGGGCCTTTCCTTGGATGGCGAGCTCTTGTCTGGGCTACTCCTCTAGCCTCCTTCTTCCCAGCTCCCTTCTGAGTAGTGCGTGGTTTCCCCAGCTTGTAATGCCACCTCCTGCGGCGCCCGGCCCCACCGGGCCTCTGGATGGGGACCTTCTGTTCTGAGTGGTTCTAGCCCGTCTCTCCCCCACTCTGACACGATGGATCTCAAGCTGAAAGGGGTTTCCCCCTGCGTGTGAGCCAGTCTTGGGGGTGGATGGAGGTGAGTATAAGTATAAGGTGGAAATGAAGCAAAGAGCCCAGGGTAAAAGGCAGTCCTGCTGTGTGGGGGTGCACCCACTAATTCCCTCCTGGTGGTGAGGCCATGGCCAAAGTCTGCCCTCGTGGCACGGGGTGGAATCAGATGTCTTTCTGTGTGTCTGCCTGTCTGTATGTCCACCTCTCAGTATGGCAGCACATCGACACACATCAGAGCTGGGGTGTGGGGCTCTTCCCTGTTTAAGAGCATGGTGGGTGATCCTGTGACATCACGGAGGAGCCTGTGGGAAGGGCTCAGATGCTGCTTTCAGTCCTGGTGGGATGCCTTGGAGAAGGTACTGGAACAAGCATCAGGGTTAGCCTGGAGATGGCCGAGTGTCCAGACTGCTTGAATATGCCCAGCTGTTTACTTTCATGATTGAAAAGCCATTTCCGCGCTCTCCGCGGGACTCTGCCAAGCACTGGATTAGGAAACAGGACTTGAAGGGGATGCATTTCTACCCCCATTGCACACCTCCGCAGCTGCATCCCCAGAAAGATTCGGCTCTTCTTTCACATCGTTTCCTTCCTCCCTCTGTGCAGCGTCTGTCTCGCAGAGCCTCTGACCACTCTTTGGTGAGAGGGGAGGCTCTGTTCCATGTCCCCTGGGAGGTGTCGGGGACGTGGCTTCAGCGGACACCTTCATCCTTCCAGGCTGTGACTTACAGAGACCCCAGGTGATTTCGCATCCGTGGGGACCACCATCGTGGAGGAAGTGGGGCAGTGTCCCCTTCCCCGGTGCGCACGAACGAGTCCAGGCCGGTGCTCTCAGATTGCAGCGCTCTCCTGGAATAATTTGTAATGATGGTGTAGCCGTGTCAATGAGCACACACGTGCCTTTGCTTATAAAGCTGATTTTGTTTAACTTAGCAGACTTCCCTTAGCAACTTCCCTTCTGCCATCCTCCTTCTACCTCCTGGAGGGGGGAGCCCCGCCCAGGTGCTCTGCTTCCCTGGTTTGCACACAGCCAGGCCAGCAATGGAGCTCCCGGCGTTCAGGGCAGGAGGGCTCTCAGTCTCAATCAGCGCTTCTCTTCTGAACATAGAAACTGTATTTTAATAATAATAGTTCGTACCCCAAAGTTAGGGGAAATGTATTTATTTTTAATGCTCGTTTCTGTAGTGACAAGTCATAACAATGAGAACATTCTAATCACAAGGATAACAACTCTTTTTCCTGTTAGGTTTCTGATGTGTGCACATTAGAATACTTGAGTAGCCACCCTTGGTCTTTATCATTTCCTGTGCACCCCAGAATTTCCATCCGTGTGGTGAGTGATAGTTAGTTTGTGAAGAATCAGGAGCATGAACTCCTTTGGCTCAAGAAGCCATATCGTGGACCAGCCATCCCTGAACACTTAATCAGTTCTGGTGTCCCTCCGAGGAAAACTTCAGACACCTTTGCTGTGTTTCTGACTGGGGCCGTGTCTTGCTGGCTCCGGAGGGACTCTGGAGAGCATCAGCAGTGCTGTTGCACGGACATCTTTTCTCGTTGGGAGCTCCACATCCTGCAATGAAGTGTGAAAGCTATGCACAGAAGCATAGAAAGAGAGAATACAAACCCTGCCTTCTCTTCTATTTCCCCACCGTCTCTGTAATCCTGGCTGCTGGAGAGATTCAGGGGAATTCCACCATCAGGTGATCACCTCATGGTTCACCACAGCCTTTCCCATCCCTTAGCCCAGCCCTCCAGGGATCCCAGGCTCCTGACAGAGCTCACACACAGACACTTGACTCTTCCTCCTACCCCCGGGCCCCCTCCCAGGTCCACTCCCACTCTACCCTACGTGACTCCTGAGAGTCAGGCTCCTGATGACGAGCTGCCTCATTCCAACCTGTGCTCCACACAGCCTCCAAGGAGCCCTTCTGTGACAGCCTCTCTCCTTCCCGATACACACAAACATCTAGGTGGTGTCTTTACGTGGGGTGGACATATGCTGTTGATAGCATTGTCGTCTCCAAAGTTCACATTTTAGCTACCCCTAATGTAGCTATATTTGGAGACAGAGTTTTTAGGGAATTAGTGTTAAATGAGGTCCTAAGGGTGGGGTGCTATTCTGCTAGTTACAGGGGCATTCTAGAAGAGGGAGAAAGATTCTCCCCTCTCCCCATGTACACAGCAAGGGTAGGGCATGTTTGTGTGCTCCTGGACATATCCCTTCAGGTCTATGGAAGTACATTCTGGTGTTTGAGCCAAACAATCTATGTTTGTTTCGGTGGCCTGGGCTGAGTAATACACCCCTCACCGTAGAATCCTGTGTCACTCATTCAATGAGAAAGAACTGCATGACACTTGGGGAGAAGGCATTTATTCCCATAATTAGATTTAGGAAGCAACAATAATGTAGGAATGCAGTTTCTCAATTCTCTCTTCTTCTTGTTGCTACAGATTGCTTTGACCTTTAGCCACAACAGACTTACAGATTGCTCAGAATCACAAGGTTTGTGATGAAAACAATTCAAAGGATTTGTTTTTCTAACCCTGGCTCTATTCATCTGATTACATTGTAACCAGTATTTGCTGCAATCCTTGTGGACAAAAAATTGTTCATAAACTACAAAGAAATTGCACAGCCATGGACAAAAATCAAGTTGTTAAATGAGCCATGTTTTCCTTCCTAAGCAAAAGACTTCCTGTAAAACTCTTTGTAATAAAAAAAGGAAAGAAAAAGAAAAGAAACAGTTCAGAGGAATCCATGGAAATGGAAGGAACACTATTGAAAACTAAGTTTTCAGGTCATTAATGTAGAATCCTGTCCAGCAGAAGGTGTATTTTAATAGAATTAATTAGATAATGTAAAGCTCTCCCTCCCTCCTGGAACCTTTTTCAAGGATGTATCCATTCATTAAAAAAAACACAACAAAACAAAAAACTAAAAAACCAAAACCTCAGGAGCAAAGGCATGTGCTTGTGAACTTGCTAAAATCAGTCCAGCTGAGGACGGTTGCTGGAGACCCATAATCAGGAAGCATTCTCTTTCCCCATTCTATGTCAGTTAAGTTAGAAATGGGTTGCGTCTATGACCCATTTCTCCTGTGATGGTAAGGGAAATATTAATTATTCTGTTGATTTTGAGAAGAAATAAGCTGTCATGAAATTAATCATTCAGCAAGGAGCAGACACCCCGTGGATCTCTCCAAAGAGCCCCTCTAACAACGGGTGTGAGAGTCACGATGCACTGTGCCCAGGCACTGTGCCTGCCATCTGGAGTCTACTCATCAATGTGGGGGAGCCGTGGAACCTTCTCTCCCACCACCACTCCCACCCCCTGCTACTATAGTCAGCCCTGACCCAGTGCTACCATCTGCCCTGGGACCCTGTGGCTTCTGTGTAACTCAAGAAATGCAGAGCGGCTTCAAGGTATTTTCATCTATTGGGTTTCCCTGTCCTTTCTTAAAGCCCTGACTAATGAGAACTCCCCCCTCCTGACTTGCCCCACGTCCACACCCTCTAAGCCCTGGCTAGGGGTAGGATCACACAGTTTTCCTGGAGAAAGGGGAATGTGGATCATTGTCCACTGAGTAGAAAAGCCATCTGGGAGTCTTGGAGGAGGAAGGAAATGGCACACATCAGCCTCATGGGAGAGGGGATAGACTGGAAAGTTCAGCTGAAGCCCGTGCACCAGTCTGTCTCCTCTCAGCCAAGTCAGGCCCTGGGCACTGCTGGCTGGGCTGCAGAATAGCGGAGAAAGTCGGTGTGTCTGTAAGATGGCCGCTTGAGGATGAACACGGAGTGACTGTAAGATGGCCGCCTGCTCAGAGCATCTCCTTGCCCCATGGATGGATGAGCGCTCATGGAGAGATGCCTTACCAGACACGGGTCCAGGCTTCTTTGTGAATGACCTTTCCCCCAGAGCCTCTGTGGTACCTCACAGGCATGCCGATTCCTTCCAGCTCCAGCCCTCTCGTCCGCTGCAGGGCTCCTGGCGCTGTGCACCACTGAGATCCGCAGAGGGCTGTGAGGACTCAGGTCCTCCACATCTGCTCTCCATCAGCAGCTCGGCACCAAGAACCATCCTTAATCCCTGAAACCTCCCAAATATAACTCGGAGAACTTTCTGACAAAGACAGAATAATCAAAATGGGGTTTCAATTTATATAAGACTTTCCTTTGCTCTAAGGTGGGGTTTTTTTGTAGGCAGAATGATTTTGTTACCATCTTTGGAAAAAGAACAGATGGAAGCAGCTTGATTACACCCTTCTATGAGTGTGGAGAATTTATAGCGATATTGAGGTTGCCGTATTCTTTCTATGAATTTGGGGGTGGTGGTGGTGGATAAAGCAAGAGGCTGTAAATTTAGAATAGAGAGAGTATAGCGATGATATGTCCGCTGCCAGCACTGACCAGTGCTGGGGTCAAGGGGACATGTACCAGAGGACCAGGGGGAGGTGGCAGATGGGCAGGCAACGTTCCCAAGTTCCTGGCTCCCTGGCCCAGGAGATGAACTATCCACGTCCGTGACAAATGAACTCAAATGTAAGCGTACAAGTGCTGGCTTTGCCTTTCACCACCCTTTTCTGCATGCGGGCCACAATCAGAAGGGAAAAGACAGAGAACTCCTGAGGGCCAGACGGGAGCAACGCACATGTGTCCACTCGCCCCTGCTAGCATCTCTCCTTTGACCTCACTGGGGCTTCCTGGCGAGCCCCCAGAATAACGGTCGAGGGCTCAGTCGCATGGACGGTGCCGGCACCACCCTTTGTTGGCTGTTGAGATGGTTTTAGCCCTGAGTAGCCAAAGGCTTCAGGGGGGCTTGGTATTTCTCACGGAATGATCCACTCACCTCTTTCCCTCACTTTTGAACGTGGAGCAGGGAATCGTTTGGAACTTGAGGAAGGTTTGGGTCGTAAAAGCAGAGTGACTCCCTGAGCTTCACAGGTGTCCCCCTCCTAATCCTCCCCGCCCCCCTCCTCAGTCCCGGCCCCTCTAGCCAGCCCTCCCTTCTCCTTTGCTCCAACAGGTGAGCAGCAGAGCCCCGGGAGCCCCGGGGCATGTGGGGCCGATGGATGCTTTGTCCATGGATGCAGTGGGAGCAGGTGTAGCCCACCCTCTAGCACAGCACCAGGCTGGACACACAGCACCAGGGGTGACTGGGCCACTCCCCTATGCCTGGTGACACTCGTGGGATGGGCGGAGACGGGGAGAGTGAGGCACGTGGAGCAGGCGGAAATTGCAGTGATTAGAGAACATGCCACTGAATTCCTTTATTGAGTCAGTCATCGAACGTAGTCACTATAAATTTCAAGCCTACTGCCTTACTAAGTGACATAACTACCATCCCTGACATCAGACAAGAACTCCAATGGATTAGAAACTCTTCCAGGCAGGGCTTGTGGGACAGCGCTCCATTTGATTTATGTTGTATTTACAGTAAATTTACTTTATGGTGGCCCTGGCTGAAGGAAGGGGAAGAGTCTTCCCAGGGACAGAAGCTGACACCCTGGCCCCCTGACTCCGGTCATCAGTGTGTGTGCAGTGTGGCATGGACTCGAAGGAGCATCACTACACGGGTGTTTGTGCCAGGTCCTGGGTGCCAAGGGACAGGCTTCCAAGCAGGGAGACTGGCATGTAGGAGCTGGACAGGCAGGAGCATTGCAGGCCTGGGCAGAGGTCAATATTCTGCACCCATCGGCCGTCTCCTTACTCCCTTTCTCCATTTTAATGAGATATAACTGGCAAGTAGGAATTGCTCGTATTTAGATTGATGTGCTTTGATATGGGCATGTGCTGGGAACTATTCACCATCATGCATCTTACTCGCTACCATCCCGTGATTACTTCGTGAGTGGTTGGGACCTCGAGGATCTTCCTTGTAGACTGGAGAAAGAAGGTGACCCTGCACCCGGAAGCAACACAGAGCACACCTGATGCGTACCACGCAGCTCACGTAAAGGCAGGGAGGCAGAAGGGGCCACACCTTTCCTGTGTTGGTCTGGCCTTCTCTCAGGTGTCCTCCTCTTCTTGAGCCTCCGTCTGCTTTTTCCAGACACTGTCCAACAGTCAGAGCCTGGTGTGTTCCGGTGTCTCATCTGAGCCCTGACCGCGGCTGCCTCCCGGGCCAGCTGCGTGGCTCTGTGCTGGGGGAAGACACCGGACGCTCTCGTGGTTGACAGCTTTCCCGGTTCTTCCTGTGTCTTCGTTCTGGCTCTCAGTGTCCAGTTGGGCCTTTCCCGCTCATCGTGTCCCTTCACAGAGTGAAAGTAGTTCTGGCTAAAGGTCTGGGGAAAAAAAAATGCCTAGTCAGAACTCTGAATTACAACTCAGAAGGTTGCTTAGTGAGCATAAAATCAGAGCAAAGAGAGCTGGGCAGTCTGCAGGGACATTTTCAATGTGCTGTGGTGGCAAGAATTGTCCTTCTTATTCTGGGGCTGTTTCCAGAAAAAGACCTGAGGGGAGGGGATATCTAAAACTGGGGCATCTATGCTCCTAGTGGGGCTGGAAGAGCACACGCCTCTTCCTCCCACCTTTAAAAAAGAGCCCTAGCTTTCACCAAAGGTCTCTGCAATTACAGCATTATGCATTACTGGCTTCTAGATTGCATTTCATCTTTTATTAGTTCAATTTGCATCACTGCTTCCTGATGAGATTTGGAGGAGGTGCCTTAATCTCATCAGCCCTGTGTTTACAGATCTTATCCTCCAGAGGATTGCTTCTGGGACCATTTTTGCTGATGAGTGATTCTAATCCTCAGCGGCAAGTCCCAGGTTTCCTGGCTGAGAGTCACAGTGTCTGCCCCATGCCCACAGCCTGGATGACAAGCCATTCTCTATCGACTGTGGGCTCCTAGAGCCTGACCTCTTCCTTGCCCTTCTACCTCCTCCTGAGGTGACATCACTCAACCTGTGACCATATGTCATTCAACGCTAGGTCCAGAGAAACCTTGCCGTTATCAAACTTGTTTGCTATTCCTTTTAGGATGAACCTTGTATCTCCCGTGCTGTGGGACACCAAGAAATAGTCACATGTTGATTCATGTAGGGGATGCACTCTGAGAAATGTGGTGGGATGATTTCCTCATTGTGTGAACATCAAGGTGTACTCACTCACATTTGCATAGCATGGGCCAGTCACCGCGCAAGCAGGATGTGCTTCAGACGGGAGACGAGGAAGCTGCTGTTGGCATAACACAATGGATGGGTTTATAGCACAATGTAGGGCTTTACAGATGACATCCTTTAAACAAGAGGAGTGCATTGTAAAATAATGAGAACAAGTATGGCACATGGTAAACCAGTGAGACATCCTTGGTGATCATTCCGTCACACGTGCTATGTTTGCTTCCACAACGCGGGCAGAGCACAGGTTTGTTTACACTCCGCGTCTGCACGCTGTGTCACCCCCAGCACTGTTGTAGGTGTGTGATAGCACGGGGTGACTGTTCTCAGCAACCTTGAAATCACACGGGTCCCCATTTCAGGTGCCAGCCTCCACGGAGTGAAATGCTGTGCGGTACAGGACTGTATTCCCTTGCCCGCTGGTGAGGGAATAAATGGAGGAAAGGTCACTATCAAAGCTGATTTCCTTCTCCCCTTTCACCACAGATGCGTACACAGCTGGTCATCACCACAAAGCCTCCTGCTGGGGACAGGAGGGGCCTCACCGCGGGGCAGACTCACGGCCAGACCACAGGATCCAGGTGGATATTCCGTTCACACCGTCTCTGAGCAGTCTCTGAAAGTCTTTGGAACTAGCAGACAGAAAGCTCTCAGAGATGTTAGCTACCGTTATTGCCGTCTTCACCATCATCCCCTTTATTACCACAATCACCCACCTCTGCAATCCTCTTCACTACCTCACTATTCCCAGTGTAATCACCACCTTTCCCCTGATCACCACCCTCACCACCACCACCACATCTCCCTCACCATCACCTCCGTCATCACGACCATCATCATTTTCAACATCACCACCACTGCCATCATCATCCAACTCATGACCACTACAGCTGTGGTGGTCTTTTCTCACGTACACGCTGGCATAAACCCGGATTAAGTTTAAAGCCCATTGCACCCATGCAGAATTGCAGGGCTTTAATGGACATTTTTGTAAATTTTCTTGTGGCACAGATCCACAGATCCTCAGGGAGGATCTTGTTTCTGCTGACTTAGTCCAGTGTACACTAAGCAGAATTATCTCCCAGTGGACACGCATGACCTTCCACCTGGGTTGCTCTGATCCTGACATGGATTTCACCCCTTACTCCAACATGTAAACGAGTAAGGGACTTCCTGAGAATTTGAGAAACACGGAAGAGCTGTTACTGTAGCAATGCAAACGGAACCTGGGAGACCCTGTCCGGTAGCCTCTCTCTGCTCCCTCATCGCTCTCTCCTCTGTCCCCGGCCTTCGCTCCTTCTCCTCCTCCCCTCCAGTCTTTATACCCTTCCATTCTTGTTGATATCTACCATTCTTGTTGATGACTTGCACCTTCAAATGTTTACTTTTCTTCCAGTGTATTCTTTGCCCCAAAGCTCTTTTTCTGAACACGTCCCTTCCTAAAATTTCCCCGGTGCAAGGTATTCAAGTGAGAATGTTTTTATTCAGATACAATCATTTTGAAAGCTTCAGCAAAAGGCCTGCTTCCTTTAAAAGCACACTTTCCCTTTTAACCTGGACTGATTTGATTCCCCTTTTACTTTCAACTACAGCAACCGATCTCTGTCATCTCAGCAAAGCAGAGGTGTTTTCAGAAAATAAAAGACTGGTAATAGCCGGGCACTGGCATCTCACGCCTGCTAGCTACTCAGCAGGCTGAGATCTGAGGATCATGGTTCAAAGCCAGTCCAGGCAGGAAAGTCTATGAGACTCTTATCTCCAATAAACCACTAGAAAACCAGAAGTGGCCCTGTGGCTCAAGTGGTAGAGCGCTAGCCTTGAGCTGAAGAGCTGAGGGACAGCGCTCAGGTCCAGAGTTCAAGCCCCACGACTGACCAAAATAAATAAATAAATAAAAAGACTGCTAACATCTTTTTCTAAATCTTTTGTTTAGCATATCAGCACTAATTTACAATTATTCCCATAATTTTGTTTGCATTTCATGAATAAAAACAATTAAAGAAAAGAATCTCATTGAAAAACTTCTCCGAGTGCAGTTGGGAAGAGCAGACCCTCTGAATGGAGGCAGGTGAAGCCCAGCTCCTGTTAGGCTCACGATGCCCTGAGAGGAGCGGCTGCTGGCGGCTGCGGCCGAGAAGTCTTCCTGGGGTTTGCTCCCGGCTCTCATGTCAGCAGTGCTGCTGGAGGCTGGCTTACGTCTGAACTAGCGTCTGAGCTAGCAGTGTGCATTCAGCACGGACTCGTCTGGAGGATTTCTGCTCCCTAAGCACAAACCACGTGTCTGCACTGGGACCCGTTCATCTTAACACCCAGGAACCATCCACCACCGGCAGAAATTGGTTTACGAAAGTATCTACCTGTAAGATGGTGGGGAAATTGTATTGCTCGGTCAACCGAGGTTTCCAAATTTCACAATGACTCTGATAGTTTGATATAGATAAATGAGATTCTAGCATTGTCTTGTGGGTTAATGCCAAAGACTGCTAGAAAAGTTATCAATAAGGGATTTACAGGCAACTCTTTAATTAGAGAAGCTGAAGTAATTCCCGGTTCTGCAGCCAAGTAGATGGAGCAGCAGTGCAGCTCCTCTTGTGTGAAATCCACTGTGGCTCTGCACTTGAAGTGGGGTTGGAGATTTAAGCCGGCGTAAGCTCAGGGCAGGAACCAGTCAGCCGTGTCACCAAGAGGCGACGGAGAGACAGGGAGCAGCAAACAGAGCTGCACGGGCTGCAGACATTTCCTGTCTGTGCTGTCATCCGGAGTCGCTCCCTGGCTCCAGCTCTCCTCATGTGTCCCCATCCACGGAAGCGGGGGCGACTTGAGACCTGGGAGCTCCGGGCAAGGGGTTTCCTGAAGGCGGAGTGCAAAGGGCTGGCCGCATGGAGCTTGCAAAGGCCCTGTGCCGGGGGAGGGGTTGTGGTGCTGTGGCTGGTGCTACCCCGATGTATTTCAGGTAGGGTCAGCTGCGTGGTTGTCTTCCCAAAATTCATAGCCAACTAGAATGTCAGAAAGGGGCCTGATTTGAAATAAAGGTCTTTGCAGTTAATGTGGTTACTTCCTCCCACACCCTAAAAACAGACACAAATGAGCACGTGTGGTAGCTTGGCCTGACTTTTCCACAGCTCGAGTCCTGACGATCAGGTGGCATTGGGACCGGGCCCTCAGTGCAGGGTCTTCCTCTTCCTTCCCCCTCTTCCTCCTTCTCCTCTCCCCCCTGCTACTCACCCCTTTCTCCTTCTCTCCCCTCACCCCTCTTATGTCCCCTCCTCTCCTCCATTCCCCTTCTTCCCTCCTCCTCTCCTTTCTCTCTCCCTCCTCCTCCTTGCCCTCTCCTCCCTCTCTTCTGCCTCCTTCCCTCCTCCCCCACCTCCCCCTCTCCCCACCTCCCCCTCTCCCCTCCTCCTCCTCCTCCAGGATCTGGTGACATCTGTGTCCATGTGGTTTTAGACTCTCTCAGCTCTCTACAACCTCCTCAGGCCACAGCCTCAGCTGCAGGGGTGAGCTCCAGAGAGCGTGGGACCTGTGGGAGGGGTGTTCTATAGCCAGAGGAACCACGCATTTCCTCACCTTGCCTCAGCCTCCCGCGTGCTGGGATCACAACGGGACATTATTATAACTCAGCTTTCTGTTCTTGTACAGCCACGAGCCGTTCAAGGCAGGGGTTGTGTCCCCCACACTCTATACTTTGCAGATAAGGAGCCCAGCTATGATGGAAGACATAGTTGTAATTATGCTGGTGGAATGCGCAGGTACACATCCAGGACAGTTCTGGTAGCTGTGCTAGGTGTACCTGTGAGGAAAGCTCATGTATAGATAATGGTATATTATATGTACTTATAACTAAGAATGTATGTATGTGTGCATGTATGTACACGTGCATGTCCGCACACATGCATGCTCATGTATATGCATGTAGGTGCACATGCACCATGTCTGTCCGCATATCTGCACTGAAGTTTGAATTCAGTTTTACACTTGCCAGCGGGTTGCTCTGCTATTTGAGCTACATAAAGACCTCCAGGGCTTTATACTAGTTATTTTTACAATAGATTCTGGCTTTTTTCCCCCAGAGTGGTCTTGACCAGCCCTCCTATGTATGGCTTCCACCATTGCTAGAATGACGCTCAGCTTTTTCTGGTGGACTCTCCTTCCTGAGGGGAGCAGGAGCTGGGTTCCTGGGTAGAGGGCCTAGCAGGTGCCTCTGGTCCCTTTTTCTTTTTGTGAGCATCTGCAGTGTGAATGTAGGCCTGACCCCGGCCAAGTGAGTGCATGGCAACCTGCGCTCAGCTCCAGCCTTTTTGGCTTTTGTTCTTTTTCAGATGGGGTGTGCGACTTTTGCCCAGATGGGCTTTGAATTATGATGATCTCAGGTCTGCCTTCTTTGTACCTAAGATTATAGGCTTGTGCCATCAAACCTGGTCCTTCTCCCCAACTCCTTACTCACAGGGGATGTGACTGTACACATAGTTGGAATTAATGATATGTATTGATATGATAAATTAATGATACGTAATGATATGATAAATTGTTGGAATTAATGCTATGTATAACATGTATGTTATGTTGTTCAATTGAAAAATTCTACATTAAGGCAATACAAAATGATAGTTAAAAAGAAATTGAACATATTAAATTAATTGAAATAATATTTAAAATATTTTGTAAATATATATTACACAATATCAAATATCTAAGAATAAGTAATATAAAATGTGGTACTTCATACAGAACCTTGTTATTTTGAAAAATCTAAAACTTATTAAATGAATAGGTATACCATGCATAGGGGTGAAAAAAATCAGTATTGCAAACATGTCAGCTCTTCAAGATGCACCTGCAATTTAACACAGTCTCCATGAAAATCTACCAGTGTGCAAGTGTGTGTGTGTGTGTGTGTGTGTGTGTGTGTGTGTGTATTGACCTTGACAAGCTGATTTTAAACTGTATGCCAAAGTGCTGTATCAAGGCACTTTCGCTAAAGACAAAGGTGGTGTGAGTCTTTTTCCTCTTGAATAATCACTGTTGGTTGTATAAGGTACCAGATGCAATCTCTTGGCTCAGATGGTTACACTGGGATTGAAGCTGTGATATTTGTGTGTTGGTGCTTTGTGAATTCTTTGGGCATGATGTACCATTAAAACAATTTTTAAAAAGATAATTTAAGATAGATTTTTCTTTGAAATCCTTACGTATTTTAGATTCTTCACTCTTGTTCTCTCTTGTTGCTCAGACAAATGTTAACTTGAAGAAACCAAAAGGGCTGGTATGGATGATTCTCCATTTTGGTTGAGATGCAGCATATACTCATCAACAAAACATTTTCTCAAATTGGGCCTTAAGAGCTGGGCTGGAAATAAGTAGACAGCATCTTTCCCCCATCTGTACCTTCTTTCTATTCCCTTTTTCTCCCCCATCCTTTTTCTCCTCCTCCATGTTTCCCCTCCCAGCTCTGATTACAGTATGCCTCTCCCTCTGAAAACCTTACAGCCCCAAATCCGAACACCAAAGAGATCGCATTAAGAGGTGAAGAACATAAGAAAATAAAAAGAGCAGGAAGGGTGAACTTAACAGACCAACAGGTTTTATTTGGGAGGAAAGCCTGGGAAGGGCCACCAAGTCTCCTTCATCCTATCTGAAGGGGCAATGGCACAGCCCCCTTACTAGGATTCTTTTAAATATGAGGTAGAAAGAGTTGAAGTTAGGTGAGGTAGATGGAGGGGTGGTGAGCAATGGTATTCTGACCGAGGAGTTTCAAGGTCTCAACAAACAGCATCGAGTCTACCAGGGCATCAGCGCCAGACGTGGCCTGGGCCTCAGGCTCTCTTCCTAGACCACCAGGTGCACTTGTTCAGCGGGGAGGGGAGGGCGATGGTTCAGCGGGTGGGCTGTGAAGACGGTTCTGAGCTGTGGCTGTTGGGGGAAGGTGAGCGCTTTCCATCCAGGAGGTCAGGAGGGTGGAGTCTCAGGAATGGGTCGGAGTCCTTGTTCACACACACCAAGGAGTACCCTTGCTACTTTCACTAAGCAAAGACACTGCATCAAGACATCAAGACGATGACTACCTATGAGGAACAGGACCCCAGCTGACAAGGAAGCTTCCAGAATCTTGACTGAACCCATCCCGGGCACCAGTGAGCACGGTCAGTCACACACAGCTCTGCCCAAGTACAGCCCCTCAACTGTGGGTCTGAAGGCCCCCACCGAGGTCAAGTGAGGCCTGCTGGATGATGGGAAGCAAACACGTGATGAAGGCCAGCACAGCCCCTGGGGTGCGCCCGCTGCACCTTGCCTGCAAACTCCTGACACCGTCACGTGGCGCCCGCCAGCACCTCACCGGGTGCTTCCTGATGATGTCATGTCCCCGATGCGTTCCTGGGAAGCGAGGATGGCTCCTGCTCTCCTCTGCAGTGCAGGCTGGTTGATAGGAAACCTCTTTGCGCCAAGTTCCACCAAGATCGCTTTAAACCAATACGAAAGAGCAAGAACAGCACCCCTAGTTGGGGTGATGTTAATGAACAGGAAGTTATGCAGACACTCATTAGCTTAAAGGAGGCTTGCTATAAATACAGCACGGCATTTTGATATTGTATGGAATTTAAAACTTTCCTTTAATTTTCTTGAAGTTTTAATCCTTGCATTGCTTTTAAATATGTTATTTTACTGATCATGACAGTCTATAGCACAATAATTTTCTCTTCTGAAACGACCTATTATAGGCACTGAGATTTAAACAGGGAAAGTATCCTTCAGATAATAAGACCTTTCTTTATATATTTTGAGCCAGGGACTTTGTAATAAAATGTAAAGTACTTAATCCTCTAAGCTGCATAGTCCTCCTGTAATATCCATGGGGAATTCATAGGTATTAAATTCACTCCAAGGGGACTTTGAAAGTACTCTTCGAATGCAGTAAAAAGATATTGAGAAATCTAGAAGGTTATTGAGAATTATAAGGAAAAATTGATAATGCCACATCGTCTACTAAGACTTCGGTGTCATGTATTTATGGAGAGTTTCCTAGTTGGGCATTTTCTGTGCTGAATACTCCCACTATGCTTCACGGTGAGAATTCCAAGGTGGCTTTTTTTCTGGGGACCCCAGGAACAGGGGCGTGGCCTGGGCAGGCTCACTCTGTGGGACTGGATGCTCATCTGCATACTCCACAGAGGCCACTCTGGTCATCCCTGCAGGACGCTGGCCTGCAGTCTTTAGCTACGCTCATCTCGTATGTCAAGTTAGGTACCAGGCAGTCTTTCTGTGTTTCCTGAGTGTAATAGGATTGTGGGGATTATGAGCTAAACATCGATCTGTGCTGGCTATGGCTATCCATTTAGAATGATAAAGAAGATGGGCTCATTAGAAAATAAGCTGTCTGCAAGTTTGGCTTAGAAGAATTTTCTAGATAGTTGTCTTTTCCCATTAGGCATATGAGACATACTTCTTTATATTTGTATTTTAAGTTTCTTCTCATGACGGCTTGATGAAAGAACAAATCCAAAATGCAGAGGTTTGACATAGAAGACAGACAGTTTTCAGAACGGGACGATGGCACTGCGGCCGAGAGGATTTCAGCACCAAGGCCAGTTCCACTAGGCCTCCTCCCTCCCTGGCACCCTGAGCCTCCTCAGAACAGCAGAGATGGAAAATCACTTAATACAGGATGTGGAGGAAGGACTGGGCTCATCCTGGGGTTTCCTGGTGGTCTAGGGTTGTATAGACAGGAGTTGCATTCTCACTGATGGTCACGAAGGGCAGGTCGGTGCTGTGGCATGCGCACGGATTGCTGACCACAGGCAGAGGGAAGGACAGGCATCTCTTCCCAGATAACACAATATGTCAAACTTTCTCTAAAATTAAAAAGGGAAATTGGTATCTGAGGCCCTGCTCTATCCTGTAAGCCGTTACTGGAAAGAGATGCCTCCATTACAATCTTTGTTTGACCTTTAATTTTTTAAAAAAATTATAGCTTGCATAGCTTAGAAGAAAATGAATTTTAAAAGAAAATGTCTGGAATGTTTAGATCTTGAGTTCTTAATATAAATTTATATTTTATGTACTTATTTATTTTGCTGTAAATATGTCCATTTCAAAAACATAATCACACATTTAACATGAAACATCATATATCACAGAGTAACGGATTACTTTTATCATAGAGAGTAGACACAAGCCAATGCTTTCTTTTTCCTTACAGGTTCAGCTCTGAGATAAATGGTTTTCAAATAAACGCTGAGAAGAAAAACACGGGAGATTAAAATAAAAGCTCTTATTTAGTTTCCTCACACCCTTGAAATTTTTTTAATAATTATTTTTATACATATAAAATGTAGAAGCAGAGTCCAGAAAGAAAATGCTAAAAAGGAAACAGGGTAATCTTCAAAGAGAAATTTCTGATTAAAATGTCTGAAAACCAAGAAATTGAGCAAACTTTTCTGTTGAATGACTCACATAAAATTTGCAAACAGCATATTATAGTTTCAATGATTCAGAATTAAGAATGGAAAGAAACAACAAAAACTATTAGGAAGATTGTTTCCACCAAATGTAAAATTTAATCACATCAGATAGAATATCTTCATCTTTGCTCTTACAGGAAGATTGAAGTTTTTGAAAATGACAATGGTGGTAAGGAGTAATGCTACCAAATCCATAACCAGAAGCAACAAGTAAAGCTCCAGCCTTCTCCTCCAGGCTATAATATTCCTGAAATATAATATTGAAAAATGATATTCATGAAATTGGTAAATTAGGCAAGAAAGATGAAACTTTGCCACACTGTTCTAATGGGGGTGAGCATTTCCAGCTGACATAATCTGATTCAAATGGATAGCTCTGGTTTTCCTGTGAATAAACTTAGCAGAAAATGTAGTATTTTACATCAAATTCTTTCAAGTAGAGAAAATGTAGAAACCAACTTTCATGTTTTAAGTTCAAAGTATTTTTAACCTTTTTATGTTTTATAACTTACTTTTGGCTAAGATTGTATTTGTGGCTGAAAACACAGTTAACTGTAAGAGTATAAACATCCCCGGAATATGAAAATTGTACATGTGCTTAGAAAATAAGAAACAAAATTGAAAAATGAATTGTATATATATTTTCTGCACATCAAAGGAAACAAGCACCATCTTAAAAAAAAAACCTTATAGAATGGAAAAGAAAAATCTTTGCCAGTTATTCACTGGATAAATAATTAGTATTGAGAGGATAGAGAAAAACCTCAAAAATCTCAAAAGAATAATCCAATTAATACATGGACAAATGAATAGTTTTAAAATGAAGAAGTACTAATGGCCAATCCATGAAGAAAAGTTTAACATCCTTGGCCTGAGAGGTAATGCCAATCCAAACTAAAATTCCATCTTATCCCAGTCAAAAAGGCTGCTAGATATATAAAAAATGACAATGTAAATGCTAGTGGGAATGTGGGCTAAATGGTCCCTTATATACTGTTGACGGGAATGTAAATGAATACAGACACTCAGGAAACCAGTATAGAATTTTCTTAAAAAAAACTTCAGATAAATTACCTTACGATCCTTCCCTACTACCCTGGGGCATATATCTGAAGAACATAAATTGACATACAATAGGTAAATCTGCACACCATATTTACAGCAGAGCGATTCACAATGTCTAAAATATGAAATCAGCCTAGGTGCCCATCCACTGGTTAATACTGAACATCTGCTTGATCCAGCCGTACAGGTGAATGGAATTATGTCATTGGTGGGAATGCTAAGTGAAATAAGCTGCATTGAGAAAGAAATGTAGCATATTCCCTTTTATACGTGGAATCTAGTCTTTAACATGAATTTCACAACATAAGCAGCTTCTGTTGGGGTGGTGATATGAGCTGGAAATGGAAGGACCAAAAGAGAGGGAGTGGGTGGGGATGAATGTGGTTAATGTGCTCTGTCCTCACACATGAGGGTTGACCCAGGAATTCTGCTAAAATTGTTTCAATTAGTTGGAAAACAAAGGTTGTGAATTTGACTCACATTGCATACCTTATATGTATATATGCAAATGTTACCATAAACTCCCTCATACAACTAATGCATGCTAATAAAAAGGGGAAAAAACAAAATATTACTGATATAAAAACCACCCATTTGTGATTACAACCATGGGGCGGGGGTGGGAAATTACCATCGGGCTTCAAGAAAGACATGACACCTGCACATGACCCAATCACAATTCATTGATGTGGTTTTTGAAGGATGATAAGTCAGGCCTGATATTTAGCAGACATGCTGAGGACAGGTGACAGGGATTAGCGGTGCTTCTCATATAATAGCAGAACAATGCCATCCAGTTTTTGTTTTAGTATTGTAGGAATTATGTCAAGATGAGATGACAGCGGCCAGGGAACGTGGCTTAGTGGTGGAGGGCTTGCCTAGCATGCATGAGGCCCAACAAATAAATAAAATAAAATAAATATATTAAAAAAAATGAGATGATAGGACGAACCTGGACTACAGATAAAAGTAAAGGATAAGAAAAGGGTTGAAAATTCAAAGGAGTCCCAGATCTTAGTAATTAATAATAATGCAAGGGAAGAACTCATACATAAAATTTATAGAAGGAAATGTTACTCCCTTTCAGTTAGATTTCACCAAAGACAAGTCATGTTGGTCATGTTGAACAAACAACATGTATTGCACTGATTGCTAAACAGAGCAAAGAAAGGAAACAGCAATGTCCATGTGGATGGCCACGCCTTTGCTTTTGTCTGTTGAGAGTGTGTCAGATTTGACTTCGGTGAAGGACAGGTTGAATAACCTTTGGTTTCAAATATTTATTGTCAGTGTTCTCACCAACACAAGAGAGGAAAAGCAATTGTCAGTGCAATCGATATTTGAACTGACTTGATGGCGGTAACTTGCCTATCACAGCATCAGCAAAGCTGCATGTATAAAATATACCCAATTTCTATAGATCAATTATACATTTGTAAAGCTGGGAATAAAAGTGTAGCGAAGGGTACATGGATAGTACAGATACTAATAATGGAAAAGACCATAAACCAGAATTCAGGTTGAAAATCTGAAAGCCTGGGTGCATATTCATGGCCACAGCACTGGGAGTCTACTTTCTGTGTATTCCCGCCTAACAACCATCTTTGGTTGTGCAGATGGGAATGCTGAATGCATGCTATTATAGAAATTAGGTTTAATGTAGAGAAGATAGGATAGCCACTAGAAGAGTTCAAGAGAGCAACGGGTGGTCTTCAGCTGAAAAGGTCGGTAGCAACAAGTGCATCTAATGTTGAGTTTGTGCCACACACAGCCATTTGAGATAGATTATTGCCCTCTAATAATAATATAAAAATGGGTCACAAAAAAGCCAGGCTTAAAGTTGTGTCATTTTCTTTAAGTGATTAAAAAAAACTTTGCATTTTAAAAGATAAAAGCAGATCTGGCTTGTGTGAAATATTCTCTGAAAATGACACTCTAATAAAATATAAAAAATTAGAAACAGGAAATGAAGGTGTTTGCAACACAGTAAAAAAGACGGTAGATTAATGATTCCGAGAATAGTCATCATGTGCTTTGTGCATCACGACACAATCTCACTGGAAGAGAGCTCTGAATTAATTGATCAACATCCTGCTGGTTCTGGTTTTCTTTATAATGTTCTGGAGTTGAACAATTTAAGAGAAGAATCTAAGGAAGGAAATTAATGGTGGATTAAAAAACTAAGTAAATGAATAACTAAGGCGTCCTTTTGAGCAGGATGCAGTGGATGAAGACTTTCTTCTGCTCAGTTTTCTTTCTTTCTCCCTTTGTTGTTCTGCTGCATGTGCATTACAAATCACCCCACCACCTTTGATGCTGAAGCAGTCTTTATGGACATTTCATTGAGCTCAGTCATTCTTGGTCAAGCATGGGCTCTTCAGAAACACTTTTCTGCTACTGGGCTTTGGACTTTAGCTTTTCCTGTCAGTTCTTTCTGGGCATTTCCATCTTTTGGCTCACGTTACTCATTGGTTCTTACTGCTGTCTACTTGTATCACAGAGTTCTGCAAACACAGTAGCTGATCATTTCAACAGCTGTACAATATTGAGTCTGGTATGGAGATGCTTACTTTGCCTCTTAGACTGCTTTTTCTTGACTTTTAGCATGCCTTGCAATTTTTTTCCAAGTTGTGTAATAAGAGCTGAGGAATTTTTTATTATCAGGGTCTTTGGTGTAAAGATTTATGTTAATCTAAGAGTTGGGCTGTTTATCAAAACTTGCTAGAGCAGCTTCAAATCACTGCGCCATTGAGTTGTTTATTTTTCTTTTCTTTTTTTCTTCCCTTTTTAAAAATCGGTCATGGGCCTTGAACTCTGGGCCTGGGCGCTGTCCCTCAGCTCTTCAGCTCAAGACAAACACTCTACCACTTGAGCCACAGTGCCACTTCCGGTTTCCTGGTGATTTATTGGAGATAAGAGTCTCACAGACTTTACTGCCTGGGCTGGCTTTGAACTGTGATCCTCAGATCTCAGCCTCCTGAGTAGCTAGGATGACAGGCGTGAGCCACTGGCGCCCAGCTTATTTTTCTTTCTTTCTTTTTAAAAATCTCTCTTGCCTTTGAACTTCATTGAAAACTCCTTCTTAGAGTCTGTGCCTTACAGCCTTTTGCTTTTGGTAATCATTTAATATGTTGTAGTCCTATTGGGTGGGGAGGAAGGTGGAGGGTCCTATAATGTCTGATTGAACCTTAGCATCTGAGCAGGGCTGTGTCTGTGGGCGATGCCCTTCCTCGGGCCCCTGCTTGTTGGAAGTCTCCTGCTTGGCTCCCGCTCTCTTTCCTTAGCTGTAGTGTTATCCATCATTTATTTTCCTCCTCCCCTCCCCTCCTCCTTCCCCTCCTCTTCCCTTCCCTTCCCAAGCCTTCCTTTTCCCTCTTCTCTTCTCCCCTGCCCTACCCTCCCTTCCTTTTCCCTTCCCTTGCCTCCCCCCCTCTTCCCCTTGCCTTCCCTTCCTTTTCATTCTTTCCTTTATTCTTCCTTTACATCCTTTCTGTTTTCAGTTAACTGAGATACTTATAATCATGAACTGACATATTTTTATTGGTTTTACTGAATTTAGGAAACAAGATGCATTGTACTCAGAGACTTACTCTGAGTGGCAACCTTTGTACAACTACTTAAAAGAAAACATAATTTACTTTTTTAAATTAAAGAGAAATCTCTGAGCCACCTTTTCCCGTTTGTTCTGATGCATGCATGCATGTATGTCTATGTACCATCTATCTGTGCATCCATCCATCTATCATCTCTATTGTTTTGTCTGGCTGATGGTTTGGGCTTTGCTCTCCATCTCTGGGTGATCTGTGAGTTCTGGGATGTGAAGTCTCTAGGGTGTTTAGGGGAAGGCTCAGGTGTTCAGCCAGCCTGCCTAGGTCTGCAGGATTCGAACACCGCACCGTCCTCCGGTCACCAGCAACTTCAGAAATGTTTGTGCTGGGCTTCCTGGAATCAGGCAAAATGTGGCAAGTTAATATGAAAACTTAAACTTTCCAGCACTCCGCCCTCAGCGTCTCCGGATTCCAGCCCCATTCTTTTCTTTCCAGGGCATCTGACTGCCACTTTTTGTTGTCACACCATTTACTTGTGCGCTGTCACGGGCCAGAAAGGCCTCAGAAGAAGCCCACGGGTTCCGTGGGCCGCCCTCGCATCTGCTTCCTTCTTCCAAGAACCCCGCTCCTCTAGTTCTTTCTCCCCTCTGTTTGTCTCCAGGTTTTGTGGATTTTCTGATAGTTTGTAATTGTTTTCAGCTAAAGGAATGACCCAGTACTGACCTCTGTCCTCTTCCTGTGTGGAGAGTATCTTTCTTTCAGTTATGCTTTACATGAAGTTTAGGGACGTAGAAATCCAGAGATGTTTTTCATCAAGTTAATGAAGGTCTGCACCATTATCCTTCTCATTTTACTTTATTATCTTTTCATTTTATTTGGTTATCCTTTTTCTCTACTTTTCCTCCTTTTTTCTGAGATTATAAAAAAATTCTGTGCTAATTCAGTGTTAACTTGTTCTCTAAATTTAAAAAATTTCTGGTGATTTTTTTTCATTCCTTTGTCTCTCAAGCTTCACCGTAGGTTTTATGTTTTATATTTTGGTCTAATATATTTTCTAGTATATTATTTTTTTCTTCAGCCGTGTCAAATTTCTTGTTAAAACAATCCTTGAATTTATGTACATTATTGTGTCATCAGTCCTACATTACCTTACTTTTCAATAAAAAGTATATAGCTTTTTGGAGTCTAGTGCAGAAGAGTGTCCTGAAAGCCCTGGGTGCTCTGTCCTGAGCTTTGAGAATGCTAGTCCCACGGACTCCCAGATTCCCCTCTGAATTGTGCACATGATTTTAAAGTAGCCCTGAATGTCTTGTTCATTTCTCATCTCACCCACACTTGATCATGGCAATTGTCCTTTACCATTTTATGAGCTCTTTTCTATTTTTGTGTTCCGTGTGGCTTTTCCATAGGATAGCGTTTTTCACTAATTTAACCCACCATCACTGTTGGAGACAGAAATCTTTTGCTCCTTTTCTACAATGTAGTCTTAGTTCTTCTTCCAACACTAATGACTTTAAACACCCTTCTCCAATTATCTCTGACAAGCTGTCTTATTTTCTAAATTACTGATCCTGTTCAATGTGTTTATTGGTGACTCACGAGCTAACGTATGTGTGTGTGTGTGTGTGTGTGTGAGTGCATGTGTGGGTTTCTCCTGTTCAATGTGTTTATTGGTAACTCACGGGCTAACGTGTGTGTGTGTGTGTGTGTGTGTGTGTGTGTGTGTGTGTGTGTGTGTGTGTGCATGTGTGGGTTTCTGTGTGATGAGGATCACAGTTCCTCCTAGGTTTTCCCTCTTTCCCTGCAAAAATAATTTTTCCCCATGGAAATAACGCTATGGTGGCATTTGCATCTGACTCACTTGAACTTCCACTAGTTTTCTTTTTAATCAATTTAGGACTTTCTAAAAATTACTATGGAAAAAACACTTGAACACGTTCCATGCCAAGGGTGTTTGATGTCTTGTGGAAAACAGTTTTCTGGTGGCTGGCATTTGTGAGACACAGACTTCCTTGTTGTTCCTATAGACCTGTTGATCCTGTTTTTGTAGACCTGCTACTGCATGCTAAACATTTTATGCTGTTGGATATCTGTGGGATTCTAGGATACAGCTTTCATCGGAAAGAGGATATGACCATATCCATCTCTAAACCAGCTTTATGCTACACAGTCTCATACCCTGCTCCTACAACCTGATATCTTCATGGGACAGAGCCCAGAACATGATTTACGAACTCAATACTGAGTTCTCTTTATATGTCCCATTGTAAATTGACTACTTCACTTATGAATGGTTTATTTTGTGTCTACTCTGACTTCATATTGCCTTTGTATTAGAAGAATCCAGATCTACTCTATTCCATTATTATTCATTGACTTGAGTTGTGAATGATATATTTCAGTCAGTAGAAAGGATGATAGGTATTTGAAGGGAAAGACTCAAATGTGTAACTCCTCTAAACAACTGTTAAAAATGAATAGCAAGAGCTAAAACATACGATGTAGGGTGGGGTTGAGGCTGGGAGAGGGGGGGAAGATGAATAGAGAGGAAGGGTAGGAGAATGTAGTCATAATATTCAATGTACATATGTGAGAATGGAATTAGATAATTTGAGGAAGTGGGTGGAGTTGGGAGAGATGGGTAGGGGGAAATTTGATTAAGGTGTCTTGTTCACACAGCTGACACGTTGAATTGAAACACTTGTACAACCATATGAAGATAATAAATATAAACAAATAAATAAAAGAAAGTTCAGGATGACCTAAACTTCTCAATGAATGACGTATTAGGAGTCACAGTGGCAGAAGTTACTGTTCCCTGTGGTTCATACCCAGGAACTTACCATGTTGAACAGAACCTACACGATGAATACTTTGTACTATAATCCTACTATAAACACTTATTTACTTTTAGTAATATAATGTGATTATAGTATTAAGTTCAACAATGGTATATAACACAGATTAAAGAAAAATAGTAGTTGAAAATTTCACATTTTATGGGGCTGGGAATGTGGTTCAGCAGTAGAGTGCTTGCCTTGCATGCATGAGGCCCTGTGTTTGATTCCTGAGCACCACATAAGCAGAAAAAGCCAGAAGTGGAGCTGTAGCTCAAATGGTAGAGCACTAGCTTTGAGCTGAAGAGCTGAGGGACAGCGCCCAGGCCCAGAGTTCAGACCCCACAACTGACAAAAAAAAAAATCACATTATATTAGTTTTGCAGCTGTATGAAATCTATAAACAAAAATTTCATTTAGTTTTATTAATGTTTGTACATTTTAAAGAATCCCTATACTAAAAATATTAACAATAGGAGTTTATGAAAACACTTTAACTCAGTTCACACATATCTCAATTTCTATAAATTACCTCTGCTAGTAGAACCTTTGAATAGCACTAAGCATGGCTTTATTTTTATTACCGTGTGTTTGAAATTGTGAGCTGTACTTGATATTTCTGTGCCAACTTGAGTTAAATAGCACTTAATAAACTTAAGCTAACTACCAAATGAAACACAGGTTGATAGTTGAATTTAAGTAATAAATAAGCCATATTCCTGTTTCTCATATTCACAGGAGGGGCAAGTTTTTGAATATTCCAGGCATGATGCCTCATTCAAAATTGCTAGAGTACCACAGTCTCTAACACAGCAGGGCTGGGGGTGGGGGGTGGGGAGAGGGAGGGATTGGGGAGAGATGCTGGTTCAGTCCCTTCCCAGCGCCTCTTGGGAGTTTGTCAGTCATTGGCTGGGGACTAGAACTTCTGAGTGAAGGAGAAAGTATCAGAGAATCTGTGGATGGGATGAGGAGAATGAGCAGCAGTGAGAATAGGCGGCAATCTGATGGCAGAGGCCAGAGACGGCAAGGTCGAGGACAGAGTCACTCCCGTATTCTCTCCCTCTTTTCTCTGCGGAAGTCATTCACACTTCTCTTGTTGTACTTGGAGTTGAACCCAGGTCCTTGAAAAGAGTAGATAAGTCCTCTCTGCCACTGAGCTACATCTCCACTCAGCCTTTACTCTGAGAAAGAGTCTTGATAGGTAGCCAGGGTTGGCTTGTGACCCTCCTTCCTCTGCCTCCTTAGTGCTGCGCGACAGACTGGTAGTACCAGGTTCTGCTGCTTCCCCACCCAGTGTGGGGAGAGGTGTGGCTAAAAATGTTTCATTCCTAATAGCTCCTGCCGCTTCTCACCTCTGCTCAGCTGTCCCTGGTCCATTCTAACATGTGCACAGCAGTACAGAACCTTTCGAGCTGTGGTGAAGGACACACATGGCACGAAGAAACAGAAAGGCTGTTGTCATGGCCAGCTCTGATGAAAGTTTCATGCCGACACCAGCTTTTGGGAAGTCTGTACTGGTGGGGTAGGTGGCATAGGAGCAAAGCCAGTCTGTGTCTTTCTCAATCCCGTTTATCTGTCTAGATCCTCTGTGCCACTGGTACTGTAACCTGCTTGTTTCTCCCCTTAGCCTTTTCTCCAGAAAACTCTTGCAAAGGTACACAAAGGCCACTCACTCAGAGCCATAGCTCCATGCAGAAAGATCAAAGCTGACGCTTGGAAAGATGAAAATCATGTCGACATGGCTGCCCGTGGGGCCTTTCTTTCTGAGAGGACCGTAGGGATGGAGACCAACAGGATAGGGTGGGCTGGGAAGTTAAAATAAGGGCCAGGAAGGGCTTCACCTTTTCACCTAGATGTCTGATGGTTTCACCACGACCTGAGTCTTGCCTCAACGCATCTGAATGATCAGGAGGAAGATGGGCAGGTCCCAGAGGACTGTGCGGCTAAAATCAGAGTTGCATTCACATGTCTGCTCTCACAGGAGGGAGCTCGGGAGGGCAGGTCACCGGGGAGATTCTGGCCTGGAGATCAGGCCTTTACCCAGTTTTCCTTGATGGAGAACATCACAGGAGTAGACCAGGTGGCCAGAGAGGGAGAAACAAGCCCGCTGGGCAGAGGCTTTCTTTCCAGCACTTTGTTGTGAGAAGAAATTCAATTAAACCATCATTCTAAAAGAGCAGCAGGCTTCTCTTCCGAGACATGAAAGCTGTTCCCTCCTCCCTTTCTCTTTTCTTTCTTTCTTTTTTTCTTTTTGTGGTATTAATAGGAAAACAGGTTACAGTTGAACTCAGCTCCGGAAGCTGCCTTATAGTTTTGTTGTTTCTCATCCTGTGATCAAATATTGAAGGCAAGTGTGTGAAAATCGATACTGAGGTTGAGGTGCAGAGTCATGTAAGTCTCCAGAATGAAACATTAAGGGCCACACATCAAGAGAGGGCTTTGCACTCTAGACCCAGTGCTGCACTATTATTTGGATTTTCTTTTGGAACAGTATGAAATCGATACAAAAAATAGCATATGCCAAGAGCAACTTTACAAAACGTGTTCATTGACCTAAAAGCAAAATGCAGCGTGCACGCATCTCCACAGTCTGGGCGAACTGCTGGCATCAAGGAAGAAAGAGGATGGCAGAGCACAGGGGAACATCTTTCTTTCTTTCTGATCCTTCAAGCCCGAGGCAGAGTCCAGCTTTCCACACCGCTCTGAAAAACTCTACAGGTAATAGACAACATTCTGTGGATTACAAATATGGCCTCAGTTGCTAAGCTCCAGGAAAGTCTTACTTGCCTTTCATAATTGGCCTTTGATTTTCCCTGATTTTTTCCTTAGACAGTTTGCTTTGCTTATTTTTATTTAATACCTTTATTAAGTTTAAGTGTCCTCAACTGGTTTTCTTTGCTTATGTGGAACACTTTTGTTAGGATAAATTCCTCACACCTTATGTGGTCTTGGCCTATAGCAGCTTTGTGCTAGCTGCATTCCGGGCTGCTCGTCTTGAGAAAGGAGTCCACCAGCAGTCTACCGGCTTGTCAATAAAGACTCCCAATTTGGCCTCTTAGTTGGTGGCTTCTCTGATTCTCATGACTGAGTTCCCTTACATTTGGAAACATCCTGGATGGGGGTCTGTCTGGGGTCATCTGGGTTCATGGGGGGGGCAGGTGGGGAGGAAAAGATCTAGCACAATTAAAAGATGTGGTTTAGACTGTTGTAAAAGAATGCAGGTTAAGATGGACAGGGGGAGGCTGCGTTCATGATATTTAATGCACAT
The DNA here is from genome assembly GCF_024711535.1 of Dipodomys merriami. Classification (NCBI taxonomy): domain Eukaryota; kingdom Metazoa; phylum Chordata; class Mammalia; order Rodentia; family Heteromyidae; genus Dipodomys; species Dipodomys merriami. The sequence goes on along the minus strand of NW_027204715.1, from coordinate 3,915,569 downwards.
CCTAGAAAACCTAGAAAATTGAGGGGAGGGCTGGGCTGGAAGGAAGGGGGAAGAATGATGAGCGGAGGTCCAGAAGCATTGTACTCGCAAACCGATTTGTTGAACAGTGAATCATTTGTTCACCTACTTAAAAAGAATACAAATATAATTAAAATAAAGAATGCGGGGTAGTTATTTTCCAATCACGTCTTAGCTTGAACTGGCCGTAGAAAGTGCTGCCTAGGAAAGGGCTCAATTTAATGAAGCAATGTTCTAGTTTCTCTTCATATTTCACAAACTTTATTATCTATCTAATATCTCTTTCTATCTATCTGTCTATCTGTCCGTCTGACTGTTGTCTATCATCTACCTCTACTTAATGTAGCTTCTGCCTGTCAGTGTACCTACCTACCTACCTACCATCTCTAAAATCAATTGAGTTTCTTGAGTGGAAAAATGTCTTCTTCGGCGTATACATCTAGCACAGACACTCATTTTCCTAGATCCCCAGGAAGTGACCTTTCTTGCGGGCCCTTTGCAGATGGCAGGTGGCAGGTCTCTTCTGTGGGTGGTTGCATTGACAGTGATGAATGAGCATCACTTCCCAGATGCCCTCTGCCAGGCTCCCTTGCAGGCTGTCCACAGATCCTCATTAACCACACAGGACCTGCCTCCTTCCCCATGAATCCCACACCTAGTTAGCGGGGATTGCCAATGCAAAGATTAAAATGCCCATTCTTGCCCCAGGCACTTGGAGGCTTTTCTGGGTGGGGGTGGGGCGTGTGCAGATAAAGCAACCAAGCAGTGAAGTGGGGGCTTGAGCGAAGCAAGCAGAGTTTAAAGAGACTGGAGGACACTGGAAGGAGATGGTTAAGTCAGCCTGTGGTGGGATTGGGGGTTCTGGAACATTATGCTGTGGCTTGGCTTTGAAATTTTAGAGTGGAGTGGGTTGAGAATTCCGGATGAAGGAGAAATGTAGAGCGGGCCCTTGGGTATAAGGAAGACAGTTGCACTCGATTTACAACAACCTAATCTCTCAAACTCATCTAGTCTGAGACCTGACCCGCCCCCAGAGAAAACAGTAATCCATCCACGAAGGTGGAGCCCATGACTTAATTGCCCTCCATCTGGCAGAACTCTCTTGGCTAGGCCACATCATCACCTTCCTGCTGGGACAGAGTTTTCACTTTTCGTGAATTGGCCATTCACATACCCTTGGTATGTCCAGGGCTGGAGTCTCCCTTGCCTTTGCCCAAGGTCATGCAAGCTAAAGAATTAATAGGATAGGCAGTGCTGATTTGTTCATTTGTGGTGGATGATGTGTGGCTGGGGAAGAGAGCTCTGGACATAGACACTGTACAACGTTATGAATGTCTCTGATGCCAATAAATTATGCTAACAATAGGTATTTGGATGTGTATTTAAAAAGCTGGAGTCGGGCTCTGGTGGCTCACGCCTTTAATCCTAGCGACTCAGGAGGCTGAGATCTGAGGACTGCCCAAAACCAGCCAGGGCAGGAAAGTCCGTGAGACTCTTATCTCCAATAAACTACCAGAAAACCGGAAGTGGCGCTGTGGCTCCAAATGATAAAGCACTAGCCTCGAGCAAAAGAGCTTAAGGGTAGGGTCCAGGCCCAGAGTTCAAGCCCCACAACTAACAAAAACAACAAAAAAAGTTGGAGAGAGAAGAATGAATTCCCTCAGAGATACAATTTCCCTGTGGAAGAAGAGGAAGGCCCCTTTCTCTGCCTGGTGTCCATGTGGATTGACTTCTGTAGACAGTGCTACTCAAAGAGCCTTGGCTGAACTGTGTGCTGAATCTATGGAAAGTTCTTTCCTTTTCTGGGGACTCTGAAGCTAGAACATGAGACATGTAGGATCAACAGACTAATGTCTTCAAATGTCAGTGGCTACAGTGAGGCTGCTCTCACGCAAGACAGCGAGGCCGGTGGCCTCCCTTGAATACAGCCCGCGTTCATTGTCTACTTTGTGCTTCCCAAGACATTTTAGCACTAGCCTCTTACTAGATGCTCTCCTTAACTACTTGCGGGCATTGTCTGGGTGAACGGGATGTAGGGATGTGATCTGCTGGTCACCCAGCATTCCTCACATTCTAAGTGTTGATTGGTGTGTATCCTTGTGCATCATTAATCATACAAAACACCTTCAGTATGGTGGACGCTTCTCATTTGTTTCCTGTCAAATGTGGTGGATGTCCTACCACCCTGCACAAATACAACCCCCAGCTCTCACAATGCTGCATGCACCCTCGTTCAGCATCCACTCCGTAATGAATGTGTTCCGAGCCTCAGCTCTTCCCCTCTGAGCTGGGAGAAACCATGTTGGTGTCATCCTTGATGGATAGCTCAGCGTGGGAGACCAGAGGCCCTCAGTGCTGTGATAGTTAACGCACCAGACATTGGGTTTTTTTTATCGGATGGCAATTACAGATTTAAAATGGTGAGCACATCTCTCTGTGTTTTGTGAAGATGGAAATAATAATCAAAGTTGTCACTTTGGGAACCTCTGTGAAGGAGCCGGCTGGAACGGTTGGCGCGTCTGCCTCTGGACAGGACCATCGTTGGCCCAGGACTGGGGCGACAGGTGTAAAAGCTGGGGGTGAAGAGAGATGGGGGGGAAGCCAGGCTGTGCAGCCAGAGACCTGATGTAGCCCCGATGGAGCTCTGGAGCCAAAAGGCCCAACAGATTTGTCCCAAAGTGGCCAGTGTGCCGGGGAAAGTGTCATCGGTGGCGCGGGTTCCCTGCAGCCCACGCCGTCCTGGACGGGCGGAGCGATGCTGGCCAGCACAGCAGCAGCTCCCTCCATGGAGAGGCGTCGAAGCAGATACCACCAGGTCTACTAAAGCTCTCTCCAGAGACTCGCCACATCACCGGCGTCTGTCACCAGTCTGAAGGAAGTGGACCAGTGAGCGCAGATAACATTGTGCTCTCTGACAAAAGGTGACCCCTCTGAGAGGTGGGTACCAGCTCATTTCCTGCTCACGCTCAAGACCCAGGGTAGGTGAGATGTGCTTGTGGACACTGAAGCCTGAGCCACAGCCAGCATTAGCCTTGACCAGTGCTGGGCTCCACGCTGAAAAAGAGGGCACTGAGGTTTGGCTACGAAGACTTCTTTCCAGAAGGGACCATGCTACTCCCACCCACATTCCACCGGCTAGAGAAAGTCAGATGTGGAGTAAGGAGGACCATCTTTCACAGATCAGTGAGAGGCAGGGGACAGTGGGTGAGATTTTACAATAACATAATGGCCAGCACCTCAGGAAGTCAGGCTAGTGGGGCAGGGCTGAGTACTTGTTGACCAGGGCTTCAAAAAGAGTGGACGGCATGATGGAAGAACCAGAGATGGCACTAGAAGGTTTTTGCATTGTCTTCTGTTTTCCCCTGGATGTGGGGACAGTTTACAGCTCTTTCAGCCCTGGGGCAGATTGTCTGGGAAGCAGAGGCAGAGTTCTTCCAGAAGGAAGGTCTCCTGACTACTCCACAATGCGCTCTTTGATTCTTTATCTCCCTGCCTTTATCCCTACACACAAGGCCTTTGTATTTACTCTTCCTTTTGAAACCTGCTCTCAGAAAGAAAAAAAAAATAACACTTGACAGACCGTGGGATTTCTGACCATGATCTATTTTCTATAGAAAATGGTACATCTCCTATTAGGATCTGATTTACGCAGAGAGGAAGCAACCTTCCATGGCAGGTTGGCCTGGCTTCAAGAGCATGCTCGCATTAGCACGCTATTCCTGTCCCTTCGATACCAGAACTGCTGATGCGGCCAATTAAGCTGTGGATTTATTTTGCAAACCTCTGGCCTGCTTGTCTAATTTTTCTCATGGCTGTTATAAAATGTTACCTCAAGCCAAATGGCTCGACAGGAAGAAGTTTGCTGTCACAGTGTAGAGTCTCAGGGGTCACACACCAAGGTGTTTTCAGGGTGGTGTTCCCTTTGCAGTCCTTAGGGGGGAAATACTTGCTTGACGCTGCTCCTCGCTTCTGGTGTTTTCTGTCAGTGTTGGCTGTGGCTCCATCGATCCAATCTCCTCTACTGTCATCTCGTGGCAGTAACTGTGTTTTCTTCCCTTCTGGTGAGGACAATGGTCACAGAGCCTGAGGGCCAACCCAGATCTTGTCTTAATTGGATTATTTCCACAAAGACTCTGTTTCCAAATAACATCACCCTATTCCTAAGTACAGTGGTGGAGGACGGGGCCCAGCCTGGCAGAGAGTCATAATGGAAGTCTGAAAAAAGAAAAGAAACAGAGCAGCCCATTAAGGTAAAGATGCCTGAGACTTCAGAATGCATTCATCTAAGTGCGTTACCATTTAAGCGAGGCCCAGTAGCTCATTTAAGAGCCTGGTATCCACCGCTCGGTTTCATCAGGTGGTGTGTCTTCCACCTAGGAGACAGCGGAAGGGGCTTGCTGGGAAGAGAAGCTGCTTTGTGCAACCTGGAGCATCCTCCTGGTGTCTCCGAGTTTCTGGTTCTGATGAGAAGGTTGCAGATGTTAAGGGGTGAATTGGACTTGAGACCTTTCCAATAATCCTAAACATCCCAAGTCAGAAACTCCAAACTACGTGCCTCGGGAAACACATCCTGGAGCTGCTTCTCTAGCTAGTCATGGTTGTACCCAAAGCGAGGAAGTACTGCCTGGTTCTGTTCCTTCTGCCTGGTATATCACGTGGCCTTCCAGGAGACTGAGGTTAAACCACAAAGTCTTATCATATTCCACATAAAGCTTATCAGTGAGATTCCAAGGGAGGTCGAACAACTCCCACATTGTTGAAACACAGAGCTGACACTATATATAAACACAGTTTGAGAAAATCATTATCTTCGCCGGTTCTCCAGGAACTCTGGCTGTCAGCTTCCTGTGGCTTCGCTGGGAATGAGTGACACGCACAACCTTTAGAGGCAGGGATGGAGGAGGCACCGTGCTGACTCCCACAGAGACGCCAGGAACCGGCAAACAGCAATCAGAGCTACTTTCTTATTCTAGCTAAGCCTTCCAAAATTAACTTGAGATTGATACCTTTCTTGCAGTGTTCTACGCAGAGGAGAAAAAAAAACCTTAAGAATTTCTCTATGCAGTACAAGGAAATTGAAAAAAATCATTGTACACATCAGAGGAACATTTGAGAGTCTGTCATTGCCATGGACATTTATATAGCACCATAAAATTAATTATGAATAGCTGGAATTGCAAGGCACTGCTTAGATGCTTTGAGATTATTTTAACAAATGCAAGCAAAAAGACCATGAGCAACTGGCTTACATTGCAACTATGTTTTTGTCAGGTTCATAGAGCATTTCACCTGCGATGCATTTCTTCTTTGGGATGAAAGTAACGTTCTGTCCAGTGCAAGAAGGAAATGATGGACTCTATGCGCTGGAGTCTCCCAGCCACGAAGCTGAAAACCGGTGCTAACCCACCATCCTTTCCCAGAAACCCCCTCTTGCTGGCCTGGCTCATGATCGCTGGTGCAGTGAGCACTCCTGCACTCAAAGTAGCACCATGGTACTCAGGATGCCGCCAGAGATTAGGCGTGGCTCTTAGCATTTTGTATAAAACTTGGCTTTCATATGAATTCTTCAGTGACAACTTTTAAGGAGCAATAAAGAATGACCTAGAAATATGCAGCAAACATGTCTCAAAATGAAACATGCTTCAAAAAATGAACGAATGAGGCAATTGTTATAACACGATAGCTGTTAGAGCTGGCTCTGAAGTAACACCCCCCAGTCCCTCAAGAGTAAAGAGACGAATGAACACATATGCACGGCCTCAGTGATTGTGCATAGAGCATGACCAAGGCAACATTTGCTTTTCTAGTTGCATGCTGCCAGCATTCTGCAGCTTACATGTAATAAATAGTTTAAAGATAACTGGAGGCAGAGGATGCCAGGGACTGAATCACATTGGCTCATTTCATAGACTTCTACCCGCTTTCCTCATGATGTATGCCAATCTATGCTATCTACCTCTACATCTCTATGTATATATCTACCTAGGCATATATATATATATATGGTATACACTAGCTATACAGATATATACATATCTAAATATCCCTTTTAATTTTATTTTTAATATTCTTGTTTTTATATGGACCTAGAAGGAGGAGAAATTAACACGGTGGTCTGGACGCTGCCATTGAACTCAGTTTTTTGTTTTTGTTTGTATTTTTTGTTGGTCGTGGGGCCAGAAATCTGGGCCTGGGTGCTGTCCCTCAGCTCTTCAGCTCAAGGCTATCAATCTAACACTTGAGCCATAGCACCATTTCCGGCTTTTCCTGCTTATGTGGTGCTGAGGAATTGAACCCAGGGTCTCATGCATGTAAGGCAAGCATGCTACCACTGAGCCACCTTCCCAGTGCCTGAACTCAGTTTTAATATCTCACATAAACCTTACCAATAGAAGTTGGGAGCTGGTGGCTCATACCTATAATTCTAGCTACTCACTAGGCCAAGATCTGAAGGATCATGGTTTGAAGCCACACTGGGCAGAAAAGTTCTCAAGATTTAATCTCCAAAAAACCCAGCAAAAATCTAGATTGGAAGCATGACTCACGTGGTAGAGTGACAGCCAAGTCTGAACAAATGTAATTTCAAATGGAGTTGAACTGAGTTCATACCTTGGAGTTCAAAAATGCCAATAACATGGGAAATGCTCATATTTTTCTATATTAAATTCATAGCTTCATGAGTTTAGAGGCAGAATAATTCTGCTTTGCACAATTATTTCTACTGGCTAAAATTATAGCTTTTACTTCTTCCATTGGATATGTTCAGAATTAACTTTAAAAAATGCATGTATAGCCGGGTACTGGTGGCTCAGTGCCAGTTATCCTAGTTCCCAGGAGGCTGAGATCCTAGGATCTTGGTTCACAGGGAAGCCTGTGAAATTCTTATCTCTAAGAAATCAACAAAAAGCCAGAAGTGGAGATGTGGCCAGAATGGTAGAACGCTAGCCTTGAGGAAAAAAGCCAAGCAAAAATGAAAGACTTTGAGTTCAAGCCCCAGTACAGGCACAAAACAAAACAAAATAAAACAGAGCAGGTGTAGACTGTATGAGTCAGCTCAAGATTTCTTTTCTGGAGCAATTTCCAGTGAAGAAGCTTTAAATAAGGTTCATAAGTCCTTCCTTCCTTCCTTCCTTCCTTCCTTCCTTCCTTCCTTCCTTCCTTCCTTCCTTCCTTCCTTCCTTCCTCCCTCCCTCCCTCCCTCCCTCCCTCCCTTCTTTCTTTCTTCTTTCTTTCTTTCTTTCTTTCTTTCTTTCTTTCTTTCTTTCTTTCTTTCTTTCTTTCTTTCTTTCTCTCTTTCTTTCTTTCTTTCTTTCTTTCTTTCCTTCTTTGTCAGTTGATAGATTTGAACTCGGCCTGGGTGCTGTCCCTGAGCTCTTCAGCTCAAGTCTTGCACTTTACCCTTGAGCCACAGTGCCACTTCTGGTTTTCTAAGTGGTTTACTGGAGATAAGAGTCTCACAGACTTTCCTGCTTGGGCTGGCTTTGAATTGCAATCCTCAGATCTCAGGCTGCTCAGTAGCTAGGATTACAGGTATGAGCCACCAGGCGTGGCTTGTATCTTCTTTCTGACTGGCCACATGACCTTCATCATCATTTTTATTTTTCTTGGATTTTGGGCTCTTCATTGATAAAAGGTGACCCCCACATTTGTGTGTCCTTAACAACTGCAGCTGTGTGTTTCCAGAATGATCAGATACCCCTGAGAGCTAGGCCATGGGCCTTCTTCAGTTTGGTGTAATGTTCAATTTACCTGCTTTTAGACAGAAGTTTGAGAACATGCTATGTTGGAAATTCTGGGAATAAACCATTATCTGGATACTGGTGAAATTTGAAATACCAACAAGCTCATAAGACGGAGACAAAAACAGGCCGGGGTCTCACCCCAACCCACCTTGTGCCGCTGCGGGAGGATTGGCAGTTTGCAAAGTCCACATCAGCGGAACACAGGCGAGGCCCTTCACCCGGGACTGTTCCTGGTCAAAGGAAGCTGGCTGTCCCAGAGGTTAGCAGACCAGCGGGACTGCAGAGCAGACGTAGCCCTGAGCTCTGGGGACACAAGAAGCAATGGAGTTGTTCTGTCTACGTGGTGCCTTTTGAGAATGATTCCATAGCCTCATTGGGAAAATGAATAGAAAACACCAAGATGCAAAGTTAATAATGGTGCTGGGTTCTGAAGGAGGTGTGTTGTTCTCTCCCGCTGCCTCTGACTTGTGTGCACGTGCGCTGTTCAGCGGAGACAGGCGCAGGAGGGAGAAGACGGATTCTGGAGACCTGCACGTGATGAACAAATCGACGGTGGCAGGTGAAATAATCTAACCAAGGGCAACAGAGAGGGTCAGAACGTTAACCCTTCATGAGACCTGTGAGCCAAGCAGTTTGGTGTTGACCAGATCCTTTGCACATGCCACGTCTGGCTTTCTAAACGTTCCCTGTGCTTCTGAGGAAGGCCGTCCAGTCCAGTCTCCCTCACCTTAAGCTTGGTCAGTAGTTTTCTAGTCACTCAGTACAAGAAAAAAAAATTCACATTTGGATTTAGAAGAGGGGTTTGAACAAGGAACTAAACAAGATTTTTTTTTAAATGCATTCTGAGTAACAGGCTGTTAATAGAAAGCCATTTCTTTATCAAGAGGAGGGAAAAACCATAATGAAAACAGTAGCTTGCTCCAAAGGGCATGCATTAGCAGCTCTTTCTTCTATAAAGATGATATCACCCAGATTAGAAATAGACTGAACATTTTGTTTATTCCTTCAGGTAATTAAGTTTGAAAAATCTTTATGTTAGACTAATGGTCAGTTTAGACATGAAATTGAAATGTACTGCAGAGGTGTTGTTAAGATCAGATATGTGGTTGGTTTGATGTCTTTTTGTGGCTTTTGTGCGGTGTGAGGTTGGACAGACCCTTCGCATCTGTGAGTCTCCACCCAATCATTTGAAAATGGCAGTCACTGTTCCCAGCTCACACAGCTGTTATGAGAGTTCAGAAAGTCAATGCCAGCATGCAACAAATGCTGGGCAAAACCCACATGCAACAAATGCTTGCTAAATATTTTTAGAAGTTATGTTAGATTTTATTCTTTCGCCAAAATACAAAAACAAACTTAGAAGGAGGAAGGATTTCGTGTAGCTCATGGTTTTAATCCACGGTCACTTGCCTCTGTAGATTTTAGGCTTGTGTCTTGGTAAGATGTTGTAGAGGGAGAGTGATCATGCAGAGGAGCAGAGCTGCTCCCTTCATGGTGGCCAGGAAGCAAAAAGGGAGCTTGCTTCTCTAACGAGGGCTCCTTCCCCCAAACCCAGCGACCCATGAGTCCATAATCCTCTCAGGAAGTCAGAAACCTCTTGTAGTCATGTCGGGAAAGCCAAACCTGAGTACCTCAGCATCGGAATCTGCACCTTCAGTGTGGTGAGGACTGAAGAAACAATTAAGATCCAAACGGTGCTCATTGTCCTTTCTTACTAAAGTACTCAGGAAAAACCTGTTCAGAAGATTCTGGACAGTGGACAATGCAGTTGAAGCTTACAGAGCCAACATATTCCGTGCTGTAGGTTCTTTGCTTGGTTTACACCGGCAAACTGGGCTAATATAGAGCCAGGGCCACACCATCAATTTTGCAGAATAGCAAGGGCTGCCGCCAGTTCCTTCCCGAAGATTTCCTAGGGAGCAGCAGAGTTTCTGTCTTGGAACACGGCATCCCTCTTGGATGCAGCGAGTCTGTTAATTTTCTCCAGTTCTCTGGGGTTTAGAAATTCATGTGCTGGGCTCTCAGGGTCAAGACTGAAGACTAGGTGTTAACACACTCCATTAGGCCAACAAGGCAGAATCTCTCAGCTGCGAATGCCACCGTGAACAAAGCTAGAGATCTGGGACACCTCTCCCAGTACTTACGCCCCTAGCTGTGAGGACAGCACCCTAGAGCAGCCGGAGTTAATAAGGCAGCAATTAAGTGATCCATCATTTCTTTAATTACATAGTTTCGTCTAGTGTGAGTGTTGGTATTGACTGCTGAAAATTCATGAATGAATATCATTGACAATAAAGTTAAAATAAATTATAATAGTACATTGAACACCCCAAAAATATTATGAACTAAAGTAGAATTTCAGTTACGAGTCCCAAGGAATTGTCCATGTTGTTTCTGTAGAGCAATACTTAATTTTCACTACAAATTATCATTTTTTTCAGGAAGTAATCTCTTCACTAAAAAATAGCTATTTAGCTATTTAGCTCCTATTCCATGTTTGTCCTTTGCTGAGTCTGGACATGCAGCTGTGACCCCGCGAGTCTCCTGAGAGCACCTGAGATAGTGTCAGATATATCAGAGAAGGTCCAAGAAGGATTCAGGGAGGATCTTGGGCAGGCAGGGTGAGAGCCCTGAGACCACCAAGTGGGCCTGCCACTGTGGATGAACGTGGAGAAAGTTTCAGGTCACAGTGCAAGTGTGAAAAAAACGTGTCCAACTGAGCAGCTAACTCCATGTCTGCGTGATGGTTGGAGGATGGGCAGAGGGCAGAGGGCCTTCTAACAATGTGTGCCCTCGCTCATTCTTATCCTGGCTGGAAGCTTCCCAGGGTGGAGGCCATGATATGAGTTCCGTCCCGAATCCAGAGAGCAGCGGCCTGGTTTAACGGTCGCTGCAGCAGGAGAGGAAACCGGGGCACTTCTGCGGTGCCCTGACCATCTCTACCTGACTCAGGGCCTGCTTTCCAGAAACTAGGAGCCCGAGTAAAACTTTGCTTCTTTCAAGTTGTCTCTCTCCTGTCTTTGTCAAGCAGCCAAGAAGTGGTGGCTAGCATAGACCCGAGTACCCGCTTCGTTTCGAAGCTTCTCCAGGGGCGCTCCCAGGACTCAGGATATAATTCTACTTCTGGGAGTGATTTGCACGGGGAAGGGAGCCAGGGCTGGCTGCAGAGAGGAGAGGCACAGGTACGCAAGCAGCGGGAAGGCTTTCCGGGTGGGCAGCGGGTGTGGTAATACCCATGAGGGGCTTTTGAGCTGAGAAGCTGCTGTCAGGGTCCAGGCTTTGAACTGGGGGCACATACCCCAAATCCTAGACTTTCCTTCTGGAAGCAGGAAGCCGGGGTTCATCATACGCTGTGTTGTCGGCACAGCTGAGATGTAGTGAGCCCCTCTCAGCAGTCTGGGAATGGCGGGAACACTCCCAGCATGCCGGTGTGCAGACACCAACCCAACTCCTGTGCAGCCGGCGGCCTTCCTAGGTTGAATAGTTTGAGTCATGGGGTGTGAGCAATTCCTGCACAGCATCCATATTGAAGCTTTCCCTCTATGTGGAGACTCCTATGTCTGATGCATTTGGGTCTGGCTCTTCATTTATTCTTCTGGTGTTCTGTCAGTGAACTTGAAGCTGTTTCTTATGTGTCGGTGGTGAGGACAACTGAACATGCTCTGGTTTTCTTTTTGGACACAAATGCAAGTTTCTCTGCACTCTGGTGTGTGCACACCCTGTTTTCCAAGTTGTGTCCATGTAAACCACGCCGGACACAAGGCTGCTCACTGACTTTCCCCCTCCCCGGCCATTCCTTATACTCTCAGATCTGAAATTTTATGGATCTACTTAGGAAAAGGAAGATCTCTTTTTCTGAGGTTTTTCTTTACATTCTTTAGACATATGTGGACCTAGCAAGCAAACTCCCTTCTTGGACACAATCCTTGCAGGCTGGAGGCCAGACAGAAAGAAGACAAGAGACTGCTTCCCCTGAGCGCTTTCCATCTGTGGCCAGGATAACCGTGAGCAATCTGGAACCAGCATCAGAGGAGGATGCATTTCATGAGCTACTGTGAAATACTGCCAGGTCCTGGGTAAAAAATAATCAAGACTCTTTCCCGTGATTCATATACTAGTCAGAAATCTTGGCTTTTTATAACTCCAGTAAAAACTCAGAGTCTCTATGCAGTAATTCTCCACAGTACCCTTTCTTGGCTGCAGATATACGAGAAACACCGAAGTGGACGTAGATCTCAGCCAAGGAGTCCTGAGGGTTCCCTTTGCTGGGTGTGTTGGGGCAGGAGGATGGACACATGCTGCCCACTCACGTGTCAGACAGCTGTGATTGGCCACGTACAGCAGACTGCGCCATGATTGACAGGCTGTCATGGTCCCATGGACATAAAGCAAACCGTCAGCAGTCCTCAAAGCATCCTGCCTGGGGTGCAGCAGGGGGCATCACAGTAGCCCGTCTAACTCAGAGGAGCTTCATCCCCAGAGAGGAAGTAAGTAGAACACTATTAGGGTGTGTGTGAACGAAATCGTGTCTTCTTCAGATTCATACATTGAGGTCCAAACCTTCTGAACCTCATAACGTGAGGCTGTGTTTGAAGACAGGATCTTTAAAGGGTGACAGGTCTTTAAGATAAAACGAATGCATCCACTCAGATGGACGCACTCTGAGTGGACGCACCTGTCTGCAGTCTTTAAGGAGGAGGACATCGTGAACAAACAAAGAGATGGCCATAATTCCAGCTGTGAGCCACAGAGCTAGGAGGCCTCGGCAGGGGCCGAGTTCACAGGAACCTTGGACATTCGCTTCCAGGCTTCAGAACCACAAGACAATAATTTTCTATTGCTGAAGCTTCCCAGTCGTGGTATTTTGTGATGGCAGCGGTAGCTGACAAATACAGGTGCATCATGGAGAGAGAAGCCTAAGGATAAACTGGCTTCAGGAAAGACCAGGGAGAGGAGTAGGCATGGAGGAAGAGTCCCACCGAGCTGTCCCTTCCATTTCCCTCTGGTCCCTTCCCCCTGCTCTTCGGGTCACTCAGTCCCAAGAGCTCCTGTCATGTATGACGTAGAGCCTTAGGAACCTACAGAGAATGGATGTGAGTTGCCAGGTTTGAGTTTCTACACTCCCCAGGGCAGGGCTGGTTCAGTGTCTGTGGGGACCCTGCTTTGCTGCAGAAGTCGGGCTGGGGAGAAAGAGCATGCGGAGGTAAGCTCTGCCGTGGCTGGAGCCTGGCGCTCATGTGGGGTGTGGAGAGGGTGTGGAGAGGGACCCGTGTCTCTGCTGCCATTCAGGTTCTGTGTTTGTCACCTCAGAGTGGCTAGCTGTGAGGCGAGCCTCCTGGCTCTTCCTCCAGGGTGGCCAGGCCACTGCTTCTTCCTGCCCTGCTGCCGAGCAGCCTGAGACTCCCCAGAGGTGAAACTACTGTTGACACCTCAACGCCGAGCCAAAATAAACCTCTACTTCCTGTATAAATAACCCCGTCTGTATTCTGGGATGCCCTGCTGGTAGACCAAAAGGAGAAGGCTTGGGTCTGCGGACAGCGAGGGCAGTTTCTTGGGAGAGCAGAGGACAGGAGTGAGTGGAGTGTGGGCTGAGAATGATGGGGTTCCCGTGGCCAGGGGTAGGCTGCGCCCTTAGGTGCGGGGGAGACCAGGTCAGATGGGACAGCTGGGAAGTCTTCAAACCCTTGGGGCCTGTCTGGTCCTCAGAGGATTCACTGGGGTGTTTCCTACAGGGGTCAGCGGGCGGCAGATTCCAGTTTGACCCTAGGAGGAACAGCTTCTGAATGAAGCAGGGATTTATAGCCACATGAAGCCTGCTAAATCAAACTTCCTGGGGTGGGAGCCAGGAATCTAAATTTTTCATAAGCTCTCCAAGCAATTAGGAGGCGCAGTGGAGATGAGAAGCCACTGATGTGACATCTGTGGGAGAGTCACTTGGATGCGGTTGCTAGATTCTTCCTCCACACGACTCTCCTCTGACTGTTCTCCTTCGCTAAGTGGAGAATGTCTTAGTTACAAGACAGGGTTAGATTGGCATTATAGTCCACAATCAGGAGCCATAGAAAGTGTGTGTGTGTGTGTGTGTGTGTGTGTGTGTGTGTGTGTGTGTGTGTGTGTGTGTTCATCATGGATGTATGCTACCCATGTCTTGGGGGTGAAATGTCTACACGTGTGTTGGTGGTGTGGGAGGGTAGTGTGTGTGTGTGTGTGTGTGTGTGTGTGTGTGTGTGTGTGTGTGTGTGCGCGCACGTGCGCGTGTGCGCGTGCGTAGAAGCTCATGTGAAGCTTGGGGTAACAGATGTTTCCTCATGGCTAATGCAAGGTGACCTCAGGTGAAAACCAGCATGCAAGTCATACTTTCAGGCCCTTTCCTATTTTCTATTCTCCTGTGGGAGAAGCCACGTCCCCTGTGTGTGTCTGCGGGGAATGGTGCCGGCAGGGGTTTGTGTTGGCCGTGTTGGAAGCAGAAGGAGTTGTAGTTGTGCACAGGGTGTTCCGTGTTGCTTTGCAGAAGATTATTTTTGCTTGTGCTGTTTTTTTTTCTTTTTGGTATACATGTTGCATGGGCAATTTACCAAGTGTGTTCTCTCTAGGGGAACACAATAGAGCGATGTGACCAAGAATGGAGTGACAGTGTAAAGAGGGATCTGATGGTGACATCTGGGCAATGGAGGAGGCTGGAAGGGGAGGCAGGTGACCTCTGGGCGATGGAGGAGGCTGGAAGGAGAGGCAGGTGACCTCTGGGCGATGGAGGAGGCTGGAAGGGGAGGCAGGTGACATCCGGGCGATGGAGGAGGCTGGGGCAGGGGAACAGGGGACTGTGAAGGAGAGGACATCATGTTTTCCAGGCAGGTTCCAATTCAGTCTACCACTTGTCCGATCAACATTGCAAGTAGATTATGAAGGAGTACTGTCAACTCTGTTTGGTGGCTGTGAGTTTCTTCAGCCACCTCTGTAGCCTCTGACATTGAGTACGAAATACTTGGGTTTAGGCTCCAGAAAACAGGACTTTTAAAATAAATAATAATATAATCATTTTTATTTTAACGCACGCTGTGATATTCTGCCGGGTGGGATGCCAGCGTACATGGCTCTGCTCTTCCTCATTAGAGGAAGTTTACCTGTGCCAGAAAACTGGGCCCTGTTCCTCAAGGACTCCTGTCTTCTTGGACTAGCCAGAGTTCCTGGTTAGACTTCTGGTTCTGTGTGGAGCAGGTTGCCGGTGAAGCGATGTAAAATGCGCATCAGAGAGACCCGGCCGTTGGGTGGGAATGGGAAATGGAAGGTGTCGCTTCTCTCCCAAAACCCACAAAGTCCTGAGGACGTAGGTGTTAATGAGAAAGTTGGGCTAGAAGTGTGCTAGAGAATTATGATGCTTTACAGAAATACGATGCCCAGAAGCCGGCTTCCCGGGCAGAAGGGAGGGCTGCCAGCTGAGATGGTAAGGCCGGGAATCTGCCGGCCCGGAAAGCCTCCGCGGATTCATGAAGATGGATTCATTCGAGGTGTATTTAGGGGGCTATGAGCAGTGTGTAGTACACGCCTATAATCCCAGCCACCAGGGAAGAGGAGGCCTACCCCAACAAAACCCACAGAATCCTGTCTGGAAAATAAACTAAAACAAGACGGGCTGGAGCCATGACTTAGGTGGTGGAGAGCTTGCCTCGCAGTCCACCGTAGGACCACCCAGAGCCAAGCCAAGCCAAGCGAAATGAAAAAGAAAAGCTCTGCCCCCGCTCCCCGCAATGGGATCTGGGTTAGAATGGGAGCTGAGTCAATGCAGTCGGGGAGAGGCTGGCACGGGAGGGGCCGGTGGGTGGATGCCAGGCCGGCAAGTGTGTGGTAGGAGGCTGGGTGCAGATGAGCTCAGTGTCTGATGTGTGGGGCGTGGATTGTGTGGACACCGGGCGCAGCTGAGAGGGCTGAGAGCTCTGCAGAGAGGGCTGGGTGGAGCCCCCTTGCCCCTCGCTCCTTCCAGGAACGGGTGTGGCGTGGATCTACACACCTAAGCAGGGGCAGAGCTCTAAAGGGACCAGCACCAATCATCCTCACCTCGTCACCATGTTCACTGTTTCAGGGGCCAGTGTCCTGGGAGGAGAGTGTAAGATCTGGTACGTGTCTGCTACATGATGGTGCTGACCTCGTGGTGAGTGGGTTGGGGTGGATGGGGTGCCAGTGAGAGGGGAAAGGCAAGCTATGCCGCCATCTTGATTGACACCACTGCCTAGGCCAAGCTTTGGAATTCTGACTTTGATGGGTGATTTGCATGTGTAAGTAACAGAATTTATTGAAGGATTGTAGGTGGGATGGGAGAGAAACATCGCCATCAAGAATAATATTTAGGCTGGGTGCTGGCGGCTCAAGCCTGTAATCCTAGCTACTCAGGAGGTTGAGATCTGAGGATCATTGTTCAAAGCCAGCCGGGGCTTTGACTTTCCGTCTGTGCAACTCTGATCTCCAACAAACCACTAGAAAACCAGAAGTGATGCTGTGGCTCAAGTGGTAGAGTGCTCGCCTTGAGCTGAAGAGCTGAGGGACAGCGCCCAAGCCCAGAGTTCAAGCCCCATGACCAACCAAAGAAGAAGAAGAAGAAGAAGAAGAAGAAGAAGAAGAAGAAGAAGAAGAAGAAGAAGAAGAAGAAGAAGAAGAAGAAGAAGAAGAAGAAGCAGCAGCAGCAGCAGCAGCAGCAGCAGCAGCAGCAGCAGCAGCAGCAGCAGCAGCAGCAGCAGCAGCAGCAGCAGAAGAAGAAGAAGAAGAAGAAGAAGAAGAAGAAGAAGAAGAAGAAGAAGAAGAAGAAGAAGAAGAAGAAGAAGAAGAAGAAGAAGAAGAAGAAGAAGAAGAAGAAGAAGAAGACGACGACGACGACGACTTAGATATTTTGCAAAACAAGGGCAATAGTGCTGTAGTGTGTGGAGATGGGGCAGTGCTTGCCTTGGGAGGGCTGGGTTGCTTTTGAGATGCCCACTAGATGGTCCAAGGGGAGGTGCCAGGAAGATACTAGACTCTTGCAGTCAGCAGCTGAGGGTAAAGAGTGCAGACTGGACCTGGCTAGCCAGGGCCACAGGAGGGAGGGACATTGGAAGGAAGGAACTGGGGCCACCCATGCTGCACCGTCTTCATTTCAAAATGTTTTCTTTGGAGCAGCGTGGGGAGGAGTTGGCCCTCTGGACGTACTGCCCCCTTCATCTTAACTGTATTTATCCAGATGAATGAAGTTGGAAACAAGCACCTAAGGGCGCGCAAGCAGCTACTCCCCCTGTGAGATCCCTCATCTCACGAGGAGGCGGGGTCTGGCTTTGTTAGCATCAGCTGGGGGGCAGGACACCTCCTCCTGATGAGTCCCCCCACATTGCCAAGGAAGGGCCACATCCTCTAAAGAGCTTCTTGAACCTGGGACATTCTGAACTTGGTCAAGTTGTGTCCAAATGACCTTCTTCTCATGCTTTTAATATTCCATGTGTGGGGACGTACACACTGTTGGTCTAAAGTCCCACCTTCCGCTCTTCCCTCACGCCAGTGTTCTCTCCTCTGGACCCCCCAACTCCTTGCACACTTCCCTTGTTGGATTCTCCCAGAGGTCTCTGGGTTTCACCCAGAGCTCCCGTGGGGAGGAAGGAAACTATTGGGAAAATTTCTAGATGTAGGGAGTGTTTCCTAAGTTTTATCTCTTCTGTTTTTACCTCTCCCTCCCTCCCTCCCTCCCTCCCTCCCCCCCTTATCTATCATCTATTGATGGATTGATCTGTCATGTATCCATCCCACTTGCCTCTTAAAGGGATGGGGGACACTTTCTGCCAAGGGCTGTCTGGATATTTATAACATCATTCAAGGTCCATACAAAATGATCAGTACAGGTGTTCCACCTCAGGCAGCGGATGAGAAGCGTAAGAGAAACATACATGACAATCCCATTATGTACCAAGTGAGTTCTCAGGCCTTATGTGGCATGAGGGCAGAGGTCACCCACAGTACAGAAGAGTCACCTACTACCTTTGAGATCTTCCTTATACAGTCTTGATAGATGGCACCCAGCTCCAGTGTGCATAGGCTCAGAACTCTTTCTTGAATAGACTGAGGCATGGAATTGATGACTTGGAGTGCCTGGCATTGTGAAGCCCAGGGCTTTTGGGTTTGGTCTGTTGTGCAGGTTTCTGGGGGCGCAACACTATTCAAATCTGTGAGCAAACCACTCTCTCCTCTGGAAGCCCAGGTGTCCCAGGCCCTGCACACCATTCAGGCTGAGTCTGTGTCCTGGCCAATTTCCAAATCACTGAGATTATTGTTAACCATATTAGGAGACCAAATTTAGGCATCTCACTCAGTTTTCATGTAAATATTTTCTCTCTTTTCTCTATGCTTAGTCCTACTGGCTCCTGCTTCTTTTTCCTTAGCGCTGTGTTTTCCTTTCATGCAGCCATTAGTTTGTGTACAGAGTCTATGGAATAAGGGCTATGTGGTATTTGCGTCACCAAGGGTGATTCGATTTGGCTCGATTTTCTGCCTTTTATTTTGGGAACTTTGTTCCTGTAATCTTGCTGCTTATTGATTCAAGACAAACGGTGCTATCTTTAATTTGCAAGTTCTCTAGTTCAGCTTTCCTTCTCTGAGCAAACATTCTGTGTCCTCATGTTCTCCCGGGAAGAATTTCCCTGAAGGTCATTAACACAGTGCTAGCCAAAGGGACTTGGGAAATCAGATTTATTTCAAATGCTGCAAATCTTCATTTGGTCCCCACAGAGCTTCCTGGAAATTTTTTTTTAATGTCTGTTTCAAATTCAACACGATAAGGTTTGGCATACTTTTTCTAAGGGCCCCCAGAAGTGCAAAAATGGAATTGGGTATTGTGGGCATTAAGGGACCTGCATGGCCCAACAGAATTATTTCGTACATCATGCTCATTTACTGTCTGGATTAATTTGATGGCAGAAGACTCTGATTGCTGATTTCTTCTGGGAAACACATGGGAGTCCAGATCTTAATATATTCTTTTGCTCTGCCAGGAAAACTTCAGGAAGTTTGTGAATATATGTAACCAGGGTCTCAGAGGTCATCTGTGGAGGTATCCAAACTCAGTCCACTAGAACAAACTCCAAAGTTCCTACGTATGCAAAAGATACTGTGAAGTTTAAGTGAATTGATAAATAGTAGCTTCCGTGCCACACAAGTGCTATATTGCTTCCTGCCAGTGTCATTTTTTTTTTTTTAACATTTTGAGACAAGGTTTTCCTCTGCGGCTTGATTGGCCTTGAACCCCTGCCTCAGATTCCTGAGTATCTGAGATTGACTAGGTATGCCACTCTGCTCAAACAACAGTTGTGTCTTTATGCCTCAAATTGTATCAGAAAGTACAAAGTTGGTCTCTCATTTCTAAGACAGTAAAAACAAAGTGGCTAATTTTAACAAAGATGTGTATTAATTTGAAATGATTGCCCATTCTTCTCATGGTTATGAGAAAAAATAGATGCTAATAAAGCAGCCAGCCAGATGAGAGAACTGTTGTAATGGCTGAAGAAATGAAATTTAACTTCTGGAGACCAAAGGGAACAATTAAACTAGTCTCTCTAATAGAGAGTGCAGAAGTCCGGAGCGGATCTGGCCCGCTGAGCAGGACTGTCCCCAGACGCTTATCTTGGCAGGTTCTTTCCAGTCGTTTAGGGAGGGCTGTCGGTTGGCTGGGCGAAGGCCCCAGATCTTGGCACCTTGCGAACTTTTGCTGTGGGAAGAACACCACGCTGGGAGCTCACACAGACAGCGTCTCTGTAGCTCAGAGAGTAATGCAGTTGCTTCTGGAGACTGAAGCATGTGCCTCAGTCGCACAGCGGAGGAGACCAGAATCCCGACTGTGGGGAGGTGTAGTCTGCTCAGGACCCGTGAGGCTGGACCCAGCACCTTGCCGGAGGTCTGCACCAGTCTCACAACTGGGCCTAGTGTGAGGGAGATGAGAGGCTGGGTAGATCCAGGCTAGGATCTGCCAGGGGGTGGGTGAGGGTCCTGCCACCCCTGTCACAGGAGGCCAGAGTGAGACCACGGCGGGGTCACCATTCACAGCTCGCTCCCAGCCCCAGGGCCAGCAGCATGCGCTGAGCAGAGATGCTTGCTCCAGCTGTGCACTGACACCCACCCTCACACGACCAGACACCGACGGGACTGCAGACGTGGAGCTACAAGATGGAAAGAACCTGGGCTCCTGAAACATCCAAGAACAGCAAGATGTGACTCCTCAGGAAGAAAGAAGCTTCTTTTCAAAGCTAGCGCATTTCAAAGCCTCTCCTGAGGGTAAGTTAGTGTGCCCAGGCCTATTGAAGAATCAGGATGCCTGAGGCACCTCGCAGCATTCTGCACATGCTCATATTTGGTTCCCCTAGTGACTTTCTTGTTGTCATGGTGAGATGATGAGACACAGGTGGAAAGATCTGGAAGCCTTCTTAAGGTCTCTCAGAGATGATCTCATCCAAGGACTGTGGCATGAAGAAGCTTGAACTTCTAAGAAAGGACCCGTGTGTCTGGAGGAGGTGCAGCGGCTGGGACTGTAGATCTGCAGTCCTGTGACGGGAAAGGGACCACGTGGGGATCAGCGCTCAGACACCCAAGGAGCTGTGCTGTCCTTGTGCATCGCCACAGTCCAGTGTGATTCCAGAGGGCACACAGCAACGTGCTGGCCTCCAGTGTCTGCCTCCTTCCCGGTGGTGTCAGCCTTCCTTTCTGAGTGTGGGAGAGACCCTGGAAAAAGACCTGGTGTCTGGCTGGGTCTGCGTGCTTTCTTCTGAGAACAGCGCTGTCTATTCCTGTGAAGCGTGCAGGGATTTCTAGAGGGCCAGAGCTTGGCTTCAAAGCAGGAATGTAAGCCCTTCTGAAAAATGATACATCCTCATTTTCAGAAAAATGTTGATTTATCTGGAGATGAGCTTCGATCAGGGGCTGGCTGCAGGGCTGAACCGACCACAGGGT
The DNA here is from genome assembly GCF_024711535.1 of Dipodomys merriami. Classification (NCBI taxonomy): domain Eukaryota; kingdom Metazoa; phylum Chordata; class Mammalia; order Rodentia; family Heteromyidae; genus Dipodomys; species Dipodomys merriami. The sequence continues at coordinate 3,894,861 of NW_027204715.1, read as the reverse complement.
GCTGACCAGCGGATGGGCAGGGAGACAGGGCTTTCCAGCCAGGTCCTCCCTGAAAGTTCTGGAAGTTGCTTGCTGTCCTGGAGATGCTTAGAGCTGGGCTATCCCCGGAGCCCACAGTGAGGAGGAAAATGGCTGATTCAGGCTCAAGAAAATGCTTACCAGCCTCGTCTACATGAGGTACCATTTCATCACATTCCAAGATCCCGAGATCCGGGCTTAAAGAACCTGGATAAAGTTCTAAAAACAAATCCAATTGTGAATGACATTGGATCTAGAGCAGGATCCAAGGAAAGCAGCATGGGTTTAATTAGTCTGCCTCCCCTGCTTTATGCACCTATTGGGAGAAAGTAGATTCAGTCCTTTTAGTATGATGGCCAAGCTAGGAGACAAGGATGGCCCTGGAAGCCTCTCCATGGGAGCACAAAGCCAGCTTCAGGAGCTGATGCACCTGCTTGGGTGGCTGGGTGTTCCGGGGCATCTGGGAGGAGCAGTCTGTGCCCGAGGGCTTCTAACGGACGTTTCTCATTTACAAGGTGACCCTGAACATAGAACCCTTTAATTAGCCCACAGATCTGGCCTGCTGTGTGTGGGTGACTGTCAGTTTCTTTGCCTTCTGCTGCCCTCTGTTACCATGGCAACGCTGTGCTAACAATGGCTGTGAGGGGCAGCCGGGAGAGAAGCACAGAAAAGCCAGCCCCGTGCCAGCTCCCAGGCAGAGAGTAAATATTCATGACAAGACGGTAAGGTTAAAATCAGTGCTGCTTCTTTCTTCCCGGTCAGTAATGAGCTGTGCTGGTGGGTGGCAAAGGACAGCTTGTTTATGTTGAGACTAAAAACACAGAAGCAAAAGTACCAAACTCTTTAAAAATGTACCTTGGAAGTGAAAACACCGCTCAGCTGTGGCGTTTTAAGTTAACAAACACCAAGTCTTTCTTGTAGGTCAGAGGACTATAGGACACTGGTAAGCTACAGGTGCACAATGCCTGTCCCCCATCCTCTGGTTAGCAACCCTGGGTTGCAGGGTAATGGTCACAAACCTGAGATGTCACCCATCTGTATCCTCCTGTGAAGATGTTTCAGGATGAACAAGCCAAAGATAGATGCGAGTCTTTTCCTATGGCTCTTCTTTCCAATGCCAATTCATCAGATAGTTCTGGAAGGAAGACATGACAGAGGGCCACAGGCAGTGTTAAGTGAAACCTTGAACATGGCTTTGAACGCTTGGTCTCTGGAGTCTGACTGTGGATGCCAATCCAGGGCTGTGTGCTGGGCAGCCACGGAGGCAGAGGCTGGTCGCCAGCCCGTCCGGGTCCTCTCTGCCTCTCATTTCCCTTTGTCATCGGCACGTCCTTGTCAGGGTCCCCAGGGTTCACCTGCTGGCCTTCCACACGCTTCTACACAGCGCTGCATTCTCCTGTTGTGCTCTCTGGGGGTGTAGGTTCCCATTGGCTTCTCAGGTTGTGGTTGACTCGGCTACGGGGGCAGGCGGTCAGTGCCGGCGCGGCGGCCACATGCGGGCAGTCTAGATGACCCGGGGTTTAGTCCAGGAGGGGAGCACACGCGGCTCTTACGTTCCTTAGATTCTTACAGGAAAGTGAGGAACATTCCACAGTATTGGGACTGCTTCAGGATAAATGAAGACTTGCCATGCCAGTACTTATAAGAGCATTTCATTAAGTGTTAAATAACTATTGTAATTACATCACCTGCAGCTCGTGTGATTATTTAATTCAGCCGGTCGAGGAATTAATTACTATTTAAGCAGCAGCCATTTGGGAGGATGGGCATCATGACAGAGGGTCTGCTCTGGCGATGACGCACCACATCCTTCTAGAGTGCTGTGGATGTGCAGCTGGAGCCACACAGTTCCCGTCGGCACTTCGCGCCTTCCTTCCTGATGAGCAGGGTGGCTGCTCGCGCGCACCTGAAGGGTTGCTGGGTTCATGGCCAGCCTTGGTACCATTGCTGCCAGTCTTTCTGGACATAGGGACAAAGACTGTCTCCAAAAGTACCAGCTAAAGTCCTCAGTACCCAAAGCTACATAAAGGAAGAAACCAAAGATGTAGCTAAAAAGCCCCAAACAAACCATGAAAAACAAAGACGTATCTCAATGGGCCAATGTCGCGGAGGAAATGGAAGACGATGGCCCTGCCATTGTTAAAACGTGGAAAATACTTCTGCAAAATCCATACCTTTTCCAAAATGTATAAGAACTCTTAAAGGAAATAATCTGGCTACAAATCAGCCGAAGACCTTAGCAGATACCTTACCAAGGGCGGTATACCAAAAGCACGTAAACCTGTGAAAAGATGAACATATCAACATTATATGCTACAGGAAACTGCAAATTCAGCAGCATTGAATGACCATCGCATAGCAGTTAGAATGGCCACCACCTGGTATACTGACACAGCAGCAGACCAAGGACTGGCAAGGATGTGAAGCCACAGGAACTCTTCCATCGTTTATGGGAAGGTAAATAGCGCTGCCTCTGGGGAAGGGAATTTGGCAGTTTATTGCAAAGCTGTTTTCATCTTATCATTCAACCCAGCGGTTGTGCTGTTTGGTATGGACCCAAATAGGCACAAAGCTTATGTCCATATCAAAGCTGCACATGTGTTTATAGTGTCGTTATTCATAATAGCAAACTAGACTTTCTTCAGTAGTTGGGTGGATAACTAAACTTGGGGGTATCCAGACAATGGAATTTCTTTGTTCTAAAGGTATTTGTGGTATTTATTATAAATAAATCATACTAAGAGAATATAAATTACTGCTACACATAAATAATAAAAAGACAAATAGTTCCAATGGAGGAATGAACAAAAATATGAACAAAAATTAGTAACAGAAAACACAAGATACAATAAACACATGAAAAGCCTCTCAACCATTTTGCATTTCTGTATGGGGAAATGTAATTTTTCTTATTTAAATTTTTATAAAGGTGATGTACAGAGGAGTTAGTTACATAAGTCAGGTATTGAGTACATTTCTTTTTGAGCAGTATTACTCCTCCCTCATTTTTCCCAGTTTTTCCTATCCCCTCCACCAGTTGTAAAGTTGATTTCCAATATCACCATATCCAGTGTCACTACTGAATTGGTTCACCCTTTGTCCCACTGTTTCTGTGCTCCACCCTCCCCCCAGATCAGATAAACTTATAGACAAGACAAAGGGTACACAAATGATAAGCAGTGACAAAAGGGAGTAAACTGCAGGAAGTGTAATATAAAACCTCTTGTTTGTATTTCTTGGAATTCATTTTGATAAGCATCATTTTATATCATATGCACATAGCTATGGAGCCCTTGTGATCCTCTCCTAATAATATTCTCCTTTTTTCTCAGTGTAAAAGTGCTTAGAGTGCTGTTTGATTAGTCATGTCCAAGTGTAGCATTTGTCTTTTACTATCCATTAGATTTTCTTGTAGATTTATAGGCATGTTCTAGTTATTACAAATGAGGGAAACGATGAAGCCTGTGTTTCTTTGGGTCTGGCTTACTTCACTTAATATGATTTTTTCCCAAGTCTTTCCATTTCCTTACAAGTGAGAAAACTCCATTCTTTCTGATGGAAATCTACAATTCCACTGTGTGTATATACCACATTTTCTTGATCCATTCATCACTGGGGTGATTCCATATCTTGCCTGTGGTAAACAATGCTGCAATGAATTGGTTGTGTTGGTGGCTTTAGTGTGGCCTTGTTTGTGGTCATTTGGGTAAATGCTCAGGAGTGTGATTGTTGGTCAGGAGTGTGATTGTTGGGTAGCTTTCCAGAGTGGTTGATTCAATATTAAAAGTAAATAAATGGCCGGGCGCTGGTGGCTCACGCCTGTAATCCTAGCTACTCAGGAGGCTGAGATCTGAGGATCGCGGTTCAAAGCCAGCCCGGGCAGGAGAGACCGTGAGACTCCTATCTCCAATAAACCACCAGAAAACCGGAAGTGGCGCTGTAGCTCAAGTGGTAGAGCGCTCGCCTTGAGCTGAAGAGCTGAGGGACAGCGCCCAGGCCCAGAGTTCAAGCCCCACGGCCGACAAAAAAAAAAAAAAAAAAAAAAAAAAAAGTAAATAAATGAAAGAAACAAATCTGCAATGATATGCCTGATATTCTTAGACAGGCAAAGCCATAGAGACACTAGAAAGACAAATGATTGCCAGAAACTACAGGGGAGGGAAGATAGATCGGCAGAGCACAGAGAGTATTGCATTGGCAGGATCCTATAATTATATATCTACTTATGTCATTGTGTATAATCCCATCTCCTGAGATTACAACACACCCAGAATGAGCTCAGATGTGAGCCTTGGACTTAAGGTGATAATGATGTCAGTTAGGCTCATTAATTTTAACAAAGGTACCACTGTGACAGATTCTGATCATGGAGGATGAATGTGTAGTCCCATGGGTAGAAGAAAACTTTGTGTACATCATACACTGTTTATTAATTTTGCTGGTACCCAGGTTTGAACTCAGTTGCTTGCACTTGCTGGGTTTATTTACTTGGCACCAACCAGCCAAATAAATAAACCTAAGACTTAAATCAAGTCTCTAGCTTTTTCCACTTAATTTGGATATAGAGTCTTGAACACTTTTTTAGCCCAGGCTGGCTTTGAAGTGTGATCCTCGAGCTCTCAGGACCCCAAGCAGCTGGATTATAAGTATACACCATCTGCCCAGGGTATAGTTTAGGTTTTTGCACTTTAGGCCTATGGTTTGGCCTGTTTTTTTTTTTTAAGAGATAAAGGTTAGTTATGTAGTCCAGGTTGACCTGGAACTCTGGATCCTCCTTCTTCAGCCTCCCAAGTGAGGGGATTACAAGATATATACCACCACACCTGGTTTTTTATGCACAACTTTTTTTTTCAGTATTGAGGCATTTGAACTTAGAACCTCACGCTTGCAAAACTGATATAATACCATAGAAGCATATTTCTGGTCTTGCTTTTCACTGGCTACTTTTAGGATGGGGTCATAGCTTCCACCCAGACAAGCGTCTGAGTTGCCATCTGCTGGCTCTAGGCTTCTTGGCATCACCAGGATGACAGGTGAAGCCACTAGGTCCAGCTCTGCACCCTGGAGACAGTGTCATGAGTTTTTTGGGTTGGGATGGCCTGGCACCACAATCCTCCCATTCTTAGTCTCCCGTGTTCTATGGATGACAGGAGGCTCTACTGTGTCCAGCGTTGGATTGAGAAGGGTCTCATAAGCATTTCCCCCGGCTAACTTTGAACCATGACCCTCCCATTCTGCCAAACACCTGGGATTATAGGTGTGAACCACTGGCATCCAATTGGCGTCGGTTAAGTACCACTTTTATAGAAACCTGAAACTTCTCTAAAATACAGTGCATCGATTAAAAATGATACAAACTCAAAACTGCATGAAACTACAATGAACCCCTCAGGAGTGTCGAGTAAGAGTTGTGACATGTAGCCTCAGATGTGTGGCTTTGCCTGGAACCCGCATAAGACAGTTGTGAACAAAGATGAGTCCTAAACTGAACAGCCAACACTCCCCTTCTGTGAGGCTGCTGTGAAAACCAGCATGCTGGCGATCGCATTGGCTGCTCAGGTCAGGGTTTTCAGGTATTCTTGTTGATGGGCAGGATTCTGAAGACTCTGGGAAGGGGACACACCCTGCAGGGCATCCCAGGGGTGTCTTCTCTCTGTGCGAAGGGAATCGATTTTCCCATGACTGGCATAAGAAGCTGCAGTTAAACCACCAGACACAGAAAATGCTTGGGAAAGCTTTTCTCTGCAAGGATTTCTACCATATTCAATCTATAGAGCTCTCAATTAACCTTATTAGAATGGCTATAATTTATTGAGTGCTCTGTGACTGCTAGGGATATTTAAAATTTATAACAATCCTGTGAAAAAGTATTACTCTTTCTTATAAATGAGCAAGCAAGACACAGAGAGGCTAAGTGCCTTAGTCCTAAACCCTACCCTACCATGTATGGCAACCATAAATAAAATGGTGTTCTTGCTCCACGCCTGATAACTTCAAAGCTAGACATAGTTTCCCTGTCCTTACCCATTCTGGATCAGGGCAGGGGCGCTGCTGGTTAGTCATCTATAACCTTTGAGCCCTCAGGCAAGTTTTTGTTGATCATTGTCTGGAATCAAATCAAATTGGAAAGATTAAAAGGCTACTGTGCATGTAAAAGAGCCGAGTGAGCACCAGGATCCTGCCTTCCACTGTGTTGGAGCAGGAGAAGGTCAGAAGAGGCAAGACTCTACATGTGGGCTTATGGGACTCTGGTGGTTGGTGATCACTGGGGGGAGGCATCCTGACCGGAGTTTGCTTGTGAAGGAGAAAGTCAACACAGCTGTGTCGCTTATGTGTGTATTATGTACGTGATGTATATCTAATCGTTCAATGTTAGTTTTTTTTAATCTTTCAGTTTGTGAAGGGGATGAAGTTGTGAAGGTGACCAATGACTTCAATTCAAAATAGATTTGCAATCAAAAGTGTAACCAAGTATCTTATGCCATTTGGAGGAGGTGATACCATTTGCAATTATCGTAGATGTTTACAAAACGAATACAGGTGGATCGTGCAGGGCACCTGGGTTTTGCCTGCCCCGTGAGTCCTCTGAGCTGCTGTCTGTTTTCGGCTAACACCTCTTCTCATGAGGCCACTTCAGCTACTGCACCACAGGCGGTGATGCTCCAAGCGAGGACGGAGCTGAACGCAGACCTCACGCCTCCCTCCCATACCCAGCAGCTCCAGTGTGTGGCTGGTGGATCTTCTGGCTCATTCCTCGATGCGTCCAACCTTGCTGGCCAAAGTAGGTCCAGACGTCCCCAGGTTCCTAACATCCTCCGTGGTTTATTAGCATGAGGAGCCACCAAAGATGGAACTGGTGGGGTTAACGCCTGACAGGAATCCCACCCCCAGCTTCGCTCCCGCCCTGCGGCGGAGGGCCCCAGGCCTCGGTCCCCCGGGCTTCAGCGGCTCTGCCTCAGGAGCTCCTGCTCTCAGGCCAGTGGAGCATAGCCAGCCGCTGCCTTCCTCTCGGGCAAGTGTTTCCACTCACACAAGACTAACCACCGGCAATTTTGGTAACAGGGTTCCAGGCCCCTCTCCTGGCTTCTTTGGACAATCTTCCTATGCCGGAAGAGGATCGCCATCCTGACCAAGGGTTCAATCAAAGGCGGACATCTTCGGAGTAGATACTCTTTGTTCAAGTTTGCTTCCAGTCCTTATGACGTGGACTGAGAACGTGGGCAAGAGGGCGGCGTGGCAGTGTACGTTATCCACCGTGATCCAACTCAGCAAAGCAAACTCTAGGGGATGGTTTCAGTGGGGCCTGGGAGGCTCTGGCTCCAGCCCTCCCCAGCCACCTGTCCCTGTGGTCCAGCCCCAAGCTCCAGATCTGCCTCACGTCTTCCTTTCTAACACCGCCCTTGTCTTCTGACGGGGAGTAGTTCACACACTCAAACGGCAGAGCAAGTAAGTGTGCTGATAGCTTTAACTTGAGGGGAATGTGCAAACACCCAGCTCAAATTCAGTTTTAAGACAGTTTAATACAATATTTCCATTATGACATGAAAGTACAAAAACATTGTGTACATTACCTTGGGAATCAAATGAGCTAATATCCCCCCGCATTTCACCTTCACCCCAGAATGAGAAGCATGATACAATGATTTCCTGAATAGGCGATTCATTTCTGGATATGGTGTTTTAACTCTTCCTCAGAGATAAGCAAAAATCCTATTAGTATTAGAGTCATTATTAACACAGCATGATTTGACTTGACATGGAAATTTTCATGTAAGTACATGACTTACTTAGAGTTTTAACTCACTTATATTTTCCCCCTTCTAGTAGTGGTCATCTGGTATCTGAATATTACTTCTTTTACTTGGGTGCGGAAAATAACCCCACAATCTTTTTCTTTAAGTAGGAAAATAGATGACTCATTTCTCGTCTCTAATTCTAGTCCATTGAAATACTGATATCCCTATTATCTGACATCTTTTGATTATTATGTCTTTTACTATAAAACAAATGCTACCATGGTCTTTTGCCTTGTTGATGCCTTATATCTTATTCAATCTGAATTCCAGGGCTGATGGCAGGTCAGTGCAGATGAACAGAAATGCTAGTCATAAAAGTGCTGGCAAGATCTGAACAGGTGTGGAATTTATGGCATTGTTTAAATGAAATTTAATTTCAAGTTTCCAACACTGCTATTTTTTTCTGAAAAATTCAGGAAAAGAGAAGGTATTTGCTGCATTGGGAACTAGAGAATACATACATTATCAGTGGAACACACAGACAAGATCAGTTTGAATGTCCAACAATCTGTATTTCAGCATTTATATTTGCTTCAGATGAATGAGAAGCAAATTTCTGCCTTCCCTGTAAGAAAGGCTGACATAGTTTGGTGTCTTCATTTAAAATGCTGCATGCCGTGTTCAAGGCTGTATTAATTAATCTATCATAATGGGAATCTATAATGTGAAAGACATCTTGAGTTTTGCAGATGGGCACAAGGTGACACAAAATGGAGACTCCATTTTCCTAGCACCAAACACGAATTATGATTTCCACAATGGGCTACAGTTTCCTATAAAGTGCTTCCTATTTATTGAAGTACCTGTTAATTCATAATAGCATATTTCTCAAATTATTATCATATGACAAAAAATGAAGCATGGATTGAGGTGATAGTAGTTTTATACTAAGTATCCAGAACCATTTGCAAAGCCTGGGTGAATGAAGGCCTTGGTCTGACTCAGAGTCCCAAAGGTCCAGTCTGCCTTTCCATAGCTCTAACCCTGTATTCTCTGACCCAGGGGATGGCTGTGAATATGCACTTGAACTCTGTGTGACAGTTGGCAGAGGGGGTGAGCCTGTGTGCAGGTTCTGTGTATGCAAAGCCTGCGATTCATGCTTGATTTGACTCCGGTTTCCATGGCACCCTCCTGGTGCTCCCGATTTCTCTCTGGATATGTACTACATCTACTACAATCACTCCTGTGAGCCCTGGAATCTAAACCAGCCTGCATCATGGGCACTGGTGAATGCAAAGGAGCGTTTTGGTGAACCACACATCTTCCTGAGCCCAGGAAGGAGGAGGGCAGCAGATGTCTGCTTTGGGCCCATGAACACTACAGAAACATGATGGTGGAGGTAACGTGGTCTTTGCGCATGTGGTCTGCCCAAGCCCCTTGACCTGGATGGGGCCCAGGTTTTCTCTGGCTGTCATCCCAGGTAGTGCAAACTTGGAGGCTTTCAACACAGACATTTATTGTCCCTGGTGGCCAGAAGTCAGAAACCAAAGCAATGTGAGGCCTGCATGCCTTCTGCAACCGGTGGTGGAGAAGATTGCGTTGCTTTCTCAAGGAGCTGGTGGCGTCAGTGATTCCTGGTGATCCTTGGCTTCCTAGTTGTGGGAGCCCAGCTCTACCCACTGCCTCAGGCTTACGCCGTGTTCCCGGTGCATGTCCACATCTGTCTCCCCACGTAAGACAGAATTCACTGCATGGGACCTGCCTGAAGCAGCATGACTGCGTTTGATCTGGATTTAGAATGACTCTCTCTCCAGGTGAACCGCCCCCCCCATCCTCCACCCACCCACTTCTACCCATGGGGCAAGTTGAATTTAGAGACTCCAGAAAAATGGAGCCAAAGGTTATTTATTCTTGGCCATGTTCACTAAAACTGCAAATCCATATTTTAGGGGATTACTGTTCAACTCAGTGCAGTCTGGGGGTCTAGTTCTTGTTTGTAGTTGACCATGAAATTTACCTGTATCCCTGCTAAGCTGAACACAATCCTTAGAGCAAGATGCTAAGAGCCACCGTCTTCTCCAGATGGGGGCTGACGAGGAGTGGGACACAGTATACTGGGACTTGTTGGGGACACGTTGACAAGGAGAGGGGGAAAAACACGCAGCATTAACTCATCCAGTCCAGGGGACTCCTCCTTTGGTTTATGCATATGAGAGTCACGTGGAATGGAAATGGCCTGTCCTGCTCTTCAAGGTAACACATTCTCTCCCCTCACAGCCCTGGGCTGAGCTGAGGGGCACAGATGCTGTCCTTGTTGAACAGAACAGGTGTGGCACACCACCACAGGGGTAGCGACTAAGGGAGCCCAGGGAATTCTGTGCCCTTCTGTGAGTAAGCTGAAGTCCTGCCTTCCGTGTCAACCACAATAATGCCACTGTTGTAATGGCAATCATTTCTCTCAGAGGGTTTAGAATGTGAGTGTGGAGGAGGGCGTGGTCATCATTGAAATTCTAGTATAGATATTACAGCTCTGAAGGTGTTGACACAGGAAGACACAGAATAATAATCAGACCATAGAGTATAAAACGACACAAGTGAAGAACATTAGCGCACATGTACACAGTGCTCACTAGGTTCTAGGCATTGGTCCAAGCAAATTATGTGGCCTTGATGACTTTGTGAAATATGTTCTGGTTTTAACGATGAGGTAATGAAATCTCAGAGTCCTTGGAGTTTTTTTTTAACTCTTAAAGGTATTTCCACCTAAAGTCTGAATCAAAATTCTGACAAAAAGATGGGTGAAATGAAGGAAAGCACCACACATTCTTTTAAATAACCTATTGCCTTTAGAATGTTATACTTTTTATGATGTGAGGTAGGGATCTGGTTTTATTTTTCCATATATCGACCCCAGTCTGCCAACAGTGTCTACCAAAATCATTCTCCATGATCGACGGGGCCATTTCCGTTAGATGTTACCTTTATATAAATGTTTCTCTCCCATTGTTTTTTTTTTTTTTTGCCTGTGCTTTCATGATTAATGCATGAATTTTGTTGCTAGGTCCTTGGTGAATATCTTAGTAGTCGAGTCAGATAATTTCAAAACACTATGAGTGTACTGACTGTGACTGTTATCCTTTAGCTATATTTACTGTTTGTGTGGATATGAGCTACATAGTCATTTAGATTAATTCCATATACTGCAACCATTCTTCACAGTAGCACATTAGCTCAAGTAGATTCTTAATTATATTGTTTCTCTGGGTAGATGTGCATGGCTTTTTGAAATAACATCAGTTATATTGCTTTCTTTCTCATCTGTGAACTTATTATTTCTTCTCATCATAGAGAAATACAACCACCAGTGAAAGTGAGACTCTTTCCTGATAATAAAGAGAATGTGTGCAGGTATTGCCTTTCTCTTCTTTGTTTCCAATTTGAAAAATTTAAACTTCACTTACTTCAATACCTAGTCATAATTGTTTATGTATGTGTTGGGATATTCACATGACTTTTCTCTTGTACTCAGTCATCACTGTAAATTAATGGATTTTTTTTTTTTTTTGGGTCCGGTCGTGGGGCCTGAACTCTGGGCCTGTGCGCTGTCCTTCAGCTCTTCAGCTCAAGGCTAGCGCTCTACCACTTGAGCCACAGCGCCACTTCTGGCTTTTTTCATTTTTGCTTATGTGGTGCTGAGGAATCAAACCCAGGGCCTCAGTCATGCAAGGCAAGCGCTCTACCACTAAGCCACCTTCCCAGCCCCTAATTAATAGGTTTTTAAGTAGCAAGCCATCCTTGTATACTTAGGATAAATTGTCCCTACTCTTGATGTTTTATTTTCATTAATATACTGTTGTATTTTGTTATCCAGGTTTTTTATTAGCTTTCCTTATATTTACATTCACAAGTGAATGAGAATAAATTTCATTTCTTATGTTGGTCTTCTTAGCTTGACAATGAATATTTTAGTTGTCTTTACAAGTTGTCGGTTTCAAGTTTTATATTTTTAGAAAGAACTTACCTAAAGGATGAAGTGGACTCATATTTGAAATGTTAGTAGAAAAGATCTAGAAAGCGTGCATTCTGTTTTGTTTTTGTTGTTGTTTTGTTTTTAATGAGAGGAAGCCAATATATTAAATATGTTTGAATTTCTGTAAACTCTATATTGGCACACTAGTGCCAACCTGGTATTTCATGTATTTCTATGATTATATCTATGTTAAATACATTTTAAAAATTTACTACTTGCAGATGAATGGATCAAGAAAATGTGGTATATATACACAATGGAATTCTATGCCTCCATCAGAAAGAATGACATTGCCCCATTTGTTAGGAAATGGAAAGACTTGGAAAAAATTATATTAAGTGAAGTAAGCCAGGCCCAAAGAAACTTAGGTCCCATGGTTTCCCTTATTTGCAATATCTAGTATAGATATGAGTCAAGCAGAAAAGGTCAGATAAGTTGATGTTAGGGAAATGAACCCTAAAATATGTATTCCAATGTCTTTTTTCTTTCATGTGATTGTTTCTAACACATTTATAAGATTATTTCTTTGTTGCTTTGTATGTCCCTCCCCCACAGTATAACCCTTGTTTTCACTGTATTTGATGTTGTTATAATTTGTGGAGGGGAAGGGAAAAAACAAATCGTTTAAACAGGGATACAGGTGGGTCCATTGCAACAATGAGATGTACAAGTCATTATGTGGAAAAACGAACTTTACAACTTTGGTGGTGGGAGGAGTAGGATTGGGTGGGGGGTGGGGGGGAGGCTGGGAAGGGATGGGAAGGGGAAACAAAGGAGGAGGCTACAATGCTTGATAAGAAATGTACTCATTATCTTGCCCATGTAATTGTAACCCCTCTGTACAGTATTTTCACAATAAAAATAAAAATAAAAATAAATTTACTACTTGCTAGCTGTATTTTCAAGCTTATTTTTATTTACTTTTAGTAGCATATTTTAGCGATACACAGGGGATTTCCTGTAATGTATTCCAAGCTACTATCTTCCCCACATACCTGTCACTCTGCTTTTAAGTTTATCATTGAGCAGTTTCTGGTAATACTCTTATGCTATTGTTTTATTTCAGTCACGAGTATGATTCTTTTTATTGGGTTTTGTAAAAGCTGCCAAGTCTTTCAAAGTATTAATCAATATCTATGTTTTAGTGTCCCACCATTGATTTTGTTAATCTTTTGTGTGATTTGTTTCTGTATGATTTTTTTTGTTCCTTTGGGTTTTTTAGTCCTTCTCGAGTATTTGTACTTTCTGATTTTCGTTTTTTATTCCCCTAAGTTAATGTGGACTTTGTTTCCCGATGAGAACTGCTGAGTAGGAAGGTGACTTAGGTACTTGATATCCAGAGTTTCAGGGATGCTCACCCAAGAGGAGTCCAAGGTCATTCTGTAGTAAGCCACGCCCCTACTTACACAGCAAATGCCTCCAAGCGTGGAAACTGACATTAAAATGGCACTCACTTCACAGCACTACTGAGTGGCTTAAAGAGAGTAAGAGGCTTCACACTAAATGTGATGCTCACGCTAACTGTGAATTAATGACTGTGACGTTGCTGGTGTTGACAACAATGATGATGATGATGAGTGTGATGTGGCTTTCCAACATCCTCACAGGTTTTCCCCAGAATCACTAGGCCTATGACAGGTACACCAGATTTTCTAGATCTTGCTTCTAAGTGAGGCCACATGGCTGGTCCTGTCTCATGGGGTAGGAAACAAAAGGATGAGTAAAATACACATCTCAAGGTCACTGATATGAGTTGCTTTTCTGTTTTCTTTATTTCCCATTCACCAGGAAAATTCAGAGAAGAATGATCCCTGATTATATCTCTGATAACTGTGTAAAAAATTCTACTCCAGCGTCACATAGGATATTAGTCACATAATATCATGTGTCCAATCTCTATCAACCCAGGTCAAAGACAATATAAACTCTTTTGGGTTGTTTGTGATCTGTGTTTTAAATGTCTTCTAAAGATGAATACTCTGGGAATAAACATCTGATATCATCTGGATGAGCCTCCTGTTTGATAATTTAAGCATCGCCCCTCACAATCTTTAAAGAAAGGTTTCTCATTTTAGAGTATATGTTATTTGAATGAAGAAGCCAGGAAAAGGGGTGGGGGCAAGATGGGGAAGAGAGTCCTGTGAATGAGAAGGAGCTGGGTAACACTGAGAGACTGTATTTGAAAGAGCAAACCAAAAGAAAGCAACAGGGGAGCTGACAAGTATGGTGAATCAGGAGGGGCAGAGAGAATTAGGAAATCGTTTTCAGATTCAGGTCTTGTGTCCCTGGGAAGAGGTTCGGGGGACACTACAAAACAAGACAATAATATTATAGAAATTACAGAATATGTTTAATAACAACACAAGAATTTAATGATCTCAATTCAATCAAAAGAGCTGGAATGATGAGCTGGATAGGAAAATATCTCTACCATTTTTTGCCTATATGAAAAGCATCTTACTGATGAAAACAAATATTGGCCTAGGGTGAAAGATTCAAAATAGATATACTGTAGGGAACTCTGGAGCCGAGCAGTGAGACCAGGAAAGGGTTAAGAGGTTGGAATGATGCCTCAGCAGAACTCAGAAGGCTGAGAACTGGACCCTGGAAGGGTCAAAACAGGCAAGACAAGGTGAATTTGTCAGTTATAACTAACTTGATCTGATGGCATCTAAGTCACAGTTGATTGGCTCCTATGACTCGTGACATAATGGGAATAAGATGAATGTTTGTGTTCTGATCACTGCTTCTCACTGCTCCCCAGCTATGGGGAGTTAGTTATTACTATGTACACAAACTATATCTTATGCTAACAATTATAACCACAAGGTAGATTAACACCCTGTTTTCTGCATGTACCTATAGTAACCTTCCCTGTACTGAACTGAATAAAGAACTCACTTATAAGAGCTTAGGGTTCAGAAGCTGGTGAGTGCTGGAGGCCCTGGTACCCTGCTCTTCCATTCTCTGTCTCCTTTCTCATGTCTCTGGCTCTGGTATCCTGTTGTGCTGTACCTGGTTGCAGTTAGCAACAATATGCCAAGCAAAGGAACCTGAAAGCAAGCCGGCATAGCTACACTCACAGCTGATAAAGTACTAAAAACAAAATTAGGAGAGATAAGGAGATCACTTCATATTAGTAAAGGGAGTAATTCATCAAGAGTAAATAACAAGGACCAAACATGTTCACTGCCAAACTCTATCAGGGCTTTAGAGAAGAACAAACACCACTCCTCCTCAAATTTGTTCATAAAATAGAGAGGGAAGGAACACTACCAAACATTTGACGAAGGCAGTGACACAACTCACTCTGGAACCAGCAATAAAATGGAATTATAGGCCAGTCTCTTCAATAACATAAATGCAAAAGGTCAAACAAAGTATAAAAAAGTCAAGTACAGGATATTGAAACCCACAAAATGGCGGAAAAGGGAAGGGAAGAATGGGAATATTACCATACGGGTGAATTTGTTCAAAGTATACTCTGTGCATATATGACAATATCACAAGGAACACCCTCACAGCAGAAATGCATGTTACACATCAATAAATCAATCACCTTCCTGAGGGTTTCACAGGGTCTAATATGGACCTCTCCATAAGGCTCATGAGAAGTGCTGGCCCTGATATGCCAACCTTGAGTCAGCCTCATTACGTGGCTCATTCCCATTCTTCCATCAAGGATTAACTTAGGCACAAGCTTCTCAATTAGGTGTACTTTGATCGGATAGCCTAAAATCTCACCTAGGATTCTGCTGACTCTCACTTTCTCATTATTTTTATTCCATTTATTTTAACCTTCCCAGTATTTCATGTGAGTTATTTGTAAATTGTACCTGGGAAGATATGCTCACAGGGCAGGGCTTTCTGCTTGTCCATTAAGCATGCCAGTGACTAGCCCACCTCTGAACACAGACACTGCTTCCTAGAATCAAGTGGATGAGTATATGGCTGCACCGACAACAGAGTGTTTACAACGCTCCTCTTTCTAAAGTCCTCTCAAAATCCAAATGCAGAGCTGGTTAACATTTTGTTGAAAATACATGGGAAGCTTCTTTGTGAGTTTGATTTTTTTTTCTTTCTTTCTCTGCTTCTAAAGAGATTTTGGGAGGATCAGGGGTAAAACTGTATGGTCTGGATGGAATAAAATATTTTATTTTAGCTTATAAGCTTCTTACTTTGAGAATAAAAAACATGCATATTTTCATAAGTTGGGGAATAAAACACAATTCTGTATACTTGAATACATTTATTTATATGTGTCTTCCAGGGTCTGCAATTTGTCCAACTTTTTTTTTAAACATTGAAGCTTCTGAATCCTTTAGCTGACTGAGCTGTTGCTCACCTAATCATTCAGGGGTTTATTTTTCAAATTCCTGCCTTGTGCCAAGTATTCTGCCCAAGGAAAGAAAGCATTCCCACAGTGCATGTGCAAATTCATCTGTTTGCATAGATGAAACCTCTTTAAGTTCTGCATTTGCAATATTTCCATCATCTTGGTTCTATATGATTTAAAATACACTCAGGAGTGCTAATGGCAAATGATTGCCTGGAATTTTTTTCCATCCGTAAATATAGTACTTATTTATTAAGATTGCTATGAAAGCTTAGCATAATCATCTGTGAGAACCTGAACACATTAAATGCTAAATAAATATTAGGTTGTACTGTATTAGCACAACTGGGGGAAGGGGAGCTTGGCCGCCTGGAATTTTAGGAGACATTGAAGGTGTGGTTTCCTGAAATCAGGACCGAGCTCAGTGGCTGGCTTTTCCGCTGGCATCTTTGATCTCCAGAGTTCAAATGCTGTGGGCACTGAGCACCGTTTTGCACAGATGTCCCAAATGGCGTTGGAAGAGCCAGGGAAGAGGTGGAGGATGGGCTTTTGTATCTTATTACATGGTGCTTTAGTCTTCATTCAACAAAACCATAATGACATTTCGTACCAAATTGAAGCTGAAAAATAGATGCTGGGTTTTTTTTTTAATTTTTTTTTATTTTTATTTTACAGAGAGGTTACAATTACATGGGCAAGATAATGAGTACATTTTTTATCAAGCATTGTAGCCACCTGCTTTGTTTCCCCTTCCCATCCCTTCCCATCCTCCCCACGCCCCCCCCAATGCTCCCCTCTCCTTTCCCCCCCACCAAAGTTGTAAAGTTCGTTTTCGACATAACGACTTGTACATCTCATTGTTGCAATGGATCCACCTGTATCCCTATTTAAGCGATTTGTTTTTTCCCTTCCCCTCCACAAATTATACCGACATCAAATACAGTGAAAGCAGGGGTTATGCTGTGGGGGAGGGACATACAAAGCAACAAAGAAATAATCTTATAAATGCGTTAGAAACAATCGCATGAAAGAAAAAAAAACATTTGAATGCATATCTTAGGGTTCATTTCCCTAACATCACCTTATCTGCAGACGCTGGGTTTTTAATGGACAAGAGGGATAAGGAATAAGATTATATCTAAAAAAAGGCCTTCATAAATGCAATCTTTCCATGCTGGGTACTCCCCAGTTCACCCTCCCGTCCACCTGTGACCTGGAGTGACCTCACAGGACACCATCTGCCTGGGAGACACACCTGCCTCGCATTCATTCAGGATGAGATGCTCATGCGTCCCCTCCTCTTTGGGAAGTTCTACAAGGAGAGCTGTTGGTGCTGGTGCTCCAGTTGTGAAATTCTGCCTGGGATCTAATATTGTTGACACCAGAGGGGGCGGGTTGAGGGGAGACAAAACTAGGAGGGGCTGGAGTGGGTGGGCTGGAGGGGATGGGGCCGGAGGGGGTGGTGCCAGAGGGCGTGGTCGGAGGAGGTGGGGCTTGAGGAGGAGGCGTGGTGGGAGGAGGCGGGGCCAGAGGAGGGGCGGGGCCGGAGGAGGGGCGGGGTCAGTAGGCGGGGCCGGCGGAGGGGCGGGGCCGGAGGAGGGGCGGGGCCGGAGTAGGGGCGGGGCCGGAGGAGGGGCGGGGCCGGAGGAGGGGCGTGGTCAGAGGAGGAGGCCGGGCTCAGCCCTCTCTGGCTGGCAGATTGGGAAGCGAGGAAGATGGTGGAGGTCCTTGGCCTGTATCCCGCAGTAACTGTTCCCTGTGTGTAGGAAGCAGAGGACTGGGACGGAATCTCTAAGGGCTCCACCTCCACCACGGTTCAGCAGCTCCCGTGAGCCACTGGTCCTGGACATTCCGCAGGGAGGGACGGGCCGCATGGTCCCCTCTGAGATGACAGCTTGGTTAGGGGGCGCGGACTCTCGTTTGAAGCTCTCGCGGGGAAGCCGGGGCCTTCCCGGCCCGCCTGAGACGTCGGCGCTGCATGTCTGTCCGTCTGTCCGTCTGTCCCGTGGAGCCGTAGGTCTCCGTGCCGTAGGATCTGACGAAAGCCACTGCTCTGGGTGGGGCTGCACCGGGCCCCAGCCACCCAGCCCAGACTTCCAAAGCTAAAGTAACTCAGCTAACCCTCCCCGGACGGGAAGTTCTGCAGAGACGCCGCCCAGTTCCAAGAGCAGAAGACCCCACCGCACCTGCAGAGGGCTGGAGAGACCTGACCAACGCGAGATCAGAAGGAAAACGACTCCAAGTCACCCGACCTTAACCCGTCTGCATCTGCGCATTGTTCTCTTCGTTTCTGCTCAAGCTGTCTTGCAAAAACCACCCAATGAAGCAGCTTCTACTGCTGGAAGGACGCCCACCCATTAGATGCTTCCGACGCAGTTGGCTGGAACTTTTGTTGACAGGACACCCCAACACTTCTCACTCTTTTCCCCCAAATATTTTTATTGTTATTATAAAAGTGATGTTATTGTAAAGGTGTTATTATAAAAGAGGGGCTACAGATGCATAAGTGGGGTGAAGAGTACCTTTCTCTTCACACGATGCCACTCCTTCTCTTGCTGTCTCTCGGGTTTTCCCTCCCATCACAAATTGTGTAATTCATTTTCGACATAGTGTCCAGTGAGTGCTCATTCTTCTTAAAGCGGATGCCGTGTTGTGAGCAGTGTGTGTTTCCTGGAGCCTTCTTCCACTGTGGACTCATAACGTCTCTGTGGGAAGCTTTACTGATGGACACGCCTTCGCAGGTGTCTTTGTAGCACTGCAACAGAAGTGTATTTCGTCCTTATTAAAACATGAAAGAGACATTCTAGTTTTTGCTTGTCCCCTCACGGAGAGAGTCTCTTAGAGGCAAGCAAACCTTTTATACAGGCGACTTTCTAGACAGAGACATGTTAATGTGACTGCTAATATTTTTGTTTATTCTGTGAAGAAAACCTGCTGGGTCTCTATAATGGCATTTATACAAGTGCAATTCGGAGACGCTCTTTTCCCCTGAGGACACTTCATATAGCACACACAATTACAGAATTTGCATCAGGCTGTGTTTCTTTGTTGTCTTACTCTATTCCATGGAGGGGGACCAGTGGGGTTGGCACAGGAGACATGGCTTTAAGAGGGGACCCTCCAGACCCGACTGGGAGATAGAGGTTCTTTGCATTTCATTGCATTTCAGCAGACAGGAAGGGCAGAGCAGAAAATGTGTGGACACTATAAGCAATCAAAACCCACAGCGAGGCTCTTTCTAAGTGCCTGCCCCATCTCACCTCTGGAGAAGGGTGGAGGGGATGGCTGGGCCTCCTGTGCCCGCCTGACCACCCATGTGCTGCTTCCTGGGGTGGGGGGCATGCCACAGGAACCACCATCTATTGACGTAAACATAAAGTTGTTCACATTGCCCCTTGTTCGCTTTTGAGTGGCTCAAGAATCTACTAGGATTTCTTTGCTATCCCAATGTAGCTGATTCATCTTTCTAAAACTAAAAGCTCTCAAGCTGTAAACTTGCTTAAAATAATGTCGTGGGTTTCCTCTGCCTTCAAGGCAAAATTCTAGTCTCAAGGCAGGAGGGCCCACTGAGCCCTGCCCTCGCCTTTCTTCCTAGTCTTACCTTTCATTCCCTGACTCCCACTTTTTGATTTTTTTTTCCATTTTGCTATACTGGGGATTCAACTCAGGGCTTTGTGTTTGCTTGGCAGGCATTTGGCCACTTGAGCCCAAACTTCAGCCACATTTTCTCTGGTTCTTTTTGAAGCAGTGTCTCCAGAAGACCATACTCTTATTTACAGTTCCCTCTGGAGCTAGCATGACAGGTGTATGTCACTGTGTCCACTTATTGGCTGGATGGGATATTAAGAACTTTTACTCTGACTTGGCCTCAAACCACAGCCCTCTTGATCTTTGTCTCCAAGTCGGTAGCATTACGGGTGCTCCCTCATCTCCACTTTTGCAACCATTTTGGAACTACTGGAACTTTGGAAGATTCTCATGTTCTATTCTGGACTTTGACACCCTTGTTTCTTTGTGGGCCAGCTCCCCCACCCCCCCAATCTCCCTTCTTTGCTTTATTTCTTTGACTACTTTTTTCCCCACTGTTCCTTGAAAAAGTATAGAAACTGAAGAAACACAAAAAGAAGTCAAGACATGATTGGGAGCATCTTGGATCTCTTTTCAAGTCCATTCTGCATTTTCATGCCAACGTTTTTCTCGGGGCGGCAGGAGGGAAGATAATTAGCAATGGCCTATAGTGACAAAGCTATTTGTGCTCAGATCCATGTCTAAATGTCTTCCTGTAGTTTTGTTCCCATGGCATAGCCCCTGCCATCATTATAATATAAGTTGCTAAGACTCAGGAGCTCTTCTCTGTTCTTCACAGAGAAGATTCTGGCTCTGTTCTGCAGCAGGGAACTTCCCTGTGACCTGGAAGGTCTTCCCTGATCTCTGACTTCAATGGGCCTTTCCCTCTTGGAGCTCTGTCAGGAAACGAAGTGAGCACAGTTGTCCTTCCCATCTCTTGGTTTTACTTTCCATGGTTCTATCGGCCCCCAAACTGCAGTCTAAAAAACATTAAAAAATTGCCTTGCCCCACATCCCTGCTACTTGTATTGGCCACTCAGCTATTCCCTGGGCTTAGAATGACTTCTGGCTGGAGGTGTCACCCAAGTCAAACAGTGCTAATGTCAACAGTTAATATTTCTTCTTGGCCCATTTTTTATTAGGACCCTAACTCACCTAAGGCTGATACAAACTAGCTGGAAAATCGGCTCACCTGATGTGAACCTGTTGCCTTAGCAGGCGGTGCCTGGGGACCTGGGCATCCAAGCTTGGGAGTCACAGAGACACCAGCCATTCAGAAGTGAAAGGTCTGCTGGGAAGGCGGAGCTTGTGAAGACAGATGGTTCTGGGATACACAAGTGAAATGAGGGTGTTTCATGGAGGCTTTTAGAAATGATGTGGGGATCTCAGGTCTGGCCACTTGCACATCCACTCCTTTGCCACTTGCATTCTATCAGGTGTCTCGACAAGATTTGCCTCCATTCCTCTACGACAGTTTTAAGAGACAGGCATGATTGCACCTATTCATGAAGCAAAACCCAGAGTGAGGAGAGGCAAACTGACTAACTCAAGGGCCTAGAACAGGTGAGGGGCTGGCTAGCTTATCCTTTCCCATGCTGCTTTTCTGAAGGTGTCTTTTTCAACCCCAAACAAGATGATTAGTTCTGGTAGAAATCAAAAGAGGACCCAGGAAAGGCAGATGTAATTATGCTGCTCTGTCAGGGGAGAAATAGTCCCTTCCTGGCAAACAAATGCTACATATCTGGACCATACAGAAGCAGCTCACAAGCCGGGTGCCAGTGGCTCACACCTGTAATCCTAGTTACTCAGGAGACAGAGATCTGCAGATCATGATTCAAAGCCAGCCCGGGCAGGAAAGTCCATGAGACTCTTATCTCCAATAAACACCAGAAAACCAGAAGTGGTGCTGTGTCTCAAGTGGTAGAGTGATCGCCTTTAGCTGAAGAGTGCAGGAACAGTGCCCTGGCCCAGAGTTCAAGCCCCACGACTGACAAAAAAAAAAAAAAAAAAGAAGAGTTATAGAAGCGGTTCACAGTCCTGCTGAGAATGGAGGCCCGGAGCCTCCCTGGACTGTAAAGGGAAGGAGGTCAGACCGGTGATACGTGAAATGTGCTCATTTTCTGGCCACTTTATGGCACACGAGTCACACATCCAGACACTCTAGGATGTATGTTCATGCGTAGCTATGTGTGTTGCTTACACAGGAAAGCTGGAGTCTCTTTTGCTCTTGTGCTTTAAAAACAATTATAAAGGACAAATACTTTCTGGAGAAATGCTCGATTGTTACTAAGGAAAATTATAGATACTTAAGGCAGTGCATTTTCATAGTTTTAGTAGTTTATTGCTCTCTTCTGTCACCAATGTGCTCTTTTCCATCCATTAGTCCTTTTAACAGATCTCTCCATCTTAGTACCCCCTGTCAGCGCGTGGTCTTAAGTACCTATTTTATCTTTGCCGTAATGGCGCTTGTACTAAGTTGCAACTGCTGAAGTTTGCTTCTGTAATTATCCTTTCTTTCTTCGGCATCAATCTCTCCCTTCATCCTGGCTCGTTCTCAGCAGCCATGCTGTGCTCGGGTTGGCCTGGCCCTAACACCAGGGGAAAAAGAGATACTATGTCCCTTCATTGCTCTTTATTTCACGGCTTCTCACAGCGTCGAAAGCCTTCCCCCTCTCACACTGGAATTCTGACCTTCACACCCTGGGTGCTGTCCAGCAACCTACAGGGCTCTTCCTTCTCTCCGCAGCCTCTTGGCTCAGTGCTTCTTCAGTCCCAGGGGTTTCTATCCACTGCTATCACCCAGGGGACGGGAGGGAGTAGACAGAGTCTTGTCCTATAGCCCAAGCTGGCCTCAAACTCACAAACTTCCTGCCTCAGGCTCCACATGCTGGTGTTACAAGTGAGTGCCACCATATCCCACTTCTCACTTTTTTTTTCTTTTTAGTTTTATTTTTTGGGTCCGGTCATGGGCCTGAACCCTTGGCCTGGGCGCTGTCCCTCAGCTCTTCAGCTCAAGACTAGCGCTCTACCACTTGAGCCACAGCACCATTTCTGGCTTATTTTTTCTGCTTATGTGGTGCTGAGGAATCGAACCCAGGGCCTCATGCATGTGAGGCGAGTGCTCTACCACTGAGCCACCTTACCAGCCCCATTTTCACTTTTCTTTTTAAAGATTGTCTTTAAGTCTTTATACCAGGGTATTTCAGGTCAACATGCCAGCTAAACTTCTCAGGGCTAGCACGGCCCTTTTCACATGGGAGCCTATCATGACCACCCTGCTTGGGATCCCAGTGCCTTCAATGAGGTCCATTGCCCCCAGCCTGCTGGAACAAGCCGAGCCCCGCTCAGAGAGAGAGAGAGAGAGAGAGAGAGAGAGAGAGAGAGAGAGCACGGCCTTGCTTGGCCTCTCCCCCCCCCCCCCGAGCCTTCGCTGGCCTACGCAGCCACTGTTCACTTGCTGACCTCACTGGTGTTTGTGGCGTTTCACTCACGTTTCAGGCTCATTTCTGACCTCTGGAGACAGGAGCTTAGGTCAGTGAGAGGGAGGCCAGGGACACCACCCAGGGGAAGGTCGATGGCGGTATCCACTGTAGGGAAAATGGGAAGCCCGAGGGCCAGGCGTCTGGGAGGCTGGAGAGGGAGCATTGACCTGAGTAAGAATGGCACCAGACGGAGCAGGCTGGATGCTGAGAGGCCTCAGGAGGCTTGGGGGCAGCCAGCCGCCGTGGGGCCCTCATGCACCCTGCGTGGGCCCCTTGTGGACCAGCACTCCTCTGCCTCCTGCGGGTACAGGTGGCAGGAATCCACCAGGGTTGAGGAAAAGTTCTTACGGGAGGAAGTTCTGGATTCTCAGATGAGCTGGCACTGCAGAGACAGGGAGAAGGATGTGACGTGTGAGAGACAAGGCCATGGCTTTGCCCAAAGCTGGTAATACACATAAAATGTTCTCAAATTAAACTAATGATAAGCAAACCCCCAAAGCATATAAAAGGGGGGGCGCGCGGCTGTAGTAAGGTGACAGTAAGGTGACAGGTAGGCAAGCGCACTGCCATCTTCTCTGTGACGGTGATGATGTCTGCTCTTTCATAAGGAAGCCAGGTATGAACAGACCTGCAGAGTTCCCAGTGACCAGCCACGCAGGAAAGGCCGCTCCTCCCCGCCTCCCTGCCATGCCACACTCTCTCTCTCTCTCTCTCTCTCTCTCTCTCTCTCTCTCTCTCTCTCTCTCTCTCTCTCTCTCTCTCCCCCCCCCCCCCAGGGGCTGTCAGGTAGTGGTTTTTTTTTCAGATGTTTTATTTAGTTGTACCTTGACTATTCCCAACTGAGCATAAAAAATAAAATAAACAGAATGGGATTATTTTCTTTTCCCCTCTCTAGTTCACATGAAATTAAATAGTGCCATCTGAAGTCATCCTTTTTTCAGTGTAAAGACGCGGCACAGGGCGTTACAGTTACGTGAGTAAGGCCATGAGTACATTTCTGTCAAGCATTGCTGCCCCTCCTCTGTTTTCTCTCATGATCCCTTCCCTCTTTCCTCTCCTCCCTCCCCTGCCATCCTACCTCTAAGGGGATTCTTTCAGATAGACTATGATCTTGGTTGCATTTGTTTCTTTCAGAATAATTTCTTCAATAGCCAACTACTCTAAGCTTTCTTTGTTATAGTTATTTTATGAAACATAAAATACATGATTAACTTTTATACACATTTTTTTTGTCTGTTGTAGGGCTTGACCTCTGGGTCTGGGTGCTGTCCCTTAGCTCTTCAACTCAAGGGTCCACTACTTGAGACACAGCACCACTTCTGGTTTTCTGGTGGTTCATTGGAAATCAGAGTCTCATGGACTTTACTGTCCAGGCTGGCTTTGAACCGTGATCCTCAGATCTCAGCCTCCTGAGTAGCTAGAATTACAGGTGTGAGACACTGGTGCCCAGCTCACAATTTTATCTAGAGTATGTTTGTGTGAATATTACTAAGTTTAAATTTTTTGTATAGTTTATAAATAGTGAGCTGCACAAAAGGAAAGTTCAAAAATGCCCAGCTTAGGGATATCCTACTCATTTGTTCCCATTTTTCACCAAGAAATATGTGGGACCCAGGCATGCTATAAGCAGAAATCCCTGCTCCTGAGGAGCTTGCTTTTTTCCCTGCAAGATAAGGTGTCCTGATATTTTTTTTTGCACACAAACAAAGAATAGATCATAGAAACAAAGAATAGATCATAGAAACAAAGAATAGATCACTTAGGTACCTAGATGGATGGATGGTTGGATGAGTGGAAAGAGAGAGATTGGGGGAGAGGAAGAGAGAGGAGAGGCCACAGAGAGAGGAGAGAGAGAGAGAGACAGTGTTCACACATATGTGTAAGTATTACTTGTCATGGTTTTCTATATCTGTAGTCTGGTTGTTTACCCAGGGGAGAACTCTGTGATATACCTTGAAAGTCCACACAGGTCCACAAAGCCGAAGGACATGGTTCGTGAATGTAGACAAGAGTGCTCGTGCCCTGACAGTGCCCCGGGGAAGGCAGGCTTCCGAGCGGAGCAGGCGTGAGTGTGCTCCTTAAGTTTGATGCGCCAGGAAAAGTGCAAATGCAAAGTCACGCTTTTAGTTGTAAACAAGGGCCTTGACACGGAAGTGTTCTGGATCCAGGACAATCTCTTTGTGCAAACAGGATGCCACACGCAGATCAAAAAGAACTGTGTGAAGAGGGAGGAAGAGATCGGCGTGACAGGACAGAGGACAGCGATGCCAGGAGCTGTCAGAGCCTGCGGGGGGGGGGGGGGAGATGGGGGAGGGGTGGCAAGGCGATCCTCAAGAGCTGTTGAAGAGACAGTGACCTTGAGGACACCTTGATGTCAAGTTCTTAGCATCTGAAACAGTGAGCGGATCTATTTCTGTGGTTTAAGTCAGTAGTTTTGTGGTAGCTAATGATGTCAACCCAAGGGAACTAATTCAGCATTACAAAAAACAGAACAAAACAAAACAAAAAAACCCGAGGCTTTCTTCTTCTCTCTGATCATGGAGAGGTTTGATCTGAGCAGAGCTTCAGCGTGGAAAACTGGCCAAAGCAGAGTATGCATTAGATTCATGAGAATATAGTTGAAAATACAAACAAACGTATAGCCAGGAGTGGTGTTACAGTCCTGCAATCCCAGCACCTGGGAGGTGGCTACAGGGAAACAATGGACTGAGGGCTAGCCTGGACCATAGAAGACCCAGTCTCGGCAAATGAGGAGTCAGAGGCAGAATGCTTGCCCCTCATGCATAGTGCCCTGGGTCTGATTCCCAGGAGCACGAAAGCTAGGACAAACAACAAAACTTGCCTAGGCCTCAGGACTTACATTCAACCTGTGTCCCATGTCCTCACCTGTCTCATGGAGACCAGGAAGGCCGCCATTTCACTGAGCTGTTCCACGGGGTGAAGAATTAGAAAAATTAGAGCTGCGTCCATTTTACAATTTGCTAACTGCTGATTCTGCTTCTGTAAACTTGCTCTCCCTAGCACTAACCCCCCTCCCTTCTGGAAATAAGGAATTGAGTAAAAAGTCTCGGAGCCCAGGTGCCGGCCCCGGACAACGTCTGTGGTCATAGATAAAGAACAAACAAGTAAATTCCCCAAGTGGCCAAATGGGACCCAAAAATGGGACCCAAGAATGGGACCCAAGATAAGGACCCAAGATAAGGACCCAAGATAAGGACCCAAGATAAGGACCACCTGGCAAGTCCAGCAAACTAGGCCAAATGTTAATCAATCACAAGCCTGTTACTATGTGAACTCCCCTAACTCTTACCTCCCAGAGTGACTACCTCCTTTAAATCACCCACGCCAATCGTTTTTACAAAGAGTGTTATAAACTTCCCCACGTAGTGAAAATGATTGCTGGAGTACATAGTGACTTTTAAATGGGCCAATCCGGGGGACACCTGGTGTTATATGGTAATCTTGTGGGTTTTGCCTTTAAAAATGCTTGTAACCGCTGCTCGGGGCTCTCTGACTGACTGGGACAGAGAGTCCGTTTGCGCAAACGCTGAATAAACTCCTCTTGCTTATTGCATCTCCCGGCCTGGAGTCTGAGTTTTCTGGGGGCCCTCCCGTTGACAAAAGTATCCCAGGAGTCTGGGGTCTTGCAGGGGGAGGGGGAGAGGCAGCGTGCTTTCCCGACCAAGCCCGCCCGGGTCACCCAACTGCCACGTGTAAATAGTCCAGTAAGAGAGACAACTTGAAATTCATGTTTGGAATATCTGAGCGAGGCAATGACCAAGTGAAGGTAAGTATGTGATGGCCCCCATGTTTTAAGAGAGTCTACACACACACACACACACACACACACACACACACACACACACACACACACACGCACACACACACACATCTATGTGCGCAAGTTATGAACACACAGGTGTTCTGCCACTATCACTTAGCTACTTAACTATCTCATGCCACAGATACTTGAGGAAACAGGACTTGGGTGAGCTGGGGAGGTGGATGCCAGTCCCAGGCTGACTGGTGTGGGCTGGTCCCACCCTGGCCGTGCTGGGCCAGGCTGGTGCCGTGGTGAAATGGGCAGGAAGGGTTCGGTGAGCTCGTGTTCTCCCGCGCCTGCGCGTTGCCAGCTACACAGAGGGTGCCTGGCCTCTCCCCCCAGGGCCCGTCTCCCGCGGCAGCAGCAAAGCTCCTGGGCTTTTGTTTTGTTTTCTCTCGCTTGATATGGGGAGGTGATCTTCAACGGACTAAGTTCCGTGTCTCTCCTGTGGTGGGGAAACACGCGGTGCCCCAAGTTGGGTGCTGACTGCGTGGGAACCCCATCCTGTGGGTCAGAAAGTCACTGCGAACACACCGGCTCTCATTATAGCAGCCAGGCTTTGAGCTGTCTGCGGGAGGGGTGCTGATAAATTATACAAAGTGTCTCTCCTTGCTTCTCATCACAGCCAACAGACAGCACAGGGCCCCCGGAGTCCTCGCTTCTCTCTGCTTCTTGTTGTCTTCCTCTCTGTGGAGTAAGGTACTGTGAAGTAATGCTGGGCAGCCCCTGTCCAGCGTGACGCAGCCAGCATCTGCTGGGCTCTCGCGGGGGCTTTGTTCATGCTACGGGTGGGGACGAAAAGTCTCTGCTTTAGCTTGAGTCTGGTCTCAGCAGTTACACAACCGTGTTGTCACATGGGTAAACGTAGAAGTCCTCATCACATTCTCCAGTGTGGGTAATAATTGAGTCAAGGAATGAGTGGATGAAAGAATGAAGGGTCATTCGTTGAGGAAGAAGTTGAAGGAACACCCTGTAGCTCCTCATTCAGAGAACTCCCGAGGGCATGGTCCGGATGGATGTCTGGAAATCTGTACAAGAATGGTAGGACGCAAAGCAAATGCTACTGGTTTCAGGTAAAAAAAAAAAGGGAAATAATTAGAACAAAATAGGCTGGGGTGTGGTTCAAGTGACAGAGCACCTGCCTAGGAAATATGAAGTCTTGAGTTCAAATCCCAGGACTGCCAACACAACAACAAAGCTTTTAGCATGGGCATTTATTTCATTAAACTAAGAAATTATATGTTAGTTGGAAAAGACTAGCTAGAAAGTTTTCCTGGAAGGCAACTTCAAAAATAATTTTGAAAGCTTAGAGTCCTAATTCAGGTAACGTTTGGTGAGAGATTTGCAATGGTTAAAAGTGGAAAAATCACGGTCTTCCTTCCCATGCTTCTTTCCTGAGGACACTGAAAGTTGGTACTGAAGATAGCATGACGCTGCAGGATCCTTAGCTGTGGCCGAGGACAGTGTAGCTTGTGTGAGAACATCTACTCCTGGTGGCAGATCCTCGGATGGAGTTTTGCCAGGACCCTGGCACGTGC
This sequence comes from Dipodomys merriami, assembly GCF_024711535.1. NCBI lineage: Eukaryota > Metazoa > Chordata > Mammalia > Rodentia > Heteromyidae > Dipodomys > Dipodomys merriami. Next base: position 3,866,331 of record NW_027204715.1, on the reverse strand, counting down.
TTTCTTCCTGGAGGAGAGGCATGCAAGGTCTGACCGGCTGAAGCCCTGACAGCAGGTCTCAGGTGACACCAGCGGACATGGGCACCAACACAGCAGACGGGTGAGCAGGGCCCGGAGCCAGAGCACGAGAAAGTGCTCTCACCGCATCGCCTAAATGAGACGTCCGACAGACAAGACCTTTACAGAAGGACGTCATATCTTTGTGGGGTTACCTAGCCAATTTGTGGACATCAACAAATGTGATTTTCATAAATGGAGAAGATACCATGGGAGCAACCGGGACAAAGGGATTTGGCCTGGGTAAGATCAGTTCATCAAGTGGCGCAAAATGCAACGACCGTCGGAAGAACCCATACATAGTAGTTCAAACGGAAAAGCCAACCATGACTGTCTTAAGTGAGATAACCACACTGTCAGGACCAGGGGCTGACTCAGGATGGCTATCACCAATAAGAAGCAACGTCCACAGGGGTTTAAGTTGTCATATGGCAGGGGTGATAGGAATCCAGCCAAATATTTGGTAAAGCAGAAGTCCTCTGAATCTTTCTCTTCACAGCGAAGCTTCTGAACAGCACCTGCTCCCTGGGATGGGGCTGGGCGTGGTGCGTAGGTGGCTGAGACAAAGCAGGAGCCACGGGAACCCCGCCTCTCCCCAACCCTGGCTGTGCCCAAAGCCCAGGAGGCTTCACTTTCTGTCAGTACTTGAAAATGCCACTCTCCTTCCTGAAACAGGAATGCAGTGAAGCAAAACCGGACATGGTCGGGCCGGGCTGGGGAGAGGGAGGAGGGAAGCCCAGGATGACAAGACACATCCTCTAGCAGAGGTCCAATGGTTTTGTCAAAAGCAATTTATTTCACAAGGCGAGAGTCCCCAGGGCCCATTACGTGCTGGTAAGTTCGTTCTGCATTTTCTGAAAGGATTGATTTGTGTCCGAGGTGGGTCTGGCTGTTTGCACTTAAGCCTGGTCTCCAGGCAGGTGATTGAGATGTCTTACTGCTTTGGGAAGAAGTCGTGAGCACTCTCTCTCTTCAGCAACTTTGTGAAGCTGACTGGTGTGAATCCCAGGGTATGCCCTGGCTAAAGCTACACGGGCAATGAATATAGTGTTTTCATGGTCATAGTTACACTCTGAAATATTTCATATATTTCAGAGCTCATACTCCAAGCCTAGCTATGCACATGCATTCTATTGGAAAGTAGCTCTGCTTTCTTCCGTTTTTTTTTTTTTTGGTGGGGGGAGGGGCTGGTGTGGAATTTGAGCCTCATGTCTGATCAGCTTTTTTTGTTCATGGCTAGTTATCACTTGAACCATACCTCCAGTGCAGCTTTTTGCTGGTTCATTGGTGATAGAGTCTCTGAACATTTCTGTCTGAGCTGTCATTGAACGTCAGCATCTTGGGTAGCTAGGATTACAGGCGTCAGCTCTTGGCACCCAGCTTTATCTTGTTTTTGAATGCAATTCATGTTTTAAAGTTACTTCCAGGAAAACAGGCGGACAATTAATAATTCAGCCAACTCTGACCACTTGTTGCCTCCAGGTGTGTGATCATTCCTCCTACAGGGGTATAAAAGAAACTCATGCTTCTTCTTTTAACCTTGCTTCACCACGTCCTACGGACTACGTTGTGCCTAATGTGGAGCTGCACTCTCCCTGGGACTGTGTGTGGAGAGAGGGCCGTTAGGTTTAATGAGGGTGTACGGGTAAGAGTGGGTCCCGTTACACAGGGTTGACAGCTGTGTTGGTCGAGTTCTTTTTGGGTCAATATCTAAGCAAAGTGAATTAAGAAGAGTAAAGATTTATTTTAGATTATGGTTTCAGAAATTGCCATCCACGGTGAAGAGAGTAAACCAGAACAGCTCACATCACGAATGCATGGTGTTCAGGAAGATCAGAGAGAAGGAAACAGAGAGGAGGGAGAGGAGCGAGAGAAAGAGAGAGTGGGAAGGAGAAGAAAAGAAGGAGGAGAAGGAGGAGAAGAAAAGGAGGAGAAAGAGGAGAGAGGAGATGAGGGGATGAGTAGGGAGGGGAAGGGAGGAGAAGGGAGAAGGAACGAGCCTCAGCTTACGGGCTTCTCCTCCTATTCCACTGGCCTGCAGCTCTGGGATGGTGCTACTCCACACGGGGCAGGGCTCCACCTTAAGTCTTCCTCTCTGGCCTTGGCCTCAAAGACCCAGTGCTGGGCTTTGCTAATCTCCTAGGTGCTTTTCTAGCTCCTTAAGTTGACAGTTTAGCACAGTGGCTTTATACAAAGAAGGAGGTTTCCCTTGCAAACTTCAAATGAGTGCAGAGAAGAAGCTCTAGGGGCCAGCATATGCAGCCAGGGGTTGGCCCTCACCAGAAACTCACCCCGGTCTCCGTGCCTGCCTCTAGAGCGCTGAGAACACGAACTCCCGCCATTTGAGCCACGGGTGTCTGGTGCTTTGGGCATCCCGAGCAAAGGAACAGCAGGGCTGCAGTCTGTGTGCTCTGGGACATCTTTGTTCTGGAGGCTCCATGAGCACAGGCCCTGTCTCCAGGCCACGCAAGCCAGCTTTCAACATTGCGAAAAGACGCCAGGGAGGAACAATGTGGAAGGAGAAAGGTTTGTTTTAGCTCCTGGACTCTGAGCCTTTCATCATAGCCATCTGGCTCCATTTTTTTAAGGCCTGTGGCAAAAGTGGAAATATGGGAGTGGGAACAAGACAGAATTCCAAAAGCGTACTTCCGGTGACCCACGTCCTCCCGTGACCTATGTCCTCCCTGACCTATGTCCTTTAGTGATCCGTGACCTCTCTGACCCACGTCCTCCAGCAAGCCCCCCTCCCCTCAGTCCACTTCATTCAACCATGTGTGCTCAGCAGATCACCCCCTCATGGTGCTGCAGACTTGGGCCCACACCTTTAATATACAAGCCTAGGAGGCTTTATCTTTTTTTTTTCCCCAGAACTAAGCTTAAATTCAGGACATGGTGCTTACTAGGCAGGTGCTTTGCACCTGAGCCACATCCCCAGAAATTTTGCTGATGTTATTTTTCAAAGAGGGATGTGTGTTTTTGTCTATTATCTTTTTACCCAATACCTTGCCCTGTAGCGGGACACACACACACACACACACACACACACACACACACACACACACACACACACACACACACACACACACACACACACAATTCCTTATTGATTGCAATGGGGTCTCTTTGCCTGGACCGGTCTTGAACCACTATGACCTACCATGACCTCAGCTCTCTCAAAGCCTGAGATGACGGGCATGAGCTTCCATTCCTGGCCCTTTGGTGGTTCTGTATGTCCAACCACAGTCGCAGCCTCCCTGAATGTCTTCAGCATGATGCTGACTTCATTGGCACCCAAACTTTGCTCTGTCAGTGTCTGATTCTCAGGTATCCTCCCCAATCCTCACCCATGTTTATTCCATCTTGTCATAAAAAGCCAGTTACCCAAACTTTTGCCACTTATGTTTCTTTATATGAGTGTAGCTCTGCATGTCACAGAAAGGCTTCTCCATGGAACGGTGCACATGTGGCTGGAGATGAGGTTGCAGGGAGATTTCTTGAAGATGCTGTGAACAGAGAGATTGTCAGCGTGCCCCATAAGAATAAAGCTAAACATGAACTCAAGAGTCCCAACTCTACTTCTGCATCCAGACTGAATTGGCCTGAAGTGAATTGAATTAGAAGAAATCAAAGGAAAAGAACAGTGGTGTCCCCAAAGATTTCTTTCAACTCTATGGAAACAACGGATGCAAAACTGAGAACAAAGTCATAAGTCCTTATGACATTATCATGGGAAGTTCTGTATTCATAGAACATTAAGGAAATACAACCCAGCTGTGAGGAGAGGAAGCATGAGGTTTTGAATGGGTTAAAGTAGACACCAGCCAGGTGCTGGTGGCTCATGCCTATAATCCTAGCTACTCAGGAGGCTGAGATCTGAGGACCACAGTTCAAAGCCAGCCCAGGCAGGAAAGTCCATGAGACTCTTATCTCCAATGAACCACCAGGAAAACTGGAAGTGGTGCTATGGCCCAAGTGGTAAAGCACTAGCCTTGAGCTGAAGAGCTGAGGGACAGCACCCAGACCCAGAGTTCAAGCCACACAACCTACAAAACAAAAAACAAAAAGAAGACCAGCTCCTTTGCCCACAGAGGCAAGGAAAACTGCATTTCAAGGCTAGCTCTTCAAAAGAACAGGCCAGCATTCCCAACATCAAAGCTAAGCAGGGTTCTAAGAGCTTCTGTCTGGTGCGGGCTCCCAGCGAGTGGCTTGTGTACTTCCTGCGGTCACAGCAGGGGGCCTGGCCTCTTCCCCATTCTCTCTCCAGAAGGCCTTGGTCATGGGCTGGAGAGCATTTTATATTAAGAAATTAAGAAGCAATCTCACTTGAAGTCTATTGAGCAGGGTTATAAGATGTACATGGACCCATTAGGGCTTTCAAAAGTTGACTTGAACATTAAGCAATCAAAGAAATGAGGAACAGCAAATCCCAAGAGACCCAGAGCACCACTGAGTGGGTGGGAGGGGAAAATGCATGGAATGTTAGAGAAAGCAGCCCTTGGTTGGGTCATCAGAACTTGGCAGTTTCTGATTGGCTGGCTTGTATTTGATGCTCCCAGGCTATGGCTAGGCACTCTGGTTTTGAAATTGGGGGTGCTATATAGGACCCAAGACAAAGAACTTTTCCAATATAGTGAAGTCCCAATTAAGTGTGTGTGTGTGTGTGTGTGTGTGTGTGTGTGTGTGTGTGTGTGTGTGTGTGTGTGTGTGTGAGTGTGTGTGTGTGTGTGTGTTGTGTGCCCTAGTACTGGCTGGGACTTGAACTCCAGTCCTTACAACCATATTTGGCTTTTTAGCCTAAGGCCAGTGCTCTGCCACTTGGGCCACACCTGCACTTCTGGCTTTTGCCTGGAGATAAGAATCTAATAAAGAGTCTCATAAAGAGTCTCACTTTTTTGCCTGAGCAGGCTTTGAACCATGATCCTCAGCTCTCAGCCTTCTGAATACCTAGGATTACAGGCGTGAGCTACCAGCACCCAGCACCAATTAACTTTCTAATAGAAATAGTCACAGCTAAGAACTATCAAGTGTGTCTGTGTGTCCAAGGCCATTCCAAGCCACTTATATTCTTCATCTCATTGGAGCCACAGAAGCACCCAGTGTGGCAGAGGCCATTACACCTAGCCGATGTACCAAGGTCTGTCATACTGGTTCTCACAGTGAGGGGGCCAAGACACAGGGAACTGGTAGAACTAGGAGAGCAGGGATTCAGGCCAAGATATTAAGGTCCCAAGTTTCTACTCTGGGCCATGTCAGGGCATCACAGGTACTTGTTTGCTCTCAGTGGTCAGTGATGACATCTTAAGAGCTCTAGGAAGAATGCGATACACATGAACTTGCTATGCACTCTTGTGATTTTTCTGTTTCTAGGTGAAAATTCAGATGAGGGACATACTTATCTTCTCTTCACCATATGTGTTACACAGCATCACTACAAAATCTTGTTTCTATTTGGGAGGGTGGCTTGCCTTCCTTCCCATTCAGATGATTTTCAAATGTTTTTGCTCTGATTTTATTACCAATTCCTAGCTAAAAGTGGCCAGCAATGCCCATGTCATAGTCCGAATATTCACCTGCCTTCAGATTTCCCCCACTAAAATAAGTAATCAATCACCTTTAAATTCAACCTCCCACAAAGTCTGAAGACACAGACAAAATAAAGACAAGCTCTTTACCAGAGCTATTAAGAATGGCCTTTATTCTTTATTCCTATCTGAATGATCATAAGCTTAGTCTCCACTGTCTCCATTTCTGGTCTTCTGCATTCCCACCAGAATCTCGTTTGTTCTGCTTATGGGATTCTAGCCTTTTTCTAATCTGCTTCTCCAAACTCCTCCAAAGGCCTCATGCAAACCACTTCCAGAGGCTTTTTAACCATATTGTCAGGTAGTCACAGCAGAGATGCGACTTCTCAGGTACCAGTTTTCTTTGTTAGTCAGACTTCTGTCTACATGAGCAAATACTTGAAAGAAATAATTCCAAGGAGGAGAACTATATATGGCTTCAGAGATTGCAGTCTATCACTGCCAGCCCTGTCTGAGTCCTGTCTCCAGTCATCTGTCCCCCTCCATTTGGCCTTACCTTCCCCAAGGGCATATGTAATCACTTCCTGCTATTTATTTTGTTAAACTGTAAGTTATTTGTTCAAAAAATTTCCACCATTAGAATTCTTCCCAGCCTATAGCATGCTTCAAATAATGTTTGTATATATGACCCTCTATTTGCACTTATTTATAATTTAGATCTAACTTCCATGCATGAGGGAAACATGTCTTTTGTCTCTCTGAGCCTGACTTACTTCACTTAAATTATGTTTCTGGTCTATCCCTACAAATGACATAATAGTCACACAATATATACATATATATGTATATATGTGCCACATTCTATCTATCTATCTATCTATCTATCTATCTATCTATCTATCTATCTATCTATCTATCTATCTATCTATCTATCTATCTATCTATCTATCACATTGAAGGAAGGGCATCTGGGCTGTTTCCATAACTTGGCTATGGTGAATAGTACAGCAATGAACATGGGTGTATAAGTGTCTTTAATGTTTCCGGTCTTATAAGACAGAGAGGACATATTAACAAGCATGGTAGGCCTGGAGGCTACATAGCATCCACCTACTGGGCAGAGCAGCTGGAGAGTGGCAGTTTATGTGAGAGGAGTTCATCATGTGCATCAGTTGTCCCCAGAGTACTAAGTCTGATCACCGAAGCACATACTTGTTTGGGCCTGTTCACAGGTAGTGGGTGGGAGTGTATAATCAGACTGATGATGGGGAGGGTAGGATTACCTGACATGTGCAGTGGGTCCCGCCATTCCCACAGCTTGCAGAATCTCTCCTTATTCTGTGTGTCGTAGCAAGGAGGGCGCTGTGGTGGCAGCTGTCACTTTTTAAGCTTACAATGAACTCAAGTTCTTAGGGAGCCAGGCTGTGCAGTGCTATACAACGTGTCAGCATGTACCAGGAAATGTGATAAATACTTGATGTGCCTTCACAAATGTAAAGGAATGCCACTTGTATAAAATACGTCAGCTCGATCACTTCCTAAGCATGAGTTACTAAATTAAATCTCATGTTGGATTTTTATCTAAACCCTCAGCGAAGGTTCCATTTCCCTGCCAGTCAACTGAAGACCTCAAAGATCTCTCCATTTGTATGTCATGCTGGAAAGTTGACAAATGATCCTTCTCACCTGATTTTGTGCTGCATCAGAAATTCATGGTTTCAATTTATCACCGTCTCCTTGGCATCAGGGCTGACTTGTTCTTTTCCTTGGTGTCTTTTATCTCTGTGCTCCAAGGAACAGCTTGCAGGCACACGAGGGTGGAGGGTGGCTGTTGCAGCCCCAGTGGAAAATGCCCAGCACATTACACTGTACATCCCCAGGGGCTTTCTGGACCTCAGCGATGCCTTCCAACCATGAATCACCAAATGGGGCCTGAAAGCTCTTCCCTGATGCCTTTCTTTACCCATCTACCTTGCTGGACTGAGGCTGGACACAGCCAGCTTCCTCATGCCCAGAGCCTAGAGCTTAGAGGAACTTGGCATGATATACAGCCTGCGGGGACCAAGGTTCAGTGGAGGGCTAGGCCAGAAGGGCCAACAGCAGTAGGAAGGTGGCCAATCCTAGCCTCTTGGGCTAGTGTTGGGATGAGGAGTGGTCTTTAAAGGCTTTCAAGGGGCTGAGCCCTGCATCCTGGTTAGATGTGTGGGAAAAAGCACTCGTTGGGGCTTCCGTCAGATTCTGAGCTGCTGCTGACCTCTTCCCTCGAGTTAGATGCTTGGATTGCTCTGAACCAATGGGCTCCTTCGGGGGTGGCCTGGTCCACCCCAGCCAGGTCTCTCTTCTCCCCCAGCCTGTGCCAGCACTCACCTCCAGCAGCCCTTGGGTGTGGCTCTGCGCAGAGCCTGCCGGGCTGCCAGGTCCCTCTCTGTGGAGACCAGGTGGGTAGTTCCCTCCACGAGAAGATCGTCAGGCCTGAGTGCAGCCTCTGGGGATGGGGTGCGGTGGCCCTGGTTTCAGGTGAGGAGGGCAGTCTGGGTGGGGCATTGCCACCCGGAGGTCATGGCTGGGAAAATCATCAAGCCCCAAGTGGTGGGCGTGCAGTGTGCGCTGTGAGGACCCATCTCCTGGAGACGATCTAGCTCTGTCTGAGTGTCCGGTGCGAGTCTGCTGTCATTTCTTCAGGACTTGCATTTGTCACATGGTCCTCAGCACCAACAGTACTCAGGGTTCTGTGCCCGATCATACCCACCGGGTCCTGTGCCCCCTCCTGAGGGAACTGGGGCAGGGCTGCCTGCCTGGGCCCAAATGTCAAGAGAAGGTTTGGAGTCTGACCGTACCCCCTCCCCTGCAAACAACTCCCTCTCCTCTCCTCCTCCCAAGGCACTGTGGCCACTCTAGTCCACATCCTGCCCAGTCTCCCTCCTGCCCTCCACACAGGAGCCACAGCCCGCCAGGGAGCGGTCTAGGTGCATCCTGATAGACAAAGACGTGAACGCTTGAACTGGGTACCATCACTGTGGATCTGAGGACACAGGCTGTGCTGAGGTTGTAGCTTTCCTCTCTTCTCTAGGAAAATACCTTTCTTTTGTAAAGCAGGCTCTGAGGAATGAGGGAATAGCAGGAGTGGGGCGCAGAGAGAATGGGGCTCAGGAAGGGGTGGGGGGGTGAACATGGTGGATGTGGTCTTCACACACACGTGTGAAAGGAGAGCTCCAGAACCTGCTGTGACAGCGTGAGGAAGTGGGGAGGAGGAGGGGGGGCCCAGGGACCCATGACTCCTTGCTGGGCTGTGGAAGGACCAGCAGAGGGTCCCTGGACGTGGGGTCAGGGAGGCCAGACCTCCTCAAAGCTACTTGAAGAGGCAGCCCTGGCCAGGCCCCTCCACACCCCCGCTGAGGTGACATGGAGGACCAGCTCCCTCCCCAGCAGCCCCGCCAACTTGTGCCACCAGGCGCCACCCTCCCATTCGGCACCAAGAGTGCTGGCTCTTCATTTCCATGCTCCTTGACCTGCTGATTCGTGGCTGTCCTCAGGCCCAGGGACGAGCCAGAGCCTGTGGGGTGCAGACACAAGGGAGGGGCAGGCAGCACAGATTCATGCCCTGCATCTTCTCTCCATCATCCTCAGTTTCACTCCAGCACAGTTACACGGACACGAGCCTACCAAAGCAACTCCTGCATGCGCGCACGCGCCGCTCGTGCTGGGGCTGTCCTGGAGTGTGGCCAGGAGGTTGGCTCTGAGGGGACATGGCTGCTCTCTGTGGTCTGCTGTGCTTCTAGGGAAGTGCGGGTGTGTGAGGGGTGCAGGTGACACTGATGAGCCCAGTGTGTGCCCCCCCCCCCGCCCAGGTCCCCCCAGCTTTTGCAGCCCGGGAGCTGGCCTCAGAGTAGTAGTCATGATTGCCGTCAGCCTCCCAGAGGCTCCAGCCAGGGCAAAGATCAAGGTGTCTGCAGGGTGGTCCCACCGTCTCTCCTCAGCTCTGGGATGGCCCCAGGCTGGCTCTAGGTGCTGTTCAGAGCGCTTCAAACGCAGCGATTCACAACCTCCAGCTCATCAGGGCCCCAGTGCCTGGGTGGTGCACACTGCACTCGGGGAGGTCGCCCACCTGACGACCTAGCTCTCCAGAGCTCCCCAAACCATTCAGGCTTCCCTCTCAGAGACCCCATCTCTCTCTCACTGAGCAGACTCTGTAGAATGTTCCAATGACTCAGCAGACTTCTCGGTGGAAGAAACAGGTTTTTTGGGGAGGCCGCGTGGAAAAGGCTACACAAGGCACAGGAGTGCTTGGGCAGGGTCGCTACCAACGGACGTGTCAACATCCTCCAAAGATGTCAAAGCGTTAATCGTGCTACCTTAATTGTAAGGCTGTGTGTGAGCTAGTGGGAGGGGCCACACGGGGCATCCCTGGGCAAGCCGATTGGGGAGGAGCCAGCCCAGAGACGTGGGGTCTGGCAGGAGAGGCGCAGCCACCAAATGGAACTTTTGCCACCCCACCCTGGACTCTTTTGCAGACTTTGTGGTTAAATTAACGAAAAATTTCCCCAAAGAATTAATTGATATGCTTAGCATTTGATGTAATTTACTGATAAAATATTAAATATACTTTGGCATGTATATCTAGTATGTATGTATACATGTATGCATGTATATTCATCCATCTATCTACCCAGCTATCTATCCACCCATGTATCTATCTACCGAGTAGCTATTCATCAGCTTGGCTAGGAAGTAAACCTAAGGCCTTGAACTTCCCAAGAGCATGCTCTATCATTGAGCTGAAGTCCAGCCAATCAGATAAACAGAGGGGCTAACTAAAATTTACTCTGTGACTCTGGTTATGATGTAAAACTTCTAAATCAAAGTGCTGTCCACAAATACAGCAGTTAAATTAGAGTACTTGACACAAGAATGGATCTGTAACAAGCACTCGACGCATGCTTATTATTGGAATGATTGTTACCATCATTATTACAATTTTTTATTTGAAGAAGTAGTGTCTTTTTTGCAGTGATAAAAGCTTGGGCTCTAATTTGTAGTTCTAGTTTGTAACCACTTTATAAAACATATGAATTTTACTTTAATTCCAAATGAATGACATTTACTTCTGTACTTAGCAAATTATATAAAGATTTTATCTCATAAGTAGAACTAGTTAAAACTCCAATTATTTTGCAGCAAAGTGATCCCAGGCATTTAGTCTGTGCTACACATCCAGGGGCCTGGCAGCGCGGTGGTCCTGATGCTCTGACGAAGCCAGATGCTCATCAGTGCTGTGCTCCTGAGAATGGATGCAAGGAGTTCTCTGTTCTTGGTAACAAGCATCACCAAAGTGCTGTTTACTTGTCATCTTCATTGGCTTCACACTGAAGTGCTATGAGGCAGGATGTTCAGATGCCTCAGATCAGGCGCTGAGACCCAGCTTGCTGGGGTTTCATGGCTTTTCGGTGGAGTCAGAGGTAGGACTGACCATTTCCACCCTCGTGACCTAGCCACCTCTCCGAGGCTCTACTCTGTGCTCCATCCCCTGAGCATTCGCTTCAACATAGTGAACTCTGGGGCACTAGAGGACACTGACAGCCAGACAGCCAATGGCTTCTGCTGGCCCTCACTTCACACGCCAGTACGTTCCATCCATCCCCTAGACCCCAAAGGACCAGCTAGTTATAGCGTCCAAAGGCCAGTGTCTCCTGGAGATGGGCTGTAAAGAAGGCGTGAGGATTCTGAAGGTAAGACCCATTCCGAGACAAACGGCCCTCCATCGGTGATGAATCTGTGAAGTCCAGTTTGTTATGTATCCAGTGGTGGAGCAGACAGGAGAGCATGCTTGTTGTAGAAGGGAGAAAGGGAAAGAAGGAAGGACAGGTCTCTGACAAGTGCGAAAGTCAATGGGGGCAAAAAACATGAAAACTGAAGGCACAGAAACAACCCTTTCTCCATCCCAGCGGGGCTGTGGTTTCCTTGAGCGCTGCTGGCAGGTTTGACCCTTACCTCCAGATCTGGGAGCCACCAACCCCATGGCTTTCCTGCTCTTCCCCAAAGAGGGGCTGTCTGTGGTGTGGTGTCCCCAGCACAGCTAAAGCCCGTGGCTGCCTTCACCTTTGCTGCTGAACCCAGGCCTTCACCGAGGATGCCCAGGAGTGCAGGGAACAGCCCGTGAAATGAGGCAGCTGTGGCCAGCATGCGCTGAGTCCTGCAGGAGCCACACGGCCCTCTTGTAGCCACCGCATCCCCACGTCTTAGCTCCCCAGGCCTGTGATGGACAGACGAGGGTCCTTCTTACCTAGCTTTGTCATGCCTTCTGTGGCACTTCATTCTAGCAGCCCAAACAGACTAACAGACCCTCCCAGGTCCCTGACTCCAGGTTCCCATCTGGGAAGGTTGGGAAGGAATTTACTCTGCAGCATACATCAAGGGAAAAATGGACCGATGGACTAAATGGATTTGGCTATGGTTAAGTCCCTGCATATCCAGGCTTTATTTGTCTTTGCTACGAAGGTCTCTGGTTTGTAATATCTGCATGTCTGGAACAGACCCACAATGGTTGGGCCTCAGCCACCACACAGTGCCCAGAGACTCCAAATGGTTTGAATTGTACAGTGATAAGATTCTTGGTGAAGGTTCAGGTCTAGATCTGCTCCCGCTGTTTGCACCCACCCACAACGGTTCCCTTTGTCTCGGGACAGCAGCCATAATCTCGCAAGAGAAGCTCATCAGCAGAGAGCAGACTGGCTGTGCCAGGAGCGTGGTGTCTGCCTGCCCGCTTCCTCATGCACATTTGTCCTGTTGGTCTCCACAGAGGCCCCTTGAACCCCGAAGATTTCCAGGGAGGTGCCAGACAGAATCCCAGCTTCAGAATTTAGAAACAATTTAGAAAATGTTTTTTTGAAAACCAATCTGAGCTGGGCACCAAGCCAAAGGGAAGCAACAAGGGTGGGCAAGTCCGGCCTTTGACTTGGTGCTTGGTTCTGTGAGACCCGGATGCTGAAATGTGGTCCCCTTATTACCTGGGAGTGGAGTGGTGAGTGGTATCCACTCTGGGATTCTGGACAACCAGTCTGAAACCTGACAAGTGCCAATAGCACCCTGTGAACATCATCTGTGCCTCACAAAGCACTCAGAATCTCATGGAGAAGAGAAACATGCATAGAAGATGGGGTAAACTCAAGGAACCTCTGCTAGCTTCAGTGGGGGTCACGGGTCTGAATTAAGAGGTAGTAGCTACTTAAACCTCAATGGTTCACTTGAAGACTTATAAATCCAAGAGCAGAACAGCTGTGGCTATCAATCTTGATCACCCTTGAAAGAAATTTCCTCCACACAGAGTTCAAAAGCAGAACACACAAGCACATCCAGTTCCCCTTTTAGATCAATGTGTGGCAGAAGGGATGGAGGGCTTTGTGATAGTGAAAAGCCATCTCCTAGGGAAGATGATACCTGCTTCCTTGGGCCTTGGCGATCAGAGTGGAATGTGTAGATCCCAGAAACAAGCTCAGCTGGAATAGTCTTAGATCCTCGGCACAAAAGACATCACAACAGCCCGGGGCATTCAGAAAAGGAAGAGTCATCACTCCGCATGGCATGCCTCTGCTCTCCAGCTTGCTATTGCTGGCTCAACATATTGGCAAGGCTTGCAAAAATACCTTTAATCTCTACGCGATCCATTCATGAGCAGTAAAGAATGATAATTTCCACTTATCCGGTGACTGCCTTTCCCTTATTGTTCAGCTGGAATGTTGAAAGAAAGATCCTAGAAGGATCCTATCTTATCAAACACTGAAGAAGAGATGCGACAGAACTGATTTGCACACTCAGGGTGGCGGATGGATGCCAGATGCTGGAAGGAGACCAGCAGTCCACTGTAGGGCAGTGGTTCTCTATTTCCACGGCCATAGTGTTGGATGGGAGGTGCTTTGCCTTGCCAGAAATATGGCCAAATCAAGCAAGCCTCTGTTTAATTTCAAAGAGACTGATGACCATCCCACCTCTCTATCCAGGAGCTTTCCACCACCCCTCCATTGCTGTGTGTCCAGCCCCTGCCACTCTCCTCCTGCGATGGAGAACATGAGCCCTGTTTATGCACTGGCTTGTGGCCATTTGACCCTAGCATGTCTCAGAGGAGCATCTGCTTTTGTCTCACTGGCACATGATAAAGGGTGATGTCGGTGGGGCTGGGGGGCTGTGGGGTCCCTGCTGCTTGTGGGCTGTGCATCAGCTACTTCATCCAATTAGGATTCAGCTTCCTTACCTGTTTCTCTGGCTTGGATAGGGTTTGAGGGTGATGTGCTCAGAGCTTCATTCCTACCGAGGCCATGTTGGGTGTGTGTGAGACCGTTAAGAAACGGCCCAGCAGGCGTGGGTCAGGTCACAACTGGCAGTGGAGAGCAGGAAGTGATGCTCTCAGAAGAAATCAGGTAGCTCTCATAGGACCTCGAGATTTTCCTGAGAACTCCTCTGTGTGTGTGTTTGAAGTGATGGGAAGATTTATTAAGAAAGGAATATGCTTTCAATAGACTAGACATAGGTCATCTCTAGGGTGAGGATGAAAATTATTTTCACCCCAGAACAAGATTTTATGGCAGAGCAAGGGGCTGGGGTGTGAGTTCCTCCTCCCAGCCCAAGGACCAGCCTGTGAGGCAGAGTTGGTATCAGAGGCTGGGGAAAGTTTATGGAGTTACAGTTGGCATCTAGGATCAAATTGTTACAGGAACTATTGGTGATCCACGTTGGGCCTTTTCTTAATTGCTATGTGATAGCTTTGTGACATTCCAAAACCCTGGTGGGACTCTTTGACCTTGACAGAGTGAGGTCACCTTCCTTCAAGTAGGAAAGTTGAATTCCCAGAGCCTCTGTGATCTCACCCTCCGTTTTCAGTTTGGCTAGCTGCTACCTTTCAGGTTCAGATCTTTGCAAATGACATCTAATGACAGCAATGTCCAGTGGGACATTCCGCACTGGAGATGTGGGACTCTCTCCCACGGTGTGGGGCTGGCCTGTGCCCTGTGTCCTCCAGCAGTGCTAGCTCCATGTGGAGGCTCCAACAGCGCCCTGGCCCCATCACCGGGCAATCAGAGCCACCTCTGAGCAGCAGCAGCAGTAACCCCCCGGCCCCTGGTGCACCGTGGACAACCATCACCCCCACCCCCAGCCGTCCCCACAGACCGAATCAGCCTCCTGGTGTGAGAGGGCTGTGGGCACACACTCCCAGATTCTAGGCCAGAAAGCCTCCTGCTCCTCTGTTCCCTCTAGAAATGGAGGGCATCTCTCCCAAAAGGCATGTGTAGGTTCCTCTGTGATCTGAACAAAGAATTGAGAAAGACAGAAAGAAAGAGCCTGGAAAACAGAGATCACCGAAGCGGACGCGAGACGCCCTGAGCAGGGGCAGCTGGCTGAGCAGGGTGGCAAGAGCTCCCGCACTTCAGTCAGCTAGGATTTACGTAGGCCAAGGGGAGGCGAGAGCAGACTAGCAAGGAGTCCGTGAGTGTGGCCGGTTGTCTCCTTCGTGATGTTGGTCTGTCTTTGCTCATTAGCCAAGCTCTGATTCCCGGGTTTTAGCCACACACGAGACTCAGCGCATCCGTATAAAGTCTTCAGCAAGGGCTGCAACCCAAAGGCCACTTGGAGGTCCGTTCCTCCGTGACTGCGCGTGGAGAGCGGTTTTAAGGATCTCTCTCTGGCTTCCCGTCTCTCCCCCACTACAAGGATCTCACCGTGGTATGAGACCTCCGTGCGGCCCTCATCCAGCCCAGGGCTTGCCACCTCCTAACTGTGAACTTTTCTCTAGCAGAGTACCAAACCTCAGCCGCTTCATTACGATGAACACCAGTTTATTAACACCTGAAAGTGGGAGTAGCCCCAGGCATACCCGCATCCGAGATTGTCAGCAGCATCAGAGAGAACGTTGTTGGTTCTGTGTTTCAGGAACTCTTCAGACTCCAGTGATATTTGATTTTTACCATCCAGCCCTGGTGGGACTGCATTTCCAGCTTCTCTTTGTTTCTCTGGACTCTCTCCAATATCGCATTTCTCCTCCACAACGTATGTGGCCACAGAATGACCTCAGTGTGGATGGGACTCGGGGCTAATCACGGCCACCTGGGGCAGTGCAAGGCAGGTTCCTGGGGATGGGATCCCTGGGGACAGGATCCTGGGGACAGGATCCCTGGGGACGGGATCCTGGGGATGGGTTCCCTGGGGACGGGATCCTGGGGATGGGATCCCTGGCATTGTCGCCCTGAGTTCATTAGGCATGTTGTAAATCTCTAAAGACAGAGAGAGGAGCCCAGCCTCTCAGTAGGCCATGGATATGCATGTGTGCTCCTGGGACATCGTGGTTCTCGAGAGACCTCTTCTACAAGTCCACAAGCTTGTAGTTTTAGTGTTGTTGAAACATGGTCTTCACTTTTGCTGAAGTGTTACATGAGTTGCTTTGTTTCAATAAAGCAAAAGCCACTGCTCTGGTGTTCCAGCAGAAGCCACCATTGTTTCCATACGATTTGGGAAGTTATGTTGGCAGTGGGAATTCAAAGGCAATGACATCGTCAGTACTAAAATCATCCACAGACTAAGGTATCACCCACAGACCAAGGCTGACCCCACAGGATGAGCTGATGAGAAGTATTCACAATAGTTCCCTGGGAAATGCCTTCATTTCCTTCTCTAGACATCAAGTGGCTCATAAAAGTAACTATTGTTGGAATCTAGAAGCAGCTCTGGACCGGACACTAGTTGCACGAATCAAGACTCAGGGTTCTGAAATTGGAGAGACTAGGCCATGGAATCAGAGTTACCTGAGTTGACGTGGCCCAGGTCACTCTTCGTCCAGCCCCTTCACCACCTGGAGACACTCCTCTCCTTGTCTGGGTAGGGTTGGCAGACCTGAACTGACTCATGCCTGTGGGGTGGCTGAGGACGGTCAGCTGTAGGAGGACCTCACCGAACACAGCCCTCCTCCATGTGATCTTGCCTGCTCTGAAGAGGAGAGCAGGCCTGTGTACTCAGGGTCTGGCGGTACCTGGAGGAAGGGCCAGCTGGTTTGGACTGGCACATCGTCTCCCATGCCATTTTCTACAGGCCAAAGTAAGACACCAGGGCAGTCGAGATTCAGAGAGTAGGAAGATAACTCCTAGTTTTTGGTGGAAGAAATTGACAAATCATATCACAAAGGACAGATATAGAAAAAGAAACATCAACTGCTTTTCAAGAAATTCAAAAGGTTAGGGAAAAAAAGCCAACTCCCCATACCAAAACACAAATTTTGATTACTATTCAGTCTGAGAAGGAAAATAAAAGCGATCATGGTCATTCTTTCTTAGCTGGATATGCCTGATATATCCTGTCATCTGGCGTATTGACTTATATGTTTCCCAGAGTTGAGCTCTTAGGAGCATTCCCTTGAAAAGAGAATTCTTTCTGTGTTTCTGTTTGCTGGAACTTTCTGTACATATCTTACTGTGAATAATCAATGTGTAGAAGGAGAAACATTGTGGATATATTTTTTCTGAAATACAAATTTTCCTTTCTGTTTTGCAAACTTGGAATCATCACATACCAGATGTCCCTTCCTCCTGCTCTCCGTGGTGTGGAGTACAAGATGGTTGGAAGTGACTCCTTCAGAATCTGAATACAGGCCCAGTGCTCCTTAGAAGTTGGAAAGACCCAAGAGCACCCCACAAGTCTCCATACCACTCTAGCAATCCTAGCTGGCCCCTCCCCGGGGCCAGTGTGTGTGATGATGGGCCTGGACATCTTGTGTGTGGATCTGGTGTGAGCTAGCAGTGGTCCCTGGGATGTTTGCGTTGACATGGACACAGTACTCACAGGACAGACCCTCAATAGTCTCGGCTTCCAGGGAGGAACAGAGGTCATGGGTACCTCCGTGCTTGTTGCGACGATGATTCTATAAACTACTAGGAGGGTCTGAGAATGCTCGCTGTTTCAGGAAACTCAAACTTGGGGCATGGAGTGGAAGCTAAGGTCTCCCATGACTCACAGCCAAACCATTAATTTACATCCAAAGTTTTGATGCAAAGGAGATCAAACAAAAGAAGCAACCCTTTCCTTGTCCACCTGCTCTGCTTTTGTATAACACAGCACTAGTATGTTGAACTGCTATTAACAACCGTCAAAAATGTGCACGGGCCTGGCAAGAGTCAATAAAAACGAGAGTGATTTGCTTGTGTAAAAACATAATTAATAGGAGATGTCTCTTTAACACTTGGTACAAAGTTGCAGTGTGGGGAAAGGCCTCCCTGAGGAATCAGAGGAGAGTTCTTTTCACCGGTGATTTTGTTTTATGTCAAGAGCAGAGAGCCTGAGCTGGGATGGCAACTTATCTCCCTAACAAAAGAGAGCTGTTTCGCCCACGGCCTGGCCGCAGTGGGTTCCTGGGCTCTTCTCAGAGCTGAGCTAGAAGCGGGATCACCCGCATGCGATGCCGTGAGCAGATAGGTAGCAGGCCTCGTTACGGGCTTGTCACAGATGGTCAGCACAGTTGCCAGAAACAGCACACAGGCAACGCCGCACATTACTCCCTGCTCTGCCATTCAAGGTCAAAACCAACTCTTTCCTTGCAGATAGAGCCAAGCAGGCTGGGCAGGAGGTGGCCGAGGGACCGAGGGGTCAAAGCTGACTGCAGGCTGAATTCAGGACCACGGAGCCAGCCCTGTAGGGCACCAGGGACTTTGAAATACATTTTAGGACGTGGCCTTGGAATAGCCACTCCTCCTAACCAGCATTTATTTTTATTATTATTATTATTATTATTAGGCAGTATTGGAGTTTGAACTTACAGTATTATACTTACTAAACAAGTACCCTATGACTTGAGCCACATCTCCAGGTCTTTTTGCTTAGGTTATTTTTCAGATAGAGGAGCACTCTTTCCCCCCCTTGAGTTGGCGTTGGACCACGATCATCCTACCAGTCCCTAGCTGTGATTACAAGCATGCATCACTATTCTTGCCTATTTGTTGAAGTGGGCTTGCACTAACTTTTGCCTAGGCTGGTACTGAACCTCCATCTTTCCAATCTCTGTCTCTGAGTAACGGGGTCCAGGCTTCAAGCATTGTGTCTCTCACTCAATTCACCTAATTTTTAATTTTTTTTATCCATGCTTGGGTTTGAACTCAGAGTCCTGTGCTTGCTAGATAGCTGCTCTACCGCTTGAATCACACTCCAGTCATCATTTTTTTCATATGAAAGGCGTCAGAAGGAAAAGTTTGGAAGAGATATGGTACAGAATGATTTTATTTTGTTATTTGAATAAAAATGGGTGCTTGTCTCATAGATCGCCAACATCATCTTGAAAGACAACACCAGTCAGATGTCCAGGGTCTGCCAGAGTCAGCGGTGCTCTCCTCTGGTGAGCCCAGGCTGTGGGGCTGGCGTTGCTCCACTCTGGCTGGTCTGGCCTGCGGGTCTGGCTGCGGTCCAGCCTGCGGGGCTGGTGTTGCTCCGTTCTGTCTGGTCTGGCTGCGGGTCTGGCCTGTGGGTCTGTCCTGCGGGGCTGGCTGCGGTCTGGCCTGCGGGTCTGGCCTGCGGGTCTGGCTGCAGTCCGGCCTGCGGGGCTGGTGTTGCTCCATTCTGGCCGGTCTGGCCTGTGGGGCTGGCTGCGGGTCTGGCTGCGGGTCTGGCTGCGGTCCAGCCTGCGGGGCTGGTGTTGCTTCATTCTGGCTGGTCTGGCTGCGGGTCTGGCTGCGGGTCTGGCTGCGGTCCAGCCTGCGGGGCTGGTGTTGCTCCACTCTGACGGGCCCAGGCTGTGGGTCTTGCATGCATTCTGTGCACCGTTGCCTTCAGACACCCGTGCTAATGTGCTAATGGTGATCCCAAAGTGGACCTAATGTGATGTACCAATAGCAGCTGCAGAACACACAGAGTGGAGGTGCGGGCTTCATTATTCACGCCTGTTGCCTTCTGGGGCCTGGACAGCCTACCCAGGGCATCGTGCCCAGTCTTGAGTCCATCAGACCCACCAGATGCCTGGCAGAGCCTCCTGACTCAGGACGGCCATTAATCTATGTCCACTACCTACTTCGCTGGGTCTGGTCTCCGAACAGGCATGTGGAAGAAGCTGAATGAGAGGGTCAGCAGGCCCCAGCCATGCTGGAGGAACTTGATCCGCCTCGATCTGACTGGGGTCAGAGCATGGTCTCCAAGGGTGGTGAGATGGGAAGGCAGGCAGACAGCGCTGTTAGCAACCTCAGCACGGTGGCTGAGGGGAGACTAGGCTCTGCCCTGTTTGCCAGTGATGAGAGGGGGCAGGGAAGTTGGTCCCTGAGACAACTGGGCTGGGGATGTCTGCTACAAGACGGGCCCATTCTGCTGCCTCAGAGATGGGCTTGGGCCCATACCCTCTGCCTTTCCCGCCTCATCGGTGGTGGGGTTTTATTCCCGCCTCATCGGTGGTGGGGTTTTATTCCCGCCTTCTGTGTTAGAGTTCGTACCTTCACTATGTGTGACAGTCAGCTGGCTGTCCATCACTGTGACAAAATATGTACAACGGAGAGGAAAGGTTTGGTTCTGGCTCAGGATCTCAGAGGTCTCAGTCCATGGCCACCATGGCTGTGCTGTGTGGCCCTGTGTGATGCACAGCATCATGACGGGGTGAGTGGTAGTAGAGTCCTGCTCCGTGCGCGTGGCTGGGGAGCAAAGGGAAAGAGGGAAAGGAGGCTGGGTCACAGTACCGCCTGCGAGTGTGTGCTTCCATGACCTGACTTCCGCCCCTCCCACCAAGGCGTCCTCCGGTGTCCCTAGAGCTTCCTTAGCGGGGACCAGGCCTTCGACTCAGAGTACTTGTGGAACCTTTAAGAACCAAACTAGAGGGCTGGGAAGGTGGCTCAGTGGTAGAGCGCTTGCCTTGCATGCACGAAGCCCTAGGTTCGATTCCTCAACACCACATAAACAGAAAAGGCTGGAAGAGGCGCTGTGGCTCAAGAGGTAGAGCGCTCGCCTTGAGCTGAAGAGCTGAGGGACAGCTCCCAGGCCCAGAATTCAAGCCCCATAACTGAACAAAAAAAAAAATCCAAACTAGAACACCATCTTTGTAATAGACATTCCAAAGAAAGAGTGACACCTCCAGAAATATTGCTACATATCTGCAATCCCCTCTGTCCCTTTGTCTCTGTGTCTGCGTTACATTATCTGCCTACAGTCCTTTATGAGTTGTCTGAAAGGAAGGATCTGGCAAGATAGATCATACCATAAAGTGCCTCTTCCATTGCCTATCACCTTCTTTAGTTGGTTTCTTCTTCTTTTCCAGAAATGAAACAAATCTATTTTTTTCCTGCCGGGTTATCGCCGCAGGACCCTGCTGGGAGCTGGTTTGTGGATTCTGCCTTTTTGCTTTGAGCGGGACAGGTCCACAGGAGCGGGGGGGGGGGGGTTCCCCACCAGCTCAAGGACATTGCATGGGCGATGAGGTCCTCACAGGTAAGATGGAGGAAGGACAACTGTCCTTTAGGGGCTGGCTGGACTTAGCACAGGGAAGTCAGCACTGCCAGTATCTTAGGTCAGCCACAAAGCAGCTGGTTTTCCTAGCAGTTCAGGCCTTGCCTGGCCTCAGGGAGGACACTGCCAGAGCTGTGCATGCTGCACAGTTTTCTATGAGAGAATCGCGCCCTCTACCCCAGGATACAACCAAAGCCTCCCAGTGTGGTTCTCTGGTTGTTCCTGCCTCTGCCCGTCTGGGCCCTTCACTCCCTCACTCCATTCCAGTGAGGTCACACAGGCGGCTACAATGTCCCCAGGAAGTTCAACTGCTCTTGGAGTCACCAGCCTCTTCTTTGGAGCTGACCTTTCTCTTCTTGCCTTTGACTCTGCCCTTTAGGGACACTGGCTTGTACCAGCACTGGTTTCAGCCAATCAGATGCCCCTGGCACAGGGAGAGGCAGATGGGGGAAGTCCCCAAGAGGAGGGGCCTGGGAGGGGCCCCAGGGGACACTATGGGTGGTACAGGGGAATCTGATTTGATGTCTGAGCTGAGCTGAGACTCAGGGCAAGGGGAGCGGACACATGTCCCATGTCTGCCATCTTTACTACTGGCTGCTTCCATAGCCAGTGACTGCAATTAGAAAAGAGAAAAGGCCTCAAAGAGCAGCTCTGCTGTGTGGTAGCACATAGCTTGAATCTTGTGTTTTAAGAGACAATGGGTCCATAAGGGTGCTCGCTGCCTGTTTCACGAGGAGAGCTGGTTTTACTCCTCTTGGTGATAAACCCTAGCAATCTAGCTCTCCACCTCCAGGAAATGCTGTCAGTCTTTACTGGAGGAGAAAGACAAGAAGACAAGATCTGTTGTTATTAACTCGTCCAGGACTCGTTCGGATATTCATGAGGCCATTCAATTTAAAGTATATTTCATTTCCTTAGCATAGCAAATAATTCCCCTTTCTTATGAGGGCTGCAAAATTTAATATTGAAGGGATTTCACTTGGCAGTTTGCATCTGTAAAAAAATTCAGCTCAGCGTTGGGGTACGTGAGGGGGAGAAAGAAAGAGACGAGCTTGTTCACCTCTGTGAATGAAAGAAGCAATTCTGCAGAATCTCAAGAGTTTATATGCACCAGAGAGCGCAATACAAGGCCTCTTTCCCTCCCCAGTGCGTGCGGTGACTTCTCTGGAAGTGTAAGCCAGGGTGTGTCACATGTGCACTTGTGCAGTTTCTGCGAGGATGGTGCAGTTGGTCAGTGAACGGCCTGGGCTGACTTCTTTGTGTTCAGCAGCAGCTGACGATGCTCAGTGAAGCTGCAGCTGTTGTCTCCTGGGGCTATGTGGCGGCTGGGCAGGGCCTGGCCGGGGCCGGTGGGGGCTGCTGCCCGCTCGCTCCTCCTTGGCTAACACAGCGTTCTGTGCCCACAGAATGAAGACTTGGCTTTGTGCCAGTTTGGGCTTCGTGTCTGGGTCTGGGAGAGAGAGGGAGTAGCACCCCTGCCCTGACCTAATCAGTGTTCTTCCCTTTGGACACAAGGTCACCGGCATCTGACAGCATCCGGGGAGGGGAATTAATCCCGGCTCAGCAGAATGAGAAGGGTAAAAAAAAAATTTTTTTTTCTTTAAATTTCTCCAACCAGAATGGGTCGGGAGATTTTGAAAAGATGTTAGGAGAGAAAAAACCCAGAAACGTGTCATGACAAAGGAAAGAGAACTTATGACTACAAAATGCACCCCACTTCTAGGAAACCAGAACTCGGGATGCCAAGGGACTCCAGATGTCTAACTCAGCAGGGTCACATTTTTGTGATTATGCGTCTCATAAGAGGAACTTAGAACTTCTATCTTACTTCCATATTGGATGAGGGTTTTCTTCTGTTTTTACTCAAAATATTGAATGCATCATGTTGGCTAATCTTTCTTCCTTCCCATGATGATTCGAAACAGAAATATACTCTGATGGCTCCTTGGGTTTTCACAACCTACCTACACGTAACTGTTGGGAAGAGCTCACCCCCCTGGTCCCCTACATTCTGCACCCACAAAGAAATCATTACTGATTCGCCCTTGATCTATCACACATTTCAGTTAATTAAAAGAATGTGTGGTGAGCCTCTCTCCCTGGCATGGTATTGTTAATTACAAAGGTATTCAATATGCCACTGCAAATGGCAGCTCTGCTAGTGCTTCATTAAAATAAATACAAAAATCTAAAGGAAGGAAACAGACTTTGGCACTCGTCTGTGGTTTCAAGGCCAGACTTTAAGTGTGGATATAATACCAGCACCGGAATAAATCTTTACTCTCTGCTCTCTGCTCTTAGTGGACTGGCACCCAGCCAGAAGAAGGGAGTCTGCCTGCTCATGCAGCCAGGGAGGGGGCAGGAGGAATGGGCCTCCTCTCCTGACCTCCCACCGCTCCCCTTCCCACCAGGGGTAGCTTTAACTACATCCCCCCAGATCCTACAGGAGGGAAGAGAGGTTGTTTTTGCAACCCATCCTTCCTCAAACAATTCGCAATGTGCAGAACATGCTGTTTGTTCGCCACATCTCATCATGGAGGGCTGGAACATTTTTCAGATATGAACTCATTAATCTTGCTCACTCCTTGCAATGCAGGGTGCTGGGAACGGGGGCAGCTCCAGGCTGCTTGATGAGATGGGAGAGGATGGAACACAGCACAGGCCGGCTGCCTGACACGGGACCTCCATGCTCTCCAGGACTGTGTTGGTGTTAGACAGTTTGATGGCATGAAGACACCTCCCCACCTCGTCTCCCTGAGAAATCAAATGGAATCTTTACTTGCAGGTTTCTAAGCCATGTAGGGCCACTATTTATATATAAATTATTCATATATCCAACCCCTTCTTGATTCTACCCAAGTGATGCCTGTGTCCTTGGACTTCTGGTAACAGTGTGTGTGTGTGTGTGTGTGTGTGTGTGTGTGTGTGTGTTCGTGCATGTACATGCACATGTATCATAAGTGCACTGTGTCTATAAAATTCACAACTGTATTTCTTCTAAAGTGACTTTCATGAAATTAGACTTACAATACATTAAGTGTCTCAAACTAGAAAATGACTGTTGGTTAAAAGCTATTAAAATCCAGATCAACTGGCTGACAATGCAAAGGGAGCCACTGGAGCGGTGGGGAGGGGAGAGAGGAAGGAGGGGGAGGGTCTCTGGTGTTTCAGGAGCAACTGAGCAGTGAGAAACACAGACAGGAGGTAGAACCTCAGTAGAGCGAGCCAAGCTGGGGCCTCCCAGGACCCTCTCCTGCAGCCCTCGACTCTCCCTCTGCCTTGGCAGCTTCCTTCTCTCCTTTACCCCCACCCTGCCACCTCCTCCCTCCTCCCTTCTCCCTCTCTCACCAAGCCTTTGTATCTGGCTTTGTATCTCACCATTTAGCCAAGGAGCTAGGCCGCCTGCCAGCTGCTTCTGAGTCAAAAGGCCCAGAGTAGGACCTTCGTGGTGCTGGCGGGGTGCAGGAGATCCCCAAGGTGGGGAGCTGTTCAGCAAGGAGCGGACATGGACACCCGGAGGACACACCACAGACCCTTTCCTGTGAGCCTCAGCCACACAGAGCACAGGGCACGGAAGCCGGTGTGGGCCACACCGGGAGCCCTGGGTCTCCTCAGAAGGGCTGAGTAGTAGAGTGATGACTTGCCTCAAGGACCTGGGCGGGGCCCGAGGTGCCCGCTCTGGGAGGGCCCACAGGACTCTGAGGGTGTCCCGTTAGGTCCCGGGTGGGCAGGCAGGTGTGATGGTGCCCCTCACTCGAGGCCTCTGTGCAGATGCTACCTTGGCAAGGCTTCGTTGTCTCTCAGTCTGGAGGTGTGGGCAGAGTTGGTCTCCTCTGGGCCTCTGGTGGCCAGCTGATGTCCTCTGGCTGTCTCTGCACATGGCATTTTCTGCTCTTGCCCGCCCCTCCCCCCCACCATGTCCATCCATGCGTCCACATCTCTCTCCTTGCGGGACACCAGACTGACTGCCCGGCAGCCCACCTGAAGAGCCTCCTGTTAAGCCAGCCACCTCTTCCCTGGCCTGCTCCGAATCCAGTTATATTCTGATGTACTGGAAGTACGTGGTGTGTGTGTGTGTGTGTGTGTATGTGTGTGTGTGTGTGTGTGTGTGTGTGTGTGTGTGTGTGTGTGTGTGTGTGTGTGTGTGTGTGTGTGTGTGTGTGTGTGTGTGTATTAGGGATCCAAATGTAAATTGAAGAACATAGTTCCTCCCTTTACAGGGGATATTAGGTATGCTCATAAGAAACTTGCCCTGTTTCTCAGTTAGCAGTTGGGTCTTAAAGGTAATCAATGGACGGTAGGCCTAACTGTGGGTTGTGACGGTAGGGGAGACTGGTATCTGGTAATGCCCAATAGGAACTCAGAAGGGCCTCAAGGTGGGTGGTGGGCCTGGCTTCCTGTCAGCGCCCCCTGGTTTCCTGTTGGCGCCCCCTGCTGTAGGCCTGCAGAAAGACACTCCATGGCATCTATTCCATGGTTGGCCTCTGAGATGCTGACCTCTGGGAAAATGAAATTAAATGTCAGGAGCAGTTGATACAAACCCAGAGTGAAATCTCTGGGGTTTAAGGTTCAAGGGTAGCAAAGGGAGGGCTGAGCTGGGGGTGGGGGACCAGGGCGGAGGGAGTTCAGGGACACTGGCCTCCAGATCCCAGGAGGCCTGCCAGGGCTGCTGGCTCTCTCTGGGCTGGATTTGGTCCAGGGCCTGAGTGCGGGGTGGGGAAGGGGGGTGGGGGGGGAGGAAGGGAGGGTGCCCACATCTTGAATCTTAGGCTCCCAGCCTCTCCACCCCCTCTGAGGCCTCACCTGTGGCCCGGGTCCCCCTGCTGCGTCCTTAATTCTGCCTTCCTCTGCCTGACCCGGGAGACAGCCCTCTTACTGAGCACAGGAAGCCACACTCGTTTGTGGCCTTGACGCAGGGCTGTCGCAGACCAAATACCTGTCTCTCAGGGATGTGTCGTTAGAGCCGTTTTTGCAGGAACCTCCTTGGTGTTGATGAAAAGCCCTGGAGGTGGCGCGTGAGTGATCAGGACTTCGCCTCTCACTCCCAGAGCTGCTCATTAGAGAGGCAGGGATGCAGCGGCCGCTGTCAGCAGGCTTGCTGGTGGGGCCTTGTGGCCGCCCGGCATCCTCGCGGCTCCCGCACGGGGGACGCGCCAGGCTGATGTTTGACATCCCAGAAGCACTCTCCCA
The DNA here is from genome assembly GCF_024711535.1 of Dipodomys merriami. NCBI lineage: Eukaryota > Metazoa > Chordata > Mammalia > Rodentia > Heteromyidae > Dipodomys > Dipodomys merriami. The sequence continues at coordinate 3,840,118 of NW_027204715.1, read as the reverse complement.
TCCCTCCCTCGGCACCCCTGCCTTCCGCCTGATGGCCAGCCAAGCCCTTGTTCAACATGGCGCTGCACCTGCTTTCCCTCCGCCCCTCTCTCTCAGATCCTGCAGCTTCTCTGAGGATTCCATATAAACATGCCACAATCAGCTGTGTTACTTTAGGACAACCGGATGGCAGAAATCAGGGGCGATCCTATGATCAAAACAGAGAGCAGGCATTCCCTCACTAACCTCACACAGCTCAGCCTTGGACGTCTTTGGCATCATGCCGTGTCCTGTGCCCACACAATCCTTCACCCTCTCTGCCTGTCCCACGGACCTCGTGCTGCTCCCTTCTGAATGGACGTATCTCTTTCTCCATCGAAACCTGTGGTTCCCGCTGGCTGATTGTCACCTATTTATCAGCATCAACTCTTCCCTCCATTGTATTTCCATTTCTGAATTTATATGGATCTGTTCTGTTGCAGAGAAATGAGTCTTGACAAAGTTGTTTGGGGCTGAGGTGAGCAGTGATCTGCAACTGTGCTGTCCTGCCCTCCTCAGTGGAGATGCTGGGAACAACCTTGTGTGTGTGTGTGTGGGTTCCTAGCTGGTGATAGCTTCCCTCCATGCCTGGCCTCAGGATGAAGCGAGCACCGACTGGATTCTATGTCTTGCCTTTTATTTCTGGTCACACTTTGGGATCTGATTATTCTAACATTTTCTTCCCTCCAGCCTCAGCCACTACCCAGACTTCTTTTCCTTTGTATCTTAAAATGACAGACATGCATACACTGTATCTCTCCACACTCATTGGCTGTCTAATTTCCCTCATAGGTGTTGTGTCCATCTTGAGTGTTGTGTAGGCTCCTGGCTTCGTGTATGGGCACTGAGAGGAATAACTCGTACTCTTTTCAAGTTGGAGTTAGTGTAAATGCCGAGTCCACACAGCTGTTTGTTTTGGCACCTTGTCAGTTATTCTCTCTTCATGCAAGAGATTGAGGGTATTATTCAGTTCATCTACCTGCTTATTTTATTAGCATGGAGTGTTCCTCTAGGAGGTGTGTCTCCAGGGTTTGCCTACCTCGCACGTAGACTTCGATGCTGGGAGCTGTCACTGCTTCGTCCTCTCAATGGAGATAGTAGCTTCCTTCCCATCTTACCTTGTGCTTTAGTCCAATACCTGGAACTTTATGTCTGTCTATGCTGGTAGAACTAGAAACCACGTTCTTTGATCTTAACACTCCACAAAAGCAAGTAGGCATTGCAAGGTAGAATTGTAAGAATAAAACAGAAAACAACCCGCGCCCCAGAAAAACAGAGATCCCCAAAGATTGAACGAGACAGAGTGGGACAGGCAGGAGGGGATGTTTGGCTTTTATGGAGTTATATGATAAAGCATAGGGAAACCCAAACCCAGAACTACACCATCTCAGGCAGAGAGAAGTGAGGGAGGCTGGATGACTATAACCAGAGCCACATTGTTTCAGAAATTCTCACCTCTGTTTCCCTCATCTCAGATGAACCCCTCACCAGTCTCTGTTGCTCTTGATAACTTTACAGTTTATAATTCCAAGACAGGCAGGTGGCCTGTCCATCCTTCAGGAAGTCTCAGAGGAGAAGGGAACTGCCAGAGCTTTGGCCAGCCCTGACTTGTATTTTTTGGACTCTCTCTGATGCCCCCAAGGAGACCCTGGGAGGGTCTCAAAGTCATCCTCACACGAATAACAAACCTGTTCTATTTCCATGCAGAACTACCTTGCTAAGTGACTCCTGTAAGGTCAGAACTTTAACTGTGCTCTGTCCCCCTAGAAGGGCCTCCTTGCATTATGAGACATGGCCAAGTCCCTTGACCTGTCTTGCTTCCCTCAGTGGCTCTGAAGGATGCTGCTGTAACAGTGAGCAGTATTTTAATAAGACAGGAAGTCCTAACACCATTGTCTGTGGCTGCGGTTCTTAGCGTTACATTCTATCGTCTCTTATTTACTAGATACATCAGACACATTTCTTTCACATCTAATCCTAACAGTTATAAATGCAACCATACTAACATAGCTGCATGAATACCATTACATACTTTCTGCGTGTCTAGTAGTTCTTGGTTATATATTTAGCAGATACCTGTCATTAACATGTGAGAGTTGCCAAAACGGGGAGATGATACTATAACTATATAACCATACACTTACATACTACCACTAATCCCCTACTTGTTAGCTCAGATCAGGAAGGGTTGACAAGACACAGGGCATGTGTGTAAGAACTGTGCTTAACCCAGGCAAAGGGATAGCTCATTGTACAACTCAGCGAGCTACTTATATCAGCAGAGGGGTGTAGAAGCATGATCAATCCACAGCAGCAAATAATCAAGAGGGAAAAAAGAGCTTCTGCTTTGGATGGAAATGTTCCATTTACATTTTGCAATGGCTGTGTGTGTCTCATGTGTCTTAATCATGTAGGTTATCGACTCCAATATGGTCAAAGATGCTGGGTGCAGAGACAGGCCAGTGTTTTTCCTGTGCATAACCTGTGAAATGAATGTGTGTATATATGTGTGTGTCAGAGGACAGCAAACATTTGTGATCTCCTGTTACATCGGATTAGCATGAGAACCAGTGCACCTTGCTCCACTCTTCCCAAGATAGCTCTTGCCCTGTCTCTAATGGTGTGGTGTGGTCAAAAGGTGTTGGAAAGGATGTGCAGTGGCGTTCACTCCCCGGAGTTTCTGTTGTTACCATGAGAACACATTGGTCTGGCCTTGGTCCCACCAAGAGGGTGTGAAACACATGGTCAGGCCCAGCAGGGCAGGAAGACCTGTGGGTGAGATGAACGGCATGATGCCAGCACTGTTGGGAGGAGCCCACCGTTCTGAGGCTCTGGGGAGGGCAGGCCCTCACCCAACAGGGCGGCAGCCCTGCAGAGCTCTCCAGCCTCCAGCAAGTGTCAATCCCGCCCCACCTTAGGCCTTGAGGACCTGAGTCAATTGCATGATATCTCTAAGCCCCAATTTTCTCATCTGTAAAATAGCTGTAATTATACTAATCTTACAGGGCTTTTGTGAGCGTTAAATGAACCAAGGTATATGTGTGCGAAACACTCCGCAGAGTTCCTGGCCCTTGGAAAGTGCTCCACACAGCAGCTGGTCAGTAATTACCCAGGAAGCGGTGCTGGAGGGAGATGCCAGGTGCAGTGCTCACACCTGCATGTTCTGTTGGAAGAGGTAGACTGTGGAGCCTGGCCTGGCCGGCCATGAGGAGTTCCAGGTTTGTTTGTCTAAGTGTGGCTTTGTTGCCCGATAGGACCTCTCTCTAGAGCACGGGCCACTGAGCCCATGAGTAGATGTCAATGTGGACGAACTCTACAATTGTCATGCGGTATTTTGTAACAGGTGTCTGCCTTCAGCCAGTATTTTCTGGAGTGTTACACAAAACATGGTTATCTGTATAATAGTGGGACCGAGTCCAGCTCTACCTCTCAAGAGAAATAAGACTGAACTCCTATAGAATGCCTGTCTTTGTCATACATGGCCTAGGAAAGGAGCTTACCAGCAAGCAGCCAGTCCTTGGGCTGTGTCTGACCCAGTGACTCATTTCTGAGTGTTTTGAAGATGCCACCTTGCTTTATAATGACATTGGCCATAATCTGAACTCTCTGAGTTCCAGTATGTGGGGTTGGATAACAGTGTCCAGGCTGCTTTATGTTCTCTGACCTTCTAAAGTCTTCCAAGTTCATTGATGTGAAGATGGAGTGCAGTTTGTAGTGACTCTGTAGAGCAGTTCATCTTTGTTATACATAAAATCATCTTAGTCTGACAGACATCCTCAAGCTCCCCCAGTATTGAAGGTAAAAGCCTGTGTTAAGTGAGGTAAAACTGACCCGGAGATGGTCTCTGACCTCAAGGAATGATCACATCGTTTTGGACAGCTAGGTTTCCTAGGAAACCACTGTTGAGATGGAGATTTGTGTTTATGAAATCAGCCAGGGCCTTCACCTGTGGGGAAGGGGATGCAGCAGACAGAGTGGAGAGCTGAGCTGCTTGTCAGTCCTGGATCCGGGGGAGTTCTGGAGCTGAGGAGGACTGTGTCAGTGCCATTTCTTCATGGGTTCCACCTAGGATTAGGACATGACCGCGGATGGGGCAGAATCTCTTCAGTAGCAGCTTGCTCAAAAGGGAGACAGCCGAGAGCTGTCCACAAGCACGATTGTGCGAGTGACATGGGGTCTGCAGAAGACCAATGTGCCTTTGCACCAGGGCTCTTCCCTGGGCAAGGAAGAGCTCAGATGAGCCTCCAGGCACAGGAACAACTTTACAGGTCATTGACTCAGAGTGCAGAGTTCAGCCGGGAATGCCAGCGCCTTGGGAGTCCATTTAGTAAACTGGATGAGAGCAAGAAAGTGAAAATGGTCAGGAAGTAGAGGTGGGGGACAGTAGGAGAGAGAGAAAGAGAGAGAGAGAGAGAGAGAGAGAGAGAGAGAGAGAGAGAGAGAGAGAGAGAGAGAGAGAGGAGCCACGGAGATACTGCTGAGACCAGATCAGGGGCACATGACGGGCCGGCTCTGGCTGTGGCTCCTTCCTCCAGACTCCTGGTATGTCTCTTGATAAAGAGCGAAGATGGCAGGAACTGTCTGGAAATGAGGTGAGAGGCGAGGGGGCCGCGACCCGATGGCTATCGAGGAGACTTCCACAGGAAAACGGCTCCCAGCAGCCTGCTGCTGACCACAGTCATGCCTGCTTTTTTCTTTCAGTTCTGAATTTAGTATCGAATTGAGGATGTGCAATTCATTTTGTCATAAAGATGTCTAACTTCTGTTAAAGACATGCTGCTTTTCACAAATTCCTAGTTTTCACCTTTTCAATTCAGTTAAGCCCACCGTTCACCTTTACTTCATTTTTAAGGAACTATTTGTGTGGTTTTTTTTTTTTTTGAGGACTTTATTTATTTTAGTGCCAGTCCTAGGGCTTGAACTCAGGGCCTAGGTGCTGTGAGTTTTTTTTCTCAAGGTTAGCACTCTACCACTTGAGTCATAGCTACAGATTGGACTTTTATGGCGGTAAATTGGAGTTAAGCATCTCATGGACTTTCCTGCCTGGGCTGGTTTCAAACTCAGCTCTCAGCCTCCTGAGTAGCAAGGAAACAGGTGTGAGACACTGGCACTTGGCTGGAAGGTGTATTTTCACAAAAGTAAGGGCATGGAAACACTGCAGAACATACAGTAGTTAAACACTGCTGACTATAACTTGGGACTAAGAGCTTTGCAATGTGCACAAGTGAATTAAAAATTCTTATCTTTGAGATTTCTTTTTATTTTAGTATTTGGCTGCATTTGATCAAAACCATTTATCTGCAAATGAAGGGGGCTTTTGGTACATCTGAGGAAGTTCGGTGAGACTGAATTGGAGAGATGGAAGGTGGCGACATGGTGGAGGGTCATGTAGACCTAGTGCTGTGGAATGTGTTTGTCCCTGAAAGAACACTGTAGAAGGCTTTGGAGCTAGAGGCCACTTATCCTCAACCTTCAGCCACACCCAGCTTTGAGAACAAACTCTTCTTACACCACCACTGAGTGTGGACCACAGACCCTGGCCTTGACAGGAAATGTCATTTTATAGTGTTCTCTCTGGGTCTTCCTCGGTCATGAAGAATTGTGTATGGAATAGGTATGCAGTGCAGACACACATTTCTGGACTAAAATAAATTCATCAGGCAGACTGGTGGAATGGATGATCAGAACTTTTGTTTTGAGACTGTGTGTATTTTATGTTTTTCTCCACTTTGAATGTGGAAGGAAATATGATGGAATCCAGTACAGTGGGAAGATGGGTTTTCCCCATTCATCTGAAGACTAGTGTAGCCAATGATAATTGCTGTCACTAGCTGGAGTTAATCAATTAAATCATTAATTTAATTTCCTAATTCATCCGCAATAAAATGCATAACAATGTATATTTGCCAAAGTGATTTGCAGCCTTAGTTAATACAGCAATTCTGTGTTAAATACAAAGGAATTTCATTAATTTGTATTGCTTTTACTTACCAAAGCAGTTAATTACCAAGTAGAATAATGAGTCAGAAATGGATATTAATCCAAGTATGAATGGCAGTGAGAAAGGGGCCCAAGAAAAGGGACGGCAAGGTCATCGCTAAAGGTAAATAGTTGACATTAATTAACAGTTAACTAATTAATTAATGAAGCTACCACAACCAGGGTTCCTGTGCTACTCTCCTGGGGAAACTATAAGGAATAGCTACCAGCCATCATGCAAAAGCCCTGCACAATGTAACTTCCTACTTAAATATTTGGGAAACAACAATAACAACTTGTGTTTAAAATCAGCACTTTAAGCCAAGGGGAAGCTTTTGAAGACATCAAAAGTATCATTTAAATAGCTCTTAATTGCTCACACTTTATTAGTGTGAGACAGAGCAGCAGAGGAAGCGAGGCGTCTGCCTGGAGTAAAGGCCCAGGCCCAGGCAGCGTCCTGGCTGCATGCACCTCTGAGAAAACACACAAACTGTGATAACTTTAAACACAAAAGGGAAACTCCTTGTGAAGAGGAACCGCGAGCCAAAGGGGGCCGAAGCAGGAGAGAGGACAAGCCTTCAAAAGAAGCCTTGCTTCCTGGGTTCAGAGAGCTGGGGAGCCATGAGCCCAGATGTTAGCAGGAGGGAAGATGTGCGCATTAGTATCCAGGCTGAGAAAACGGAGGCTTTCCGAACGAAATACACATTCTGTAATATAAAAAATTACAGACCTAAATCTCTCGTGGGCCAAATAAATAAAAATGATGGCGCACAGAAGGTAGCCTGCCATAGTAAATGTTTATATCGGCTATGGTGTCCTTCAGCACCTCTGCAAGGTGGAGACTGTCTATCCCTGAGCTACAGCTGCGGAATCACACGGAGTGGTGGGGCCAGACTCAGGGCAGCACAGCTGCTGAGCCATGGCTGAGATGCCAAGCCTCTCGGATGGGCGCCTGGGCCGTGGAGAACACGAAGAAGCTCCCATGTACGAAGAGTCACTATCTCTGGGACAAAGGCAAAGTATTTCCACAGCATTACAATGTCACAAAAAAGATAACTTCAAAGACAAGAGAAAATATACATGTTTGATAAATATATAAAAAGATCAAATGCATGGAGACGAATAAACATAAAAAGAAGCTACCATTTTACACATATCTGACTGGCCTAGGCTAAAATGGAGTTGAAAGACCCACTGTTGGGGAAAGAGAGAGAGAAGCCAGCAGCTGTGGGGAGCTGACTGGGGAGGCCATGCACCACTCACTCTGGCCACAGCCGTGTCCTCACTTAGCTCCCTCTTGGGAGTGCACTGGTCGGAGTCTTGCAGAGGCTAATGGACATGGGGGTGGGGACTGTTGACCATTCAGCAGCCCCTCATGGGAGACCCGCTGAGTCGCTGAGTAACTTCAGGACTTCCACAGCCCAGACGCCTGTGCAGCAACCAGGTAGAAGGCACTGGCTGATGGTTTAGACACATTTCCAGCATGGATTGTTGATAGATGGGCCTCAAATCAGAGAGGCATGCACCAAGGTTTTGAGAATTTTTTTTTTTAACCAGTCATGGTACCTGACCTCTGGGCCTGGGCGCTGTCCCTCAGCTCTTCAGCTCAAGGCTAGTGCTTTACCACTTGAGCCACAGCACCACTTCCAGCTTTTTCTGCTTATGTGGTGCTGAGGAATCAAAGCCAGACCTCATGCATGCAAGGCAAGCACTCTACCACTGAGCCACCTTCCCAGCTGGTTTTGAGAATTTCTATAAAGCAATCATTAAGTGCCTTAGATGTGATGCCTTTAAGAGTGTACCAGCAGCTAAAACATGGATTCCTTGGGTGTGAGGTGGGAGAAAGCATCCTCACGGGTGGAACAGGACAGGAGAGAAAGGAAGATGAAGAAGCAAGGAAAAAGAATGCAGACTACACTTTGATTAGCATCATGGTATAATTTAATTTATGAAAACTAAGTCTGACAGTCTATAACCAAGTTTGAAAGGTAATGACAGTGGTGAATCTATTTCTACCCTGTGCTCTGTGGACCAACAGGGATTGCAAAAACACACAAATCCTATACTGTGGTCCCATTTTGATACCGAGGAACAGCCTCTCTAGGTGTAAGAGGCCATGGGCTGTGGGGTGGGTGAGCCCAGGAGAAAGCCTGGAGCCCAGGAGCAAGGTCTCAAGAAAAAAGCCAGGTTTTCCTTCATACAGCATTGTCTTCTTCCACACATCCTGTGTGACCCCAGAAATCATAAAGGCATATTTGGAGGAGAAAGGCCAAGACCTCCCATTTCTAAGAAATGACCACTCTGATCCCCTGTGGATAAACAAACCTTTTCCATTTGGTTTGGATAATTCCAGATGGATCACAGGCTCACCCAGCTTCACCCTTATTGTCTGCACTTCCAACCTCAGCAGGCATCTCACCCTCCACAAGAGCTGTTCTCAGCATCCAGCTCTGGATGCCATTGGACAGAGGATCACCAGAGAGATACCGACAGGACCGCAGCCCCATTGGTCCTGTAGTTCCTGCTGGACCAGAGTAATGATAGTGGCAGCTTAGGATGGAAGCCTCCCTGTGGGAGGGACATTGTATTCCCTCCTGTTGTGAGCCGATAAGAGAGAGAGAAGCCGCTCCCTTCTCACATGGCCACCCATTCACCAGGGCAGGCAGCGAGGGCTGAGCTTTCTTGCTTGTCTACAGTGCCTCACATCTAGGAACCAGCCTGTGCATAGTCTTCCAAAGTTGTATTGATTTTCAGTCTCAGTATTAAAACTGTATGGAAGAAGAATTTGTACTTAATTAAAAAGGCATCTCCTCCTCCCTTTTGATTTGACTGGAATAATAAAGGCCCTGTCCACTATGTGAAAGAAAGTAAGTCAGCATACAAGAGAAACACCTGCAAACCCTGTTTATACCAGGGCTGGCAGCAATAGCCAACATATACAGTCAGCTTAGGTGCCCATCAACTGATGAATGAATGAAGAAAATGTGGTATGTGTATGGAGTATGATTCATCCATAAAGTAGAATGAAATTATGTTGTTTTAGAAGAAGAGCTACTCATCATCATGTTAAATAAAATAAGCCAGCTTCTCAAAGAGTATTGCTGCATTTTCTTTCATAGACAGGACCCTGACAAACAACACAGAACAAAGGCATTGATACAAGGGGAGAGGTCTTTGGGAGGACAGAGAGAGGGCAAAAGAAGAGGGTAGTGGGTGGTGAATGATTAAGTACCTTCTATGCATGCATGAAAATAGAGTAGTGACACACATCAAAATTACTTTTGAAAAAGGGCTAGATCAAAATATATTATAGGCACATACGGAAACATCATTGAAGTCCCATCAAACAATTCAAACAGTAAAAACAAAATGAAATAAAAACATAAAAACCAGTATTCTTCTGTACCACCCAGTAAGGCTGAGTTGAACTCTGTCAACCCCACACTCTGTGCTTGGAGGCTCAGGAGGGGAGAGTCAATAAATGCTCCTTTACACACATGCATAGGTACACTGTTTCCTTTAATGATTTAAAAAAGACCCCAACCCTCAGATTTTTATACCTAGATTTCCTTTCCACTTGTCCTGGATAGCTGAGCACATCACTTAGCACATCCACAAAGACTGACCACCAGGGCACAGAAATGCAAACACCCATCCCAATTCCAGATTCTGTATCTTCTTCCTAAGTAGTATAGAAAGTTGAACTAAGGACACCACATTGACTGAGCCTTCTCTCTGCAAAGAGAGATCAGAACACCCAGGCAACCCTTAACATTTCCCTGTCATGGTTTGCTTCTGAAGAGCAGCAGCTCCTCCCACACAGGCCCTCTCTCCTACACCTTGTCCTGTGGTCGGGGAGTTGTGCACATCAATGCTGGCAGAAGAGGCAGAGGTCCAGGGTCTCTAGGAGCAGGATAAAGGAGCGGGAATCCACAGCACCAACTGCTTTACATTTCATGTAGGATGTTGGCCTATGAACACAACTTTGTTTTGTTTTCCTTCCTACTCTAAAAGCCATTTGGATCCCAGTTTTGAAGATAAAGGAGAGAGCTAGCTGCCTTCAACCTTCCCTTTGCTCTCCACTGGGAATCTCTGTGATTTGCATTTTAGATGTAAATTCATGCAAATCAGCATTTATTTGCAGATGAAATCCTACCATTGAGAACCATCTGCGATCCTTCTCGAATGCCCGTGAGCATTTGATCCCGGTCTAATTTCTCAGCATACGGATTAAGTGTGCAATAAGGGTGGCATCATTGAGATGGGGGAATGAAATAAAAAAAGACCAGCCCTCATTTTGCCACAAGGATGGGAAAATCTAGTTATAGCACCTTTTCCAGCATCTGAGACTGGGGCTGCCAGCCACCTGCCCTCCCTCAGGGGCCACTGAATTCTCTCAGCCGTTGGTCCCAAGAAAACTCCCTGTTCTCCATCAGGGTATTGCCAGCCTCCCCATTCCTCATACATAGATCCTCCTGCCCAGCTGCACTCCTCTGAGTGTGGACTGGCCATTTTCATCACCACACCTGTGTGAGCAAGGACGCCCTAGCAGAAGGGACTGGGAAGGAGGGGCTGCCACACTCTGGGGGCTGCTGAGACTCAGCAGGTTGAAGCTCTTATGAGCACTAAGAAAACATGGAAGCCCAGGCCTCCAGGGCAGACGGAGGGGAAGCTCAGGTTCAAGGACAGCCTGGACGACCTGCTGAGACTCTGCCTCAAAGTCAAAATGACAGAAAGAAAGAAAAGAAAGATGGAGGACAGATGGTTCTGAAACTGCAGGGTAACAGGGGGACAGCTACACACACCAGCTTGCGTGCAGTTACTGTACACGCACCAGCTTGCATGTGCAGTTACCATACACGCACCAGTTTGTGTGCAGTTACCATACATGCACCAGTTTGTGTGCACAGTTACCGTACACGCACCAGCTTGCGTGCACAGTTACCGCTATGTAGAGTTAGGCAGATGCTGGGGAACAGTCACTGAGCCTGAAATTCAACGTTAGTCCAGAGGGTGAGCTATGGTTAGAGACCAAGTGGACAGAGACCGTCAGCTGCTTTGTTGGGAGTGTGTGGCGGGCATTGCAGGTGCCAAGCGGGAGCTGTATGCTGTCGTCCAGATGCTTCGTCCAATGATGAAGCTAGATTGTCATTGCGATAGGATTTGAGTCACCAGACCCAGTGAGATGGACACACAGGAGAGTTAAGCAGGAGCAGGCTACTGATGTAAAGCAAGGAGGAAGCAAAGCAAAAGCACATTCTCCAAGCAGGACAGAAGTAGCTCAGAGTGCGGCACTGGGTGGTCCCCAAGACATCTTTTGTTGGTAGTTATGAGTCTGAACTCTGGGCCTCGTGCTTGCTCGACAGGCACCATAGTACCTGAGCCCTTGGCCTTGAACTTTTGTTTGGGACTGCAGACATGGAGGTGATCAGTCCTGGTTGATGATCAGATCCAGTTGATGTGTCATTAAACTTCCAGAGACTGGGTTAACAATCATCCACTCTTCCTACCTGGTGAGTGGTGGAGGTCTTGGCTGTGGATGGACCAGGGCTGTTATAGTCTGTGTGGATAGACAGACTGTTATGAATAGTCTATTATATAAAGACTATTATTACTACAGCAATGTCCTGCTGTATGACACAAGTTTTTCCACAGGATATCTAATTGATTCTCAGTTATCAGGTTTCCCTATTTTCCTGAGTAACTCCTTTATCAGGTCTGCTCCTCGAAAGGGGATTAGATTGTGAGATACTAGTATGAGAGCTAGTTCTCTCTCCCCTCTGTTCCTGTCTCATTGCCTGTCCGTCTCTGTCTGTCATCTGTCTGTCTGTCTCACGCATACCCCATGTGAAGCCCTCAGCAATGTTATGGTGCAGGAAGAAGAGGCTCACAGGTATGGTTCCTTGAGGCTGAGTTCCCAGCTGCCAGAACTACCACACAATGAACTTGTATTATTGGTAGATGATTCCACCTGGTATTTTGCCATAGCGTTGTAGCTGCAGCCAACAGGCTCAGATGGTCCAAGTCAGGATGGTCGGCGAGAACTTGTGTATTGTGGATGAAAGGAACGGGCAGCTCTGCAGTAGATGTGCTGGGAGCACAGGGTGAGTCCACGGCTCCTGGGAAATCCCACAAGACATCGTTCAAATGATCGTGAAGAGCAGCGAAGTGTGCTGCCTGACACAATGTCCAAAACCTGTTAGAAACAAGAGAAAATGCTTAAAAATGGGAGTGGCCTGTTCTTGCTGCTCTCTTCCCAAACACACTTTTTGGTGGATTAGGAGATTTAGAAACAAAACGTGATTTGAAATGGCAAGTTTGCTCCATTGTTCTGTCCTCGGCAGGCTCCCCTGGGCGCTGCGGGGTCTGTGGCCTTCACAGTGCCTTGCAGGCCCCAGTCAGATAGCGGGGCGGGCGGGAGGGAGCAGGTGGAGCTGTAATTAGCAGGAAGAGCCACTCATTAACAGCCAAGGATGGGGGCTCTGCGGAGCCTGCAGTGCAGCTTGGGAGACAGCAGCCCCTTTGGAGAGAGGAGATGGGGGAATTAGAGAGGGTCAGAAATAAAATGCAGGCAGAAACATGTCAGCTAAATTTCATGTTCAGCCCCACTGGAGAGCCCCAAGTGAGTGCAAGAGGCAGTTTGCAGAGTTCCCAGACAGCTTCGGGATTGAAGGAAGGCGACTATGAGGAGGAGGTGGGAGAGCGTGATTTATTCTGCTGAGTGAATGGCAGAGCCATTTTCAGGAACCAAAGGCGTTGTTAGGGTGAGGAAGGCAACCAGCTGTCCCTTCCCCACAGCCAGGCCAGAACAGAAGGAAGCAGGAGGCAGGGGTGTGGATGGAGAGCGAGGAACTGGGGAAGAGATGGAGGAGGGGAGCTAAAGCCCCTCTAAAAGTTGAGAAACCTGGAGGAAGTGTGAACTCTCCCCACCCCATCTCCAGGAGCTCAGACTCCACTGGGCCTTCATGGTGGCCGTGCAGGGGTCAGCAGGGCCCTGTGTGGATGGGTGTCATAGGTGAGAGGTGAGAGGAACCCTCCCTTCCTTGCTGAACTAGCTGTGTGCAGCACATTCCTCTTCCCATCCCAGACGGGGCCTGTGGCACCTCTGTGAGTTCCCTTGGGATGTCAAGTCCTTCCTGATCAAAGCGGAGGACATGCTCCAAGCTCCTAGCCTCCCAGCCACACCCCCCAGCCTCCAACCAGGCACAGACTTCCAATGACGTGCAGGGGACAAAGAATCACTTCCCAAGTAGCAGACTTCTCAGAATCTAGACATTTCTGATACTGATTGCATTAGGGATGATCTTTCTATCTGGAGGATGAGTTCTGTAAAGTCAGCTCATATTATACTGCAAATAATACCGTTTCTAAAAGTTATCATTAGTAGAGGATTTGTCCAGGATTTTTAATGCCTACCATTTTCAGATGGTGCTTTTGGGGAGGGGGATTGAGAGGGGGGAGTCTTGATATTTCCTGCAATTGGAAAGATGAAAGTTCACATGTGGAGGACTGGCAGGGAATGTTTCTTTTCCAATCCTCTTATAAATCTGAGTCTCATTTCATACTCATCAGCCCCTAATATGGCCAAACTTGCTCAGTGATTAATCTCCGCAGCAGCTATCAGGCACAGTCATGCTTGCTTAGTGCAGGAGATGGGAACAATCAATAGATTAATCACCAAGCCTGTGTAATTAGATGAAAAGACCAACCTCCTCGCTGACCAAATGCCTCCTTCACTTGAGTACATTTCACCTCTTTATTTCAGTTGAAAAATGATAAGCTCTAGCTGGTTCAAGATGGGAAGAGGGTGATGTGGGAATGCTAGCTGACACCCCTTTGCTGGTCCAGGAGTCTAAATGAAGATGTTCCTACTTCCTCTTCAGCATCTGAGGAGTATTGAGATGTCATTACAAGCTTATTCGTTAGCAATGATTTGGCCAATCATTTAAATTAAGATTTAATTCACATATAGAATTCATCACACATAACCCATATTGTATTGACTTTTAGTATATTCAGAAAGTTGCACCACCGAAACAGCTCTTTAAAGCCCAGAGAAATTTCATCATTCTAAAAAAAGTAACTCTTTATCTCTTGGCCATATCTCTGCATTGTGCTAAATCAACTTCCTGTACCTATATGTGTGCTTGTTCTGGACCCCTTAGAGGGAATCCCATGAATGACAATAACACTAGGTGACTGGCTTCATTCTCATATTCTACGGCTTTCCAGGTTCATCTGCATTGTAGTACCATGCTTCGATGTCTTTTTTTAATGTCCCAGTCTTCATGTTTATTTGTGAAATCTGTGTAACATTAGTTTTAATTTTTGTAGTAACAGAATTGAATCACCACATAGAATTGTTGGAAGACACTAAGTGAGAAATTCTATCTAAGGCACATCATGCTTCAATTTCTATGGCTGAATAACATTACAGTTTGTGTATCTACTTGTGCATGGATGGATGCTATTTCTACTCTGGGGTTGGGAATCATGAGGCTTTGGGCAGATGCATGTACATTTTTGTGTGAATGAAAGTATTTCCTTCCTAGGAGGATATTTTGGGATGGAATCACCAGGCTATTCAGTAATTCTATCTTCATCTTTTAAAGAAGCTGCCAAGTGTTTTCCAGTAGGGGGTACAGCATTTTGCATTCTCCTTCCAATGATGAAGGTTAACAAATTTTACACATCTTTTCTAATGCTTGCTATTTTTCCCTTTTCATAATACAGCCATTCTAAGTGTGTGTCAAATAACATCTCATTGTAGTTTTGATCTGCAGCTCCCTGAAGAAATCATAATGGTATGCATCCTTTTGTGTATTTGCTGGCCATTAATATATCTGAAATGTCTCTTCAAATCTTTTGCTTGTATTTTAATTTGACTATTTGTCTTTTTTATTGAATTCTAAATATTGCTTATGTACAGCCTGGATCCTAGACCTATATCAGAATCATTATTTCCTAATATTTCTTCTCTAGGATACTTTTCACTTCCTTACTAGCACCCTCAGATGAATAAAAGTTTTTAATTTTGATGAAGGTTCTGGAAAACTTTCTCCAAAAAGCTTATGTCGGTGTTTCTCAGCTTGCTCTCGTTATCACCCCCTAAGGAGAAAATTTTAATTTAATTTAATGAGTTAAATTAAATATTAAGAACCAGATCTTGTTGGTTAGCACTGAGCTTGGAAGGACCACAAAACACCGTAATATATAATATGTCTTTCCTTCAACACGTCAGCTTTACTCCCCTTTGCCCTCCCATTTCTGTTGGGAACATGTGGTAGGTCATAGATTGTGCATGTTACCTAGGGAGGGTCTGAGTGTGAGCCCTGATGTGTGGGTGCAGTGTGCGCATATGATCAAAGCCCCTGCCCCACCTAGGAGCCCTTGTTGAGCTCTACTGGGCTCAGGCTCTCTTTTCTCCATTACCCTCTACAAATACAAGGGGAAAGGGATGGAGTGGTGTTTTCCCCTCTAGGATGTCTCTCTCCCTGCTGTGCCTCTGAGCATTCTAGCACATTCTTCAATCCACATCATTTACCACTTGATTATAGGACTTGGGTTTATGTCCCTGTTGTCTTCTGATTATATTGTTACATAATTCATGGCCTTGGATAAACTTGGATAGAAAATGTAGGTAAAAAAATCCGACTCTCCCAACTTGATTTTCTGTTTTTGTACTTGATCTTCTAATTCCAGTGTGGGATTCATACTTGCTGGTTCTCCAAGATCTGTTTTCCTTTGTGCATAAGAGCAGATGCCGGCATTTCGTGAGAGTGATTTCATCTTTCCCTGGTGGCTCTTTTGTTCCAGGTGTCAGTGGTCAAGTATATGGGGTATTTTCGGGATCAAAGCTTCCTGTCGGCCGCATAGCCATCCTGGTCCTGGCTGAGACACTAGTGAGCAAACTTCCAGGCGCCTGGGGCACGGCCTGGGGCATCTAACCTAGACTATGCATGGGCTGTTCTCTTCCAAAACAGATGGAGAGCTCAGGTGTTCTAGGGGCCAGGTGGCTCATGGGAGGGAAGCAGAGGTCAGGGCCAATCTTTGGCTTTATCTCGTGGCTGAGAGCAGGTGGGTGGGGCTGAGCAGTGGAGGCCAGAGGTTGGGGGAGAGCTGTAGAAGTCTGGTTAGATGGGATGACCCTGCCAAGCTGAGAACAGCCAGCCTGCTGTATCCCCTTCCTCTTTCTTCCAGAACCTCTATGGCCTTCCAGAACCTCATTGTCATGCTGACCATGCTTACTTTACTTTCCATCTTTCATCATGTGAAGAAGTGGGCGGCGGAGTGTATAGGTAGGAGAGCCATGATGGAGTTGCTTTTCTACTTCTTTTGCTGCCCAAGAGCCTCAGAGATGTCACCACTTTTCTTATTGCTGTAAATAGACCTAGTTAGAATCAGAAAGAGCCCCATGGTTCTCTGAGGTCTCCATGGGGATGGGCATTATACAGTGGGAATCGTGTTGGTCATCTCTGTTCTGTCCAGCTGCATCCAGCTGCATCCAGCTGATGCCACGCTCCAAGTCCAGGAAGGCCTGGGATAGATCTGCCCATCTGACCACCAAGTAAACGTTGGTTTCCTTCTATGAGACTCTACAAAGACAGGGCAGGTGAGTCATTACAGGTGCAGGTGGGCATGCGGGGGTTTCCTGGGACCACTCAGGAGACACAAACTTTTCCAGAGGAATCTTGAAGTGCTCTGAGTCCCTGAGAGGCCTGGAAGCTGACTCAGGACTCAGAGGCCCCCACGACAGCCGAGCTCCCGCCCTTGGCAGGAGACGCGGAAGCCCTGGAGGAACCGGCTATGCACTGGCTTCTAGAAATAGAAGAGGAGGAGCAGAGGCCTCCTCTTGGGGGTGGACACCGGAACTCCAACAAGTGGAAATCCTGATTTCTATACCCGATTTTGCTCACTGGGTAAGAAATGGGAGCTGGCTGGGTGGTGGTAGAGGACATACTGAGATGTGATCAGGTCAGAAATAGTAATTGGCCAGGCCCTGCTGGCTTCCATCTGTAATGCTAGCTACTCACGAGGCTGAGATCTGTGTATTGAAGTTCAAAGCCAATCCAGACAGGAAAGTCCGTGAGACTCTTATCTCCAACTAACCAGCAGAAAGCCATAAGTGGAGCTATGGCTCTAGTGGTCGGGCACCAGCCTTGAGCAAAAAAGCTAAGAGACAGAGTCCAGGCCTTAACTTCAAACCCCAACACTAGCACACAAAAACATAAAAAAACTTAGTAAGTGAAACAGGTTTATAGAGACTCGGTGACTTTCTGTTTGCGTGTGATCTCTATTATGATTCTGCACAAAACATGGCTAACTCAGGCAGCCAACAGTTGTAAAGCCCATTTGTTGCAGGAGGCATTTTATTTCCAGGAAAGAATAGAGAGGGTGAATGGGATGTAAGGTATACTTACAGTTCAGCCTCCTGGGAGTCTTCCCTTCTGCTGTCAACAATTCTGGTTGGTTGATTGTACAAAATGTCCTATTTCTTTATTTCAAAAACAGGTATTGTCTCCACCAAAAAGAATTAGAATGTCAATCATCTTAAGAACCACTGTAGTTCACAATTTCTTGGCTTATGATCTTCCCTATCCACAATAGGAGGTAGTCAAGTTTTCTTAGTTTTCTTGAAGCCTTTAATTATCTAGAGGCAGACATGCACTCATCAGTGAGGAGAGCATGTTTAACACAGGGAACCATGGATGAGGATACTTTCAAAGTCAGTCCTTAAACATCCCCATCCCTGTAGACCGTGATTCCCACAGGAATGACAGCATGACTGCTGCTCGTTAAATAATTACTGAACATATTCTATGTGGAAAATCCATTGTTCAGCCCCACTAGAGTTCTAGAGTAATATGACTTAGCTCCTCTGACCACAGACAGCTCATTGTTGGGTGAGTCAAGACTGAAATACACACAAGGCTTCTGTAGCCAAATCCCTGAGATCAGATCACTGTGTCAGCAAGTGACCGAAGAGTCTGATTTTAGGTGAGGTAACCAACTTAGGTAAGTAGGATTTAAGAAAGCAGAAAGGAGAGAAAGTCTTTTTGGGGAAATGGGACAGGAGGAGTTATAAAAGCAGGAAGAGAAGGGGAGAATGAGTTATCCAGATGGGTTTGACAGAGACCACATGTGAAGTGCGGGTATGTGTAAGTGTGAAGATGGACTGTCCCCAAAGGACTATGTCTTTACCCTGGGAAATGTCTGCTCTAGATCAGTTTGAGTACTGCAGGGACACATTCCTAGGAGACATGGCCTGGCAGTGGGTGAATTGGAGGCAAAAGAATGGGATGAAACATTGCCAGTAGTCCAGGAGTACAAGGAGAGGGATGGGGTCCAGAGGTGACGGTATCCAGAGCTGAGCGCTGGGAATGGAATGAAATGGATGGAAAATGGCAGTAGGACTGAAGTGTATGAAAGGAATTTCCCAAGGACTGGTAATTGATTGGCCATGGGGAGAAGTAGGAAGGGTAGAAGCTAAGGTGACTTTTTCTTTTGTGTCTACATGATTAGAAAATGGACAGAATGGGAAGGCAGTGAATTTGTGAGTGTTCAGAAGGAGGGCATTCCAGGACCCACGAGCAGAGAGGAAGGTCCGGGCAGGGGAGGTGGCTTGACTTTATGTAGGTGGCAAGGGTGATAGAGAGATAGGAAATGGAGGCTTATTATCAGCGGTCAACGTTCAAAGATGGATCAATGTAGCAGGATGCAAAATTCAGAGCTGGTGCTCAATGTGCTATGGACATTAGAGGCTTTGCGAAGTGTAAGTGGATTACCTTTCTTCTAAGGTCTCACTGCTTTCCTATGCTGCAGCTTTAGAAACACAGTAGCATGAAGGTTCTAATATTAATTCATGCCCCAGTGAGAACTTGAAGTTGGTAAGCTTAACCCCAGGATCACAATTGTATTTTGAACATCTTCTGAAATCAAAACGAACATTGACATTTTCAGTCTAGCTTGAGCGCACATTTTGAAAATGACGATAGAAAGATCAAACAAATCAAGTTAGTTTTCTTTACGAGATGGAACATAATGTATGAAATCTAGTCACCTTAAAACACTTACAATGGCTGAATCTTGAATGATCCTTTTTAAGAGCATGAATAATAAGACATGGCTTTCATTCCAGAAGCCTAATGCCCTGGTTAATTAATTATGCTTAAAGCCATCCTGGGGAGGGAAGTATGATATATGCATCACCCCATTAATTTCCAGGGATGTAGTCCAGACAATGGAAGTATGACTGTCTGTGGAGAGCAATTTGAAAACCGCAATTTAGTCGGCTGTCTTTGTTGAAGCTGGTGTATGTTTGGATTTCCAGTGTGCTCTGATATGGCTTCTGTTAGTCTGCACCTTGGTGGTGAACGGCTGCCTATGTTTGAATGTATGTGTGTTGAATATTCTTGTATTGGGGATTGAACTTTCAGCTTCATGATTAACAGGCAAATACTCTACCATTGAACAAATTCCTAATCCCAATGGGTAAGATGCAAAAGGTGGACCTCTAAGAGGGGAGTAGGTTATGAGGGGATTATGTACTGTATAAGGGGGCTGGATGGGAGGAATGGAGACATTCTCACCTTGTGGTTTCTACCATGTATGAGGACACAGCCATCCTTCCATAAGGAAGACACAGGGAGAATCCCTCCCAGATACCCTGTGCCAATGCCATGATCTTGAACTACCCAGCAGCCCCCAAAAGGAAGAAGTAATGTTCCGTTCTTCTTAACTTAGGCAGTCTCGGTATTTTGTTTCAGAAACATAGATGGATGATGGCAGTAAGAATAAGAGAGTCACTGTGTTTTTTTTTATAGTCAAACCCAGTGAAACTCTCAACTCTCCTTGTTTCCTCATTTTCTTTTCTTTCCTTTTCCTTTTCCTTTTTTTTTTTTTTTGTCGGTTGAGGGGCTTGTACTCTGGGCCTGAGCACTGTCCCTCAGCTCTTCAGCTCAAGGTGAGCGCTCTACCACTTGAGCCACAGCACCACTTCCGGTTTTCTGAGTGGTTTATTGGAGATAAGAGTCTTATGGACTTTCCTGCCCAGGCTGCCTTTGAACCGCGATCCTCAAGTCTCAGCCTTCTGAGTAGCTAGAATGACAGGTGTGAGCCACCAGCACCTGGCTTTCCTCATTTTCTTATACTCCCCCAGGCTTGAAGATAAAAACACAAGGAAGCCATTAGCTTGGAGACTGACCTCAAGCATCATTCCCTAGTCTGAAGAGCAGCTACTTTTGTGGCATTTCTCACTCTTGTTTGTGCTAACCTCCTTTTCAAACGTCAACCGCTCATAGAGAGCCTGGGGATCCCAGACCCCCACTACGTCCCTGCACAGGTCCAAACCCCACAAGCACCTCCTGGATGGTCACCCTCCCAGCTCGCAGTGGACCTTAATGCATCTCCCTTTGTTTGCATGGTGATACCTGGTGTTCTAGCTGTCTTCTGAGTTGTTTGTGATCAGGTGTTTGATTTTCAGGGGGGTCAGATTCTCTTTCTCACTTCATCCTTATTTAGGCTACAATAAACAAAACTAACTGAAACCAGTCTTGAGTGATGTACTCAGGTCCCACCTACTGGAAAACAATGATGCTGTTAGATCTGCTCACAGAAGACTCCAAGGACTTAGTGGAGCCAGGTAGGGGAGTCCTGGGACCAGCAGAGTCTTGCTCCTGAGTGGTTTGATCCTTCTGGATGATCGCCGTACCACACCTAGGTTGGGATGATTCTCACCTTTTAGGGTTGCCTTGGGAACTAAATGAGATAATGGATGTCCAGCCCCTGTCTAGCACATGCCAACCACGTCATCTAAGGGAGATGCTCTTGACAGTTAGGAGGCAACGGCGTCTGGTACAGATGGCCTCTCAGCTCCTGCTGGTGCCTGTGAATCACACACAGCTCGAAGCCTGCTGAGTGGAAGCCTGTCAATGAACATACCTGGATTTTCATACAGAAATCTTCCTTTGACATCTTACAGAAGGCAGAGCCTGTGCTTCAGAAAGAAACCACCCTGTCAGTATACGGTGTTTTGTCATAGCTAGGAGGGACGATGCCAGCCTTTCCCTCCTTCTGAATGCAAAGGTTGCAGTCAGCTTTTGTTATTATTGTTGCTGTAAATAAATTGGTGATGGATTTTGCCACAATTCTACACAGTCTCATGAAATCTTGTAAGCCATAGAAAACGTCAGGGAACTGGGCCACTTACTTGAGTGTCTCGTTTTATTAAAGAATAAATAATAGGAGTTTCTTTTTATGCCTGCCTCTGTAGGACGTTAACTCTGGTGTGACTAGTAGGTCCTTCATCTTTGATGGAAGAGGTCTGGGAACAGAACAGAAGTGTAAGCAAAATGCGACTTGATTTACACATACCCCACTTAAATATTTCAAGAAAAATCTCTCGACAAAGCAAAGACAGGGCAGGTTGAACAAGATGCATGTATTGCTGACATTTACGAAACCTGAAATGCCGATGGGCTCTCATTCCTGAGCACAGAACATACTTCTTGACTTCCTACCAAGGAATATTTCACATTATTAACTTCGCCCCACATGTTGCACTATCAAATATAATTGTTTCTGATCTATATTTGATTCCAAAAGCTAATTAAATTTACTAGTCTCTGGTACCATGCATTCCCCTTATTAGAGGATCAAGAACCATCTAGCCACCATATCTTTGTTAGTACATTTCCATTACTAAGTCTCAATGTTGATTATAGCTTCATAAGGGAGCTATAAGAAAGAATGAAAATGAGACAAATTAGAACAACAGATATTTATTCTCTTGCTGTTCTGGAAGTCAAAATCTTAATTGGCAAAGTTCAGTTTGATAGAACCAAACAAAGAGGTTGAGATCATTTGAACTCAGAAAATTGGGAGTTGAGGTGGCAGGGTGTGTGTGTGTGTGTGTGTGTGAGTGTGTGTGTGTGTGTGTGTGTGTGTGTGTGTGTGTGTGTGTGTGTGTGTGTACCAGACCCTGTAGTGTGGACAGATCTGGAGCTTTAAAGGTGGAAGACTTAAGGCTCACAAATTGGGTCGCTGACCATATTTATCCAGTTGTTTCCTTCTTCTGAAGTGTTATAAATTCCATTAATCCAAACACTCTGGAAGGCACTATGGAAATTCTTCAAACAAAGTAAACGTAATACTACTCTATGACCTAGCAGTGCTTCTGGGCATTTATCTGAAAGATTGCATGACAAGATGGACTAACCGCACCGCTGTGCTCATGCCCACTGCAGCCCTACTCACCATAGTCAAGTTATGGAAATAGTTCAGATGCCCTATAATGGATGAATGAAACAAGGAAATGTGGCACGTGCATATGTATATGTATTCATACCCATAGATCCATACATACATGCATACATGCAATGGAATTTTATTCAGCCATAAATAAGAATGAAATTATGTCATTTGTGGGGAAATGAATGGATCTGGAAAAAATAATCATACTGAGAGTGGCAAATCAGGCCCAGAAACACAGAGGGTGCATGCTTTCTTTCACATGTGGATCTTAGATCCCAAAAACAACCTCTCACGCAAACACACACAAAGGCGCATGCATATACACAAATCCAAGCTGACATGAGTATAGCCCATCCAGGAGTGGAACTCCTCAATAAATAGTTTATGCCTGAATACCAGGAATCTGAAACTGGACACACTTGATATAACTGGTGGGGAAGGGGTAGGTGGGAAAGCAAAGAAAATGGTGGAGGAATGACTCTGACTAAGGTGAACTGTACACATACATGGTCATGTTAAATTGTAACCCTCTAGTACAAGCATTTGAAGACTAAAACATAAGAAGTATGGCAGATTCTCAGAGTGTAGGTTTTTGTTTTGTTTGTTTTAGCTTAACTTAAATGTTATCTTCACAATTGTAAACCTGTCTGGAATTGTCTCAGCTGCGATACAGTATTCACCCATCTTCGACCATACAGGCCACGTCTTTTCTAATGCAGTTGGATTAGCTGTGGCTTATTGCAAAGAAAGCAGATATTCTCTCTGGACACAAGACATTTCCTGTCGATACTGGAAGCCAGCTGATTGCAAGAGATAAATAATTAAAGCATTTGTGACTTTATTCTTTATTTGTTTCATTTGAAAGGTACATTCAATTTGTGGTGTGAACAAAGACTTGTATGGCTTGGTGTTCAAGCGTTCCTCTTTAATGAAATGATTGCTTTCTCTTGCACACCCATGTGCTCATTTACATGGTAATTCACAGGTACAGCGCCAGCTCTAGCAGGAAGGAGTCAATACAGCAATCGCTATTTTTCAGGAAGAAGTGTAGGTGTTCACTGCTTACCATACGGATGGGTTATTGAGTGCAATCCACAAGCTGTTCTAATTATCTTAGATGGGAGAAAGGAAAAGATCCTCAAATGTTCTTACATTTCATATTTGTTGTAAAACCCTTTTATGCTTTCAACTGGAGGGAATTCATATGGGGGTCAATGTACTTTTAATAAATACTAATTGAGGAAAAACATTATGATAAAATGTAGTAATTGAATAACACTCTGAAATAATCATGAATTATACTATGCACTGAAGCATCTGAATACGTGTAAAAACACTGTGTGTGTGTGTGTGTCAGAGAGAGTGCTCATGCGTGTGTATGCACGTGTTCATATCCCACGGTTGCCACTGAATACAGAGAAGGATTCAGGGTTGGTGATCCTAGGGCTGTGAGGCCCAGGGCTGGAGAGACAGCAGAGGAACTGTCTTCTGGTCTCTTGTTCTGGTGTCCCCCTAATTGTCTGTGTAACCCCGCAGGAGAAACCTCCCACGCTTCAGCTTCTCGCTCTGTTAGACGGTGTTGGTTTCGGGAGACGGTCACACCAGTGTGCCCTCTGCCAGCGGCCTCCAGGCCTAGGTGTGGCCTTTCACCGGCAGCGGTTTGCTGGCTCCAAGGCGCTGCTGCTTCCTGATGGTGAGTTACCTGCTGCCCAGCAGCTCATGAGCACAGCGGCAGGGCCCAGGGGCTTCCTGTGGCAGTACGTTAACCAAGCAGGCTGCTGTCCACTTCGCTGTGCTGGCCTCAGCTCCGGCCCCAGGCATCTGTGCTCCCTCCGACTCCCGCTGTGCACGCTGACTTCAGAATAAAAGTTTTTTTCATGCTCTTTGAGCCCAGGTTGTGACATGTCTCCCCTGTGTTAGAGGAGGGCCAGGGTCTTGACTCTGCCTTGTTTCGTGATCAGACACAGAAGGAACTAGCAGTGGAGGAGTGCTCCAACCCCACGGCTCAGTGGTAGAATGCTGGGACTCCAAGTTCAGGATAAAACCTTCTCATCCGCCTTGTCAATAGCCAAGAAGTCATCCTGATAAAGTAGTTCCAAAGGCTTACTTCCTCATACGTTGACCTCGTGTGTATGTCTTGCTGTTTAGCATATATGAAAATTTCGTTATATATTGTCTTATGGAAAAAAACTATGTAAATATATATACATGTGAAAATGCTTTTTTCCACTTAAAGTTATTTTACTGGGAACCTAAGTCTCTGGGATCTAGCACTATGGGAGAGGCTCAGCCTTCAGTCCACTGAAGTCTGCATGTTCCAAGAATGCACCACTGCAGAACCCGTATTTGTGACACCTGGGACCCCCTGGCTTTGGAAATGGTACCCCTCCCCCAACCTGGGTGAAGTCGCTGTGTTCTTCTCCTCATGTCCCTTAGGGATGCAGTTGCTTATAAGTCAGTGGGCAGCAGGTCCCCACCGCCTGTCTCCTGAATTGTACCAAGGAAAGGCAATCATCCCAGAATCCTATGTGACACTTCTCACACGAGACCCGTGTCGGCCAAGATCACGCTTCAACAGTACTGCAGGAATGCTGTAGACCACCAAATATTTGCTCATTTAAAATGTGGAACAGGTTGGGGAGGACAAGATCGGGAACTCCAGGGCCAGGAGTGCTGAAAGCAAAATCCAAGCACCCAGTGGGGTGTGAGACGAGAAAGTGATCGCTCACTTTCATCTTGCACTGCAGAAGGAAGTCCAGGTTCCTTCCCACTGGAGTCCCATTCATCTGCTTCCCCTTTGTGCTTTTGCATTTTGATCTCTTGGATTTCTTGCTCCTTCACGCCTGCCAGGTACCTGCAGCACTGTACTTCCAGGTGGTTCTCTGTCTTCATTCAGCTCTCCCCTCCTTGGGTACTCCTGGAAGGTAAAGGCAAGAAAGTTCTTCAGTTGCGTGTTCCACAGCACAGAAGCAGATGCCCACGAAGCTCAGACAGAGGAACTTAGCTCAGCATCCCTGTGCACCCAATGGGTCCCCGCAGGTAGGGTGCCCGCAAGGCCTCCACAGCTGCGTGCAGGGGGGAGCTGTCATTACCACAGCTAAGGAGAGTTTCTGGACCAAATCGTCCCACAAGATCATTCCTTTCAGTTGTAAAGTTGAGAGCCTTTGAAGGGCTGGCCTAATCATTCCTTTAAAAAATCCAACCATGAGTCAATAATGTCTTGCTCGTTTGTCAATAATCTAATTCAGAACATGACAGGTGTTAGGGTATTGTTTAGATTGTACCTCTTGACTACATGTGAACAGCATTCAGTTTCTTTCCTGGAAAGAACTTTCTTTTCTGAACTTTCTCTGGAATCTAACCAGGTTCTTGAAATTTCGCAGGATGAAGAGGATGCCGGCCATTTATCTCTTTCTCTCTCCACTAAACGTGCAGAGTCAGCTGCCAGGAACATGCTCAGTATAAATTGGCTGGTAGCAATGCAGTCTAATGCAAAAGTGAAAGAGAATACACACACACACACACACACGTGCATGTGCACACATATGTATGTGCACAAGCAACCACACGCACTTACGTATACACATACATAGGCACACCCACCCACATCTGCTCTGGATTCTGCTTTCAAGTCTCTGCCACTGGAAGCAAAGCTCAGCTGTGCTTTGAAGCCTACCAGGAGAGGGGTTCTCTCAATTCATTCAGCTTGTTTAGCCCAGAGGGTGGGCTCAGCACCGAGCACCCCCTGGGAGGGGTGTTCCCGCCCAGCCCCCTCAGCACTGAGCACAGGTCACCTTTCCTGTGGTAGAACCCATCAGGCCCTCTCTTGGCTGTGGTACCTGTGCTGCAGAAATCTGTCCTCTCATCCAAACAGACTCGCGTTTCCCCCTACCTCCGGATGAGTGGCCATCCCCTGTGAGGCTGTCCATTTCTGGTATTGCTGTTGAGTTAATCCTGGCACTTACCAGGACCAACAAAAATAGCTCAAGGTTCTCACAAAGGATGCATTTATGAAGTCACAGGTTAACCTTTGAATAGAGAACTATTCTTGCAATTATTTTTATCTTCTGGTTCTATCATTAAATAGTGTGCCTATAAATACCAGTGACTTTCAATCAAGGAACTTCTTCCTATCCCAGACACGATCCGTATAAAGAGAAATGGCTGAGGGGCTGTTTTTCTTTTCATCAGGAGCTATGTAGAGATGGGGTGGCGGTTGGCACCCGGCCCTTGCCTGGGGAACATTCCTGTGACACTGCTTCCTGCCCGTCAGCTGCTCAGGGGCTGCCTGCACTCAGTCATCACTGTTCCTCTTGGCTTGTTTGAGAAGTGAAGTTGTGGCTGCGTGTCTGCCCCACGAAGGAAGCATGCCTGGAGAGAAGGGAATGGGGGCTGCACAGATGGAAGGTTATAGTGCTGCCATTTTTGTTTACAGCCCCGTGCTTCTGGATGATTCACTCATCTTCTGAGTCTGGAGGCTGGGGGAGGGAAAGATGCCCAGCTCCCAGGTACTTGGCAGTTCAGAAACGCTCCTCGTTCTGTGGCTTTCCTTGGCGCAGGTGTGTGGGATGCTCTGCTCCAGCACTGTCCAAGGTTTGAATACCATCAGGGAGCCAAGGATGGACACCTGACATCTGATGGAACCTGTAGGCTTGAAGCGTTCACAGAGTGATGGAGCCCCATGGTTTGCAAGGGACCCCTGCAGGGAGAAGCAGTTTTCCTTGCCTCCCAGAGAAAGTGAGTGAAGGGAAAGGTCGTTGTGTGAGGCAGTCAGAGAGAGAGAGCCTGAAGCTAAACCTTCTTAGTAGGTGTAAGGATAGTAGCACTTTGCTTCTGTTTCCTCATTAGCCGGTTTCATCATACCTGATTTATGGTAAGGAGAACCAAACACACAACAGGATTTATAGGTAATTATGGACAGGGAATTGTCAGATTTGTCTTTCCTTAATTTGAGGCTATTAGATGTCTATCATCTTCAAGACAGCACTCTGCCTGAGACCAGATCAGCAATTCCTGTGATGGCCTCAGCAGCAAGGTCTACACAAGGAGGAGCAGAGTAGATCTTATCACTGGAAAGAATTAATTTCACCCTGGAGAGGATGAGGGGCTACTGGAGGCTCACCCCGAGTTCATCAAGCAGGTTGGCCAATGGCTGGTTCTGGACAGGCCCTCTGTGCTCTTTTTGGTGGGAGGAGCTGCCATTCTGGGGTGCCCCACACTTCACTCAGCATCTTGGCTGGGGTGATTTGCTACTTGAAAATAATCACAGGCACAGAGATCCTTGCTTGTGGGGTAGAACTGAAATGCCAACACACACACACACACACATCCTCAGGAAGCATTTTCATTATTTGGTGCAGGTTACATTTCATGTAAGCACAGACAACTGTTACTGTTTGTACTTGTGAGTCATGGGCCGGGTGGGGAGGGGGGTAGGGGAGGCAGTGGGTGTGGGGAAGGGGGCAGGAGCTAGCCTTGGCTGGGTGGGGGGGGCATGAGCTAGCCTTGAGCAGTGAGAGGGTTTTGTCCCATTGTTCTCATCCTGCTGCCTCGCCTGGAGTAGGTCACTTTCTCTCAGTCTCCACTGTTTGTCCCATAAAATGGGAGCACTTGGTCTCATGCCAAAGAATGAGTGCTGTACAAGCTCCTGGAGTGTGTATGTGTCTAAGAATATGAGCATGCACGTGTGCGAGGCTGCACATGTGTGTGATACATGCGTGTGACTGCTCATGTCTGTGTTTGACAGTGTGTTCACTGTATGCTCTAATGATCGCTTGTTCATGTAGTTAGGGGAAAAAGCCTATCGAGCAGATAGATACATCTTCAAAGTCTTAAACATTATCTGAGTTTTGTTCCAAAAATGCAATCGATGTTATACTTAGAGAGAGCTTGGAGAGCACACCTGTCCCAGAAAATGAGTTGAACCTGATGATGACAGTTCACCTGTGCTCAGGGCTCCTCATGGTCTTGGCCACTTCAGGACTGAGCTCAGGGTGGTTTTCCTGGCTGGTTTCTCCAGGGAGGGATTCCTGTGTGGCTTCCTCCTCCTGACCCTCAAGGGTGCCCCTTCTCAGCAGAGTGTGTTGACACTCTGCACCTTACCAGGGCACACCTGTGTGGCTTCTTCTCAAGGCCCCTGATTCTCTAGGTAACCCCAGTATTTCTGCAGTGTTCATTTGAGCAATTGCAGACTTTAGCTGTGTTGAGGTCACAGGTGGACCTTTGCCTCTGGGATGAGTTTTGGGTAGAGGTGATCAGAGTCCCTGGGAGTTCTCCCAGCTAACCTAGCAGATGAGTCCACCCATTGTGCTCTTCATGGTGTCCCAGAGAGTGTGTCAGAGAGTAGAGGAGCGGCCTGCACCGCAGGCTGAGCAGTCAGGGAAAACTTGTTCTGTCTTTGGAAGCAGGGCCTCTGAACAACCAGGAAGACAGAGAAAGGGAAGGGGAGGGGCATCTGGGAAAGCTCAGGAGCAGGAGCCGCAGGGACTGGGACAAGGCCCAGACATCCTGGTGTATATTCTTCAGGAAACACACCAAAATGAGGATTGTTTCTGTGGGTTTAAGAGGCAGCCTTTATGCCTCTTGAAAAAAGACCATCTCGGAAAAAGACCACCTTCAGTTAGTAAAATACTGGTGTGCCAGCCACATTTAAGTTATGTTACAGCAAGAACTGTAGATGAATGAATCAAGAAAATGTGGTATGTATTCACAATGGAATTCTATGCCTCCATCAGAAAGAATGACATTGCCCCATTTGTTAGGAAATGGAAAGGCTTGGAAAAATTATATTAAGTGAAATAAGCCAGGCCCAAAGAAACATAGATCCCATGGTTTCCTTTATTTGCAATATCTAGTATATGTCTGAGTCAAGCAGAAAAGGTCAGATAAGGTGATGTTAGGGAAATGAACCCTAAGATATGTATTCAAGTTTTTTTTCTTTCATGCGATTGTTTCTAACACATTTATAAGATTATTTCTTTGTTGCTTTGTATGTCCCTCCCCCACGGTATAACCCCTGCTTTCACTGTATTTGATGTCGGTATAATTTGTGGAGGGGAAGCGGAAAAACAAATCGTTTAAATAATGATACAGATGGACCCATTGCAACAATGAGTTGTACAAGTCGTTATGTCAAAAACAAACTTTACAACTTTGGTGGGGTGGAGGGGAGGATTGGGGGGAAGGGAGAGGATGGGAAGGGATGGGAAGGGGAAACGAAGGAGGAGGCTACAATGCTTGCTAAGAAATGTACTCATTATCTTGCCCATGTAATTGTAACCCCTCTGTACAGTATTTTCACAAAAAAAAACAACAACAAAACGAGACCTCAACAAGCCTTTGGGTTTGGTTGACAATAAAATGTTTAGGATTTGTTTGTGTTTAAGATCAGAGGTTCTTAGCATTAAATGTGAGTCAAGTCATGGAAGGTAAAGTCTTTCTCAAAAACAGGGCCATTCCCGGCACACACACCGGCAGGAGAGGTGCAGAACATACAACGGGAAGTCGCGGCCCTACTTCCCAATTCAAACACGAAACACCTAACTACCACAGGTCATACACTCCAGGTCTCCTCCTAGCTCCCAGCGTTCCATCCTGTGTCGGCATCACTACACACCACAATGCTGGACTCCCTGGCTGTTTGTCCTAAGCATTCCATATACCGAGTGACCAAAAATTTAAAAAAAAGGAAAGTTCAGATGGATCTGTTTCCCTGAAGGCAACATACTGTTTCTGATGATAGAAAACAAGATATTTTGCCAAAGCAAATTTGATGAAACAAAATTAGGTGAAACACATTCCCTCTGAGGGGAAAAGAAACCATACTGATACACATCCCACGTCTTTCTAGAAAACAGGGGGTTTGTATGTACAGGTCATTGCCCGCTTAATGCCGAACAGAAGAGCAAACAGCAGGTCAAATGCAGTACCAAGTACGAAGAAACTCCATCTCGATTGCTGAAGTGAAAACTGGCTTTATGAGCCACAGAGGGAGCAGAGAGTTGTATCCCTTCAAGATGGGTTTCATTCCTGCTTCTCTCGGAATGCATCCTGGGTAATTCTAGGAGCAAATGTCTCCCCTGGCCTCCAGGTCAGAAAATCTTCACATCCAAACAGGTGCTTCAGCTCCAAAGTCTCACAGGGACTTGTGGTCTGCTTGGAATGGAAAGAGGAGAACACCTTCTCCAGATGAATGTTTTCTTTTTAGTGCATGTCTAGAGTGCAGAGGTACAAAGAAATTCTCTTTGCCTTACAGTAAGCCTGTGAGGAAGAGGACTATTGGTGTCCCGAAGTCTACAAGTGTTCATGGACTCAGCCGTTTCCCAAATCATGCAGTCATTCAGATTTCTTAAGCAGTAGTTTGTTTGTGCTTGTTAAGTTAGGGAACTCGAAAAGGGGTGTCCTCAAAATATTATGTTAATTCATTTCAATTCCAAACTGTAGTTCTTTCCTTCTGCACATCTCAACTAATATGGGACTGGCTGTCTCACTTTCCAATTTACTTTGAGGTATAACAAGCCATTCTGTGGCCTTCTCTGCCTTGTCTGGGACCATATTCTAATACATACCCCTGAGTATGTTCTTACAGTTCTTCAGACAAACAAAACGAATGAGAGACACACACATATGCATATATGTGTATAGACATGCACGTGCATACATACATATGTGTACTTGCATATATGCATGCAATATATATGTATATATAACATATATGCGTGTATATATATATAACTTACTCTTGTTCTTTTTTGACTTAAAATTTTAGTTAGTGTATAATAATTGTTCTATGGGCTTTCATCCTGACCTTTGCATATGTACATAATTACTCTGAACAAATTCACCACTTCCATTGTTCTCATCATTTATACCCCATCCTCTTTTATTCACAATTGTTTATGGGGTTCATTATTCTATTTCGGACTTATCCATCCTGTGCTCATGAAATTTATTACACACACACACACACACACACACACACACACACACATATGCACACATACATATAAAACTTCACTTTACATGATGCCACAGAAGTCCCACCATCTGCAAGGTGGAGTAATGGGAAGTCTGGGCGTGGCTCAAATGCCAAGAGCGGAGTCACTCTGTCCATCTTTGCCTGGGCCTGAAACCAGAGAGTCCAGGGATAGGAGGGCAGCTGAGCATCACACCACAGCTCACAGGCAGGGCTGGGCCAGCCTCCCTGCCTTCACCTTCTTGCTCAATTCAGACTCTGCATGAAATGGACAATGTCACTGATTCAAATGCTACTGTTTTCTAGAAACAGCCTCATAGACAGAGCACAATACCTGGTTTAACCAGGTATTTGGGCATCTCTGACTGCACAGAATGACTCATCACCATGGCTTTTAGTCCCTTTGGAAGCTGGCACACGCCACGGATCTCTAGTGGAATGTCACTCAGGCCTGAACCAGAGACACAAGCGAACGGTCACTGTGCTCAGCTTTACCTCCTCCTCTCTCTTCCTGCCTCCTGCCTCACAGAGTCCGTTCAGAGATGAACAAATAAGACTTGCCATCTCTCACCATACTCTTCCTACCACAGAGAGGAAAGATTCTAATTTAGTCTACCTGGAGGAGATGAGCATGCGGCCCATGGGCCCTCATTTCTAGAACAAGGCATGTTCCTAAGCAGAAATTTCAGCAGTGATAACTTCTGGAAGGTAGAGAGGCCTCCTGCTCCCCTGGACCAGGCCTGCCTCCTGCGGGCCTCCGTAGCACCAGCCGATGCTCATGGTGGGGAGGCCAGATTGTCTCCGTGAGCCTTAGAGGAGATTCCTGCCTCTCTGCCCCGTTGAACAAACCTTTTTGTGGAGATTAGAAGAGACTAGAGATCGGGATGTCCAGAGCCATTTAGTGCCCTTGAAGAAAGACCCCAGTTGTGTGTGTGGTGCAGTCTTCTCCTGCCTCATCCAAGAGCCGCGTTCCAATCTACAGGCACCGAAAGATGTGGTCAAGGCTTCCTTAGCTCTCTAGTGGCTCGTGGCTGGAGGGCCCATCTTTAACTCCTTGTTAATTAAGTTTTTTAATTTTCAGCGGTGATTGAGTTTGAACTCAGGGCTTTAAGCTTGGTAGGTAGACACTTCTGACCCATTCCACTCTGAGTCTTACTATTAACTAGGCCATCTCTGGACCACATCATCCATTCTATTAACACTTCTTCAAGGTGTTAGGATGATGGATGTGTGTCACCATGGCTAACTTTTTCTGCTGAGGTGCGGTCTCCCCAACTTTTTGCCCAGGCCAGATTTGCTTCAGATTGCCTCTTCCTGATCTCTTCTTCCCGAATGGTAAGATTACAGGCTTCCATGTTTAGCCATTTGACAGAGAATATTTTCTCTGCGTGACGCTGCCTTGGTTTGCACGCATTTTGGGGAGCATCTCAGCAGAGGATGGATCA
This sequence comes from Dipodomys merriami, assembly GCF_024711535.1. Taxonomy (NCBI): domain Eukaryota; kingdom Metazoa; phylum Chordata; class Mammalia; order Rodentia; family Heteromyidae; genus Dipodomys; species Dipodomys merriami. The sequence goes on along the minus strand of NW_027204715.1, from coordinate 3,807,451 downwards.
TTTCAGCATTTCGGCGTTTCTGAAACCACCAAGCAGTCCGGGGGCAGTCTCAGGTCAATATGGGTCAGAGGGGAAGGGCTAGTTCTTCCTCCAATTTTAAGAAGCAAATTGCTTTCCTGTAATTCAATGATATAACAGATAAACAGCAAGTGACCTCAGGCAGAGCCCATGTAGACTGCTATAATTACTAAAAGGGCAGAGGGCTCTCAGCCATGTTCTCAACCTCAGATTGCTGAGACCTGCCCAGTGCTGTCTTAAACAAGGAACAGCGTCTGCTATCACTGCCTGCAAAGGCCTGAATGAAATGAAGATGCTGAGCTTCTAGAGTGCTAGGATGGCGCCTAAGAAAAATTTCATTTCCATGTCATCCTTATTTGTATGATACTGAAAAGGGCAGTAAAGAAGAAGCCAAAGGAGCAGAAGATAAGAGCAGCCACTACATAAAGCTTGCTTGTAGATTTTGTGTTGACTGAAGAATTCGGAAACCCCAAGAAATCCTAATGACTGAAGTCTGCAGATGAATTCGAAGTGGATGGAAGAGAAGAGGAAGGAAAGGCTGAGGGGAAGAGACGCTGCCCCTCCTCACACCTTATTTTACCACCAGGCTTCACTTCTTGGTAAATGATTGAAAAGATGGAAAAAATAATAAAGTGATGTATGCATTTTATGAAAATATGAATTCAGCAGAATGCATTGATTTGGTGAAGGAAATGACATACCGGTTCTCCAAGTGGGCCCACTGATCTCCTGGATACAAATAAATCCCTGTTATCAGATCCTGAGCACGTCCATCCTAACTTTCCATTTGCTGCATTGTACTAACAAGCAAAATTTGTCTCTCTGTGTATAGAGAGGTACGGCCTACATGTGAAAAGAGTAAAATCACTAACTTTTGAAATTTATATGTATGAAGAACTACTCTCAGATGAGCTCATGCTCGGTTTATATTCTTTAATTTTGCTTTTAAATGATCATGGTGTGCCATTGTAAATGGTCCACACCACAGATTAATTTGTGTGGGTTTTTATTTTTTAATCCTAATTACCTCAGGGTTGACTTTGGAATAGCAGTCTGATAGCAGGCCTTTTAAAGAGTTCTTCGCATAGCATGAAGGAAGAAATAAAACCTCAGTAAATTCAAAGAGATGATAATAATAAATCAGCCCACAAAGTAGAGGCTTTCATTAATTTCAGTGGTTTCCTTAGGAAATACTGGTTTACTTCGTGAATAATTGAAAGTTTGCTGAATGCATAATATATGTGTGCATGTCAATGAAGTCAGGAGACCCATTTCAATAAGCCACCGAGAGAAGAGACGGTTTCTCTGCTCTTAATGACAAAGGAGCCTAACAAGTCCTGAACAAGCCTGCTTCCTGGGTCCCTAACGCACAGTTTCAGTTTGTGTTTTCATTTTGGACCTATTCCTTAAAAATTGTGCTTAGGATGAAGTAGAGTTATATAATCCTTATCTTCGCTGGGAGATACTGTGTGACACAGTGACAGGCTTTCTGTCACTGCAGACATTCTGGTTGTCTTTTGTTTTTTGGTTTTTTTTTTCTTTTCTTGTTTATGGGTGTGGGGATAACAGACAGAGGTGCAAGGTCTCCTCTGCAGGCATCCATGTTCCAGGGTATTTCGGAGACAGGAAGCTGGCCACAGTCTCTAAGGGCAAGATTCTTCAAGGAGAAAAATCCATGCTCCTTTGTAAGTCCCTCCTCTCCCATCCCCAGTGCGGCCCTATTCTGAGCCCAAGTCTTCAGATGGGGAAGATTCAAATGAGGCAGAAGCTTCGGCCACCTGACCTGGCACATCCACTTCCAGAACTGTGCGTAAAGACAGTCCTGTTGTCCCAGTCAGTCGGCTCCCGAGTCTGTGCCGTTCTGTCATGGCAACCTGAGCAGAGCAAGGCAGAGAGAGACAAAGCAGTCTTCATGGTCTGGCTGTCTGTCTCCACAGCTTCTCTGAAGCCATGCTCAGCCCTCAGGCCCGCTCTCCTTCCCCAAGAGTGCGCTCTCCACCAGTCCATTGTCCTCTTTGTTAGGTGTGCCAGGAAGAGCGGTCCCTTCCCTTTGTTCTCTTTTCCTGCAGATGTGTCCCTGTCCACATCTGCTATGGCCACACTTCCTCCCTTCCCTCCCTGGGTGGCCTGTCTCCCAGCCTCCCCTTCCCTCTACAAGCCTCCATCTTTGTGCCTGGCAGTCCGTTTTCCCTCCCAATAAACTCTTTGCTGTCTGAACCACGTGGCGGTCTCCTTTCAGGGAACCTTACACTCTTCTCAGCATTCCAACTGCACGTCACCCGCCAGGCTTTCCATGCCTTCCTGCTCCGTTTTGTTCATTCCCTCCAAAGGAGTCTCTTTGGCCCCTGACTTTCAGCTCACTGCAGTATGGTGCCTTTACTCTGTGACCCCACTGTTTGCTTCTCTTTTGTTGTCCTTACTGAACGTCGGGGCTTACATTGATGAAACTACATCCTGTCCCAGAGCTTAGCATGCAGTGAGCAATGAACAAGCCGAAGTGATGCTGTGTGAGTGGACGGAGAGGCTGGTGCCATAGAAGACCAGAGGGTCATCCAGGGTAGAGGGCCGTGTCTTCCTGGAAGAAGGAACCAGGGTGTGGGGAGGGATCTGACTGCTTTCAACAGCTCGATCCCCATGGTGGATCAGGCTCTTCACATGGCACTCCTTCCTGCCACCTCCCCTCATTTCCCTTGGATTCCATCCCCTCCTCTCTCTCCTTGTGGTCAAAATGTGGAAGGAAAGTTTGGCCAGGGAAAGAGGCCAGAGTTAGAAAGATCAGTCTGACCAAAGTGCATCTGTGCCAGATCAGTCATGCTGGGATACAGATGGCAAAGGCTCAACCCAGAGAGACAGACAGGGCTGGGGCGGTGGGAACGGACTGCACCCCGCAGGAGGGGCCACTGTGATGATGCTGGAGGCCAAGAGGACCGAGGGGTGCTGTGGAACCAGACCTCTGGACCAAAGGACTTGGATGGAGTTAAGGGCTTCAAAAAGAATGCAATCCTGGATTATAGTCCAGACACACTGAGAGAAGTCAGTGGTCCAATCTGGAAGGGGGAAGTCAATTTACCAGAAAGTATTTGCTAGTACCTTCCTATGCCATGCTCTGGATGCTAAGAACATTGGTGGCTGAGGGCAGATGAGGTCTGGGGCCTTACACACCACAAGGATTGCACAGCCGAGGAAGGAATGGGAGAACGATGAGAGACGTGATGTTGATCAAGATGCTCTGTATTCATAAACTGCTTTGTTAATGGCAACTCTTCTGTACTTAAAGATAATAAAATAACATTAAAGATATAAATAATGCTATTAAATAATGGCATCATATTAAAGATAATAAAATATATTAAAAACACGTAACTAAAAGTATGACAGAAGGTTTTTTTTAAAAATCTATATCTTAGAAGATGATATGACAGAGCTAAGAATGGGAACAATTAAGCACCAGTCAGTGCCTGGTACTTACTGGATCCTTGATGGAGGAATGAATGAAGTCAATGCCTGTTACTTACTGGATCCTTGATGGAGGAATGAATGAAGTTATCAAAATGCTCAAGGTTACTTGGCTTTAAGTTCAGCCTTCCCAGGCTTCTTTCCTGTCTGCCTCTTTCCTTCATCTGTCCAGTACTCAGCACAAAGGTACTTGGTAGTGATGAGCTGAGTAGTGGGATTTGGTTGCAGTCCCAATGAGGGTTGTTTCATGCTCTCAAGTGGACAATGAAGTCTTGACATTGAATTCGGAGTGTTCCTAGACTCCCTTCTAATTGGTTTAGGAGTAGCTCTGTCCTACACCATCTGGCTGATAAACACCTAGTCCATACAGTACTGGGTCCTTTGACTCACTCATAAATTCCTTCTGCAGGCACTTACCATCTCTTTTGGCATTTCAGGCTAGCTCACCGTCCAACTCTGCATTTATTTTGTCCTTGACAAAGAAGAAGGAAAGAAGGAGCTTTTCCAGTTGCTCTAATGAGGGTGGATAGCGTCAAAGTAAATCCCTGCAATTCCACCCAGGAAATAAATGAAAAACCCCATTAAGAAGAAAAGATCAGAGATGTCCTTTGAAGAGGAGGTCTAGATAAATGTGTCTGATGACGATCTGTGATTTCTGAAACTTCTAAGCGTTCCATCCTCCCTAGCCTTAGGTCTCCTCTCTTCTACGTTAACTCTTAGGCTTCTGTGCCATAGGCAGGTAAACGAGGCAGGGCCTTGGTGGTGCCAGGCTTCCATCTTACCCTTTGGAAGGTGGGAATGGGGCTCGAGGCTCACCAGAGGGTGACAAGCCATAGCCACCAAGGGAAAGAAACAGGTTTGGGGTGCACAGTGTGGAGATGGGTACACCCCTGGGAAGGAGGCAGGAGGGCAGAGGGGTCGCAGACTCAGCAAGGCCAGGGAGAAGGGGAGAGGGATCCAGCCTCCTACACATAAGGTGTGTGCTCCGAGCCTCGGATGGGGGCATGAACCGGATCCATGCCTGGGTTACCTGCGCCTCACCCAGTCTGTCTTCCAGGCGGTTGCTGAGCAACCCTTAAGGCCCCAACCTCCAGAAGCGGTGTCATCATCCACAAGCCGTAAGTGAGAAGAGGTCACTGCTGACAACACGTCATCACTAATCTTGGGACCCATTTCAGACCTAAATGTAGCTTCCTGGGACAAGGCCCTCTCCGACTTCATTCTGACGGAGAGACAAGGTGTGCCGCAGCTTCTTTCATTTTTCTATCTGTAAACACACGTCGTGTGTGTGAAATGATGGACTCACATTCACTATCCATCGCTCCCCACATCTCCACCACGCACCTTCCTGCATCTCTGGTGAGTTCTGTCGGTCGTACAAAGCTCAGTGGAACAGACGGATGTAAATTAAGACTGCTTCCTCCCTCCTCCCTTCCTCCTCCTCCTTGTCTTTGCATTGGTGTATATTCTCAGTGGTCTTTCTTCATCAGCAAACTTCCTACAGCGTGTCTCTTAAGAAGAATATAAATGTGAGATCAACATGTGCGATGGTGTCCCTATAAGGACTTCCGGCTGCATCAACGGCGTGTTCCAAACTCTCACCCTTCCCAGTGGCATCCCAAAGGGGCACTGACACTGGAAGTCCAGCGTGGCTCAGGGTGCTGAGGCCGGCAGGCTTACGACGGTCTCCTGAAGCCAGCACAGAGAAAGCAGACAATACTGTTTATGAAAACACTTCTGTACCTGTGATCTGAGGTGAGTTCTTCTACCAGCTGTGAGATGCCAGACGGAGACATGGGACCAGGGCTGGGGGGACATGTATTGTGGAGGCCCCCAAACACACACACACACACACACACACACACACAGCCCATGACCAGTGTGCTTGGTGACACTTGCTGGCTGGAAGAAGCCTCTGGAAGGGTGGCAGCCCAGAGGTGGGCGCGGTCGACCTTCAGGGCCATGAGGAGGAAGTAACCTGGTTGTATCCTGTTCTGGCTGAGCCAAGATGTTGGCAGGTTGGTGAGAACCATCCTGGCAGCCGCAGCGCTCTCTGCACTTGATGCTCTGCTCCAATGGGCTCTGGATACCACTATACCACAGCACATCTGCGCATCACCGAGGAGCCTGACTGTCCCAACCGGACCCAGCTTTACCCTGGCCCTGGAAAGATTTGGCATGAGCAAGTGATCAGGGACAGGAGCATGGAAGGTAGTTTCCTCCCGATGCTGCCTTGCATCCCGCTTTCCAACATTGGGAGTTCACACACAACAGCCAGGAAGAATGTCGGACAGCCGCTGCCCCTTCAGCCTTGAAAGTGCTCACGGCTCAGCAGGTGAAGCGCAGAGATAAAGCTGTCTTGCAACGTAAGCTGGCCTGTGGCTGGCTTGAGCTCTTCCCCTGTTCAGCTTTGCTCTCCCGGCTGTGCGCTTCCATTAGCTAAGCGATGGCACGGGTTCCAAGTATGGCCTGGCTTGTGGTGAGCAGAAGTGGGCAGTTCACGGCAACGGTGGGGAAACTGAGGCCTTAGTGTCATAAATGTGCTCTCTGGGGCTGGCGTCGTGCTGGGAGCGTCCTCTTACTCAGGGAAGCGACAGGTGGGCGCCCAGGTGGAAAGCAGGCCAGAGTCACTGGATGGGGCTGCAAGTTGACTTTAGGCGTGAGTAATTTGGCCCCTCATAGATGGAACCTAAGAGGACACCTCATGTCCCTTAGCACGCATCCTGCCCTTTCCAGACTTCCAGCCGGCTTGTCTTCTCTTTGTAGCTCTCTTCGTGCATGTATTTGTTGGTCTTCTTATTCCTCATGTGTGAGAGGGGTGCCATGTCTTGTTCATCTGTAGGAACTATGGATGTGCTCAGCAAATTAAGACTGAGCGAATAGCACCTCGGATAAACTTCGGTGGTCCAGGTCCTTCTTTGGCCACTTTCTGACCCTGGCATGAAGGCCTCACCTGTCACACAACCACACTGGTACAGCCCGTAAACATCACATGGTGGAAGGAGTTGTAGGGGATTGGACAGTCGGTTCTGAGAAGAACATTTTCCACTTTTCTCCTCTCATTGTTTTATATTTCCTAGGTTGTTGATTCTTAGTTGGTAACAGCTGCAGAATGAAGTAGGGTCCATTAAGTTGAAAGAGACAAGCCTCATGGTTGGTGAATGTGGTTCTTCTTTCGGTCCATCTGAAGACATGATTCTGTGCCATAGGAGGGTCCACCGGTCCCCTCCGAGGACCGAGGGCTGAGTCGGGCTAGGACTGCTTCAGCCAGTTAGTCAGCTGTGTTCAGCTGACATTTTGGGCCACAGAAACCTTTGTAATGCAGAATAAGATATCCAATACTATCCAAGAGTGTGGGTTCCTAGTAGGCCCTCAAAAACCCATGCTGATCAAAACTGTCTCCAGATACCCCTTGAGAACAAGGTAATGTTGAGTGGCAAATATGTATTGTAATTAAGCTCAAGAATAGGGTGAAACCAGGACCATACTTTTCATTCCCAGACACCTTAGTTTTAATGGACTTAGCTGATTCTATCAAACCCAGTGAGTAGAGGCTCTGACCAAAGCCTGCTTCTATCCCTGAGAAGAAACAGTTGGACTTGAGGGACCCTGGTCTCTGATCAGGTGTGTGCAGGGCAGGCTGGCTGTGTGTGATGCATGCACATGGAGGCTTTGGCTGCAGGCAGACGCAGGGGGAGATGCTGCTGCAGAGCCACCCCAGGAGCCTTGCAGGTCATTCCAGCAGCCATCCATCTGCCTGGGCCCTCGGCCAGCAATGGGCTGGGAAGTTTAGGGAGCCTCCTGCGACTCCTCTGTAAAGGTGCTTTGTTCCCAGGGAAGAAGAAACTTTCTTCCTGAGCGGAAGAACCAGGCACCAGTAAAATCATGGGGGAGAGGGGTTCGCTGTTAGTGTTCTAAGGCTTGTCAGATGGAAACATGTGTCCAGTCAGTCCTCTGTTGAGCTGCCCCTTGGGGAGTGAACATCTCTGTCACCTGCTGGGGAGTGGGGGGTGTGGACATCTGACACAGAGAAAGCAGAGGCTCCCTGGGGACTGGGGGAGGCCAAGGCCAACCGAGCTTACCATGCCCTGGGTTCCCCAAACCCTGCGCTGCTGAGAAGGAGGAGGGGATGAGGAGAGGAATGTTACTGTCCCCAGAGGGAACTCTACTCTGTCTTAGGCTCTCTTGTTTTATTGGAGCCTAGTTGAGGGAGTGTAGGGATTCTTCAGTCCTCAGCCCAAGGCCTGGGTGAAGGGTTGGCTGATAGTCCAGGCTCAGGACCCTTATCACACCCTGGAAGGGCCATGATTTCTAGTTTTGCAAGGAGATTTCTCGTGAGGGTTGCTGAGTGCTTGCAAGTCCCACAGCTCAGGATTCTATCACCAGCTAGAGTCAGCCAAGCACTGCTGGGCTGGGCTCCAGTGATTTTTTTCTCCCAGCCATTACCTCATTTGATAGGTGAGAAAACTGCCCCGGAGAGCTCAAGATACTGGTGCCATCACACAGCTCGTACCTACACAGTAAAGACACAAGTCCCAGTTCTACCCAGGGCCCATTTCACACAGCCACGGGAGCTCACATTCCCAGCAGGCCTGCTCTGGGATGACCCCGTGCTTTCATGTACATCTGTGAACGAGGATGTGGGTGGAGATTTTCTCCATTGCTTTTGAATGTTCCATGCTTTCTTCAGTAGTAGACAGCATTTCGTATGAGCGTACACAGTAAATGCTGAATCAAAATTAATAAATTACACCATGAATAAGGCTAATTCCATAATTTATCACAGCTATAGATTTTCTATATTTCATAAAACGATAATGGAATTGGCTGACTTAAATGCAGGCTGCAGAGCTTAAATCCCAGCTCCAGTGTTTGCTGGAGCACCCTGTGGGCAGAGGACAGAGCTGCTGTTGGTAACTCTCTGTGAGCACAGTCAGCTAAGTTCCAGGAATAGATGTGCATCTATTTGGGGGCCAAGATAAAAGTCCTGGAAGAGGCACCTCCGATCTGGGTGGTCCTGTGTCCCTCCCACTTCCTATAGCAGCAACAGCACCTGGGATAATGAATCCTTGGGCATGAGGTAACCTGGGGTGAGAATCCTTATCTGAGCTGGGGCCAGAGTCATGGAGCCGACCTCCCGTGAGCTTTCTCTCTCCTCCCATCACCCAACCCTGACCTCAGCTCCTTCAACAAACGTTGCTGAAGGAAATGTCCACTACGTCACAAGAATTTAGACTGCTGTTTATATCCAGGGGATTGGAGACTCAGTGTGGAGGCTCCTCACAATGCCCAGCTGTCTTAGTTCTTTTAGACTTCGTCACTTAGTGGGTAGGGTTTTCCCATCGTGATTCTCGGAGGCAGCTTTGGTTGAGATGGCAGGTAGGGCTAGGCATTGGTGTATAATCATCTCTTCAGCTAGTTCTCTGTGTAGCTCTGTGTTCTCAACCCTTCCTTTTCTCTCTATATAACTACAGGCTTTCCTCATCTGCTTTCTTACTGGCTTGGCTACAAGTTCCATGAGATGGTATCTGGACAGGAGCAAGTGGGCTATATAACAATAATACTTCCTTTCTGATGATAAAAAATAGTCATGGGTGGGAGAGAAGAATTACATATATATGTATATGTATCAGAAATTGAAATAACAGTAATCGCAAACTCACAGGGTGAACGGTGGCTAGGCATTCTTCTAAGGAATTTATAGCCTTACACATCACAGAATCTCCATGAAATGAGGGGAGTTATTGTCCCAATATTACTGATGGAAACATCAGGCTCAGAGGGGAGAGCGGCTGCATGGAGGGGATAGTCACACCTTTCATATTGCTGGTGTATATGCTCGCTACCCCAGGCACAGGAAGACACTGGCTGAAAGCTTCACGGGTAGAGCAGGAGAGCTGCCCTGCAGAATAAAACAAAGGTTGGGTCTCAAGTTTTCTCCCTTGCTCTCTGTTCTCAACTATGCTGCTCAAGCAGCGAGGCATGGTGCAGCGGGAGGAGGCTGGTCTCCCAGGACGAAGCAAGACCTGCTCTGCTGTCCCTAAACCTAAGGAGTAGAATGATCAGCTCTGAAAGACAGGGGCATGGCAGGGGAGCTGTACATCGTGGTGGTCCAACTCAAATTTCAACCAACTACCTGGACAGGCCACCTCCGCTGTGGAGAGGAGGAAACAGGCACGGAGAGTGGGAACTTGGATCTGCTAGAGAATGCATGAGTGCATTCTGCCCTGTGTGAACATGGAGGGAATGGGCCATCACAATCCTGGGTTTCTTCTCCATTTATTTATTCTGTTCAGGCTCTTGATAGATTGGCTGATGTCTATCCAAGCTAGACAGGGTGGACCTTCTCTACTCAGTCTGCAGATGCCCAAAATATAATTACATTTAACCAGCTAATTAGACGTCCTATAGCCAAATAGAGCTGGCCCAGGAAGGAGCGGTCACAGAGTGGGAGACCGGAGGTCCGGGCATGCCAGCAGATGATTGCAGATGATTGCAGGCTGAGGACTCCGTCCCACTGGGGCAAGGCGATGGAGATGTGCACACTGAGCTACACCTTCAGCATTCACGCGGGGACACTACTTATCCACGTGGGAGCCCTGGAGCCCGCGGGACTGTGACTGGCTGTGGGAGGGCTGATGGCCTGCATGGATTGCTCCCAGAGGAAAACCCTGGTTGTGTGGTTGTTTGGCCTTCTGAAGTAAGCCTATCAAAAGATGGTCATAGGTGCCAGAGGGCACTTATCTGGCTACTTTCCTGCATCCTGGATCTGCTAATAAAATGACCAATCTGACTTCTTCCGTTTGCTATCTACCTCTTCGAGTGGGCCCCTTTTATTTTCCCACGGTTTTCTTAAGATAATCTGGGAGCCATCTGATCCTATGAAAGTGGAGGTGGGGAGACACTATGTTCAGTTTAATCATCCCTCATCCTGTCTTCATGGTGGTATTGAAGCATTAATTATTTAATAATAAAATATTCCAAGGTATCACTGCACAGCTTCATTCATTGCCCTGGAATCTGCTGTTTCAAACCTGCTGGTTCGTGTGTGAGGACGTGTGTGAGTGGTCTGTGTGTGAGGATGCAACTCATGACTTTCAGGTAAATCCAGGCACAGAGAAGGTGAATTCAGAAGGTGTGTATACCCAGGAATAAAGCCTGGTTCAAGAAGATGCTTGGGGCTTGGCAAAGTATAGGACCTGTTAACCAAGTAGATATCAAATCCAGACAAAGGCCACCAAGTAAGCATGCTGTACCTGGAGCTGCTCAGCATGCCCAGCCAGGGTCAAGGCTGGGGATGGACGCTGTACACTGCATCCTCGTCTCCTCCAGCTGGTACAACCTGGCTCCACCCGAGCCAGAAGCACGGCCAGCTGCAAGAGAGTTCCACTGAGAAAGTGCTGTCTGCCGCCACACACACTGCTTCATTGGAGAGCATCCTGTGAGGGAAGGGGAGACAGCACAGAGATCTGAGCACAGGCAGAACAGCAAGCCGGTATCTTCTTCCATGTGAGACAGTCAGTGTCCACGCTTCTTGGAGAATCACAATCCTATCTGTCATGAACACCTTCTCACCAAGGGGGAGAGGCACACGGGAGAGCCTGTGTCCGTGTTCACACAGCCCAGGGTGTGGTCCCAGCCACACACATACACACACACACATTCACACTCATACACACTCTCACACACATAGACACACATATATTCACAGATACACACACACAACTTGACAATGCAGTACAGTCAGTGCTGGCACGAGCTTGAGATGACGCAGGGGAATCTGTGCTGGTTCACCTGGGGCTGGGCCGTGAGCATGTGAGATGCGGGAGGAGGACAGGTGGGGGGTGTTAAGGACTACTTTTCTAGGGACAAGGAAGGCCTTTGCTTGGCCATGGTGACAACAGACCCTTCCCAGGCGACGTCTGACCTGAGGTCCAGCCATCCGGCTCTCCGAGCAGGGCAGGGCTTTCCAGGCTGAGGAAACATTTACCGAGTTGGCGGTCTCTTTGTCCCAGTGAGCATGCCATCTCTCCGTCCTGGCTCTGGCCTCCACAGCCCCTGACGTATCTACTTTCTGTTGTCTCTCTAGCTCCTATCTGAAGAATGAGGCCTAATCATCCGGAGCTCAGATGGGAGGGGGAACTGCATGACTGGAATGGAGGACGCATGCAGTGTTCCCTTCTTATCCCCTTTTCTTACCTGAGCGGCTCTTTTCCTGAGCAGCTGTCAACCTCGGCCTTTCTATGATGTGTTTCATCAAAACAAGCAAGCAGGCCGCCTACGTGACTCCGAGCTCAGAATTCAGAATGCATTTGTCCCTGGCTAGCTAACGGTGCAAGCTCTCTGACTTTCCAATTTCAAGATGCGAAAAAAAGAGAGACAAACAAAAATAAAACAAAACAACCAACCAAGCCAAAAAAGCCCAACCCCAAGGCAACCAAACAACAACCGAAAGCCCTTCCATGCCCTCAGTTGGTGCAGGTACCATGTTGAGGTGATCCCCCCAGAGTCGGGGCTCTGGCCTTCCTGTGCTCACCTGGATGGCCCAGGCTGGAAGCCGATTGGGAAGGAGCAGCACTGTCCTCTGACTTGAGAGCTGGGGTCGAGCAAAGTGAGCAGGAACTCACACTTACAATGGCAGGACTCCATTTGGAGGGGGTGTGTTTGCACTCCTTACAGCTTATAGACTAATTTCATCTCAGAAAGGTAGAGGAAGCTACTAGCTTCCTTTAAGGCAATTCTTAATTTCATTAATTTGATCATCTTAATTTCAATATGATTCTCACACAAAAAAATCATGGCACACATTGTACGATCAATTATACCACCACGCTGGCAGCCTCGGAAAGAGTCGGTAGAGAAATCTGAAAAGTCTCTTGTAACATGGTCAAAATGACCCGCCTGCAGAACTTGTCAGTTACTTGGGGCACCGTTAGTTCATATAAACAGGATATTGTGCTTTATAAATCAACAATACCCTGGCTGGGCTTTTGAAATATATTATGGTAAATCAATGAAACTTCACTGGGAAAACTGTTTTAGTAGAACTTGGAAGTGAAGAAAATACCAAATTGTAAGATAGAGTTGGCAGTAAGTGTCTTGGGTTGCCGGCGATGCTTGCAAATATTTGGCTGTCTGGAGTAAAACAGCACACATGGAAACTGTGGGAACTCATCTCTAAGAACAATCCTTCTTAGAATAACACTGCCCATTCCTAAGTGCCATGTGTGGCTGGGACCTTCTGAAACGAGCCTGAACCTTGTTGAATGGGCATCTGGCCTGTGCTATGGGAGCATCTGAACGGGCTGGGTATAGAACTGCAAATACAGCCGCCTGGCTTCATAAAGCAGCGTAATCAGCAGCCTCGGCGGTGGCTCTTAATAAGTGTGCACAAGGTAGGGCTGTCACCCACACAGGGCATGCCTGGCTTCTCACACATGCCCGTGTGTAAGTGTCTGGCGTAGAGTTTCAAGCCATTTACCACTTAAGCATTTGCTAATTGTTCCTCATTCTTCTGTGGTTTGTAGCCCAAGACATTTCCTATCCATCTGTTCTAACTAAAACCTCCCCCGTCACATGGAAAGCCCTTCTGAGTGATTCCTGACATTTTTTCCCCCACCTAATTGCTACTCTGGAAATCTGGCTATCCATTTGAAGTATCTTTTTATTTTGCCTATTTGTAGAAAATATCTTTCTCTGACATCACAGAAACAACCAGTTATATTGCAAATCACTGTGTTGCTAGAGTAACTGCAGATTGAAAACACAAATATCTCCTCCTCCTCCCCCTCCTCCTTCTTCTCCTCCTCCTTCTCCTCCTCCTTCTCCTCCTCCTCCTCCTCCTCCGCCTCCTCCTCCTCCTCCTCCTCCTCCTCCTCCTCCTCCTCATCTCTGAGTCTATCCTTTCTTTTTTTCTTTTTGATTTCCTTCCCTCCATCCCTCTCTCCTTCCCTCCCTCCATTCTTTTCTGTCTCACATCTTCCCCTTTTCACTCCGTCTTGTCTATCTTTTCAGAGCATTTGTTAAGAACTGCAGCATCAACCAAGTGTGGTAGCTCAGTTGTGACCCCAATGATATAGGAGGTGGAGATAGAGAGGAGAGCAAGTTGAAACTAGCCTGGGAAAAAGTTAGAAAGACCCTCTATCAATAAAGTCAGGTGTGGTGGCATAGATCTGCCATCCCAGATACAGGCAGGTGTAGGTAAGAGGATAGTGGCCTGACTTGGCCCTGGGAAAAGAAAACCACAAGACTTTGTCCCCAAAGTCACTAAATAAAAAGAAGAAAAAAGGGCTAGAGATGTGGCTCAAGTGGTAGAATGCCCAGCAAGTGTGAGGCCCTGAGTTCGAATCTCATCCATAAAGGAATAGTAACAGTAGTAATAGTAATAGTAATAGTCATAAATAAGAGATTGTAGTGGTTCAGGACTTGGGTTGCCTTTCCAGGGCTGAGGCTCCTGGGGTGGGGGGAAGGGCGGGCATTCTGTAGCACCTCCTTTGTGTCCCCAAGTCTCCAATGCCTTGTGAGCTTCTGGGAGCAGAGCTCAACCATGCTGGGAGTAGATTATGAAATGTCACGCTAGAAAAGTAAGCTTATTGCCTGCAGGAATAACATTTTTGAATAGATTGGGGTAAATATGACTTAAGGCAAGAAAAAATATGCAAAATGCCCAACTGTTACAGTGCCATCGGGTTTAATTTTTGCATGTTTTTAGAGATAGAACACCAGTTTTGAGCTGTTCATTCTGCCTCAGATATAGCTAATCTTTATAGGACATGACCCTCTTGTTTCTCTATATCAGATCAGCTCTAAGCCCTTCTCAGCTCCCAAGACACCAATATTGCATGCTGTATTACTCCTTGTCATGTGAATGTTTATTTATTTATTATTTATGTTGAGAATCAAACTCCGGGTCTTCCACATGCTGAGCAAGAACTCCACCACTGAACTATATTTCCAGGCTCTAGTCCTGCACAAGACAGTGGAGAGCAGAGAGTGGTCGTCTATAATAAGAATCTAAAAGGTGTCTCTAGAGCAGGAGTACAGGGTGTGTGGTGGAAGGGGATGAGGAAGAAGCTTCTGAGTAGAAAGCAGACGGAGGAGAGTGATCCTGAGAGGAGATAGGCTGGGAGCCCTGGAAGAGGAGGTAGGAAGGGAAGCAAGATAGGAATGCAGAAAGTAGACTTGCAGAGGTGGAGAAAGACAGCTGTGGAAGTGAGGGTGAGTGGAAGGAGGAAGAAGAAAGGGGAAAGCTGGCAGAAGCAAGTGAGAATGATTCTCCTTCAGGGCTCTTGGCTGGGTACATGTGGTGGGTGTCTCCACATGTTTTGTTTTTTAATTTACAATTGAAGTATCTGTGCTCAGTGAGTTGTATCTGCTCAAGGTCACACTAGTGCTAAGTGTTAGAATCTGTTGCTGAACCCAGGTCTCCTGGCTTCAAAGTATGCATTCCTTCTGCTTGTGGACTTGCTTCTGGCTCCTCTAGGAAAGCCTGGTTAAGAAAACCCCTTAGAATCTCGATTACTTTGTTTTCTGTAAGGCTGACTAGGCCAGCTCTGTTGTGTGAGTCCGAGAGCACTGGTCTCCAGCTGATCACTTCTTGAAGGCTTGTTGGTGAGCCTTAGCTACAGACTAATCATATGAAGAGATTGATGTCCAACATTATAGTAAAGCAGCAGCATTTAATAAAATAAGATACTTAAAAGTAGCTATGCTGATCCTTCAAGTATTTGGTTATCATTAAAAAGACTAATAGGATTCAATCACACTTTAAAAGTATTGTGCCCCAGTTTTGAATAAGATATAAATTCAATATTTTCATGTAATTTGGGTTATTTCTCCTATTTCCCCACTATACCAACCGTGATAGTTAATATTGGTCGTCAGTATGACTGGATTGAGAGGAGTAGGCAATTAGCCAAGAACACATCATTGTGAGGTCATTTCCAGAGGTCATTCACAGAGGGAGAAACACAGGCCCTGAATGTGGGCAGTACTGACCAAAGCACTGGCCCACGTAGAAGAAGAGAGGATGAAGGAGGAGGAGTCTGTGCACAGACACGCTCACACTTATTCCTGGTCATGGTGAGATGTGCGGTTCCTCTTCCACTCCTACCGCCTTGGGGGCTCACCTCAGGCCTCAAGCCATGGAGCTAGCCAACCACAGCTTGAAACTTCTGCAGCCACAGGCCAGAGTAAATCCTCCTTTTCCACAGTGCTTCTCTTGAGCACTTGCCACGGCGATGACAGGTGGAGGAACTCACCGCCTCATTGGATTCATTCTGGGCTTCCCCCAGAGCCCCCACCACACCCCTCCACCCCAGCTGGGTCTCTTCGAAGCCCACACCCAGTTCATCTACCCCTCCATGGTGGTGGCTTCTTGTTCTTGCGACACTCCCACACCTTGGGTGGGACCCTGACCAGGCTAGTCCCTCTGTGCAGCATGATCTTCTCTGAGCTAGCTTGGCATTGCCCTTCCCTTAGGGTTTTCTAGTTTCAGCTTTTCAGACAATGCTTCCCCTTACACCCTCTGAAAGTATTACTTTCACCAGCATTCCCATCTCCCTTCCCTGATTGATTTTTTTCTACTTAGCCTTATTGCCATCAGATATGGTAATTTGTCTCCCATCTTAAAAAACATCGACATTTACATAATTAAGGTAACCATTATAAGATGAACAATCCAGTGACATTAATACAGTCACAATGATGTCTCCCTCAGTTCCAACTGCCATCTCTCCAGAGTGAAACCTGGTATCTACTCAGCACTTTCTTCCCCTCCTCTCCTCTTTCTCCCCTCCAATCTGCCTTCTGTCTGCTGATTTCTCTATTCTGGGCAATACATATGCAATGTAATTTTAAGTTCTGCCTTCACTTTTGCTTTTGAAGTTTATTTATGTTGTAGTATGTGTGTCTATTCGTTCTGAGTCAAGCTGAATTTGCTTCCATTGTAGGTGTTTACCACAATTCGTTCGTTCATTTGTTGCTGGATGTTGGGTGCCATATCCATCTTTTTGCTTTCATGAGACATGCGTCTGTTACAGCCGCCCACTTGGGGGCTCGTTTGCATCGCAGCCTTGTGGGTTTGTTGCAGTGGATTTGCAGGATGTCTGCCTATCAGCACCCTTTTTTCCCAGGATGCCTTGGTTCCTACTGTGCCTGAGAACAAAATGCTGCCTTTTGCCCCAATGCTCTGGCAGGTGTCCCAAAGCTGCATTTGTTTTAAGTAGCCTCATCCACATCAAGGTTCACGTCAAGAGATCATGACCCTGCTGGCAAGCATCTGTTTACCTAACAAACTTTCTCTTGGGCCACTCAGAGAAGCTCTTGGAAGGATGGACACAAACCAATGGCTGGTATTATCTTTTCACAATTAGTGACTTTCTTCAGAGGAGAGAAAAGACTACTCAACACGCAGAAACAGAAAATTACAAGATTAAAACAAAGACATCAACCCAATCATTGTAATTGAAATGATTTATCTTGTTCATATTGGGGTGTCTGGGGAACGCCCTTCCTTGCAGTGGTGGACAGTGCATGGTCTCAGGGTTATTAAGAAAACTAAGGGCTGTTGTAACTAACTGGGTCGTAGTGTTGGACACGTGGTGGGTGGCAGTCACTCTGCTAACAGTGAGGCTCCAGGTGAGGTCTACAACCCTGCCTGCTCACCAGGCTCCTGGTGGAAATTTCACCTGGGGAAGTCTGTGCCCACCACCTGCTAGCCTGCTTTCATCTGGCTGGGAGATGACTGGTGTGTTTGCATGTGGTAAAGTATTTCTCCTCCTCTTCATCTTCTAGGAGACTGTAATGGGCATTGTTCTTGGGGCATGCTGTCTGAGGGTATCTCAGAACCTCTATAACATAAGAATTAAATGAGGTTTAATTAATGATACGTTTGCAGCATGAAAGTTGAATTAGATGTTTATTATCTCCCCACACGTCTTAATGCACCTTTTCTTTAGGTTAATTGGATAGTCTAGTAGCTAGCAACTCAAACGAGGGTCCTGACTCCGCAGCATGGCTGTTGGCAGGAAATTCATTAGAAAGGCAGCACCTGAACACGCATGGGCCCCTAGTGATGGTGCAGTCTGACTGTGGGCCATGGCATTTCCTGGGATACAGGTAGATGGCTTATGTCCAGGAGGATGCGGGAGGAGTTCTGTTTTCCCATAATCATGCCAAGACTGCCGTGTGTGCAGCTTACGCACGGGAGTTGTACATGATGCTTTAAAATGTGGCCAGGCCGCCTGGGTCAGCCACAGAGCCAGGCCCCAGCCTTCTCCCAGGCTGGAGAAGTTTCAGAGTGACCCGAGTGGCAGCTTAGCAAGCAGTGCAGGTGTCATCTGTACAACTTGGGCTTTGGGTTCTTCCCACATGGAGCGAAGCCTACGAGCTGCTGGCTGTCAAGAAATTAGGTGCTTTCTGCTGCAGTGTGGAGCTGAACTGTGGAGGGGGCTATGCAAATCACTCTCTCTGAAAGAAACGTAGCAGTGTGTCCAAGCTGACTCAATCCAACCTGATCAGCTCACTGGGCACACATATGACTGCCGATGGTGGGTGAAAACGATCTCACTAGAAAGTGGTACCCGGGTAATTAACCATGCTCTGCCAAGGAGCCCTTCCAGCTGCCCAGCTCGGGACTTCAAGGGTCGAATGGAAGATTTCTTACCTAGACAGTCATTAAACACCGGAATGAATTATTAATCAACCTTTTGTGGAAGTCTTTAAAGGGAGAATGGATTTTAATTTACCAGACATGTTTTATGGGCTTCTTCTCAAAGGCAGCAACGAACAGCTGAGCTCAACTGCAGAATTCAGATTTTAGAGGTCTAGTCAGGAAATCGAACGTGTTGGATGGCCTTGGGGAATACCCAGGGGACCCAAAGAGAGACCCAAGGCCTCAGCTTCCCAGGAGAGGCCCAGGATGTGATTTGGGAAGCTGAGAAAGGAGATTGCTGACTCTTCCTGATCAATGGCTCTTCCAAGCCCTTTCCTCTCTGTCGAAGAAGAAAATGAAGAAAAGAGAAAGAAAGAAGACAGAAAAAGGAGGCAAATGAATATGGAGTGGAAGGAGAGACAGAAGAAAATGGAAGCAGAAAGACAGAAATCAATGTTGATCCAGTTTTATTACTATTGTTGTTGTTGTTGTGGGACAAGGGGCTTGAACTCTGGGCCTGGACACTGTTCCTGGGCTTCTTTTGCTCAAGGCTTGCACTCTACCACTGAACCACATCCCCAGACAATCCAGCTTTATTACGTAGAAAGCATGTTTAGATTTTTTTTTTGGTCTTGTGTGTTATACCTGCAGGCAAATGTCTTGGCTGCACAGATAGCAAGCAGAGACCCGTGCTGAAGTCTCCATGTGTGCAGGGTGCATTTACCCAAACAAGAGCCCAGCTGCTATGCTCTGTCCATTGAAGCCCGTGCTCCGAACCCATGGCCTTACTCTATTCCGTTCCCAAGACACATCTTCACCATTCCAGCAGATATAAGGACCATTGTGTGACCTCCTGCAGGGATCATTCTTCTTGCTTGTTTTATGTGCTCCTCCCTTCCCCCTCATTCCTGTCTCCGTGCCTGCTCCTCCTCCTTCTATTCTCGGTGATACTTCTCACTCCCTTTCCCACTCCTTTTCTCATCTCTAATGCTTACCCAGCTTTCATCTACTGCTCATGCTCTCTTTCTGAAACAGGTTTTCCCCATGCAATTGCTTTCCCCACAAATGTCCGAGAGCGCTGTTCTAAATGATGCTGATTTTCAGGCCGTGCATCTCTTGTTTCACAAGAAAATAAGTTTGGAAAATGCTGGGTGAAGCAAAGTTAAATACGCTATTTTCTCAGCTAAGCCTCAGAACTTTTAGTATATGAATGCGCGCTGGATTTCTACACAGGAATCAAAGCTTTCCCAGCTCATGGGCATTGAGAGGGTTGACTTTGATGGTCAAGTTGACTGCTTTGAGAGACCCCTAGGGACCCCTCAGAGCACCCTGCAGGCACGTTTAGGTGAGGCTGGTGTGTGAGACAGTGAAGCCCGACCTAGGAAGGGGGCAGCACCCATGGCTGGAGATTAGGTAGAACAAAACTCTGAAGGAGGAGGAAACTTGCTCTCAGACTTTGACTGCCTTTGTAGGGAGGTATTTTCGAAGTCACACTTAGACATGACATGCCTTTGCCCACGTACTTGTACCAGTAGCGCTCCAGAGGGCTTTCAGCCTTCCACTCCGCCTGCGGCTGCCTATTGATGTCTGCCTTTCAGTCTTCTAGTTTCTTGAACTGAGTATTTGTTACATCTCCTGGCTTTCTAGGCCATTGTGGGACTTTTCATTCTCTGTAAGCTGTGTGAGCTAATGTAATAAATCCACAGCTACCATTCTCTATATTTTAATCCCTTCTGTTCCTCTGGCTAGCCCTAAAATAGTCAAATCATTTCATTGTGTGTTAGTGAGTATCTACATTTACATCCCCAGAAAACATACTCCTAACATGAGCATGTTCCGTTGTTTCCTTATTTATTTAGGCCAGTATTGGAGCTTGAACTCTGGACCCTGCAATCTTGCTAGGCTCTCTTGATCACTGCTGATGCTCTGCTTTCTCAGCCTCCAGGCTAGTTGTTGTTAAATTTAATTTTTATTGTTATTATAAAGGTAATGTACACAGGAATTACATTTAAATAAGTCAGGTTAAGAGAACATTTCTTTCTGGACAATGTCACCCCTTCCCTCACTCTTTCTCATCCCCACCTACAAGTTACATAGTTCATTTCCAGTCCAGTGTCTAGTGAGTACCCTTACTGCATTTGTTCACTCTTTGTCCTTCCATTTCTGTGATCTCCCCTTGAGACAGGTACTCATTTTTTAAAAAAGTTTTATTGTCAAGGTGATGTACAGAGGGGTTTCAGTTATATAAGTAAAGTAGTGATTACATTTCTTGTCTAATTTGTTACCCCCTCCCCATTTTTCTCCCTCCCTCTCTCTCCTCCAACCCCCGCACCCTCCACAAGTTGTACAGATCATTTCCAACATATTATCTTGTGTGTATCGCTGTTGTCCTTTGCCTCACTATTCTGTTGTTCCCCTTCCCTTCCCTAATTCAGATAAACGTATATACAATAACAGGGTTTCAAAATCAAATACAATGACAACAGGGGATCTACCATAGGGGGAAACACAAAAGATAAAAGAAATCATGTAGTACATTGGGAACAACAACAACAAAGAAAAACCTCTTGTGTCCATGTCTTAGAGTTCATGTCACTTAGCATAATCTTATATGGTCATATGTTTGTTGCTATTGAGCTATTCTGCTCATCTGCTAAGATTATTCTAGATGTATACTAATTATTACAAATAAGGAGACCATGAGACCTATGTTTCTTTGGGCCTGGCTTACTTCACTTAATATGATTTTTCCAAACCTTTCCATTTCCTTACAAATGGGGTGGTGTCATCTTTCTGATGGAGGCATAGAATTCCATTGTGTATATATACCACATTTTCTTGATCCATTCATCTACTGAGGGGCATCTGGGTTGGTTCCACATCTTAGTTATGGTAAGTAATGCTGCGATAAACAGTTGTGCTGGTAGCTTTAGTATGGTCTTGTTTGTGATCGTTTGGGTAAATGCCCAGAAGTGGGATTGTTGGGTTATAGGGGAACTCTGTGTGTAGTCTTTTGAGGAACTGCCATACTGCTTTCCAGAGTGGTTGAACAAGTATACACTCCCACCAACAGTGTAGTAGCATTCCCTTTTTGACACATCCCTTCTAGCACCTGTTGTTATTAGATTTCTTGATTATAGCTGTTCTAACTGGCATGAGGTAGAATCTCAATGTTGTTTTGATTTGCATTTTTTTATGGCTAGAGTAGTTGAGCATTTCTTCATCTGTCTATTTGCCATTCTTATTTCCTCTTCAGAGAAGTTTCTCTTTAAGTTTTTAGCTCACTTATTAATGGGGCAGTTTTTTCTTTGAGGATTTGTTTTTGGGGGAGTTAATTTTTTGAGTTCTAGGTATATTTTAGATATGGGGCCAGTGAAAATCTTCTCCCAGTCCATGGGCTTTCTATTGATCTTGCCAGCTATGTCCATTGCTGTGCAGATGCTCTGTAGTTTAATGCAATTCTATTTGTCTGACCTTTCTTTGATAGGCTAGATTTTGCTGGGTCATTAGGGATAGAGTCTTGTGGATTTTTGGGGGGTCAGGGCTGGTTTAGACCTGTGGTCCTCAAAGTTAAGCCTCCTTCATAGCTAGGATGATAAATAGGAGCCACAGGTGCCTTGCTTATTTCTTTATATTCTTATTTATATTGTGAAAATCCTGCTGACTCCTGAAAATCTTTTCTAATTCTTACTTTTTAAATGAAGCTTCATAGTCTATTAGGAAGCTTCCAATTGTGAATGCCATAAAACAAAATTCTTCCCCTAAACCAGAAAATTAGGAATTTCTTGCTTCAAATCAAGGATCAGTATACTGTGTCCCACACACAAGTTTGGCCTGCTGCTTAATTTTGTGACACCTATGGTCTAAGAATAATATACTTGAAAAATCCAATCGAAATGGTGCTTCATGACCCATGAAAATCATATGCAATCCAGATGTCAGAATTAGCATTTTTTGCACCAGTATCAAGGGCTTGAACATAGCGTCTTGTGCTCTCTCTCTGTCCAGCAAGGTCTTCTTATCACATCTGGTCCTCTACTAATTGAGTCATACCTTAGGTATGGCCTCTTGTTGGCTGACTGGAGATGAAATCTCAAGGACTTTTCTGTCTGGGCTGGCTAGATTGAATCTTCCTGAATAGCTAAGATTACGGACACTAGCCTCAGGAGCCTGACTATAAAGTTTTATTAAACACACAGCCAGATGCATTCTTTTATGTGTTTTCTATGGCTGTCTAGAAAGCCAGTGGCAGAGAAGACACCATGTGAGTCATAAAGTCAGAATATTACCTACCTAAGATTTCATTTTTAAACATTTTCCTAGCCCTCACTTAAATAACGAAGCAGACCAACCATCCAGGGGGGAGAGTGGAGCTACGGCCAACTTTATCCAGGCCTCCCTTGGTGGTATCTCTTTTTTTTCCACTGACTACTTCTTCTGGAAGGTTCTCCCATAGTCCTGAGATCACTGACAAGAGCATCAGAGCCAGGGGTTCTTCATTTCCTGGATCAGAAAGCAGATGCTTCTTAGAAAAGTTGATTGTCCTCAGATAGGTGCTCCGGCTTCGATAGCCCTGTCCCCGTGGATAGTCAGTGTGGCTTGACTGCCATGCCTGCTTTACCGATCCACTCCTGAGCCACGGAGCTCCCGCACATACGCAGAGTCTCGGTAGAATGAGAGAGAGAGAAATGCGTGAAAACAGCCAGCAAGGGCACTGGAACCTGCTGCATGGCTCCATTATAGACATTTGTTCTTCTCTACCTAGAATTGTGTTTTTGTTCATGATGTCTCAACTTATTTGACCACAAACTGTTTGAAAGCAGTGGTCATGCAATGTCCAGCCTCCTCTTACCCCAAGGTCAATCGCATCCCTTTTGTATAATGGGCAACTTAATTACTAGACTGAGAATAATGTTAAGTCCTAACTGGAACAGAAAGACCATTCTTTGAGGCACTAAAATATTTCAGGAATGTAAGGATCCTATAACTTGTCCAAGATACAAGATGAATATTAGAATTAGATTGAACACAGCCAACTGGCTATAATTGTATGAAGGGGCTGATTCAGTCTGGGTAGGAACAGATGCTAAGTTTAAACCTACAATGAAGCTTATACCATTTCCTCACTCAAAATGCACCTTCACTCCCTTTCAGAATCCATCATCTCTGCTGGAGTGTGTCATGTATGGTCTTGTCCCTTTAGGTCTGAGTTCTGTATGAGGGCAGCCAGTTTTTCACATTTCAAACCCAAGTTCTTTACTTAACAAGGAAAAAAATGTGTAAATTACTGGGGGAGATGATAGGAAACAGAAAACGGAATACATCTTTTTTATTTTAGTTTCAAATGAAATGCAAATGTTAAATTATGTTGTTATACTAATTCCAGGTATCTAAGGAAGGGCTAACGAGTACCCGAATCCTGGTTATCACAGTGCATATGAATTTTATTTTGCTTTAGGGGCTGTGTGAAATTCTGCTCGTCCACTCCATCCTCCTGACAACACGATCAGGAACCTTTCTGAGTGCTTGCACACTGAACAGAACACGACTTTGCCTAAGAGTTGCGCTGGGAAGCTCGCCTCTCTCTCATACAGCAGGTCAGGGCCTGACCTGGGCCCAGAAACCTCTCCTTTCCTGTCTACTGAGTGATTGTGCATGGAGTACAGCCTGGGAATCAGCATCTCACAGGGCTCCCATATTGAATTTTTCTTGCCAGCGGTAGTTTTTTCCTTCTTCCAAATGATATAGTTAGACAATCATGCAGCAAATACTGTCATGTAAAGCTATTTGGATTTCAACAACATCTCATGGTTATTGTGCATCAGTAATGTGATGGAATATCTAGTGAAAAATAGTAAGTGCTTTGCTGTATGAAATGTTAGGTTTTTTAGGAAAAAAATATTATTTTAATTTCCCCAAGGTAGTTACTGTTTTATTCAAAGACAGTTGAAAACTAATTACGTCTCTGTGCTCACTTCCACTAAATATTAACAAGTAGAGATATCCATGGAAGATATATCTCACTAATGTCAAATGCTTATTGTAGAAACAAAACAAAATTACCTTTCGCTCATAGATGTGTAGTATAAGAAAGGATTTTGAAAATAAAATAGATTCGATGATATCAGATCTCATATTCTTTGTAGGATTATAATTCATAGAGCAACAGAAATTCTTGTAAACTCAGCATCTGGAGCAAGAGTACTTTGCAATGCAAATTTTTGTACATTCTACATTTATGACTATGAATTAGTTAAACACACAGCACCCCATGCTATTTGCACATGCAAATAAGAGGAAGGAGGGTCGTGATGCATTTTGTATTTGGAGTCTTCACTGTCATTGTGCTTTGTCTATCTGTAGAGCAATCTGATTTGATTACGTGTGACATAAATTACCAGATATGCTCAAGAACAAAGCTCCCTCTCTAACTTCTGAATCCCCAGGACTCTCGCAGAACCTCCACTTGGGATGCTCTGTAGCACGTAAGTGTGTCTCCTGCACACCCCACACACAGATTGTGAGAATTTATAGCTTATTTATATGCTTATTTGCTACATCTGCACTACCAAAGAACCGTGGGTTGGGTTGCTAAACAACAGAATGTTATTTCTGTCTCAGACTTCTAAAGGCTACAAGCCCAAGATCAAAGGGTCAGCAAGGCTGGTCCTTTTCTGGGCTCTGAGGAAGAGTATGTTCCAGGGTTCTCCCCAGCTTCAGGTGGTTGGTTGGCAGTCAGTAGCTGCTTTCTTTTCCTTATACTTCTCTGTCTTTATCATCATGTTACAGCCCCCTGTGAATGCCTCTGGTATACGTTTCTCCTGTTTATAAAGATACATATTGAGGTCATCTTAACTACGACATCATCTTTACTACTACATCTGCAACAACCTCATTTCTGGATAAGATTGTGTCCTATTTTGGGACTAGGTCGTCAGTGTATGACTGTTTTAGGAAGGAGGTATACTTGAACCCATAGCACCTACCTATGAAAAGTAGCCATCCCCCAAGGACAAACTTGCCCCTGTCATTCAAGATCCTGAGTCAAAGTTCTCAGAGCTGGCTGTGTGCTGCAACTATCCATCAGGTCTTCAAAAGTACTGGTGCTCAGATTGCTTGTTAACCAGTTAAATTGTAGTCATTCAAGGTGAGATTGGACATCTGTGTTTCTTACAGATTCTCTGACACAGCCGTTGTTCACGGATGCTGGTTTAGTGCCCTGCTGAGACTCGTTCATGTGATACATGTATGCTGGCAGAGGAGAATTGGACACATCTTTTTGACCTCTAAGACACAGCCCTCCCAAAGCCTGAGTCATTGTTCAGGTTTAAATGGCACTCAAGTGCCATGTTAGTGAGTAGTGTCAGCAGTGTCCCTGGCCACTGGACATAGAATCTGGCAGAGCTAGAGAGACTCGGAGAGAGAAGCCCGAAGACAGGCAGGGCACTGGGACTCACGGCCTCAACCTCGTGTGGGGAGAAGAAAGCACCCAGGGGCTCCAGAGCACTGTCCTGAGCACAGAGGACATTTCAAGTCAGCCCTGAAGCTCTGCCCAAGGAGGCACGAAATGAATGACCCATTTTTGGAAAGAATATCAATGAGTGAAAATAATTTTGAATGCAGGAGGGGGTGCCCTTCAGAGAATGGAGCAATTCATTTCTATGAATCAGTTTTTTCCTGATATACTGGATGAACTTCTGTGCTTCATGGAATAAATCCATTGTTTTATTTGTAAAATTAGCACTTGCTTAAGCAGTGGGAAGTATATGCTAATTATCTTCTTAGGGTCTTCAATGTAAGGTTGGCAGGAGACCTTTCAATTTACCTCGGTCAGTGGTCAGAGACCTTATTCTATTTCTGGCCTTATGATCAAAGGTTACCAAGGTGATTCCTCCTTGGACAGCAGTTAGCACAGCTAAGATGAAGAGTATTGATTAGAACACAGATCAATACGGGACTTCTCTCTCATTAGCAGTGTGGTGTGTTTTGTTCCAGTTACACATAACTTCTTCCTTCTGAAATTCTCAGAGCTTTCTTGGGAAATTTGGAATGGAGCAGTCCTTCAGTTATCCTGAGGCTGGGATCATGGAAACCTTGATTTTAAACAATCCTAGCGATGGAGGCTGAGAGAAGCATGCACATATTCCAAGCCTGTCACATTCTCTTTGCACGCCTGATCTTCATGAGGACCAAAGCAGCATCCATGACAGCTTTACCCCAGTGCAGACACCAGACCCCGGTGCTGACACCAGAGACCCAGTGCAGATGCCGGACCCCAGAGCTGACACCAGAGACCCCAGTGCAGATGCCGGACTGACTTGGACGGCCTCACTCCCAAATTCTCCAAACAAATGCACTGAGATGATAAAAAAAATAGAGTAAACAGCGGTGATCACACGAACTTAAAGGACTCAAGTTCTTTTTATAAAGATAGGCAAAAAAAGGAAAGAAAGATAGGCAAAGAAAACTTGGACTATTTAGCTGAAAGTTTATATAAAAACATTTTTTTTAAGAGTAGCAAAATTGAAGTGATGGAGATACAGAGATTTTGTGTGTGTGTGCCTGACTCCAAAAATGAATAGCTTTCCTAACTACCAACCTCCCGTACCACAGCAGTGGGTTTCTCACAATTGATGAACTTACATGACCCACCCTTATCACCAGAAGTCTGTACTTACTTTAGGACTTAATTGTGGTGTTGTGTATACTACAGGTATAAGTTAATGAGTATTGATGTATACCATCACTCTAGTACAACATAGAGGGTTTTCCTTGCTCTAAAAATCTTCCCTTTTTCTTCCCTCCCATAACACCAGGCCATCACTGATCACTTTATTGTTTCCATAGTTTTGCCTTTTCCAGTTGTTCTTGTCATTGGAATCACACAGTATACAGCCTGTTAAGATGGGCTTTTGCTCAGTCATGTGCATTTAAATAATTTTGAATGCAGGAGGGGTGCCATTCTGAAACTTTAAATAATACGTTTTTAATATTCAATAATGCTCTGTTGTTCAGAACTCTCAGCATTGACCTATCCATTCATCTACTGAAAGTCATAGGATACAGGTGGACCTGATGCAACTATGAGAAGTACAAGTTGTCATGTCAAAAACAAACTTTACAACTTTGGTGCGGAGGGGGGGGTTGGGGTGGGGGGGTGGGGGGAGGCTGGGAAGGGATGTGAAGGGTAAACAAAGGAGGAGGCTGCAATGCTTGATAAGAAATGTACACATTATCCTGCCCATGTAATGGTAACCCCTCTGTACAGTATGTTCACAAAAAATTAAAATTAAAATAAAAAAAAGAAAGTCATCCTGTTTGCTTCTACGTTCTAGCAATTACTTCTAAACTTGCAAAAAGTTTGTGGCTCTTTTTCTGTAAACATGTGTTTAACACTTGGGGCTCAGTAACAAGGAACACATTGCTGTCCAGACTTTCTTCAAAGTCGTTTCGTGTTTTATTCCTACAGCTAGTGAGTGTGAGCAAGCATTCCACCGCTCAGTGCTCAGATAGGTGATGGAGGGCTATCCATATTGTTTCCCCAGGATCATCTTTTCATGTACACTTTGTTACCCTTTGTCTTCTAGGATAAGGTATGTGTTTTGTGCTTTGGCCCATTTTTGAAATTGGGCTTTTTGTTTTCTCTTTTGTTGAATTATGTGTTTGTTGTATATTTCAGACTTTTTAAAATCAGAAGTTCCTTCTCTAAATATTTTATCTGGTTTCTGGTTTGTATTCTCATTCTCTTGATGTCATTTATGGAGCTGAAGTTTTTTTTCATTTTAACAAAATCCATCTTATTACTCCTTCCTTTCATATATTTTGCTTTTGGTGTGGTATCTAAAATGTCATTGCTATACCCAAGGTCATCTAGACGTCTTTCTGTGTCTTGTTTTATAGATTTTTGTGTTACAGTTAGGCCTGTGATTGATCCATTTTTAGTTAATTTTTGTAAGAGGTATAAAATAAGCCTCTGGTTTCATCTCTTTTTTATATGAATGTTAGTTATTTCAGAACTACTTGTTGAAAAGAACTCTCTTGCTCAACTGTACAGACTTTCATCCATTCTTGAAGGTCAGCAGACTCTACATTTATCTGTTTCTAGGCTCTCTATTTTTTCCATTGATCAATTTGTTCCTTCACAAAAAGCATACTGTCTTGGTTACTGTATTATAGAGTATATAGAAAGGTTTTAAAGTAGGCTCATGTCAGCTGAGGTGAGTTCTTTTTCTTTAATACTGTTGGCTCTCCTAGATATTTTATCTTTCAATATGAACATCAGACTCAGTTCTTTTATATCTAAAAAAAACTTGTTTGGATTTGCTTGTGATTGCACTGAATCCAAAGATCAATTAGGGATGAATGAACATCTGGATAATACTGAGTCTATTGCATGCTAATAAAGCGGCACTGTGTTTCAGTTCTGTATATTATATGTTTATTCTTGGCATGTGGGAAAGTCATTGCTTTTTGCTATATTAAGCTTGTGTTCTGCAACTTTTCCATAATATCTTATTTGTGCCTGAACTTTTTGCATAGACCATTTCAAATTTTCTATCGTCATGTTATTTGAAAATCAAGTGGTTATTTTTTTTATCCCCCTCCCATTTTATTTTCTTGTCAGACTTCATTAGCCAGGATCTTAGTTTGAAATCTAGTTTCTTCCATTCAGTTTGATATTTCTAATTATTTTGAAAGTCAAATAGTGTACGGAGTGATGCTTGTAATCATAAATTGGAGTTGAATTTCGTTAATGCTTTTTTCTCATATCTTGATATGATTGTGCAGATTTTTATCATTAGACAGTTGATGCCATAAATTATATTAATTGATTTTTAGCTATTGAATGAAATTTGTTCCCTAAAATAAATCAAATGATGTGTGCAATCCTTTTTGTACATTGTCAGATTCAATTTTTGACTGTTTTGGTGACGATGCAAAACATCCAAGTTCACCAGAGATATCGGTCTATTGCTCCTCTTTCTTGTAATGCTTTGTTGCTGTGGTAATGCTGGTCTGATAAAGTAAATTAGAGAATATTCCTTTTTGAGATGGATGGCAGGGGTAACATTGACACATTGTACTCATACACTGTCCTGTTGAACTAGGCCACTTTATACTACTTAAAGACAATACAATTTTTTAAATAAGAAATGCCTCCTCTTCCCACATCTGCAAGATACCATAAAGAACAGATAATAATTTCTTCATTAAATACCTGGTAGAATTTATCAGTGAACCCACTTAGACCTGTTACTTTCTGCTTTGGAAGATTATTAAGTAATTATCTGATTTATTTAATAGTAGTGTAACTATTTAGGCTTTATTTGTTCTTTTGAGAACTTTGGCATATGTATCTTTTAAGGAAATGACCCATTTCATCTATGTAATCGGGTATTTTTGACCATGATTGTCATTGTAATGCATGATTCAGAGATGGTGTAGACCCAACATTTCCCCGTACATAGCAAAGGAACACTTTGTTATGCACACTACAGGGCAAAGGCATCAAGTAAGAGAAAAACACTTTGTTGTTTGTTTGTTTTTTTTTAAATCTTTTTCTCACATCTGGCCACAGGAGAAGAATTTATTTGTATAATAGCAGACATATTCAAATAGCTAGCTAGTTTAATTTAGCAGGTATAAACAAACAAATAGATGAAACGAAACTGTCCAAGCACGTTTTGGAAAGCACTGGTAGCAGCAGCACATAACAGGGGACAAAGAACAAAGGACTTAATTGACCATGAGCTCACCCAGAATCCAGAGGGAGGTATTTCTTTTTAAAATTGGCTCATTATCTCAGGATGTATTTGTCTAAATCAAAGGAAGAAATAGCAGTGTCTTTCTTTTTGTTGCCTGTTTCCTGTCTTCAAGTGTCACATTCTGTTTGCAAAATAAGATAAGTAAAAATGACTATATGAGTGCCTTATGCTTCCAAGTCTCAGAAATGTGCTTGAAAAATAAAACAGATAAAGTACAAGTCTTCTTTGTAACTGTAAACATCATTTTGTGAAAGAAATAATAACCAGGCAGATCTCTTAGATAAATTTGAAGGTCAACTATGCAGGTAATGGTGAACTCACTACTACCTTTGACTGCATCAGCTTATATCTCTGCCAGGTTTCTTAGGAGTCTCAGGCAAAGGATGCATTTTGTTAAGCTATTCAGAGTTGTGTATTTAAGCGTCTGTGGGGGCTGGGACGTAGCTTAGTGGCAAAGCTCTTACCTAGCAAGTGCAACTTCCAGGGTTTGATCCCCAGTACCGCCCCTCCCACCCCCAAAAAAAGAGTTTGTGTGAAGGAGGGCTCAGGGTGTGAGGTAGGGTATCTTTACAGATTGCTGCCATTTGATGTCCAGAGTTATTGACTATGCCACATACATCTGAGAATCTCTCATCTGCAGACAATGAGGGTCTTTGCTGCAAAGGAGGATGCTGGTCTCCAACACCTCCTTTACTCAGCTAACTTCCCAGATGGCACCGGTGTTACAGTTCCAGTGTTTGTGCATGGTGTAGAGGGCACTTGTGTGTAGAATATGCTGTAGTGACACATGGCTTCATGCCCGTCTCTCCTGTCCAGGAAGGAGTACACAGAGACCTTCCTAGGTGAGAGGCTCAGTTATGTCAGGTTTTCAGGAACTATGCAGCCCTCAGAGGGCCAAAACGTGAGCACCCTCGATTTCTCCAGCAATCAGAGTACAGAGACCACTCGGAAGGGAAGCGTGTGACAAAGCATGAGGCCTTCGCATGGCTGTGCACATGCGTGGATGTTTGTTTAGAAGATTTATCGACCACTTTCTGGGGAAGGCAGGATGCGCGGGGCTTTATTTTCCCCCTTTAAAATCATCTTCAAAAACCCCTGACGGGGCCAACCCTAGAGCTGCCTGAGGGCTGCTTCCCAGTGTGCTGTGAAGCTCTGGGCACTTGAGGTGTCAAGGCTTTGGGGGAGTGGTCTTCGGAGCTCCTCACTGGGAGCACTAGATCTTGTTATGTGTCTCATCTTATAGTAGCGGACTTGGGGTGGGGGCATGTCACTTCTGTGTCACCCGGTGTATCGGGGACTGAGGTGCTATCGGTCACTCCCTGCACCGTTACCTCCTCTGGTCTTTCTGGCTGAAGAGGAGCAGGAGCTGGGGCTGTTTAGTCCACTAGCATATCTGGAGCAAATGGCAAATGAACGAGAAGGCTTCTGTGCAGATTCATCAGCAGATCTGTCTCTCGCCAGGCTGCAAAGGCCTATTGCAAGGCAGAGAGGCCAAGGTCTACAGCACAGTCCCAGCAGAAGTGAAACATTTAGAAGCCAGTCTAGAATCATGGCAGAGGAAGTTAACCTTGGTGCTCTTCTTCCTTACTGAGGATGCTGGTGCCATCCATGTCCACCCAGAACTAGCTGGCAAAGTGGTCGCTGTCATGGCTGTTGAGGATGGGCAGGAAGAGAACGTTTGTGTTTGCATGAATATTTGCACACATCTGTGAACATGTGCACCTGCCATGTGTGCATCAGACAATGAAGTTAGGGGTGCAGGAAGGCATGGAGCAGCGAGAGGAGAAGAAGGCTCAGAATGAACAGAGGGGTGGATTTTAATTTTATTTTCAATGTTACACAGCCAGCATCCTGGCTGGTTTACAATATAAATGGTCTCATTTTCTTAGATGTCAATAATCATATGATCTTCCATATGATATGGAAGATAGAGCTGCCTATCTTAGTGATACGAAGACCTGTAAAACTGATAATAAACCCATAATTCACGATCATGAAGTAAGACTAGGATATGGGGAAAATTAGCAAGCACATTTCCTGCTGCCACTTGTAGGATGGTGTGCGGGAGGTCTTTCCTGGAGACTAGAGGCCCGTGTTGCAGCAAGTGCTGAATCCTTGGAGAGTCTGGCGGATGTGTCTGGCGGGGCCTGCTTGTAAGGGAGCATGGAGGGGGCCTCAATGCTGACTCCTTGCTCCCCAAGCTTCCTCCATCTTTTTGTCCTACTCTGCCTTGGCCTCTTTCCTTGATGGTTCATAGTCCCAGGATCAGTGAGGTGCTTCAGCCAATCACTTAACAAATGGCATCCCTGTGTAGATGGAACCTCGTAGCCACCGAACCGTGAGGGCTGCCGTTCTTCCCCACAATTCACTGTGCCTACCCCATTCCCTTTGCAGGACGGGATGGCCGACATTTGATTTCTACGTATGCTGTTGCTCGAAGAAACCTATTATCAGTGGCATAGGTAATAATCCAAAGTTTTCTTGGCACTTTTTCTCAAGCAAACTGGGACTTGGATGGCCCTGGCTCAGCACTGAATGTCCCAGCTCTGCCCATCATGGTGGCGGGCTGGATGTGCTATCACGGCGTCCAGGGCTAGCACAGGCTCCGTGAAACCATTGCAAGGCACATCTCACAGCATGCACAGTAACACCATTGCTTGCCATCCATCTCCTAGAGCAAGCAGGCTCTCATTAGGAAGGAGAACCACTGAATTTCTAATGAAGTACCAGGGAAGGGGGGAGTCTCCAAAAACAGATGTTACAAAAATAGCCTGTGCCATTAAGGCAGCCAAACAATATGAAAATGGGACGCACTCGAGACCCGCGCCCATTTCCATAATTTATGGAAATGACTCTTCCCTATATTTAGTGGCCATTGGGAGCTCCGTTAAGAACCTACCCCCCTCTCCTTCTTCCTTTATACCCTCAAATTAAAATCACTGCAGCATTCTGTACTTTTGTTTAAATCCCATTGAATTTATTGAGATGCGCTGTGTTTTGTTTCCTTTGATTTGGGTGCAATAACGCCCCCCTACGATATGCAGCCGGCTCAGGGAGCCCGGGCCTGGCAGGGGTCAAGCATGGCTGGCTGGTGGCTGGGTTTTGTTCATAATAACCAGCTGCCAGCTTCTTTTATCTAAGGGGCTTTCCCAAGTTCTCTCCGTGGTGGTGATCTATGATGGGCCCCATCTGCAAGACCCAGTTCTCTATGAGCATGCACTAGAATGCCCCACCCAGACTCAGCAGCCTGATGCCTGCCGTGGAGACACCCTTCACCTTTCCCTGGTGTGGTGGTTATGACAGGAAGATAGATCTTACGGGCACAGGAAAGGCCTCTCCTGCAGAGTAGATGAGTAGAGTGGATAGAGGATGGGCAGAGGCTCAGAGAGCCCAGACTGGGCGGTGAGTGCAGGCTCAATTTGGTGTTCTTACAAATACTCCGGCAAACTCTCTGCCTCTTATGTGGAGTGGGCTGGAGGCAGTCACAGGTCCCCGAGCTCTCCGCAGGAGCGATCACTCATACTGTTGTTCACAAACATCTCAGCCACCAGGCAGGACCCCAGGGTATCCAGTCCCACCAATCTTCCAAGAGGAACTTTAGTCACTGTGGCCTACAAGACGAATGATGCAATGGAGGTCCGTCAGAGGACGCAGGACAACGGCCCGCCATAGACAGAGCTCAGAGAAGGGGCAGGCATCGCTCATGGGAAGAAAGCTTTCCAAATGAAGAACCCAAGACCTACCAGGAGTGGAGCCGGCTGAAGCACAGGCTGGCCAGGGTCAGGTAGCAAGGCCTGCGCTGAGGGGGCGGAAGTGGCCCATACAGGAGATGGAGACATGCAACAGGGTGCTCTGGCCTTCATTTTTCCTGTGGTTTGATCTTTGGTTGTGGAAGCCTCCTGGAGTTTAAACGTAAGAAGTGTCGTGTTCAGATATATGCACACCAAACCTAAAGAAGCAACCGTGCCGGCCACGGAGGGGAAAGACGCAAGGCTGCGT
Source organism: Dipodomys merriami (assembly GCF_024711535.1). Taxonomy (NCBI): domain Eukaryota; kingdom Metazoa; phylum Chordata; class Mammalia; order Rodentia; family Heteromyidae; genus Dipodomys; species Dipodomys merriami. Next base: position 3,773,560 of record NW_027204715.1, on the reverse strand, counting down.
GGCCTCAGGGGTGAAGTTGAAGTGCGGCCCTTGGTTGATGTGGTGAAGGTGGAATGTGTAGAGCTCGGCGGTGAACAACACAAAGGAGCTGCAACGATCGAGAATTTCTTGGCTCGGTGACTGGAACAGCATAATGACATTAATTAGGACAAAGAAGTACAGAGTAAAGGACAAGAAGTAGGCGTATTCCTGTGTCTCTTGTGTGTGGGAGAAAGAGCAAGCTTGGTTGCACCTTGGGGGGTAGCAGTAGAGGTTGTGATTCCCACTGGTCCTCCAGGGTGCATACAGTTGCCGCTGTGCACAGAGGAAGCACTCCGCTAGTGGAGAGGAAATGCATATAAAACTCAAGATGAAGGAGGCTAAGCATAGGAGGAGGGGGCAAAGGCTCACTAGCTATGGACAGAAGATCATTTAAAATAATATTCTATGCAATGAACTCCAAAACATGCCATTGTTGCTGTTTTCATTCTCTTTTCCTTTTGTCTTGCTTGTTACTTTGTATTTAGGAGGGGAAGGGAGGGCACCTAAAAAGTAAAACAAGGGTGAACAAATACAACAGAGATACCCACCAGACACTATGTAGACAATGAACTGGGTATCTTATGGGTGGAGATGGGAGGGAAAGTCTGTGAGATAGTGAGGGAAGGGGAAAAATGGTTCAAAAAGAATTGTACTGATTGTACCTGATCATGTAACTGTAACCCTTCTGCATATCAATTACACAAAAGCAACTTACTACACTTGATCTTAGCCAAAAGGCCGAGAAGCCATTACACAAAAACAACTTAAAAAACAAAATTCAAGACGAAAGGAGAAATTTCAGCAAGGTAACCAGAACAGCAAAAATGTGCAAAAGGAAAGAAGAAATGTATACACACACACACACACACACACACACACACACACACACACAAAATTAAGGTAATATGGGAGGGAAAATCTAACACCATGAATTGAAATATGAATGTGTATAGTTTCTTGTGCTTTTGGTCACTATTTTATTTGGTAAAAGTTCAACTTTTCTGAAGAAACATCTCTACAAGGGTATTTGTTATTATTTGTCATTTTTATTTTACCATCCTGTTTCAACATATCTATAACAATTTTTCTCAGCTATTTGTGGCCATGTTGTTTACATGATATTAAATAAGTCTGTGAGAATCCCCAAGAAAAGGGATCTGCTCTATCATAACCATAGTAAATTGATCAAAATTAAGAATTTTCACCAGATGTCCCTTTGATGTCATTTATAGTGGAATTCCTTCCTGTTGAGGGTCTCAAACAGCAACACACATTCCATGCAGTCGTTATATGTAACTAATCTCTTCTAACCCCAAAGAGCACCTCCACCTTTGTGTATCAGAATGCTGGTATTTTTGAGGTGCATTCATGCTGGTTATTTGAGGGATGTGACTTCCATCTAAGTGCTCAAATCAGTAGAGGTAGGGTATGTATTTTTCAGGAGTGTTACCTAAAACTTGCTCCTTCGTGGCTGTCCTCTACACTATTTTTCTTGGTTGAGCAGTCCTCTTCCTGGTGAGGTTGCATTTGAGTACATCACTAAAGTAGGGACCACTAATTTTTCTATCATAAAGTTACTATTTTTCTACAAACACAGTTCTTTGTAGAGAGCTACTTGTTCATTTACAACATTTCAAACATTTGCAATACTAGTAGCCAATGATGTGTTGAGAGTTGAGGTTGATGACATTTGCTATTTATTTTATGTTCCATTCAATTATTATTCAGAAGGTATAGGCTTGGTATAGTTCCATTTGTCTGTTTGCTATGCTGCTCCTCCTTTACTTCCTTTTCTTCCTACTTTTTCTTCTCCTCCTCCTTTTCACTTATAACATATCTTCACAAGTACATGGAAAGATTCAAATCTAGATCATTGGTATGATCCTTAGACTTCACAGAAAAGATCTTCTTAGATTGGCTTGAAACAAATGATCACAGACAAGAAAAACTCCTATATACTAGCTATATTATATTTACAAGAAGTGTACTAAGAGTCTAAAAAGTTAACAGTGGAAGAAAATGGAATGGATGACATTTCAAATAAAAGTAAGTAAATAAAAATTATACATGCAACATTAAAATCAGAAAGAGTGGAATTCAGGGTTGGAGATGTGACTCAGTGCTAGGATGCTTGTGTAAAGAGCACAGGGTCCCGAGTTCAAACCCAGTACTGTCAAAACATCAAAAGAAAGGTTGGCATTTAATCTTGAAAATTCTAAGCAAGGATATTATAGCAAGGTGAATGTTATCATTTATTATTAAAATTTATCATTAAATGTCAATATAACTTATTGTTTCAATATAATGACAAATAGAAGTAGCGGTAAAATAGCTACTGTATAAGACATTTATGAACATCTCTCAGATAATAAAAAATATTCATGCCTAAATTACAAATGTATATTCTTTAGCAATGTTCTAACTAAATATATTTCTGACTAAATATATTACTAATCAAGATTGGTATGTAGATAGCTATACAAGCTATAACTTACTTATAAAAGAAATTTCTTACAGTTGATATTCTTTAATTATAAAAATAAAAGTTAAGAATAAATGGTAGGGCCTGGGAATATGGCTTCGTGGTAGAGTCCTTACCTAGCATGCATGCATCCCTGAATTCAATTCCTTAGTACTACATAAACAGAAAAACCTGGAAGTGGCGTTGTTGCTCAAGTGGTAGAGTGCTAGCCTTGAGCAAAAATGCTCAGGGACAATGCCCAGTGTCTGAGTTCAAACCAACCATGGGGAAAAAAATGAGAAATATAAAAAGAGCCACCATGACTCTTTGGATATCATGAATCTTAACCAAATCATGGATTAATGAGAAACTCAAAAATAAATTTAGGGGATGGGAAGGTGGCTCAGTGGTAGAGTGCTTTTCTCACATACATAAGGCCCTGGGTTCAATTCCTCAGCACCACATAAGCAGAAAAAGCTGGAAGTGGTGCTGTGGCTCATGTAGTAGAGCACTAGTCTTGAAGTGAAGAGCTGAGAGACAGCACCCAGGCCCAGAGTTCAGGCCCCATGACTGATAAAAAATAATTAAAGATTTTTAGAAAGCCAAAAATTATACTTTATACCAAAATATACAGTGAAACACCCATTTTGCATATAAAGATGGCTGTCTCCTTTAAGGAAGAGATACTGAAACAATGATACTATTTCCAAAATTGTAGGAAAATTCCAAAATTATAAATAAAAAAATCAGAGGGAGAAAAGCAAAAATGTTTTAGAGCAATGTGTGAAATAGTTCATTAAAAAGTCTGGAAAGTAAGCAGACTTTGCCCAAGATTCATTAAGCACATTATACATATCATAAACATTCACCTCTCAGGGAAAATACAATGACAGAAAACGTGCATACAGAAATGTTGAGCAGTTAAATGTGTCACTCTATAGGATCTCTTCGAGGTGACCTATGAACCTCCCTGGAGACCCTAGATGAGCTGACTGTAAATGACGTCATTGACCCACTGGCCAGATAGAACGTGGCTTCAGAGACACCTTGGGGTGATTTGTGCTTTGTGGATCCAGTAATTTCCTTCCATTTGTTTTTGCCTTGGCAAAATGCAGTCCCAGACCCTGCCCTCTCTAGTCCTCTCCACGGAGTCATTTGTTCGTGCCTCATTCTTCTCTTCTCCTGTGGGCTCACATTGCTGAGGTACACCAGGTTGGATCAACCCAGATGGGAAAGACTTGTGTTTGGGTGAATTCATGCCTAAGTGCTGAACTTTGGGTTTAATGCTTCTAGAAGAATTTGAATGTGGTGTTTCCCTGACATTATCACTTAGAGACCTTAGTGTGGCGCCTCTGGAATTGGTGGTGTTCTGTCATCTACATAGAGGTTTATTTTTGTCCTATTTTCAGGGTTATGATGCAGTCTGTGTAAATCGTAAGTGTGTGTGAGGACCTCGTTCCCTCATGGCTGCATGTGAGCTAAGGCCCTTGTTTCAGGCTTGATCTCAGAGGACTGGCTGAGGTTGTCTCATGGTGTGAGCTGGCAGACAGCAGTTTCAGGAGCAGCACTGCAATGGACCCTGTGGGATTAGATGCTGGATCTTCTTGAGTCCTTTCCAGAAACTCAGGAAAAAGCAAGTGCTGCAGCTCAAGCATGGGCCAGGAACCAGCATGACTTGATTCCTGGCTCTGTCACTCATTACTTCTACAGCATTAGTCGAATTAATTTTCCTTTGTGTGTCACAAACATAGAAAGAGCATTGTGTTCATGCTTTTCTTATATGGAGGATAAATGGGCTGCTACGCATAGTAGTTGGAACACTGGCTGATAGATAGGGACCACTTTGTTCAGTGATCATTATTTCAATATTTTGGGAAAGAATAATCTCAATTTATTACACAACAACCCTCTCATTCTTCTAGTAAGATTTCAAGATATGGATAATATTGAGTCTCAGTAAATCAAAGTTTTTCTCCTGCGAAGAAGATGCCAAAGGAGAAGAAGGCGAATAGAGAAAATGAGGAAAATAATTTTTAAAGTGGAACAATTTTTCAAATTTAAGAAACAGCCATTACAAAGCTCTCAAGCTAAACACACACACACACACACACACACACACACACACACACACACACACATACACACACACACACACCGATGCTTCTAGGATTCAGTGCTTTTTTATTGTGAAAATACTGTACAGAGGGGTTACAATTACATGGGCAAGATAATGAGTACATTTCTTATCAAGCATTGTAGCCTCCTTCTTTGTTTCCCCTTCCCATCCCATCCTCCCCCCCACCCCCCCCCCCCACCCAATCTTCTCCCCACCCACCAAAGTTGTAAAGTTCATTTTCGACATAATAACTTGTACATCTCATTTTTGCAATGGGTCCACCTGTATCCCTATTTAAACAATTTGTTTTCCCCTTCCCCTCCACAAATTATACCGACATCAAATACAGTGAAAGCAGTGGTTATACTGTGGGGGAGGGACATACAAAGCAACAAAGAAATAATCTTATAAATGTGCTAGAAACAATCGCATGAAAGAAAAAAAAACATTTGAATACATATCTTAGTGTTCATTTCCCTAACATCACCTTATCTGACCTTTTCTGCTTGACTCAGACATATACTAGTTATTGCAAATAAGGGAAACCATGGGACCTATGTTTCTTTGGGCCTGGCTGACTTCACTTATTATAATTTTTTCCAAGCCTTTCCATTTCCTAACAAATGGGGCAATGTCATTCTTTCTCATGGAAGCATAGAATTCCATTGTGTATATATACCACATTTTCTTGATCCATTCATCTACTGAAGGGCATCTGGGTTGGTTCCATATCTTAGCTATGGTAAATGATGCTGCAATAAACATAGTTGTGCTGGTAGCTTTAGTGTGGTCTTGTTTGTGAACATTTGGGTAAATGCCCAAAAGTGGGATTGCTGGGTCATAAGGGACCTCTATGTGGAGTCTTTTGAGGAACCTCCATACTGCTTTCCAAAGTGGTTGAACAAGTTTATATTCCCACCAACAATGAAGTAAGGTTCCGGATCAGGGCTTTTGAAAATGAGATAGCATTGTGTCACCTGGATAAACACACTGAGAGAGCCACGGACATCCGTCATGTCATTCAGATAAAGTAATCCAAAGAATTGCAATGAGTTTCAACTTTCTGACATATTGTCATACTGTGCTGCAACTTGAGCCTCACACATGCAAAATCTCTCCCTGTGATGAAACCATTTCCAGGGAATAAAAATTTTTCAGGGAATAGAAGTAATTACTGAGAAACACTTGGGCAGGTAATCATTAACTCAGGTGTTTTCCTGATATCTGCCCAGGAGCCAGGGATGTTTGTCTTGCTTCTTTGGACCAAATAAGAGTTCCAGTGCTCAGGGCAAGGCCCAGGGACTTCACCTGCCATAAATGGTGAATTTGTAGGGAGCACATCTCTGTCTTCATAAACTAATTGTGTGTATTTCTCTTGTCTAGTAGGAGTTATTCTTGAGTGACTGATGATGGGTGATTTTTATTTTATTCTATCCTTTCCTTCAAAATTCCTGTGATGGGCTTGTTTTAGTTTTGCAAACAGAAGTGCTTTTCATATTTCATTGGGATATAGACCTTGATCTCTGACAGATTGAGAAATCAGAATTTTGACTCTAAGTCAGATACATTAAAGTCATATTATGGCTAATTCTGTTTCTAAGAACTTCATAAAATATTCATAAACACAGAAGAAAGTTGTACAACACTTGGGAAAGAGTAAATATTGAGACCAAGGAGATAACTACTTGGTCTTTTTTTCTAAATAAATAGCAAAGTCTTAAAATTCTATTGCTTTGATTTGCAGATTAGTTCAGATTTCAATATAATACGCAAATTGAAAATACAGGTAGCCCAGAGAGACTCTGGTCTCACAATTTTATCACATAATAAATCAGTTTTAAATCCTTTCTAATGAACGAGCCACTTGTCCTGGCACTGAGCCTAAGCATGTTTACTTCAGCTGTGGTCCGAGCTGTGTGGAGGGGGGACAGGGGTAGGATGTGGTAAGGAGATGGAGCTGAGTGCAGAGAATGTGTGTGTGTGTGGGGGGGTTACTGTCAGATGGTTGGGAGGGCTTCTTGCTTTGGGAAACACACAAGAACAGCATCAAGCATTTCGTGAGGGAGGGGGATGTAAATGCAGCTTCCTTAGAGAGAGCATGAACAATTTTATCAGATTCCCCCTCCCCCACCTTCCCTGTCTCACCAGCAGGTGCCTTTTATGCTGCCTAGCTTCTGCACTGGCCACACCTGGTGAAGTGGACAGGGGACAGGCTTGGCAGGCCCCAGGTGCCGGGACTCAGACCCCTGAGCACTTCCCAGGGGACCAGAGTCTTTTCCCACCTCCGTCTCTAAAGCACTCTTAGTATCGTGGACGAAGAGGACTGTACTCTCCATTCGTGGACGAAGAGGACTGTACTCTCCATTTGTGAAGTTGAATGGGCCTTTCGCATGTTTACATCCATCGCACCCCTTTATTCACATTATGCTCGTGGATTCAGACCAGCAAAGCAGTCCACACTGGTCTAGAAGACACGTTGATCCAGAAACAGGAAGGAAGATGTTTGAGCAGGAGCTGAGAAGTCCTGCGGAGGTGGGGCAGGCAGGGCGCAGCTCTGGCCACCTGCAGGAGGTTGCTCCTGTGACGGTTGGACAGAGACGTCGACTCTGCCTGCTCTCCACCATCTTGACTCGGGACATTTCTCTGAGCAGAAGAAACCCTGTGGATCTCTGTTCACATGTGGATCTGGTCACGGGTGATCAGAGGCAGCCACGGCTTGATCGTGGACGTCTGGCTCACCCTCCTTTTCTGACCTTTTCCCAGGTAGCCCAGGAAAGGTCTTCTGAGGCAGCTGTGGCCACCATCCTGGGGGCTTGGGGTCCGTGTGCAGGGAAAGCATGTCCATTTCTCCACACTTTGCCCAAGGCTAGGACCTGGGGACACCAGAGAAAATGCCTCAGTGTCAGGCTTCCTCAGAGCGCTCTGCCCTGTGGGCCTGGGTGAGTGTCAGGAAAACAAGGCTTCCAATGTGGGCGAGGAGCTGAGAGACGGTGCTGGGGGCTCCAGAGGGCATCCAGCCTTCTTGCTCCTCGCTCTGTGAAGATCGCATGTGCTGATGTCTCCCCTGAGGACTCAGGGTAGGGGTACAAGATAAGGGGGGAATGTTCCAGAACTACTACACACTAGGCAGGAGCGAGTGGAGTCTATGAATGGAGATGGTGCACACACTCTGCGCGGTTTCCAGCTCATGAAGCAGGGCTGGATCTTCCAGCCTGTCTGGGTCCTCACGGGGCATGGGTGACATGTTCTCAGTGGAGTTTCACTGGATGCTACTGCCTGCCGGGCACTGGCAGTGGGCCAGACCTTGGAAAGAGGAGTGGGAGGAGGTCGCTGTACCAGATGCCGGAGAGGGCTGCTGTAGCCAAGGTGGCATCTGTAGAGCACAGAGGCTTTGCAGACGTCTTAGGTTCTGACCCAGGTGACCCAGGACTGTGTACAAGCGTTCAGGGCCAGGAGTGGCTGCTAGACAGAAGAAGTCTGGTTGTCAACCTACATTAGCATTTAACGCCTGGTATAAACTCCTCCTCTGCCTTAGCATTCCTACCTGCGAATAAAAATAGTGTGTTAATCTTGCTATCTTTCAGCATATATTCATCCTGTGTTTACAGATATCTATCTATCTATCTATCTATCTATCTATCTATCTATCTATGCACTTACTGACCTATTATCAATCTATCTTCCTACCATCTATCTTCATCATCTTCATCAGCAACAGAGCCATCATCTTTTCAGCCTTCATTCAGTTATCGATCCATCTACCCTATGTATCTATGTATCTATGTATCTATGTACCTATGTATCTATGTATCTATCTCTCCATCTGTCCATCCATCAACTGTTTATCTCACAGGTATGGTGGTGCTCTACATGTATGTCATTATTTCACATGGCCTCCATCTTAAAACTCTTTCTCCTTCCTTGTAATCACCTCTGTCTTCCCAGATTTGAACTCCGTGCTTGGCTTTCTTATATGGCGTTGTGTCTCCCTTCAACCCCTGCACTGCCATATTTCCTGTCTGCCTCAGGAGAGTGAGAGGAAGGGTATCACAAAGAACACTGCAAAGTAGTCCCCAGAGACTTCACACTGCTGGAGGTAAAGCACACAGGTTTTGCCCTTGTGTCTCCATGGCACTAAGTGTTAAAGGAGGAAGAGGAGGAGGAGGAGGAGAAGGAGGAGGAGGAGGAGGAGGAGAAAAAGGAGGAAGAAGAGGAGGAAGAGGAGCAGCAGCAGCAGCAGCAGCAGCAGCAGCAGAGACGTGGGCAGGGCTAGCCCTGTAGGGTAGGGGTGAAAAATGGGCTCCTTTCTCTCACTTTCCACTTTAGACACCTAAGTGTGAGAAGTGAGAGAGGTAAGGAGGCCTTCCACACAGAGTAAGTTTGCAGAGGAGAGGGCACAGGAGGGACGGTGGGGGGTCTGGACATCTTTAAGAGCCACTGTAGCTCTGCCAGCCCGAGCCAGGGCATCTAGCAGGACAGGTCTCTGGGGAATGTCAGGACCAGTTTGTCAGCTTTGACCGAGTATAAACTGTGACTGTCAGGTCACAGGCCACAGAAGCAGACAGTTGCCTTAGAAAGTGTCCACGGCTCAGGAAAATATGGCACGGGGAGTATTTTATGGGGCAGAGCATCTTAGGACAAACATCCTGTTTCTCAGCACCATAAATGGCTACTGTTTTACTTGTGGGCCATATGTACTCAGAGTTCTTTCGGACCGAGATGGCCGTATTCACCCATTCCCATCTGTAACATGTACCTGCTGAGGGGAAGGAGGTGCCACCAGCACGGCACGGAATCAGCTCTCCAGGACTTCAGTCCTTTCCACGGCTATTCTGAAGCTCATTCACCACCATGCCCTGATGGCTGAGCATGGCCACAGTGACTAATGGGTTATTTACTCAGAGGCACTGCCTACATGCAGGTCTGACAATGCACAGAGGGATCGTCTGGGATCTGAGAGTTGCCATCTTGGTTTTGGTAATCTGCTGATCCCAAGGTTTGCAAAAGGCAGCTGAAGGAATACCTTGGACTTACATCACGTTACTGAAGAGGATTGTCCTTGCAGAGAAGGTTGTCTGGTAGAGATGTCAAGGTCACTGCCCTCCAGGAAGCTGATTTTAGGCTGCGTCAGACCTTCCAGCTGGCATGTCTGGGTGGAAAGGCACCTGAGGGGTAATAGGGATGATTTTCACTACCAGTACTTATTCCAGCTCCTTCCATTTCCAAGAATGTGTGCTTGGTTTCATCAATAAGCTAAGATATTTTCTTTCTCTTTCAAATAACCATCTGGGTGCTATTAGTTTTGGATTTAATTTGCATAGGTAGAATTGTAATGGGAATGATTATTTTTGTCTGGTGTTGCAATTTAAAAATGTTCAGTGCTTTTTGCAAGGAAACCATCCCAGGTGTCCAGTGCACCTTTAACCTCCGCTGGAGGGGCTCCTGCAGGGGGGGTGAAGAGGAGTAACCCCAACCCTGCCTGTTGGCCTCTCTGTTCAGGGGCTGAGATTCCTCCTCCTGCACACAGGAGAAGCAGATCCTGGAAGGGCTGGGCCACCAGGGAATACCTGTTGTAATTTCTCTGTCCTTGCCTGTGCTAGAGACCTGCTGGATTCTGGTAGGCAAAGCCCCTATCTCTAAAGACAGGAATAAGGCTGTGTCCGGGGTTTGGGAAGGCTGAGGTACAAAGCATGAGCTACAAGGAGAGTGATGCGTTGTTCCCTTATTTGAGAGTCTCCTTTCAGGACACAACGATTCCAATGCACAAGAGAAATCTGAAATCCACAGGGACCATGTTTACCCAAGGCCAGAGGACAAGAGAAAGCTTTGGTCCAGCCGTATAGATGAGGAGAAACAGCTCTGGGCCCCAGGGAGCATTTGCAAGCCAATGAGGAAGTCATGTCTCCTCCCCTTGCCCCTCCCATGGCTTCCTTGTGGGCTCCTTAGTGGCTTTTGTGAGTGTGGGGTGTCTTCTTGGGGGACCGCACTGCTCGGTGGGTGGGTGCTGCCCCTGTCTGGAGGCAGAGAGATAGGAAGGATGGGGACAGAGAAGAGAGAAGGGAAGTCCTGAGCATGCGTGTGTGGTGAGTGGCGATGGGCACAATGACCTTCGCCCTGCTGGCATTGCACGTGAGCCCCGGCCCCTCCTGGTGAATCCGTGCCTGCACTGCCTGGCAGTAGACCTGGCTGGGCTTCTGGCCTCAGACCAGCACCTCACTCACTAGGAGCTCACAGCCCATTGGACCTTGGACATCAGTGAGGCCAGCGGCTTGGGCAGGCGTGAGGGGGGATAGATGCCCAGCGGTCCTTTGAGGGCAGCGGTGACTGAAGCACATCTCGAAGTCCAGCGGCCGCTCAGCTGGAAGCTTTGTATCCCCCGGCCAGCCAAGTTAGCAAATGCACCTCCCAGACAGATCAAATGCAGGCCAGCACACACTGTGCGCTGCCACCAGCAGCCCAGAGCCTCAGGCTCACATCCTGGGAGCTCAGTCACTGTGCTGGAGGCTGCAAGCCCAAGGTCATGGCACCTGAGGCCTCATTCCTAATGAAGCCTACTTCCCGGTTTGCAGAGAAGGGTGGTGAGAGAGAGAGAGACCAAGAGAGAAATAGAAAGGAAGGAGAGGAGAGAGAAAGAGAGAGGGAAACAGGAGGGGGGCAGTAAGGGAGGAAATAGAAAACAGAGAGTTTGAGCACACTAAGTGCTTCTTCCTCTAATGACAAGAATCCTGTTATGGATCCCCACCATCACTGGAACCTCTAAATCTAACACCCCAGGAAGTCTCCCCCTAAATGATTACCTTGGCTTTCTATAGATCAGCATATAAATGTAAAGGCTGCACAAGCCTTCCATACATACATGAAGCAAATGGAGAGGATCTCCAGCATATAAATGTAAAGGCTGCACAAGCCTTCCATACATACATGAAGCAAATGGAGAGGATCTCCAGAACCTGGAGATCCCTTTGGTGCCACAAAAATCCCTCGAACGTAAAGAAATGAATAAAGAAATGAGGGCAGGTTTTTTTTTTTTTTGCCCTTTTGTAGTTATTGTCACATTGGTTCATTGTAAATAGTAGCCATTCCAGAAACATATGGTTTAGATCGCAGCAGTGCCCTTCCTCAAAATGAGCTGCCAATCAAATAGGCCAGACTGGAGTGCTAAAGACATTACATTACATTACAGAAGATATATTACAGATCTATGCAATGAAGGAGCTTTCCAGTGAGCGTATCCTCCCAAGACGCTGCGCAAAGGGTTCAGGTCTTCAGTCTCCCATCTTCCTTCACGGAAGAACTGCAGACCCAGGGCACGGTTGGTGAGGCGGCAGAATATGTTAATCAGAATGGATTTTGTTTGTGCATGTGTAAAGTTTGCAATTCAGATTCAAGCCATTGAAATCTACTTGACACAAGATGGCGGGACAGCAGAAGGAAGCCTGTGGCACAGGGGATGGCGCCATCTCTGAAGCAGGGCAAATCATCCATGCACAGCCACCTACTATCTGCTGTGAAGCCGTACAGGCAGCAGAGAGAGGGGAAAGTAACCAAATAGTCCCTGTGCACATCCTCTTTGTAAATCTTATATACCAGTGTCTAGAATTTCCCATGCAGCAGTGTGTCTTGTGGTAGAGCTTGATGCTTCCTGTCACTTTCCCAGTGTCTTGTTCAATTTCTAGATGGGGTGGAGAGGAGGCAGACGGCTTCTCAGCCAGTGCCGGGGCTTGTAAGATTGCCGCCCGGTGGAAATGAGATTAGATCCTAATGTATCTAGACAGCATACTTAAACAACCAGAAAGGAAATACAGATAGCCCTGGCCCACACTATTAGTGCTACATGGCTTTGTGCTCTCTGCTCCATTTTCCCTCTCAATTTCCTCTTACAGGAGCCGAGATACCAAACCTATGAGTTTAGGCTCTTGTTTTTCTTTCTGCTCATTAGTGCTGGCTCTAATCAATTCACCATCTCAGGACCAGTGTGTCCTTGACTTCCAGTGTCTCTTTTTGTCAAGCAGAAGGGGCCGACAACATGCAAAGTATCTCTGCTTTATGGATTCCCCTTGGTGATGACAAGCCAGCCTTGAAGAGCTAAACGGTGGAAGGAAAGCTACCAAAGAAGGTACATAGTGTGCTTATTAAAGAACACGGCCAGCGTTCAAAGACAAGGCCTGCGGGGTAGAACAATCACTATTCCTTGTGGAACAGAGTACGTTAGAGAGCTCAGATGGCACAGGGCCGGGGCAGGGGGGGGGGGTTCCAAGGACTAGGAGCTAGGCGGGTGGAAGCTGTTAGGGTCGATGTCTCTGGATGATATTGAAGTGTGTGGGTCATGTGGCCTCATCGCTGAACATGTTTACTCACAGAGCGAGTGCTTTCCCTAAAAGAAGCACTTATTCAGTCTTATTAGAAACAAAATACAGATTCTTTTGGAATATATCTGCAGGCCATCTCTAGTCTCATCAACTGCCCTGCTTAAAGCCTGCACAGATTCCCATGACCCCATGTCCACCCTCTGACCCCACACTATGTCCCTGTGATGAGCTATCCTTATACCTCAGCTGTCAGACGCAAACCTGGACCTCAGCTTTGAGAAGGAACTCATCCAATTTGGCTAAAACTGTTGGTGGCTGAGGACAGAGAACAACACCCGAAATAGAAGCTTCCAGAACATTGTGGGGCATAATGGAAGGGAGGAATTCATCTGGAAAGACACTTTTCGAAACTGTGAGTCATTGTTGGTGCATCTGACATCCCTGCAAACAAAGCAGAAGAACTCCCAGGGAAAGACTCAATTGTTGTTTGCTCACGGAACAGAACAGAATGGAACAAAGCAAATGTTCAGACACCCAGCTCTAGCTCTGAAACACTGAATTCCTAAAGTTCATGTTGAGGTATTTGTGGAGGACTTTGTCATCTGGTCTCCAGGCCCTTCGACACATGCCAGCCGGGTGACGGGGAACACGGCCAGGTCTGCGTCTCTGAGGGTTTTTGAAAGGTCACGTGCATGTGCTCCAGGACTCATACACTGCCTTGATCAGCAAAATCTGTACATGCTGGTCGCGGTGGCCACAGACTTGCTCTCAAAGCAGGAAAGTGTCTAGGATTGGTGGCGAGGGTGAAACACTGGCGTCTCCCCACTTTCAGAACTCTTCACAAAAGCTGGGGCTGGCGTGGGGTCTGGCTTGGGTTTTCAGGATGCCTATCAGAAATATGCTTCCATTGAATTATGTTCCAATAAGGCCAGGCCTACCCGCAGAGCAGAGCGCGGTCCTAGTGATCTTAGATTTTACTCTGTTAGAATTACAATGCCCAGGCCATGGCCTGTCCCAGCTGTCTGCCTCTTCTGTGTTTATACCGTCAACACCTACCGAGCTCCTGCTCAGGTCTGTACTTAGCATTCAGGTGCTCTGTGATGGAGTACTGGAGGAGGCAGGGCAGTGTTTAATGGCTCAGAAATAAGGCATTAGGAGAAACAGTCACTTAGCCTGACATAGGTATACTTGATTGCAAAGCAAATGGGAAAGGAAGGGAATGTAGAAAAAGAAATCCTCTGCCAATATCAAGGCTCAGGTCTCCTGTATTTTCACTTTTCTTGTTTACCAGATAGAGATAATAGCATCTGCCTCTCGAGGACTATATGGAAGTTGCACACTGTAATTTACACAGCATATAGTATATACGTATATCCACTGAAGCATTTGTAATAAACTAATGCAAAATGAATATCTACTGAATTTTCATTAACATATACTATAATTGTGCTATTTCACAATGCACACAATGCACACTGGTTCAATTCGTGCCCCTCTATCATTCTCCCTCAACTCTGCACCCTCTCCTTTCAACGTCTCATGATTCCATTTTATACATGGATATAGAGCAAGCTGTCCATCTTCATCATTCTTCATCCTCTCTGTCTGTCCTCGGCCCTCCCACTGGTACCCACCCCACAAAAGAGAGACTGGCTGACGTTTCTAAATTTAGTTTTACTGTATATTAACTGTAGAAAGGGCTTTTACCATGGTACTTCACACACATGTATCTCATATTTTATTCAGATTTACCCTTCTGTTGCTCACTCTTCCCACCTCCATCTTTCCTCTACTACTCAGTGGCGTTCAGTGAGTATGCTTATGACATCTCCATACACAGACACAACGCTGCTCAACCTCTGTCATTACCCTCTCCCCTCTAAATCCCCCAAACTCCTGCAGTTGCAATCTAAATGACTGAAGCCAGTGGAATGATATCAAGCAGAAAAATAGCACATCCAAAATGGTGATACTTGGCAAAGCTGGCTGGTTCAGAACTCTGAGTGGTGTAAGGTAGGCACTCCACCCTGAAGTGGGCACTCAGATGGTCTGATCTGAGAGGTAGGTTGAAAAGCAAACATAGAACATTTATAGTTAACCTAGAAAACTATTCATAGGATTCATAAGTTCCAGATGAAAAAAATACAAATTGGAAAAAGTTCATAAAATAAAGCTGCAATAGAAATAAAACCAAACTCTTCAGGAGTTGATCCACTATGTGATAAAGTAAAATAAAACATTGAATTCCTAAGAGATTAGAAATTCATGACTTCTCATTTACATTGGGGATTTTAAAATAATCCAGAGTTCATGATCAGTAAAGTCAGATCAGTATGAAAAGCCAAGAATTTTAAAAAGGAGTATTTTCACAAATAATGAATAAGATAATTTTTTAAAAGCCAAGAACATATTTGATTGATTTGTGATATGAAAAGATAAGAATTAATTGGTAGATAGATTTGAAGAACTCATTCAGAATTAGACACAGAGAGATGAAGACAGAATTATTTTAGAAAACAAAGTGTACATAACGATGGAAGGAGTTGGATGAACACATATCCCATAGAATTCTGGATGACAGCCAGCTTTCCAAAACATATTGATTCCGATTTTTCATTCCTGATGTGGGACACACTGAGGCCCGTCAGCAAGTCATAAGCTGAACGAACATTTAACAGACCCACAAACATGGCAGCATACTTTCTTTTCCTCGAGTATCAGGAGAAAAGCCTAAGACAAATGAAGAGAAATGGATGACAACATAGCTGTCAGGAGCCTTCCTTAGAGAGGAAAAGAGTTGTCTTCAACGTGCTTAACGCACCTGGGTCTCAGCTTAGGAATCACAGAAGTCAAGGCACAGTGAAAACATGCTCTGGCAGAATGCTGTGTAGTAATGGAAGGAAATCAACAATGAGGAAACTGAATTCAGCACAAAAGAGCTGGATGTGTAGGCAACCATGAGCAATGAAGCTGGGGAGAGATGCTGGCTAATCTAAATAAATATTGACTGAATTAAATACAAATGCAATCCAATGCATCGATGTTTTCAACTATAATAATCATGTGGAATAAAATACAAATTCTTTCTCTGGCCTACAGAGTCAGTGTGTGACTTTCTAATCTCCTTCTTCCTCATCCATTACCTGGTTGCAGCCCCATGGCTGTCTTTCGCCCTACTTATCACCTGTGTCACTTTAAGTATGCTGTTGATATCCTCTGAGTTTAGGTTTGCTCATAAAACATCTGAAAAAAAAGAAAGCAAAGTAACCTTTCAGGGAAGTGATAAAGAGTATTTTGCTTTCAAGCAGAAGGCCCTAAATTCAAATTCCTATAACACACACACACACACACACACACACACACACACACACACACACGCGCACACACACACACACACACACACACTCAACCACCACCACCACCACCAACAACAACAAAATCAGTAGTTCAAACTATAAATTTCTGTAAACTTATTGATTGTAGTTGACTGGCTTTATACCTACACACAGGCCGATAAACTTTCTGATAAATGACTTCAGTAATCTCTACTGAGTGATGCTCACTATTCTGACCTTGAGCCTGTTGTGTCTCCCAATCACTGTTTTACTGTTATTTCATTACTTTTATGAATTTCCACTGCCTCTCTGCTTCAGGTGGTGTGGTCTATTTCTATGCTTTGGTTATAGGTGAGTAATTTGCAACTTAATTATTTTTTTGGGGGGGGTGGAGTCCATCATGGGACTTGAACTTAGGGCCTGCCCCTGAGTTTTTTCCACTCAAGGCCAGCACTCTACCACTTTGAGCCACAGTGCCACTCTCTTCTGGTGGTTCATTGGAGGTAAGAGTCTCACAGACTTTCCTGCCCGGGCTGGCTTTGTCCTCATACCTCAGCCTCCTAAGTAGCCGTTGTTGCAGGTGTGAACTACAGGTTCACATATCACAAAACAAATCTCTTCTTGGTCCCACAGCCGCACTAGTCCGTGGTGCTGGCCTTCACAGAGTGTTGGAGATGGGTCACACCCTTTGCCCACCACCACCAAGAGATGTCACAGCCCTGAGGCAGCAGTGCCACCCAAGGCAACTGCACAGAGCCGGAAGTTCTTCCTGACACACGTCTTGTCCCTTGAGGAAGATGTCACAAGAGACTAGCACTGCACTCGGCACAGGCAAGTTTGCCTCATGCTCACCCCAGGCTTCCCGTGTGAGAACAGTTTCTTGACGTTCTGAAGAATTGATGAGGGCTTTCTTCCCAGCTTCCCTTGTCCTTTGAAGAAAGGCAGGATCTGCTGGGGGACTGGCCAGGCCTGGCCGGGCCTGGCCAGGCGCAGTGATGGCTCCCGGGCAGGGCTGCTGGGCAACTTTCCACAGAGGACCGCAGAGTTACATTTCACAAGACACTGCTAGCGATCGGAGGACTGACTAGCTGTGACTCAGATGCCTACAATTAAGACCCAGACAGACATGAGAGCGGAGGGTACAGAATGAGACAGGACGAGCAGACAGCTGGCCCGGGGATCACAGGGGAAAATGCTGCCGAAGGGAAATCCCCAGCGCCCGTGGGACTGCAGGGAGCAGCATCTGGTGCTTTTCTTGGCTGCTTAAATCCGGGATGGATCAGCATGCCCCCGAGCCGCACAAACCAGAGGAGAGAGGCTGGGAAGAGTGGGAGCCGACAAGGTCGGGGACGTCCGAATGTCAGGGAGATTTTCTGCATGATGGGGCGTGTGCTGGGAAAGCGGTAGACACACCCATTTACACATTTACACGCCCACTTTCCACCTCTTAGTGGGCAATGGCTCTTCTGGGTTGACCTCTTAGGCTTAATCGGAAGCCAGGGATGATGATGGAGTGGACGAAGGAAGTGAAGCACAAGACCTGAATTTGGGGTTAGAGGTTATGGGTTATCTGCTTATTTTGACTCTTTGTGACTTCATCTTCTATTCAGTTTAATGATTACTTATGGAGTCTTCTAAGTGCCAATTACTATATTGAACAGCAGAAGAGGGTTATAGATTAGCTGAACATTGGAGAATCATATAGATTCTTAAGACCTCAGATTTCTTTTTTTTTTTAATCCAGAAAAGAAGGTACATTAAATTACTGAATTCTTCTGGTAGCCAAAATTTAAATAAGTCTAAAACCGTAGTAAAATAAAATTAAGGCAGACAATAAAAATATTCTACTCCAGGCATTGTAAAGAATTCCTTGTTGAATCTATCATACCCAATACTAAAATGAACATATAGAAACAAGAATGGCCAAGAAAACTCTACGATTGCCGGGCAGGAACATATCAACGACCTTTGACCTTTGCCCTTCCAGCCAGTATGATGTGTTGTCTCCTACGCAGCTTCCTACCACACCAGCCACCTGTCCCATAGCAAGGCAGCAGGAGTGCCCAGCTCTCCCCGCAGTGGCTGCACGGTGTCTGGGCACCTACAGACATCCCTCGGCCCTCACATGGCTGTGGGTGAGGCCGAGAGAATGTGAAGTGGAGATTCACTCAGGGTCGCTGTGCCCACCAGACTATTCATTCCAAGTAACATAGCGATGGTTTGCTCCAATCCTCTTTCTTGACAAACGATACAAGCCGGATTAAACTGTTACAACCATCCTCTAGAGACAGAAACGGAGGCACAGAGAACTCAAGACTATGAACTCGAGGTCACTGAGGTGGTTATTTCAGGATCCTTCTGTGGTGGCTCGTCTTCTGGGTCTGCCTAATGATGCTAATGATGATTATTTCTGGATGGGTCTGCCAGGGGATGATGAAATCTGTTGACCAAGGGAGGAAGCTTATCCTCACAAGCACCGGACAACTTACAATACACCAAGGGGCCAAATGGATTGAAAAAGAGGAAAGGGAATAAATTCAATCTCTTCTTAAGATGGGACAGCCAGACCTGGAACATTAGTACTCCCGGTTTGTAAGACTTTGGGGTAGGTCCAGGACCTACACCTCTCAATCCCTTGGTTCTAAGCCTTTGGATGTGAACTGGAACTGCCCTGGCTTTGCTGGGTCTCCAGCTTGCAGACAGAAGATTTTAGGGCCTCCCAGACTTTGTAATCCTGTAAGCCAACCCCTCAGAGCAGACCTCTTTCTGGGCATCAGCATACAGAGTAATGCCTCTGCTCCTCTGGAAACCTGCAGGGCAGAAGTTGGTATTGACTACTGTGGGTGCTGCTGTCATAAATAACTCAAAGGTAGATGAACGGCTTTGGAACTGGAGAATGGGCAGAAGCCAGAGAGGTTTGGGCATGCACTATTATAGGCTACATTGTTGCAAAGTGATCATTAAGGCTCATCTTGGTAATGGAGCAGGAGGAGAGGGATGGAGAAAACCTCCATAATCTTAGAGCTTGCCTGAGTAATTCTGAGCAGATGGGTGGACAGACACATAGATGATAAAAGTTTAGTAGGAAGAGCTTCAGAGTTTGACACTTGCCCACTTTCCTCTGCCAGGTTCATATAGGAGCCCATCTCCAAAGCTGCCCACAAGATGGAAGACAGGCTGTGGGCTTCACAGGCCCATGAGGAAGAGTGTCACTGTAGTACCTTCCAGAATACAGAATGCTCACCTGTTCACATGTGAACACCTGTTCACTCTACCTTTGGTAGAGTTTACACTCCTCAAAGGTACTTAGAGGTATAATATATATATATATATATATATATATCATATACATATATATATACTTATACATATATATATATATATATATATATATACATACATACATTAAGAACTCTTCTACTTGTGATACTAGGGATTAAACACAGTGTCTCATGGTTTCTAGGTAGGTACTCTACCACTTGATCCATGTCTCCAGCCCCCTTTTGCATGAATTACTTTCAGGGCAGGGTCTTTGTTGCCTAGCCAGCCTGAGCTGTTCTCCTCCAACTTATGCTTCCTTAGGTTATGTTCCTGGGATGACAGGTAGGCAACACCCCCTCAGCCATAGATGGGGTTTCATGATGATGATGATGATGATGGTGGTGATGATGATGGTGATGATGATGATGGTGATGATGATGATGATGGTGGTGGTGGTGATGATGATGATGATGATGATGATGATGATGGTGGTGGTGATGATGATGGTGGTGATGATGATGGTGGTGATGATGATGATGCAGGAGTTGGGTTGAGCTGAGGGCCTCTTGCTTGATAGATGGGCTCTCTACCACTTAATCCATGCCTCTATCCCTACTTTTCACTGGCTATTTCTGGAGATGTCTGCAGTTCCCTGAACTCTGCTAGGAGTACAGGCTTGAACCATAACACCCAGCAACAACTCTTCAGTTGCCATTTTAATGCCTGAATGGAATTTCATCATAGGGAAACATAATTTATCAGGACAGAATTGAGGTAGAAAGGTAATGATTAAAGTAGACAATTTTAAGGTAGAAACAGTGCATAAAATCTGTGTTTTATTTCATAGCATCCTGCAATATTTACATGACAGCCATAGAGTTTCTTAGTGCTTTTGGTTGACTATTTTGAGCCATGTGCTTGATTTTTTCACCATGATCAGGGGGAAATGCAAGAGAAGGAATCGTTGTGGTGAGTGACAGGCTTATTTTGTGACGATGGTTGGATTTTATTTCAGGTTGCACCAGTGGAAACCCGGCATGTATTCACGGAGACTGTTTTATAACGACACGACACAGCTAGTGGAGAGCACATGATCGTCAGCAGTGGCTGCTGCCATGAAGCCACGTGGCAGGCACAAGGAAGAAGGGAAATCAATAAACACTCTGTTGTAGGAGCAGTGTTTGATGAGAGCTGACATCAGGAGAAAGCACTGGAGAAACATCTGCCCTAGGAAAACCCATGCAGCCTGCGAGCATCACTGGGTGAGTTCTACAAACAAGACAACTGTGTGACCGGATGAGGGCATGGGATGCCGGGAGCCCTGGGGTCTCTTGAACATTGCTCTCTGTGTGGGTCTTGCATACAGCTTTGTACTGGCTTTTTCCTGAGTTTTCTATCACGTGGATTCTCCTGCTCAGCTTGTGTTAGAATCATGTATGTGGCTGTGAACAGTGGTAGACTATTCAGTGTAAAAAGCTTCCTGTGAATGCTAGCATGTGGAGGAGAGCTCCCCTGTTCCACGGAAGTGGGCAGTGATATAGACTGAACGGGCATCTTGGGGAGATGACTATTAGCTTAGCAGGTAGAGGGGTTGATAGTGATTGCACCACCAGCAGTGATGGCTGGCCACAGGACATTTGTATCTTCAAGCCTGGTCTGAAAGACATGCCCAGCACTTTGAAGAAGGGGCTCCAGACTCAATGGTAGAGTAGCCTCCACTTCCTGTTCAGCTTCGAGACTCTGGATTTTCTAGATGGATTTTCTAGACCATCTGGGAGCTAGAACTCATGCATATGTGTATACCAGTCGCTCTTCTGGCTGTCTGCAGTCCTGTTCAATGGACTGTGGACGTGTGGTCCACCCCCAGCTGTCATCACTGGGATTCTCGGCTTTGTGTGCCATCCAATCACATGCAGCAGACACAGCTCAGAAGCCCTGAGACTCACCTAAGAGCGGCACACCTTGCTTCCCCTTCGTGTCAGCTTTTTCTAGGTAATTCTACAGTCCTGTACATGCCCCTGGGGAAAGCTTTTCAACCAAGACAGAAGGGAACATTGTCAGGAAGACTGTACCCACACACAGCTGCCTGTCCTCTGTGAAGGCGACTCCTAAGCTGAGGTTGAGGTCACGCCTCCGCGTGTGCTTCCTGGGACTTGGGTCGGACAAGCCTCTGCGTGTGCAGCATCCCATTGACTCTGGTGCGTGCTGTGTGGATGAGGACCCTGCACACCTGTGATCCAGGGCACAATCCTGGATGAAGCTGATATAGGTGCAAAATGGGCACAAAATGAAAGACAAGGCCAGGAACACAGAGGAGGAAGTGATTATTCCTACTGGGGCTGGGGTGGGAGGGGATGAGACATTGTAGAAAAGGACTTAGAAGCCTGATTTCAGATACTAATTACATGTCAGCACCTGGAAGTCAAGTCAAGCAGAATGGCAGGACAGTGGAGAGTCTGTATGTCTAAGCTGGCCCTGCGTGAGCATGATTGACAGGTGTCTCACTGTCTGTGGGTCCCGGATGAGGCAAGAAGCGGTGCTTCCTGCCAGGCTGGCCTGCACCCGGATATCAGGGGCCTCATCCTCAGAACTAGCCATTAAGGATTACAGGGGACCACAGTAAACAGGCCCATGGAGGTGAGAGATCATAGCGATTTCTAGAAACTTACTGATCAGCTTGACCGTGGTCCCATAGCTTACAGTCCTGAGCTTACCTTTGAACTATAGCTTTCACGTGACCAGCAAGAGAGCAAAGCAAAAGCTGGAAGAGGTTGGACTGTTGCACTTCAACTTCTGCTTCCTGGTAGGTTTCAGGGTAGAATTATTCTTACATGACAGAGCTACCCAGGGGGTCTAGAAAGTACTGCTCAGCCCTTTCATTTCCGGGGATTGGCTGTGGGCAATGTAGAAACAGATCAGAAATCAAAGGACAAGCCTTGGCCCTGGAGAATTTCGAGGTAAACACGGCAGCTGCTCTTTTTGCTTCAAGGATGCAGGTCCCTTCCGTACTATCTCTGGTACTGAATTCTAAATCACCAAGCACAGAATTTTATCTGTGGAACAGGGATTGTTCATATGGACTGGATTTTATAGAAAATATTTTGTGTTCCTCCCACATGGAGGAGTTTCCATAACTTGCAACACCCCCCCCCCCTGCCAAAAATAAAAGAACAAGAAACACTGGTTTGGGGAAAAAACTGGTACTGCTTATTCTGACCATGATTTCAACTCTTTCCCACAGTGCAATTCACAAAGAAAGCGTGATGCAGGATGCTCGGTCACTCTGCCCACATACATGCTACAGAAGTCATTTTCTGTGGGCCGAGGCAGCGTACAAGTGGCTCTCTTGAGCTTGCACCTTGCCCAGTCACTAACATTCAAAGAGAACTATTTTTTTAAAATCAAAATACAAATGGAAAGATCGTTGTATTGAAATCAACAAATGCAGGGTGAAAAAGCGGTGCCCGATTCCAGAGGATCTCTCCCTGTGTGAGCAGGGATGGTGAGAGGTGGCACCGGACCCTTCCTGACCGTGTGTGTGTGCAGCATCTCTCCCCTTCCACCGCTCCCCCCTGGAGGACGTGGGCGGTGTCGTATAATCGCCACATGCAGCAGGCTGCAAATGATGTATGAACTCTGTAAAATCCCATGCCAGAGAGCTCAGCCAAGACTCTGTTCATGGCTATTGTTGCTACTGAGGCTCAGAGGTGGCTAGAAAGCTAAGTGTACAGAGAGAAACACAATCCCCAGGGACAATGAATGTTGCTTTCAAAAACCAATGTCCTGTTCCCCTCTTCCTCTTCCTCTTCCTTACTCGTATGATAAGAAGAGTGTCTGTCAGACAAACTACTTCAACAGAAACGAAGGAGTTACAACAAATCAGTGAAGGCATACTTTAAAGCAGGTGAAATGAATGAGCCAAGTCATCCTTTAAGACGGGCTACATGCCAGCCCTTGTGGTCAATCTCTAGCTCCTTGACATGAGCACGTGGCCCGTCATGTACTCAGAGTCCCAGATCCACGGCCATCCACACTTGTGACAATGCGTCACTGTGGATGCATTTTTCTTCAAAGGTAAGCTCTGTGTATGTGTACCCACTTCTTTTAAAATCTATAGTCCACCATTTCATTATGAGCTCATATCTCAAGACTGTATAAATGCTGAGCAAGATTATCAATGGACAATAGTCAATATCAGCTTTAAAATAGACTTCTCAAAAAAGATTCAAATGCTTTGTCTTTATGTGTAGGTGTTGCATGCATTGCATTGCACAACTCTCTCTTCAGGGTTTGTCTGTTTAAATCCTATAAGGGCTGAGCATTGCATCTGCCTGGCTGCCTGGGGTGTTGTAGCCATGTGAAACCATGCTGGCTAGTTGTGCTGCTTATCAGCTGCAAGGTGCAGAGGTGCAGTGCCCTTGCAGTTAGGGATTCTGGGGAAGGATTCAGTAAGAAGGTGACAGTTGTTTAATGACCTAGAGGGCATGACAGAAGGAGTCAGGAGGACAGACGGATGGACAGGGTGCCAGCATTTCCCAAATTCCTGTTCCATGAATTGATGTCAGCGCTGCTAATTCCTGTTGTTCACTTACACTGCCATTTCTTTGGGGGAGCATGCAGAGTTGAAATGGCTGGGTCACATGGCAGATGGATGTCTAACTTCTGAACAAAGTTCCAAAGCAGCTTCACATGGTCCCCAGTACTCTGCGAATGAGCCCTCTGCAGCTTATTCATTCCTGTTAAGGTTCGAGTTTAACTTTCAGGCATTTGGATAGGTATGTGGCATTATCCTGTTATGAGTTTCACGTTAATTATCCCATGAATGCTGAGATTGGTGTAGGTTCGCATTGTCTATCCTATGTTTTCTTCAGTGAAACAGCTCATTAAGTGGCTGTGTGTGTCTTTTACCACTTGTTAATTGGCTTGCTTATTTGCTTCTGTGCTCTTATCATCAGTAGCAAGCGTCTTGTATCTATCTGCAGTCCTTTTTCTAGGGAATTTCTGTTTCCAGTGCTGACATATCATGTTAGGTATGCCATCCTCCAGAGCTGACGAAGGTGAAGATGCCACACAGCATCTTCATTTCACCAAGCTGAACATGGTTTCAGGTTTCCTTTCCAGATTGTTCTTAAGGCAGGGGTGGAATTCACTTTCCAAATAGTCAGGGATTTTCAAAGATTTATTTTTAATTTGCTTTGGGATACTAGTTCATGTCTCATTGGAATTTTGAGCTTTTAAATTTATTGAGTAGCATCTAATGTAATCTATCTTGGCAAAAAATATTTTGTGGAAATTTGGTAAGGGTTAAATGTTCTGCAGCTTATAAAAGTCAATTATGTCAAGTAGGTTGATAGTTTGCATCCTATAACCTGACTAGTTTTTCTGTAAGTTTACATATCAGTTATTAGGACAGAGATTACAATACTGCCAAATAACCGTGGATTTATTTTTTCTCCCATTTTCAATAAGACTATGTTTTTTTTTCCCTCCAATGTATTGAATGCCTAGTCATCTGAGTGGGTGCCATCAAGCAAACTGGATTTTACCTTGTTGCTTCCTGGGTGTTTTTGCCTTCCTATAAACATTGTCCAGCTTTGTCCTGGGATACCCTCAAGCTAAATGCACACAGTCATGTGCTTTAGGAGCTTGCTCTTAGATTCCGTAAGCCTGGATCAGTGTTCAGTGCAAGGCTAACTTCTCTACTGAGGCAAAACCACACTGAGAACTCTGCCCAGGGTCCTGCAGGCTGGCTGGTGGAAGGGGCGCTCTTCTGGCCCCATTTATTCTTCAGTTGCGTTGGTTTTTAAACTTGAACTGTTTCCTGAGTTGTAAGAGTTGACTGGGACACATCCAAGTGAACACAGCCTCCCACCCAGGCATCTGTGCGTTTCTCTCCCCTCCTCCCTCTCCATTCTGCTGTCAGGCCAGCTGGATGACCGTTCTCTCCTGCACTCTGCCGTGCTCTTGTCCATAAGCAGTCCTCCATGCAGGCTGAAGTATGGGATCCCATCGAAGTATTAAGCGTGGTAACGCTGAGCTCATTCCAACAGCTCCTGCTGGTCCAGATTGTTGTGCTTCCTGGTTGGACTTCTAGTGTCTCAGAAATGGTAGATCAGTGCTGCGACTACACTTGTATGGCATTGAAGTGGACGCGGAGAAGCCGTGTCTCTATGGAGCTCTGGATGAGGAAATCCGCAGCTCACAGACATGGCTGGACTGGACACTGTCCTCTCTAAGCCAATGAGCACTACAAAGCCATGGGTATCCATGGGCATGTATTTCTGAGGCCTGTATTCTATTTTATAGGCACTAGCTAAGTAAAAATTTGCTGTACAAGCTTTAATTATTTTGGCATCTTTAAACCACAAACATGGCAATAGAAGACATAACCTTGTGAGATGCTACTGGCGTCTCCTGGGTATCTGCAGCGACTGCAGATGGACTGAATTAAAGGTGTGTTATTGAACATTAGGGGTGTTAGTCCCTATTCCAATTTCATACAAAGGTAAGTTCTTAAATTTCCCTTCCTGGGCTCCTACCTGTGGGCCCACCAGCTTCACACAGCACTGCTGTGTACAAAGACGGAGCAGACTGCCGCCGCTCATCCAGATAACCTGTGTGCTCGCCAGCATGCCGCGGATGAAATCACACAGACGGAAATGAAAGGACTCACAGCACCTACTGTCACCTTCCTATTCCAAATGTAATATTCCACGCTGGTTCGCTGTGAATCTAGGAACGGGGTGTTCTGCTGCTAAGTCTGCTTGAATAGCGGGAGGCAGAGACCATCCATGCCTGCCCAGATTCTGTTTGGGAACAGGGCACATACCATTTCTTCACTTACCAGGAACAGAGAGGACTTGCCTCTGTGTGAATTATTTTCTTTACTGCTTCTAGTTTCTAAAGAGCAAGATGGCAGACTACAGAAGTCATTACCCTACTAGATTTTGCCCTTGAATCAGGATTAAAGTTAATTTTCCTCAAAAAAGATGTACCACCATAAAACTAAGATCGTTTTCTCTGTCCATTAGAATGGTATTTCAGGATCTTGAGTGCAAATATTAATCATGTTAATATAACCCTTCTACCAGTTTTTTTTCTTCCAACTTGTAAAAAGCAGCAAGGCAATAATTCCATTGTTGGTGCTAATTTTCTCCTCATAAATGCACACAGGAACATTAGGGGAAGAGTGGCTGAATTAATCCTCATTGTCTACATACTCTGCTGCTTCAGTTCCTATTTTCAGACTCTGGTATATTCTGTCACCAAGTTGAGTTAATGAAGTGGCTTTCAAGAAATATGACTTCTTTCTTTCCATCCAAGTGTATTTTAATAGCTAGAGTACTTTTGGTGCTATTAAACGTGTTTGCTTGTACTGACAGAGAAGAAGTCTTTTAGAAGGTCAGTGAAGTTACATAAGTATTGTTTCAAAGATTAAGATATCATCATCATCAAAAAACAGAGCCATAGAATACTTACATATATAGATTCTATGTACCCAGTTTGATAAATTTTGACAATAGTTAGCTCATACAATTATATTCAGCATGTCCACCTTGCCAGAAAGTTCCATGATGCCCATCCATAGCCCTCTACAGTGGACCCCATAATCACAATCTTATTTAAATTACCAGATTAATGTTCATGCCATAATTCTAACTACTCAGGAGGGTGAGACCCAGAGCATCTCAGTTCAAAGTCAGCTAGAGCAGGAAAGTCTGCAATTCTCCATTTCTAATTAATCAGCAAATAGCTGGGCAGGAGGCACAGCTCAAGTTGTGGAGAACCAGCTGTGAAAATGACAGTCAAGGGACTGGGAAGGTGGCTCAGTGGTAGAGCGCTTGCCTTGCATGCACGAGGCCCTGGGTTCGAAACCTCAGCACCACATAAGCAAAAAGAAAAAAAGCTG
The DNA here is from genome assembly GCF_024711535.1 of Dipodomys merriami. NCBI lineage: Eukaryota > Metazoa > Chordata > Mammalia > Rodentia > Heteromyidae > Dipodomys > Dipodomys merriami. Next base: position 3,746,148 of record NW_027204715.1, on the reverse strand, counting down.
GAAGTGGTGCTGTGGCTCAAGTGGTAGAGCGCTAGCCTTAAGCTGAAGAGCTGAGGGACAGCGCCCAGGCCCAGAGTTCAGGCCCCACGACCAGACCGCCACCCCCCAAAAAAGAAAAAGAAAATGACAGTCAAGAAGGTGTGAGGTTCTGAGTTCAAGTCCCAGTACCACAAAAACAAAGTATGGACAGGTGGCCACTCCCCAGGTAAAGGATGCTTGGCCCTTGATATGTATGTGTAGAGATACTTGTACACTCAGATGTTTGTGAATGAAGATATTTTTAGCAGAGGTGTCGAGAAGGAAACAATTAGAAAACACATAAATGAAAATAGAATTTGTTCATGGTGTGAAAATAGTCCTCTGATACTCTTCCTTGTAAGAAGACCTAGCTTCCCCTCCTTGCCTGGGGACCGGACTGCGAGGAACAAATGAGATGATGGCTTGGGATGCTGGAAACTCCTTCTCTGAAGACCTGGAGGCGCCCGGCTTTCTTCTAGTCCTCACCTGTGGGTGATCACTAGCTGGGCTGTAAGCGGAGGCTCATGATGTGAGGAGCTGTGCTCCAACCAGCAGCATGAGACGGCTCATCACGGAAGAGCCTCCCTGAGCCTCAGCCCAGCCTACCGGTGACAACACCCTGCTCTGTTTCTTTTTTTCATATTTTTTCAATTTTTTTATTGTGAAAATGCTGTACAGAGGGGTTATAGTTACATGAGTAAGGTCACGAGTACATTTCTTATCGAGCATTGTTACCTCCTCCATTGTTTTTCCATCACTTCCCTCCCATCCTCCCCAACTCCTCGCCCCACCCCCAAGTTGTAAAGTTTGTTTTCAACTTAGAGTCTTGTACATCTCATTGTTACAATGGGCCAATCTGTATCCTTATTTCAGCACTTTGTTATTTCCCCTCCCCTCCCCAAATTAGAAAAATGTGTATACAAGATGCAGGACACTGCCATCAAATACAGTGAGAACAGGGGTTGGTCCACTTCTTGACTGGGACCTTGACATCTCAAAAAAATTCTCAACCAGAATGACACAGCCAAGCTTCCCTTCGAGCCCTGACTCCAGAGACTCCACAAGTCCATAAAGGCTGTGAGTTTATATCTTTAAATTTGGGGAGTAATTTGTTAGACAGAGGGAGATCACTAACACGTTCTAAAACATCGCATGGAGTAGAAGGCTACTTGATGCCCAATCCCTCGCTCTCCCAGGTCTTCCCTCCTGTTATAATCTTACATTAGATTGTGTGCTGGATTTTGAGCAGTTTACCCAAGTCCATCAACCCTGGTGTAGGGAAGGGTGCATTGTCAACCTTCCTTTTTGTCATCAAATAAAACTAGAGGGTGGTGGTGAATGTGGGGCTCACACTCACCTCCTAATCTACAAATTCGTTTTCTTATGTTTAAAACTAAAAATATACTCAAAATCAAAGAAAGCGTCAGCAAATGGGTTTTGGAAATGCAAGTTTAAAAACAAAAATAAATGGGCAGTGGAAATGGAAATGTACCACTGATCACTTTTCTGCTTGAACGTAACCACAGCAAAGCACTTCAAAGCCTCTTCTGTGTTCTGTCCAGGTTCACAGGAGTGCTGCGCTGTGTCGCTTAATCTATTCTCCACCAAGAGTGGCAGAGCTACCTCTCAACCACTGGAGAATAGCCTGGGGCTCCAAAGACTTCCTTCTTGAGTCCTTGCTGGTTTGAATGTATTCCTGTGTCACCTTCCCTCCTCTCTCTCCACCTTTCCTTTTCCATCCTGTCCTGCCCTGCCTTCCCTGTCCTCTTTCTACCTTTCTTCTATTTTCTTCTTCCCTCCTCTTCTCCCTCCCTCCCCATATTCTTTTCCTTCTTTCCTGTCTGCTACTTGCACAGTGCCTTGCTGAAATCATGGCAGTCTATTTCAACTATTTTGTCCAGATAATCTGCCCTAGTAAGTCTTTCAAAATGCAAATGCCACTCTGTGGGTTTGCTCTGCTGAGGTACAGTAGCTAACTCCAGTGCATCCTTCCTAACTGTGATGATCAAGTCCCATTCACACCATTGGCTCTTATTGACCTTTTCAGGGGTAGAATGTAGTTAAAAATCAAAGTTCAACAAAATAAAGCACGAGGAAGCAGATCCTCAAAAGGGGGTGGGATAGGGTTAAAAGGAAAGGAGAAGAATGAAGAGATGAGGGACAAATGCAGGACAGAATCCAAGGTATATCTTACATAGTCAAGAAGAGTGAGGGAAGGGGTAACAAGGGTAAGGGTGGGTGAGACTGTGGAAGAGGGGGGAATGGATCAAGATCTATACAACTGCTTAAAGATAATAACCCCTCTCCCAAAAGAAAACAGCAATGGAAGGCTTTGAATTCTTCTAGTACATTTATTCTCCGCAATATTTCAAAGACTATTTATTGTGATTTGCATCATGTTATACCATTTTCCCATCTTCCAGGCTGCAACTAATCTTTCCCAGACATCTACAAGCTGTCTTGGTATCTCTTTATCAATTTCCAATTTCCTTCTTTGGAGATGTGTTCCTCACTTGCTATTTGCAGTGAAATATTGCCAAGCCTTCAAAGGCATTGGTGTTAAAGCTCCTTTCCTTCCCCTTCTGCGAAGCTCTTGATTTCTCCACTCTGCTTTTCCCCATGCATCTTTTCCATCCACCGTGAAAAAGTGGCTCAAGGACCTGAGGAGCAGGTGGGTGTGGGGTCTCCTGTCCCTGTGTCCCTGAGCGGATGGAGGTTTCACTCCAGCATCACTGGGGATGTCTGCTGAGGACGTCCCACGTGTCAAAGGAAACAGAAGTGTCCTGGAGGAAAAACAGTGCAATGTGGGTCTCACTAAATGTGGTTCTCTTCAAAGGATGGTCTAATCCCTCTCATTTATCTCAATGGTTAGTTACTTTCCCATGCCCCCACCAAAGTAATTCTATTTTGTACAAGTTAGTAATGTCATCAGCCAAATTCCTCTATTATTGGAAACGTATAGGTTCTTTATATAGTTACTATCATATTGCTGCATTAAAATGCAGCGGTTTTATTAACACAGAAAACATAATCTTTTCTTATTATTCTCTGTAAAGTTACTACAAATGCTCAATTAGTAAATTTGTTTCCATTCTTTCCAGGGGAATTACAGTTAGGTTCCTGTGAAGTGATATTTTCATCAATAAATCGATATGTAATTTATATTTTGTACAGCTTGCTTATTATATATCATTGATTCACTAACATTGAACTCACAGTCAACTTACACCTGATTGAAGCTTTTCCAATATGTGTATTTTTTCTGTAATATACACAGTAGCCTTTTTCTGCTTAGGAACACTAGGAGCATTGCAGCATGATGCTTGGGGGCCTGCTCTTCCTTCTTTCTATACTTTCTTTCTTTCTTTCTTCCTTCCTTCCTTCCTTCCTTCCTTCCTTCCTTCCTTCCCTTCCCTTCCCTTCCTCCCTCCCATGCTGCTCACTCCTTTCCCCGTTTCCTTCCTTCTCCTTCCCCTCCTTTCTTCTCCCTCCCTCTTCGCTTTCTTTAATTATCTTTTTGGCAGGTTTCTATGTAGCCCAGGTTGGCTTCACATTATTATGAACCCAAGCTGCCCTCACACTGGAGATCCATCTGTCGCAGCTGGGATTACAGGTATATGTCACTGTGCTTAGCTGAGAGACCATGTTAAACAAGATCACCTATGAAAAGCAATGCAGAAAACATGGCATTAAATAGACTTCAATAAAGATATTACCTACAGTAGGGTGGTTTAAAACAAGAAGACAGAAAGTTGTCTTATTCAACTTCAACTTGGGCTTTTATGTTGAATGACTCACCTCATTTAACCACAAAAATCACTTTATGCATTGCTTTGGAAATTATAAATACATTTTGTGAGTTCACTTATTCCTCCCAAACATATTTTGCCTTACACCTCATTTTTTCTACTGGTTAGTGTTATTTGAGGCTAATAGTTCTACTTTTAGCCCTTCAAACAGTTGCTAAAATAATAGACTATTTACTCCCTGAATTATAGCTAGAATTTTCATGTAAAAATGCCTGAGATGGGAAGGATTTCTGTCTTGGTTTTTGATGACTTTTAAAAATACAGATTCTCTTGATTATTTATTTATTTATTGTATTTATAGATTCTATTTTTTTCAAACAGGAACTTTAAAAATGTTTATCAAAACAATGAAATGCTTTTGTATTTTTGGCTACAAATACACAGGGACATGGAAGATTAATATTGAGGATTGAGGAGTAAAGTGCTAGTTCTTTTTTCTATTTATTTATATCTATTTACTTATTTAAAATGTACCTTACTTCTACCCTTTAGTTATTTTTTAATATCAGAGTCTTCCCATTCTAGGGCATGATACACATTTTTTCCTACTTTATTTTCCTGTACTTTTTTTCTTTTAGCAGAGACAAAGTTGCTTAATTCATATCCCCAGTAGAACACAAACATCTATGTATTATTAGTAACCCTCAACATCCATCAATTTGCAATATAATTTATAGTTTTACAAAGTAGGCATGCTTCCCTTTCTCATTTAAAAATGGTAAAATCACATCAATATATTGTTTTTAAAACATTTCACAGTCAGTCCTGCCATCTATTTTTATATACTTTATTAAATCTCCCTTAAGTAAATAGCATCTTGATTTTCTATACTTCTTGAGTTCAGTAATAATGCTGAGAACTGATCATCGCTCTTGGTGAATGCTCTGTCAGTTGATATGGCTCGTATTTGTTAAGGCACATGTCTTTGTGACTCTGTTCCAGAGGCAGCATTTTCGTCACTGACTCGTAGACGCTGAGGGCATGCTCATTCCTGCATCTAGGGTGGAAAGAAGTACTTGTGAAGGACACAGGGAGGCACGGTGCAGCTCTGTTTTCTCCCTGTCCTCAGCTCTGGAGAGCGGGTGACCCCACGGAGGTCTGTGGGCGTCTGGGAAAAGTGAAGCCAGCCGCCTGTTGAGGGGAGCTGTGTGCAGAAAACACAAGGAGAGAAAAGCACAGGTGACAGGAAACAAGGTAAGTTCTGCTGAGAGATCAGATGCTCCGAGCCTATTGTATGTGTGGATGCAGATGTCACAGAGAGCATCCCTGCACTCGCCAGTTGATTTCCCCTCGTAGAGAAGAGGGCAGAGGCTCTGGGTGAGCATGTGGAGTATGTAGAGGAATGTGGGTGGAGAGGAAGTACCGCCTGGTGGTGGCAGGCCGGATGCCCAGGGAGGGACACGGAGGGGAGGGAGGAAGTAAGAGTTTTCCAGGCCAGAATCTAATAGCTTTGGATTTTGACAGCAGGGAGGAGGGAGCCAGTTCATAATCCATCCTCTAGCCAAGATTTGGGGTTTGCTTAACTTTTAGATGTAGTACTGAGGTGCTAGTAAACTGTGTCCAAAGAGGCAAAGATCAACACGAGGCTGGTGGAGGTCATTCTTTATTCCTCTGTGTCTCCTGCAGCTGGTCTGAAGTGTGCAGCCATCAGAAACCGGAAGGTATCTCAAAGGTCATTTGAGGGAGGTGGGGAGGGTCATTTACAGAGGAGATGGATGTAGATGGAGATTTAAAACAGCTCAAAAGGCAAATAAATACTAAGGGACTTAGCACAGAAAGAGCTGAGCACAAGGTTTCAGGAAGAACAGAGAGGCCTTCCGCAGGGACGAACTCCGGAAGTCGGCTCGGGGTGCCGCGTGGCTGGGTCTCTGCTCTGGTGGAAAGATTGTGGGTCCCAGCCTGGCCACGTGCTCAGCCTCCCTCAGCTGGTTCTCATGGGCCCATGCATGGTGGGAAGCCCAGAGAAGGAGGGGCATCACCGACCCCCCCCTCCTCTCCCAGCCTGCACAGCCAGCAGGTATACAGACCTGCAGCCAGGTGGGCTGCAGCCAGGCCAGGTGGCTTCAGAGCTGTCACAGAATGGGGAGCAGGATCCTGGAGCCCCGAGGGGGGGTGGTCAGTGAGGCAGAGCTGCAGGGCGGTAATGACTCCTCCTGTGACGAAGCGCCAACTCCATGCCCACTTCCCGGGGGAGCAATGGTCGCCCGGTGTCCCCCTCATCTGTACAGACAGCAGGTGCAGACAGGGCCCTCAAGGCAAATTTCAGCAAAATGAGCACAAAGATAAAGAGAGCACAGCCGAAGAGAGCCAGAGGAAGCTGTGCAGGGCAAGGCCTCTTCATGACCGCCCTGGCCTGCAGTGACTACTCAGCAGCAGGCGAAGAATGGGATTCCCTTTATCTCGAGGAGTTGGATAAGGACTGGACTTGCGCTGCTCTCTCTGCTGGCCGTTTGCCTCCCCCTGGGGGATCTGCCCAGCTTCCAGAAACTGCTGTCTGCTTCATGCATCCTGGCCCTGCTTTCCCAGAGGTTAGGAGGGTTCTGGGCCTCTGCTTCAGGGTTTCGATTACCCTTGTGTGGTGCGGTGAGTGCCCCACGCCTCTCCACTTCCCTTGAATTGGAAATTTCTGCTCTAAGGGCCGAGGTCTTGGCCCCCCAAGTGCTGGAGAACGCAAACACACTCAGGTCTCATGGAGTCCGACCCTCCACCCTCCACCTTGCAGCTGGCACCGTGCCGGCTTCCCCTCTGGCTTCTCCCCCAGCTCAGCCAGCCAGGCTCTCTCCCAATGTAGATACTCTTCCTTTCTGCTTATAAGTCCAGCGGGTGCTTCCAACTCAGCCCATCCCTCTTCAAGTGTGTGCTCAGTGATGTTCTGGGGATTACCCAAGGAGTGCTTGGATGAAATGGGTACACAGACATACTTGGGGACACATTCCACCTCTGAAAACAACGTGTATTTAATGAGCATGGATGCACACGAGTCCCCGAAGTGAACAGCAGTAACCGCATTCTGGATAAAATGAACCAAGAAGTGTCCGCAAACGGTTCCTTTTAGTCCCCTGGAAGAAGGGCTTAGGCTAAAGATCCAGGGTGGATAGATGACATGGGGAGACTGGGAATCTCTGGCAGGGTTTGGGAAAGTGAGAGGGAATGGGAGGCGGCCAACAAAGTACGCCTGGTCCCATCAGCTGCTCAGCGAGTGACGGGTGCCGAGCCTCAAACAGATGTCCTGGGAAACATCATGACCCTGGCATCTTGCTTCTCCCTCATCCTATCAGCAGCCAAGTGTGCCTGGGAAATCACGGGTCTCCCTAGCTCTGAAATCAAATGAAAAGTCACTTGACATAAAAACCATACAACAAACTATCTCTAAAGACTGTACATTGAGCCCTAAATGGTACATTTTATTCATGTTCACCCAAATGTCCCAGTTCTCTTCTCCCAGCTCAGGGCTATACTTTCACATTATACATGTTTTTATGGTTACTCTTGGAGTATTAACATATTACAAAATATGGGAATATACAAGAAGCTCCTTCCAGAGTCCAGTCTCCTCCATCTCTCCGAAGAGGCCCCAGAGCACCGCTGCCATCCTTAGCTAGTCCTGAGCTCAGAAGTGCTCTCAGAGCAGCCTAGTTTGACTCTCCTAAATATGCCTTTGCAGTCTCAATAAACTGAAAATCACAGTACCTCTTATTCCGGGCTTGGTGTAATTCAGTACTCCGCTGTGCCCCAGCTGGTACATATTTTTTGCCTCCATCCCAGCCCTCTAGTGCATTGCCTGCCATGACCAGGCACATTGTGCGTTTTCTACACTGATTAAAATTGAAAATAAGGTGGCAGAGATTGCCAACTGTTTCTTTTACAATGCACTATGAGATTTTTTTGTTTGTTTTGTATGTTCTTCCCCCACAGAATAACCCCTGTTTTCACTGTATTTGATGTTGGTGTCTTGCATCTTGTATATACATTTTTCTAATTTGGGGAGGGGAAGGGAAATAACAAAATGCTGAAATAATGATACAGGTCGACCCATCGTAACAATGAGATGTACAAGACACTCTGTTGGGATGATACTTTTTCTTTTATGTGGTGCTAGAGTTTGCCCTCAGGGGCCCAGGCATTGGCCCCACATAAGTGAACTCAAGCCCAGGCGTGTGAGGCTGGCATGCTAGCTCAACGCCGGCACTGATTTCCACGGGTGATTTTAGCATAGGGGTCTCCTTCTCACCTGAGCAAACACCTAAGCTGAAATTCGCCTACTGCCAGGCTTTCTGTCATCGTTAGAATAACTGACACGCACCATTGCATCCAGCTTGCCTTGTAGAATGAGAGAGCTACAGGTGAAGAAGGGGTCTTGTGAACTCAAGGCGTGGTCTTGCTGGGCAGGTTCTCTACATTTGAGCCATGCCTTCAGTTCCTTTTGGCTTTCATCGTTTTAGGTAGGACCTTACAATTTTGTCTGACATGACCTTTCATAGTGATTCTTCCATTTATCATCTCCACATAGCTGAGACCACAGAGGCTACCCACATGCCCAGCTTGTTGTCTGAGATGAGGCTTGGACACGTCTTGAACTGTGTTCTGTCAAGTCTGTGCCTCCCAAGTAGCTCGGATTGCAGGCATGATCCACTGTACCTAGTCTTGAGGTTGCTTAATCTTTCCTTTTTTTAATATCACCATCAGCAGTATGTATGCTTCCTTTATGTTTCTGTAACTTCGGAGGAGAGAGTCCTGGCCAAGAGAGAGCTAGAAAGTGAGAGATACAACATCCAGGACCCCCAGCCCTAAATGCCCCGGATCGAGGGGCCCTGGTGCCAGCTGCCAGAAACATGTGACTGGACTTCATGTAAGTTAAAGTCGACCTTCATTTAGGCTGTGAAGGTCTATTGTCTAACAAGTTGCTGCATTATGAGAGTCTGCAGTAACTTCATCAATAGCCTTGCTACGAGGAAGGAGAGGTTGAGGAGCACTTATTTACAAGGTGGGTCACAGTTAAGCAAATGACTAGTTTATGAGGTGCAGCCCAGGACCAGAGAGACTTGGAGCTGTTGCTAGGTGACAGGACAGAGGAGAGAACGGCTCCTGGGAAACGCACTAGGCTCTGGCTGCAGCTGTGCTTTGGGAAGACCTGAGCAATGGATCATGGCGGCAGGCAGGATGGCACGCCGGGAGCCGTGCACCTGGCAGTGCCCAGCACCTCTCTGACAGCTGGAGGACTGGGAACCCTTTTGATGGGATCGGCGGAGGTTAGACTGGAGGACACAGGGAAGGCGTGGGAGTGAAGAGGAACCTCAAGGGGGCAAGAGAATGCATCTCATCACAGACACACCAAGCAAGTCCAAGATCGCCATGGTCTGTCAGTGGGTTGTGTTGAGCTGCATGTAAACCATAAGCTTGCAAATGGCCTTCTCCCAAGGGGAGCCCAGGCTCTGTGACACCCGGGAGATTTCCTGTCGTCTGCCTATGGTGGAGAAGCCCTCCGCTGCTGATCCTACCTTCCATGGACGTTTGCTGAGCGGCCAGCAGAGGAATTACGGGTGCAGCAGCTTCAGCCAGGCTCTGCGGTGAGCAGAGTAAGGTCCTTACAGCTGAGATAAAAACATGGCTTCCCAGCCGCCCCAGCTGGCAGTCCATGTGGCCAGGAAGGGTCTGATGAAGACTGTGCTCATTTAACCCAACCCCAGACCTGTCGCTGCGTAATAGAAACACTGTGGGGGTCAGTGGTGCCACTGCCACGGTCAGCAGCCCAGAGCTCTGAACAGCTGTGCTCCTGGGTGCTCATTGCTGTCATTCTGTAATAAACCACATTCTGTGGCTTCCACTGCTCTGGGTTGCTCCTCACTTTCTGTGGGTTGGATGTTCGGCCAAGGTTCCCTGGGCTAACACAGAACTGTGAGCGGGATATCTCACCCTTTGGAGGTTGCCAGGGCAGATCATTTCCCCTGTCTCTTCCAGGCTGGTCTAGAGACCAGCCATGTCTCAACTTGTGTCCCTTTGCCTCTGTTTTCAAAGCTGGAAGGGAATGTCACATCTCTCTCACTGAACACCACTGGGAAAGGTTCTGCCTTTTTAAGCTCCTGCATGATCAGATTGGCCCAGCACTGGAACACCCAGCATGATCTCTGCAATCCAGTGTCCAGAACACAATCACACCGGACACTCTCTTGGCCATGAGAACCTCAGCTTCTGGGGGTAGGCCTGTATGGAGGCTGGCAGAGAGAAGTAGCCACAGGCACAGAGACATCACCAACCAAGAACAGGACTGTGCTACTGTTAAGGCTTTGGAAAATTTTCTGAGCCATTTGAAATGCCAAGCTCCCAGTGACATGCTATAAGTTGTGCCTTCCAAGTGTCTCTGAGCTTAGAGCATCTCCAGCCTACGGCACCCTCAGCCTGCCTGCTCCTCCTGGGATACCCACCTCAAGGCTGCCCACCGCCACTGCCTGCTTCCATTCCAATGAGACACTTCTCATGATTGGATGGCCTAGTATTGCCCAGTATATAAGGCCAGACAGAAATTGCTTTTATCTCTTGGGTCTGACTATCTTCCTACACCAAAATCTTTCTGAGACCTTAGCCCATTCCTTCCAAAATTGAGATTCTTCTTGCATGGGTCATGTAGTAACCTAGTCTTGTCCATGTTTTGGCCACATGAGTTGCAATGTTTTGTTAATAATGTAAGGTGCTCTTTTTGAAAATAAAAAGAGATCCAAACACTCTGAGAAGTGCTTGGTTCTGCTGAAGGTTTAGCTAACTTGGGGGGGGGGGATCTTCTCTCTTTAAACTGGAAATAGCATTATGTAACCACACAAAAAACTGCAAAAATGTTCTAAACAGGGAGAGGAAAGGGATTATACCAAGACTGGACTATCTAACATTTGAAAAATTCCAGTACCTAGACACTCTTATCAAAAAGTTCCAAAGTACAATTCCTTTTCATGAAGCCTAGACACTGAGTATTTCTGCCTTTAAACCATGAAATTCAGACTTCATGCTCTCTCCCACACAGCCTTATACATCATCTATCACTTTTGAATCTTAGCGAGAGAAAGCCATTTCCAGGTTTGCCCATAAGTTGAAAAGTCGTTGTATTGTCCCTCACCCTTCACTCCTTTAAAATGACTTTTCAGAAGACGTGAAAGGAATCTAAAGTATGAATTTTAGCTGCCAGCTGATACATTCAGGTAAAACAACAGATTTATATTTATGAAACTTTTTGAATTGTCATCTTTTCCTTGCTGTTCACAAACACTATTCTGTGTTGAAATCAAGGCAGGTTCCCTGGAATCAATCTCAAGTGGGTTGTTTAGAATACTGAAGAAATGCCTTCTTTCCCGCTAGACCCTCTAAATGACAGAGCTCAGAGGCTGTGTTTTAGTAAGGGTTAAGGAGCAGTTGAAGAAGGTTGAGTTTGTAAGGTGGGGGAAATTCTAGAGAAAGGGAGACATCTGAGGGCAGAAAGCCACTTGCAGACCTGCTCTGAGCTGCCTTTCCAGGATGGAAGAAGGCAGGGTCTCACTCCGACTCACAGGGACGGTAGCAAGTCATGGCTTCTCACTGGATACAAGGCAACCGGTGGCTGGCTCATGCCTGTGTCGTGTGCTGACTATACCAAGCTAGGAAACAGATTTGGGTATTACCTGGGCTTGCAGTGTGTCTTTGTGCACATTATTGAAATTCTCCATCTGTTAAGCCCAAGCTATTCCCAGTGGAACCTAAACTATTGTTTATTAGATTTACCATTCAGGAAATAATCTTTCGCTGTAGTGTGAGATGTACAGAATCATCCTAAAGAATGATTCCAGACACATGTAGATTTGTGTCAAGCTAATGCCCACAAGATAATCAGTCTTGGTTTTAAGAGTGATTCAGAGACCAGTTTTCTTATCCATCATGTTCATAATCTTATCTATAAGTCTGAGTTTGTTATATGGCAATAGGTTCTTTAACTGAATTCCTTAAACAAATTATTCTGCTGCACGAGCAAGCACACTGGGCTCAGCATCAGGGCCCCAAGACCAGGATTCCACAGGCCACTTCCCGACTGTGAGATCTTAAGTAAATTCCTTCATTTTAGTTAATCATTTCATCATTAATTATGATGATGTGTGTTAAAACACTTTCACAGTGATTCACTGCTACAACTAATTGATAACCCTGTTTATTCATTAGACCTAATTTCACAATCTTTATACCCACAACCCCCCTTCCCAATGTAAACAAAGCATCATCTGTGTGTGTGTGAGAGAGAGAGAGGGAGAGAGGGAGAGGGAGAGGGAGGGAGGGAGAGAGGAGGAGGGAAGGAGACAGGAAGAGGGAGAGGGAGAGGGAGAAGGAGAGATTCTAGATTTCCTTACTAAGAAACAATGTTGAATAGAGTTTTGGTTGGATGTAGGCTTTAATTTCTCCATTGGATATTGACTAATTTTAAGGGTGTGCCCTGTCTAAGAGCATTTTTGTAATATGTCCGGTGAGTGGAGAGCTTTGCTTTGTCTCATTGTCTTTCCTCACATGTTTATTTTATGAACAGAAAGGCTTGATAAAATAGCAGAAATATAACATATAGAGTTAAAGTGTTTGCAAAGATGTTATTGTCTACCTATGGTGGTTAAGGTTACATGTCAAATTGACTAGACCCCAGGGTGCCCAGATACTGGGTTAAGCATAATTTTACATGTTTCTGTGAACATGTGGTAGAAGACACTAGCATTTACCTAAGATGAATTAAAGATGTTATCTCAATAATAAGCACACAAATTACCAAAAAAATAGCCCATGTGCCCTTTTTACGTAGACCACCTTCCTGTGTCAATGGCAATGACCACAGTGACAAGCATTATCCCAATGAACACAGGTATCATGTTTATATGCATGTATATTTAAATGTGTGTATATGCACACAAACACTCTCACTATTTCTTTTTAAAAAATTTTTTTATTGTGAGAATACCATACAGAGGAGTTACAATTACATGGGCAAGATAATGAGTACATTTCTTATCAAGCATTGTTGCTCCTCTTTGTTTCCCCTTCCCATCCCTTCCCATCCTCCCACCATCTTCCCCCACCTGAGCCTCCCCCCCACCAAAGTTGTAAAGTTCGTTTTCGACATAACGACTTGTACATCTCATTGTTGCAATGGGTTCACCTGTATCCACAGTTAAATGATTTGTTTTTGCCCTTCCCCTCCACACAAATTATACCAACATCAAATACAGTGAAAGCAGGGGTTATACTGTGGGAGAGGGACATACAAAGCAACAAAGAAATAATCTTATAAATGTGTTAGAAACAATCGCATGAAAGAAACAAAACATTTGAATACATATCTTAGGGTTCATTTCCCTAACATCAACTTACCTGACCTTTTCTGCTTGACTCAGACATATACTAGTTATTGAAAATAAGGGAAACCATGGGACCTATGTTTCTTTGGGCCTGGCTTACTTCACTTAATATAATTTTTTCCAAGTCTGTGTAAATACCACATAAAAGTTCCCTTCAGTAAAAGACCCGATTGAGTTTGATGACAATGTATGCTAAATATTGAAGGAACTATGTCTTTGTCTCTCTTTAATCTGCAAAAGATTTAATTTGGAAAGCTTGGTACCTAGATAGTACAGAATATTTATCTGTATTTGAATACTATATTTTAAAGACGTAGACCAACACCCTTCCACTTTCACCCCGATGATCAAGGACGTGTTCTTCTGTGTCAGGAATCCTCGCCGATGCATGGTGCTCCAGGATGCTGGTTACTCTTGCAAGTTGGGTGTATTCAGAGTCAGCTTCGGCTGTCACGAGGGTTGCCCGTGCCGCTTTGACCTGCCTGCTGGGTCCTCCCACTTCACAGAGCTCACCTAGGAAACCCCAGTGCTTTCCAAGGCCACTGCTTCCACAAGCTCCGATGGCCAGTGTCCACTCCAGTCTGCTGCTTTTGGAACCTCTCTGCGCTTCCTCCTAGCTGGCTTTTCTAAGCCTTGGGTTCTCCATCATCACCAGATTCCCTTTGCTATCCAGCACACAGCCATTCTGGGTATGTGGCACATTCCTTCCTTCTCTGCTCTTGCTCCTTTTGTGTTATCTTACAGTGTTTAATTGACAAAAGTTGTGTATGCACAAAAGATGTGCTAGAGAGTCAGTGCAGTTGCTTCTAGAGGGAGGAATTCATGCAAGAGGCAAATGTACCCAAAGTGAGGGACAGGTCTATCATGAAAGGGATATTTCAGGTCCCTACCCGTATACACCAAAGAAAGAGACATGACGAAGAGCAGAGTATAGAGACTGAACATGCCAATTCAAGCATACAGACATGAACGTGAGGAGGAATTCGGGTCAGCAGACAAAAGCTATGCACAAAGAGCCCCAGGGACAGCTGTGAACAGGTCGGTCATCTAAGCTGTGGTCCTCACAGGTTCTGGAGGAGCTGTTTGCTGTCTTCTCTCCAGGGGAGTAATCTGGTTCTCATGAGATTACTCCTGCTGCAGGGACCAACTCACATGGGTGTAGTCTGCCCTGGAAGAGTCCACGCTCCTTATGGGATAGTTTGAATCTCTTGTCATAAAGATGCTATCTTCCAGTCCCGACTTTCCTGGAACACACAGCAGTTACACCAGTGTGTGACAAGAAGCAAAGCCAACATGACATGAAGGCAGGAATGCCAAGCCCTTCTTGTGGTTGTTTTGAGTTAACTCGTGGTCCAAGTAGAGTCAGTGCTTTTCAGCACCAACGGTTTGGTGCCTGTGACACCCCTGACTGTCAACAGACTGCAAGCAGGGGTCTATGGGACAAGGATGATGGTGCTAGCCTTTGGGGTTTGAATCCTCACAGAGATTACCCATGGGGACTTCCTACCCCACGTTCCACAGGGACTAAGTCCCTTGTGAGCCTGGAAGTTTCAATCACAGTGCACCACCTTCTCTCAGAGACCTTGTGATCCCTTCCTCTCACTTCCCATGGTACATGTTCTCTTCCTGCTCACCAGGTAGGGTCCCCTACTGCCTGACGTGCTTCCTTTGAAGGCCTGGGAACCACTTTAGGTGTTCTATAAACTATCCAATCACTCATAGCTGGCTGTTACCCACTAAAAAGGGACAACATGATAATGTAACATAGGTACCCATGTGTAATGGTGATCGCAGTTAAACGAACACTCCAGTCACCCTGTACTGTACACTGGGAACCTAGAATTGGCCCATTTTATCACTGAGAGTTTCTCCCTTTCAGTACTATATTCTAATTTCCTATATAGCTCTCTAGTCCCTTGTATAACACTGACACAAACTTCATTTATGAATGAAAACATTCTTTATGAATGAAGACAAGAGAAACCCTCCTTCACTGTCAGTTTGGAATACCTTAAACACTTTGCTTTATATATACATATACATATATTTATATATACATATACATATATATAATGTATAATATATATATATATATATATATATATGTTTAACTTACCCTCTTTTGAATCAGCTTATTCTGCCACTCACTGACAGATAATATTATGTCTTTCTCCTATTTTTTCTTTCTTTCTTTTTTTTTTTGTTGGTGTGGGGCTTGAACTCTGGGCCTGGGCGCTGTCCCTCAGCCATTCAGCTCAAGGCTAGCGCTCTACTACTTGGGCTACAGTGCCACTTCTTGTCTTTCTCCTATTGTCACAATAAACAAGAAATAAATATACTTATTCTTGGACCCACTACAGTTAATTAAATTGGGTGTTTTATTTGCATCAAATACATCTATTCAGTGGGTTATCTAGAAATAGGTAAAGATTAGGAAGGATTTGGAAACTAAAAATATTAATTTCATCTATAATGTTCTCTGATTTAGAGAATGGAGTTCAGATAAGGAAAATTCTATGCCAGTTGGGAAAATTGTCTTTTTCTAATTTGTATTTGGCAGAGTTAATTGAATTGAAATTTTCTAATAATCATAAAAGCAAGTAGGAGGGAAGGCTAGGGAGATGCAAAATGTCCTTATTCACACAATCACGTGGCACTTGATATACGCACAATGGCCACTATTCAGAATTTTATACTCTGCCTGTTTTCCATGTTTCAGAGTGGTAATTTACTCGTTGGCAAGATGAGTGTTTTGGTTAGTCGAAATGGTAATGGGAGACTGGAATAAAGAACAGCTGCCAATCATGGATTGCCATAACTTACAATAAAGACAGTCTCTTTTCTAGAGGACAGGGCTCTTTAAGAAATTCCCAGTACATCCTTGCTGTGTTGTTGGATATGCTGGTGAATTTCTAATGAAATGGGCAGCGGACCCTTCAGAGCATGTGATACTGAGTAGGAAGGAACGCTAGACTCACTTCCGGCCCCTCTGGTCTGTTCCATTGCAGCTTCTTGTCTGACCTGCTTGTGGGCAGTGGTCAGGGTCGGCAGTCTGACAGTGCTCACTGGGCTGGCTGGGGTCCACCAGGTCCCTAGGTCCCGGTCTCAGCCGTCCTGGCTAACTTAGAGCCCCGTCAGTCTTCTGTGCTGAGTTCTCTCCCTTGTAGGCATCGAATCGTTTCCATATCTCTAAGGTTGGGCCTGAGTACTCTTTTTAAAATCCTCTTTCTCCCCCACTGCCCTTTTTATTTTCCTCCCTGTCTCTCTAACTTTTGCCTAATGAGTCCATCTATCTTATTGACTTTAAATCCCACCAGCATGTCAGTGACTTCTATAATCCTGTCTTGACTTTGGATCCTGAGCTTCCGTTTCAGCCACGTGGAGAAGCTGTAATGAAAACACTCAGACCTGCAGAAATCACCTTTGTTCTTGTTTTCAGACAGAAGCAGCAGGACTTGAAGCTGGTTGTCTCTCTAGGACTTGGGATGACTTTAGAATTTCCTAACCTTCCCCATGGGCCCCGATGAATGGCTGTGCTGCTGACCGCCCCCCTCCTCCCACACCCCTCTCTTCTGTTTGTGTGTCACTACCACACCCACATTTCCTAGCCTTGTTTATAGCCAGGGATAGCCTGTGACTAAGTTCTCCCTTATAAAGAACAGAATGAGAGCTGAGAGAGGAGCAATCGATGGAAACCACATCTCTTTATTCTGAAGGCTTGTGCAGCCAGCACTGAGTTTTTATCAGGACTGAGCTATCCTGTCCTTCATCTAGCAGGATTTACTGAGAACACATGGTATGTGTGTTCCGTGTTAATTGTATTGAGAAAATGGAGCAATAGCATATAACATGCACCAACTCAATCTTTATAGCTATTTTCTTTCTTTCTTTCTTTTTTTTTTTTTTTTGCCAGTTCTGTGACTTGAACTCAGGGCCTAGGAACTGTTCCTGAGCTTCTTTTGCTCAAGACTAGCACTCTATCACCTGAGCCACAGTGCCACTTCCAGATTTTTCTGTGTATGTGGTACTGAGGAATCGAACCCAGAGCTTCATACATGCTAGGCCAGCACTCTACCATTGAGCCACCTTCCCAGCCCCATATTTTCTCCATGACTTATTTGAATTCTAGATTCCTCCAAAGTGTTTACATGGAATAAAAGAGAACATAGAATACAGATAAGATCATCTTTGATGTTAGAGTTTCATTGTTTTTTTCTGTGGCAAGTTAGTCTTGCCAGAAAAAATGGAACAGCACAGGCTGAAAAGAACAGGGATGCATGCACATAACAAAGGCCAGCATTTGGTTCTGTTCCCTCTGCTTGGCTACCGTATTCTCTCTTTTCTCTCAGTTTCCAGTTTCTCCATTTCAGAAAGGAAATACAAATGGGCTCTGAGCAGGCTGGGCAGAGAGAGCGCAGTTAGGGCCTGGTCCTTGTTCTCGTGTCCTCGGTCACGCACGAGGCTGGTCCGGTGTCCACTCTGAGACCCTTGACTTGTCTCAGCAGTCATTTTGCTGAAAGTTCACATACATCATCTTGGCTGTCCACTTTGAAACATAGCTTTAATAAACCAAAAAATTAGTACAAATCCTGTTTAACCTATAACAGATTCATGAGTTCATCTTTTTCCTGAAATGAAACTCCCATTATTTGTGAATAAGGGTCCTCGAATTTGCCCTTTTCCATGACACAAACCATTAGAACTGAAAACTAAGTTGTTCTGTCCAAAATTACATGCATAGGCAGGCAAGGCCAAAAGCTCTCAACACATAAAAACACAAACAATAATTACAATAATAAAAAACATAGTAATAATAACAACAACAACATAATAATAAAAACATAAAAACAATTACGTTTTTTCTTCATTATACTATTTGGCTACCTAACAACACCACAGAGAAAAGAAAGGTCTCAGAAGTGGTGAAGATGGCGGAGCATGCTTGCTGGGGACACTGGTGGCAGCTGCTCATGTCTCTGGCAGGAGACAGAACACCCATTGTTGTGAATGTGGACCGGGAAGAAGAAAGGGGCGTGGGGGTGGGGCTGGGGAAGCTACTCTGTGAGCGAGGGTGACTCGAGGCTCCTCTGTGAGCCCTTCCTCAGCATCAGCGCTTGCTTGTACCTCTGCCCCACAACCTGTGCAGCAGTGGTGTTTCCACCCAACCTCACACCTCATTTTCCTGTGAAGCAAGGCCAAGCAGGCTACAGGACTGAGGAGTGTGAAAGATGGACAGGGTTCCTCTCGATGTCTGTGGGAAGCAAGCTCGTCAGTCACGCAACACAGGGGGATGGGGCCATTGTGCCCACCGCTGAGCCTTCCCGCTCTGGCAGGGCATGAAACGCGTGTGCTCAGAATGTGCTCCAGGCATGTCCCTGGCATGAAAGGGACCAAGTGCAAAGCCAGGGAATGGACTTTCCAGAAACACGCTATTCGTGTGACCCGGCACGTTCTCCTGGAAAAAGATGTGAAACGTGTGATGTGAACATGATCTGTGCCCTTGGAAACGTGTGCCTTTAATTTAGATCATTCAGCCCATATGTTTGTAAAACATCATTCTGATAAAACACATCCTGAAAACCAAAGTATGTGTCCTGCGTGAGGACTAACTAAAATATTTACTCATTTTTATGTATGCGTGCAGGTTACAGTAATATCACCCCATAGATGTGTGGATAGACACTTGGAGGAGCTCACCCCCAACGCTCGCGTGGGAAGGGGAGATGTGCCTTGGCCCTCTCTCTGTGTGCATAAGAGGCCTCCATGACCAGGCCCTGTGACTTCCAGGAAGAGCAGCCCGGAGATGACCTTGCTCTAAGCCATGAGCCAAAGCTGTGAGGAGTACACAGATGACCGAAGGAAGCGCCGTCCCTCTCCCGGGACCGAGGCAGCAGAGCTGAGTCCCTCTGTGAATTTTCAGACTGTGAAAATTGTATGTGAATGTCAGCTTGCACGCAGCCAGGTACTTTCCCTTCCTGGGCAGGGCTTGATCAATCTGTGTCACCTTCTCCCAGAGGCAGGATCCACGAGGCCGGTTTTACAATCGAGCCATAGCAAGCCTAGGGCACTCGACATTTTTCAAATGTCGCAAGATGGGCCTGACTGTGGAGATGAGCTTCACCGGTGCAGTAGAAATGGCAGACAACACACCATGAGCGTCCCCACGTGTAGCTACGAGGTGCTGAGCCTTTGCTACGGACTTGGATTAAGAGTGGAGAGAAGGATACCGTCTCCCCTGAGGTCTGTCAGGGTGGACAGGCTGGAAGACTAAGCCAGAGACCACGTGGGCAGGTGGGGACCCAAGGACTGAGCCGGCCACAGTGCCCTTGCTGTGCATCAGGGTCCTGTGTGACTGAGTCCCTGGAGGTTGGTGAGCAACGATGGTGGAGTCGTTACAGAGAGGCAGGCTAGCCTGGTGCTGACACACACACACACACACACACACACACACACACACACACACACACACACACACACACACACACACACAGGCTGTACAAAACCAGGGCATGGCCCGCAGTCTCCTACTCGACAGCTTACCTTTCGGAGCCCAGTATGCTTTGAAGCTTTTCCTCCTCCACAGTCCTCGTTCACGCAATAGTGATGACAAGAGGATGTGTGCAGGGGTTCATTCATGGGGTGGCCCAGATGAGGCCTAAAGAACAGACCCTGGTTCCTAGGGCGTGTCCGGGGATACCCCAGGACTGCCACACTTACGTGATGTCCCCTCACAGGGCCAGCCAGGCAGCTCTCAAGGAAACCAGAGCCTGGGTGGACACTGTGGGTGGGCAGGATGATGGGGAGCGTCTTTACAGGGCCAGCCTCCCTCCAGAATACAGTCTCATTGGGCAGCGAAGAGGCTTGTTCTGTGGCCACTGTCTGTTCTGATCATTTTGCCTTCAATAAAGATGAGCCACCTGCAATTCGCAAGCACCTCTAATGTCTATGAGCCTCTCATCTTTCTCCACTGAGAGCATCCCTATGGACACAGCACACTCCTCTTTGATCTGGCTCAGGTCTAAGGCCTTCCCTCCTGGGGAGTTGCCTCTGTCAGTTCAGTGCTGGGAACAGAGGCACAGAGTACACCACACCAAACCTCCTCTCAAACACGTCTGGGATTTGAGCCTTCCTGGAACTCAGTTGCTAACCACAGAGCCTGCAGTTCTCTAAATGCTCTCAGGAAATATAACCTGAAGTTGCCACTCCCCACGGCTTTGGAGGTGGAATAGTTAAGTATGTGAATTGTGCATTTTAATTCTATTCTCTGGGTCTCTCGGTTGTGCAGTGGTTGCATGGAAAGGCCCTGGATTCCTGGAAGGAAATAAATTATGAATGTAAAAGTCATAAAGGAAAATTTATAGATGGCTTCTGTTGCACTTAAAATTACCATTTGAAAATTGCATTGGCATTTGAATTCCGCCATGCGGTCGATCGATTGCTTCCTGGATTAATTCTCTCTCCTGTGTGTGGTAGGATTGCATTCAGGGCAGGCACCTGCCAATTTGTCCATTGTCTTCCCCAAGAAGACCCCAGCTGCGGGGACAGGGCATCTCTGTCATCCAGGCCAGACAGAGAGTGGGCTCAGGGATGGGACGGGCAGCCAGGGCCCCATCACCATTTGTGCAGCTCCAGGAAGGCAGAAAGACACACTGTGGTGTCTGCATTCATTAATCTGGAGAGAAGCACTGAGTCCCAAACATAACCCCATCTATTCCCCGTGCCGCTCAGACTATGATGAATGGTGTCCCGAGGAGACCAAGCCCAAGGTTCCTTAGTGTAAATCTGTCTACGGCTGCATGTGCCCCCGGTGTACAGGCTTAAAGTCAGATCCCAGTGATTCAAATGCTCAGAGCAGTATCTTTGTGTCTGTTTTTATATTTGTGTCTGTTTTATATATTCATTATATATACATGTGTGTATATGCACATACGTGTGTGTGTGTGTGTGTGTGTGTGTGTGTGTGTGTGTGTGTGTGTGTGTGGAGAGAGAGAGAGAGAGGAGAGAGAGGCTCCTTTCAGCATTCTCGCCCATCCCTCCCCTCCAGCCATCTCCGCCATTTCCACGGCTGCATCCTCTGTGGGCATCCACCAGTTGGTACCAGCAGCCATTTGTGATGGTGTAGTCATCCGTGTCTTCACTTTGCCCTGTATCATTCAGCAAAGGTTTTGTGTGTGTGTGTGAGTGTGTGTGTGTGTGTGTATGTGTGTGTATGTGTGTATGTGTGTGTATGTGTGTGTGTGTGTGTGTGTGTGTGAATTTCGTTCTTTGAATGGTTCCTACATTTCTTTCACCACCCTGAATTTTCCCTGTGCTCCCAGAGCCTCCTCCCTCAGGATTTCTCTCCTTGCCCAATCCTGCCAATCCTCACACCCTTCTACACTGAGATCTGCCCGAGGGTGTGAATAGTTACAACAACCTCCTCTTCCTCCTCCTCCTCCTCCTCCTCCTCCTCCTCCTCCTCCTCCTCCTCCTCCTCTTCCTCCTCCTTCTCTTCCTCTTCCTCCTCCTCATCCTCCTCCTCCCCCTCTTCCTTCTCCTCCTCCTCTTCCTACTTTCCTCCTCCTCTTCTTCCCCCCGGCTCTTTCTTCTCCTCTTCTTACTCCTCTCCTCCTCCTCCTGTTCCTTCTCCTTCTCTTCCTCCTCCTGCTCCTTCTCCTCTTCCTCTGCTCCTCTTCCTCCTCCTCCTCCTCCTTCACTTCTTCCCCCCGCTCTTTCTTCTCCTCTTCCTCCTCCTCCTGTTCCTTCTCTTCCTTCTCTTCCTCCTCCTGCTCTTTTTCCTCCTCCTCTGCTCCTCCTCCTTCTCCTCCTCCTGCTCCTCTTATTCATCCTCCTCCTTCTTAGCAGTACTGCAATTTGAACTCAAGGTCTTGTGCTTGCTAGTCAGTCATTCTACTATTTGAGGCATGTCTTCAGTCTTTTTAACTTTTGTTATTATTTGAATAGAATATCAATGAATAGGTTTCATGTACACACTGCTGTGACAAGATTTTTATTACTGGAGATAGGGCCTTGTGAATGTATTACTCCGGCTGGCCTCAAACTGAGATCCTTTGTGTCCCAGCTTCCTGGCTAGCCAAGATTACCATGTAAACAACCATAATTCAGCTGCTGTCATCTTGTAAACTATGATCTAACAATGGCTACATAGCCAGGGGAGATCTAGCCATGGTGTATGGTCAAGGACCACACCTCCAGCCTCAGGTCCTATGACTACCTACAGTTAGCTGTGACTGTCCCTGCTGTTTTACTCATCACACTCTTCCCCCTTGTTGCCAGAATCATGTTCCAAGCACTTTCCATCTGGCTATGTTGGGGTACTGAGAGCTGCAAGGTGGGGTACACTTATAGACCTGTATGAGAGTCTACTTCATACTGTGCACTTAAACATCCCAGTATCTTGATATCTGGTCTGGCTGAAGCTGTGCCCAGTTGAACATCAGATCAAACCCCACGTCCTCCTCACCTTGCTCCTCCTGTGTTCACACAGATCCTACAGATCTTGACTTCTGGCCCACTGTAGCGTCAGCTCAGCCTCAGGCGCCCCGACCAGCTCTTAGATCCTGCCACACTCACAGAACTCCCAGTGAGCATTTCCCACAAGTCCTGCCCTGCCTTGCATTGTCTTCATGAGTGTGTATTATATGGTGAGCATAATTTTAATCCCTACCTAGACTATAAGTTTAATGAAAACAGGAGATAGACTGCATCTTCCAATCAATATGGACATGCTTTTTTTGTGAGCCACTGGTAAAATGTCCAAACAATGGCTAAATTTTGAGACTAAAGGCACAACACTTGAGTACTTTGCTATACCAGTGAGATCACAAGCAGCACATTTGTTGGAAAACATACAAGCACATACGACATGACTCAGGAAGCATGACTTATCAAGGCTGGGAAACACATTTTATATGTGGCCTCTGGCCTGCACATAATCTCCTTGCAAACTTCACAGGACTAAACACAGTGATAATGCCTCTCTCCTTGCTCCACAGGATGGCTTAAGAAATCAAATGGAATTTTGACGGCAAGAGCATTTTGCAAAAGAAAAAGTGATGCCCAGTTTTAAGACATCGTTTAAATTCATTGAAGAAGACAGTTGGGCTATTAAGGGGAACGTGCTATTAAGTCTCATTAAATTCTTTGAAGAATATGGCTTTAGGATTAAAGAGAGCTGTAGTCAATAGGGACAAGTGTTTAATCTCTTTCTTTTTCTTCTCTTTTTTCTTTTCTAACCAGATTGCCTTAAAATCTCCATCGCAAAATATCCTAAAATATGTCCTCCTTAAGCCAGGCCCTGAATTGGGACGGAATGTATTGAGTGTGCCTTCTCCACCATGCTGTCACAGTCTCTGAGCTTGGAGGGGCTGTGGAAGGGCCTGGAGGGGCCCTCTGATCTACGACATGCGCTCGGGAACTGAGCCACATGGGCATAGAGCAAAGAGGCAGAGAACGGAGAGGAGGAGAGGGATGCTGGCGCCATCTTCTCACCCAAGTGACTCGCGAGAAGAGAAGAGAAAATGTGAGATGGTGACTGCATTGCTCTACAGGTAGCCAGCCAGAGTGCTCTATGCTCTGGGTTGGTGGTGGAGTGAGACCCTGGAGTCCACACATGCATTTGAGAGCACAATCCAGCACCCAACGTCCTTCTAGAGGACACCAAAAACTGCTTCATGAATCCTCATCTCCCTGCTGCTACTAGGAGCAAGGCAGCTGTGTGCGCCTGGATTGCTTTGTATCTTCTCATGAAAAATTAGCCATTTGGAAGACGGATAGGGAGGAATTTTAACCACAGACATCTTAAAATACCAACAACCACGTTTGTTCTGGATTGCATCCTTACAGTAACCACAGCTGAACCGGCAGACTCCTTCCCTGACTACAGACAGATCCCTGGGGTGAAGGGGAGAGGACAGGATGGTTTGTGTAATACACTTTGTGGGGTGTTTTGAGGGGTTGCTCAGTATTTGTTGTCTGTCCTGGACATGATGCTAGGGGTTCCAACTTGAAATAGAAGACATTTATTCCACTTAGTAAAATGTAGTTCAAAAGAAAAACACTCATTTTGTTATTGGTCTGTTACTCCAATTTTGGCTTTGTAGTGAGTTCTCCTTTGCTGTGTCTCTTGTCTGTGGGAAAACAACATGTTCTGTTGGAACACAGTGTGTGAAAAACTGAAAAGTAAAATGCTCTGTGTGAATGCCGGGAGCAGGTTCTTCCTCACAAACAGTGCTCCGAGGCGAGGAACGCTTGGGTGTTTTGATCAGCACTGCCACTAAAGGTATCACCAAGGATGCTCATTCAAAATCACAGGAAGTGGAGGAGGGCAAAAAAATGCATATTTCATTATACCTGGAGTCTGAACTCAAGGCTCACTAGCTCCATGATCTTGAGTAAATAAATTAATTTCTCTGCATCTTATTTTTCTCAACACACAAAACAATCAAAATCACATTTTTAAAAATACTATAGACTGCACGATCCTTCTGGGTTTGTTGGATGTGTCTGCTGATTCAATCTGTGAGCACAAGTTGAATGAACTCACCAGGAATGGGCTTCAGCCGTGGCCACGGTCCTCGCATGTGCACCTACACGTTTCATGGAAAATCCACCGTTGAGCCGAAGGGATGTTCTTGGAGTGCTGGAATCCATCTCGAAGCCCTTTTCATACTGAAGTGCTGGGGGCTCTGACCCCCTTGAGTTTGTAAAAAAAAAAAAGTCACACGAGAGGAAGTGGAAAGCATGACGATGTCAGGGAAAGTAGCAATTTGTGCAACAGTGAGAGATTCTAGCCACAAGATAAACGCCACTCTACTCAAGTCCTGCTAGTGCATCCAGGGTGGGGATGGTCATCTACCCTCTTTCTTTTGGAAGCTCAAAACCATGTTTATCAACCTCTTACCCATAAAGCTGCTACTACCACTTCTTAATCTTATCTTTTCCCCTTTCTTCTCCTTGTCAGCTCTTGCTGTCCATGTGCTCAGTTCCAGGTGGGTATGTCTCAGATCCCAACCTGCCAGTTTCATAGTTTCATGTAATTGATTCCTGCTGATGCCTGCTGACAATCTTTAATCAGCAAGCGATTCCAGGAGTAAGTGTGTCTTTACCATGTAGGAGACAGAAAGGGGCTTAGGACTGCACATGGGGGTCTCCAGTGGGCTGGGCACTGGGGCTGCCTTCCCCTCTTCATGCAAGGCCCCCTCCTCTGCACCTCGGATCCAGGTGAACTTGGGGCTCACCCCTGATCCATTCTCGAAGTCATACCTGTGAATGCATAGTCTTGTATAAATGCGCAGGCTCACTATGACACTCCCAGGCAGGTACCAAACTTTAATCATTTCTACATTCTCTCGCTGCCTGACTTTCAGAACTTGGCTCAGAACTGGCCATCATTCTTCTCTTGACTGTGTACTAGAACTTACTCTGCATGCTTTCCTGGGTCTCCAGCTTGCAGACAGAGCATCATGGGTCTTCTCACCAACATGGTCACAAGAGCCAGTCCTTCAAACAAAGCTCCCTGGGAAGATGCGGAAATGATTCACCTCTCCTTGACTCCTTCTGTTTCCTGAAGAGCCCTGACTCAGAGAAGCTCAAAGGGACCCACTCTTTCCCAGGAGCTGACCACACACATCAGAAGACACATGCAGGCATGTTTTCAGTTTCTAATTTGGCTCAGTGAGAAGTCTCTGTGTCCTGTCTCCAGGAAAGTGAAGGTAACTGTGATCATTAGCAAGTCAGGGTGGAAGGGCTCTGGGAAGACGTTTATGTGCAGCAAAGAGGAGGACTGAACCCCAGATGTCCCCTAGATTCTTGCTGTGCCCCCCTCACTGGTCTTAATAGAGTCACGGGTCAGTACGGAGGTCCCCAGCTGGATGCATTCATTTCCTGTGCTGTACAGAGGCAGCCTCCTGCCTGCACAACCACAGAGTGTCTTTGTCACCAGGACTCGGTACCTCCTGTGGACTCAGGTTTCCTAAGGATGGCCCCCTGAGGAAGGTAAGCGGGAGGCGGCAGCTCCCGCATCTGTGTCAGTCTTCTGGAGTGGGCAGGCACAGACTGGGTCTGCGTGATCCAAGGTGGGCCCTTCCTTTCCCTCCCCTCAGCCTTCAGTGTTCCCAGCAGTCCTTGCGCAACTGGGCTTGGGAACACATCATCCCAATCTCTGCCAGGTCTGTACCTCTCCTCTTCTTCCTGCGGAGGTACCGGGCATATTGAATAGGGACTTCTCTTAGCCCAATTACATATAAGGACCGATTATATATAATGATGATCATGGGGGGGGGTTGGTCGTAAACCTGTTCTGAGGGGACAGCCACACCTCATTCCACAATGACACCTTAGCAGTCCCTGCCACAATCTTCTTGTCACTGTCTTACTACCCCTCCCCCACTCCAGATCAAAGTCCTAAATTCATCCTGAGCTGCCTTTTACATTGCAGATTCTAAAATGCCTCCCTTCCACCCCATCTGAAGTGTTGGAAGTGAGAAATTATTTAAAATTCCGACCTGTACAAAGCCTTCTTTGTAGAAAGCAAGAAAACAGATCATTTCCCCCGTCACGTCTCCAGACATGTGATGGAGATGAGGACACATTCATTTCAAATAAAATAAATCAAACCAAGCACGACCTACAGACTCCAGGAATATTAAACAGCCATCTAATTATGCATTAGATTGCTCTCGTTGTTTGATTTTCTTAAATAGTGCTTAAAAATGCCTCAGTGGCTTAGAACTGATCTCTTCCTCATTGGAATAGTTAGCTCTTTAAACAACAACACCAATTCTCTTCCCCCAGGTGGGAACTTCCGTGAGTACAGGGAGGAAGGAGAAATTTAAATCCACAAAGCAACCTTTTGAGCATGTTGGAAGTGAGGTAGAATGAAAAATACACACAGGTCAGAGCTGGAGTTCCTGCTTCACATGGCATTTCTGCCACTTCTTCAGCCCAGCCTCTCCGAACACTGACAAGTGGAGTTTCCTAGAAATTCAGACTGCAGACTTGGGGTCCATGGTGGTCGCCAGACTGGACTTCAACAATGTGCTATGGCTTCAGTCCATGGGGTCTAAAGCAATATTCACGGCTGGCAGGATAACCAAGGGGCAGTGAAGCAGGATCCTAGCATATTTGGCCTCAGAGGGGCTGACGGGATCCCCCATTCTTTCCTTCATCACCTGCCCATGTAGCCAGCAGCCTTTAGTCTCTTAGTGCGTCCTGGGGAGGGAGAGGAGAGATGTGCCAAGGCTGGGTGTGCAGCCTAACTCTGTCACTAGATCCTTGGGATGACCTTGGTGCTGACGTTCCAATACGAACCTGGCTTGTTACCTCACCTTGGCATATTTTGCAAATTCTGTCTCTTGAAAAATTTAATGAGGGAAGGGATGACAAGTTTGACAAGACATGCACTTATTACCTTACTTAGGTAACTGTAACCTCTCTGTCCATCACCTTGACGGTAACAGGAGAAAAAAAATAATGACTTTGTAAAAATATGAAGGAAAGTGTTTACAACTCACACAAAATGAACAAGTTGAAGTATGTGACTAAACTTTCATTCAGATTGATGTTGATCATGATAGACACATCTTAAACAAGAGAGAGGGCACAAGGAAATTTATGATACCTCTTAATACCCCAGATCCAGATGTAAGGGATAATCTATTCTATGCCTCTTTTCTATATTTGCTTGAGTATTGTTTTAAAAAGTATTCGTTTACTTTTATAAAGGAACTCAGTTTTACAGGAGTTATTTTAAGGAAGTGGACATTGAAAAAGCAGTTGTTGAAGCAAATTTGGCATTATATAGTCACCTTACTTTAGAAACATATTTATTTTTCACATTTGTGGACATGGCCATTGGCCAAATAGTAAAAATGAAGAACATAGTATAGGAGTGTATTCATTGTAATTCTGAGGTGAGCAATTCCTCAGGCAACAGGATGACTGAGAAATTAACTCTAAGTAGCAATATGTAAGGTTGCTATAGTTCCTTATTTAAAGGTGAATTTATAGAATCATGTCTTTGGGAATCAGTGAGGATGTTTTTCCAGTTATGTAAAGGTGTGTATATGTGTGAGTATGAGCACATGTTTGAGTATGTGAGGGCAAGAGTTATGTGAATGTGAATAAATGAGTGTACATATATATATATATATGTGAGAATAAATGCGTGTAGGTTTATACAAGTGGCCAAGTGCCGTGTGAGTGTGTGAGTATATGACTGTATGTGCAGGTGAATGTGTGTATGTGCGTATGAGCGCGTGTGTGACATGCTCTCTTACAAGTAACACAGGAACAAAAACAGTCTTTCTTGTTGCCCGTTTGTCAGACTTTGCCTGGAGAAGAAACAACAGGTGTTATAACCATTCCCCACTTTGACCAATCTATAGCATTGCCTTAAATTAAAATCAGTCGACTCTATCCGTAGAATCTCAAGTCCAGCATATCATTCTTCTTACAGTTTGGTGTCACGGTAATGACATATTGAATATCCAGTCACTCTTTTATATTTTTACTTCTATGCCCAAGTAGCAAAACACAAAACTTCTCATGTCTGGCAGCAGATTAAGATAATTTGATTTCTTACACACAATTCTTTACAGGTATTTTAAATGTCAAATATAGAGCCCACATTGATTGTTTTACATGTTACCATAAAATAAGCCTGTGCAATTCCTCACCAAAAAGGTAAAGATGAAAAACCAGTGAGAGCTTCTAATGGATCAAATGGTTATGACTGTTCCACATTCAAAGTCTGAAACTACAATCTTCAGAGTACTGGTATCAGCTCATGGGCGCTTTTGAGACTCCTATGATATGAGTACCGTCCTATTGAATGTGATGTTTCTTTCCTGCTACCATAAGAAGTTTTCTCTCTTCTGCCTCTCCTTCCTCCCTTTCTCCTGGCCTACCTCTCTCACTCTGTCCCTTCTATGACATGACAATACAACATCTAAAAACCATCAGATCTTCCACCACCCCAAACTTGGACTTCCCAGCCTCCAGAACTGTGAGAAGCAAATGTTTGTCAATTAAGCCAATGCATTGTTAGAGCAGCCAAACTGGGACAAGAGCAAGTAGCCATGTTGGGATTCGAGACTTGGCTTTTGACACTGGAATTCATTATAAAAATGACTTTGTGATGACCTGTTTAGTGCATGGATATGTGTAGCAGCATCTCAGGCATATTGATGAACATTCTAAGTCTTTTAGTTAAGCTACTCTCCAGCAGGTTCATTGTGGAATACATTGCTGGAATGTGCCTATTTGTCATAGAAGAACGGTGGTTAAATTCAGACTCCGTCAAGTCTTCTTTATGTAATTTGCTAGCTAGACTCTTTGGATCTGTCATACTTGCTAATATGAATTCGCTACACAGAAAAATATTCATCATCAGATGACTCAGTAGAAAATGTCCCATACACAACCAGAAAGTAAATGGTGGGTGAAAAAACACCACTCTAAATACAATTAGAAGTTGGCATTACATATCATCTACATACTGAAAATGACAGCTTGATTCACACAGCTTTCTGAATCAACTTTCAAGGTTTTCTCTGCTGCAAAACCTGACTTAGAGTGGCAGAGGAGGGCATGTTTTCCCGCTTTCCCACCTCCTCTTGAACCCTCTGAGACCTTACTTCCTCTTTCCCAGGGCACTTGCATATCACATGATCATTCTCAGGACTGAGTCTCATAGGTTACACTGGATTGGTGTTCTTTTGTCTCCTTTTTGTACATCACTTAGTTAAAAGTTTCCACCTATTGCCAACCTCAGACACTGGAAAAAACCCTGGCATTTCTCTTTTTCATCAGTGACTGCAAAACTCTCCCCCATCCCCTCCATTTAGCTCTAGCTCTTCACTAGAGAGCTTGAGTGTACGGGGGTTCCTAGCAGGTTCCTAATTGCTTCATAAATGCGCGATAACACGTGTTTGCATACCTCTGTGGAGGAGCATGCCTGTTATGTGGGGGCTTCAGTTAATGATCAAGGAAAGAACACAGATACTTGGAATCCCTCCTTAAAGGCGAGATTCCCAACACATCTGTGCCACTCAGCTCTTCAGGGTACTAGGAATTGATGAGTCAGTCTGTCTCTGCTTTCTGGAGAAACTTCCTGTCACCAAATGAGCTCTGTCCAGGGAGAAGTATGCAAACTTCATCCTGGCCACAAAGATGCTCAGGATGGGCATGTCTGAATCTCCGTGTGTGCTCACGCTCTGCCATCCTTCTGGAACACGCAATTCCTTCTGTTTTTGTGAGTGACTCACAAATGAAGAACGTGCACATCCTAGTGTGGAATGGGTTAGAACCGAACACCAATTGTGTTGTTGTTGTGTGGGGCACGCATGCTGTGAGGGTGTGTCTGCCGTGCTGACTCTGTCCCTCGAAGCCCACGATGCCTAAGGAGAGAGGAGAGCCGTGGGTGGCATCGTTGAGTGTGAGGTCTCAGTGCCAGTGGCTTACCCTGCCTCCATTTCCCTAACTTAAGGGTTCACAGTGGCTCTTCTCTCAACGTTTTGGAAGTCAGAGTGCGTACAGCAATTGATCTCTGCATCTGACACCATCACTTCCTATTGTGCGCTG
Organism: Dipodomys merriami; assembly: GCF_024711535.1. NCBI lineage: Eukaryota > Metazoa > Chordata > Mammalia > Rodentia > Heteromyidae > Dipodomys > Dipodomys merriami. The sequence goes on along the minus strand of NW_027204715.1, from coordinate 3,715,388 downwards.
GAAAGCTATTATTAGCTAAAGAGATGTTTGGAATCTTTGCCTGAATAAAACAGAGCACGTGTTCCCATGTCTGGCCGTTTGAGAGACAAAATGAACCCCAACACGACTGAGGTTCTGATGGTCAAACAGAGAAATGAAGGCTCACACTGTAATCTGCGTGGGATGTGGGAGCTGGAAAGCAGAGCCCTGGAGTCCTGATTCTGGAAGATGCAGGTCTCTTCAGGCTTCAGATTCAAACAGCTCACTGAGAGTGTCAGCACTTCCCTTTCTAAACAATATCAAAACTTTGTTGAAATTATGTTTTTACTACAGACCCCAAGAGCTGCAGCCAACAGCTCCACATCTCCCTGCTGCTTTCCGGTTTGTTTTATGTTAGATGACACAGGGGAGATGGGACCAGGAAGGAAGGCTGGCCACTGGTACCTTCAGATTGCAGCTCCTTCCTGACAGCACCCAAGGGTGAGGCTGACTGTGACCCAGCCTGGAGTCGGTCTGGACTTTCCCACGTGGCTGAGCACAGTCAGTACCTGGGGCAGTGGGTGTCAGTGTCCCAGGCCCCCCAGCGGGGGAGGAGGGCGGCCCACTCTTCACAGAGCCCACACTGTCATTACAGGGAAGGAAAATAAGCAGAGAGGTGGAAAGGGACAGATGGGTTTATTACATATCCCACACCAACGTCTCCATCCGAAGTCGCTACTCCATTGTCCTGGAGCGGTTGTATTTCCAGTCTTCAGACACAGTTGCTACTCTCTCTGTCTCCATCTTAGACAACACTTTGAGTCGCTGTATACAGTTTCTAGATCATACTCTAATCAGCTGCACTCAAATGCTCTGCAATGCTGCCAGCACCACGCGTCTGCTGGTGTTGGTTGACTGGTGTCTTTATCCCAAGACACCCAGCTCACATGCTTCTAACTCTGGTCTGTGTGGTTCCCCGGCCAACACTGGCTGCTCTCTTCTTCATAGCTTCTTTCTATCAGAACCTTTGTAGTATTGTTGTTCTGGGTGGATTTTAAAAGCCTCAAATAATCCATGAAGGAATGGCGTGCCAACTATGTGGAATCCAGCCGCTGACTTGCCAACAATGGAGATCACCATATGTAGCATTCCTTCCTAGAAAATAGCAGAAAGGGCTGGGAAGGTGGCTCAATGGTAGAGCGCTTGCCTCGCATGCTTGAGGCCCTGGGTTCGATTCCTCAGCACCACATAATCAAAAAAAGCTGGAAGTGGTGTTGTAACTCAAGAGCTAGAACATTAGCTTTGAGCTGAAGAATGAACTGAGGGACAGCGCCCAGGCCCCACAACTGACAAAAAAAAAAAAAAAGAAAGAAAATAACAGAAAGATCCCAGGATTGAAGACTTTCTTATATATCTCAGTGAACTTGGATCATTTTCTGTCTAAAGGTTACTCATCATTTCTTAAAATTTATTTCTAAATATTGTATAGTTTTGTTTCTATTGTAAATAGAATTCCCTTATAAGTGATGCATGGCAGGTTAGTGCTGGTATTGGAGAAGGTAATTGAGTCTAGGTATTTTTATTTTGTGATTTGCCAATCTATGAAATTTTTTTTTTACTAGATCTAACATTGTCTAACAAAAATATTTAAGCTTTCCAAGTATGCCGCTTTATGCCTCAGCCCTTTTTTTTGGCCATTTCAGTTTACAATCTGATCTTTATTTCTTGCTGACATGGGATTTCAAGTAAAGTGTACACATAAAGTCAGATCTGCTGCAGCCTTTCTGGTTCCTGTGGGAGGGAGGAGAAAGCAATGGCACTGAGATCTGGGATTCAAACTTCATGTCCAGCCTAATGAGAGCCAGAATCAGAGAGCCCCAGCCTCAGGCAGGAAAACATCCCTGCACTCCAGGGACTGAATACTAGGATTTCAGCAAAGTACTTTATTTATTTGGGGAAAGCTTTTTTTTTCCCATTCAACTCAGGGTTCTGAGTTGGGAAATTATCCAGGAATACCTAGGCTGATCTTAAGTGACCCTGCACGTACCTAGGACAGAAGCAAAGGGAGACATGTGCACAGACGGAAGGCAAATAGAAGGCTGAGTGATGAAGAGAAAGCTTCCCAGGCAGAGAGGGCTGTGCTGCAGCCCTGAAGATGAGGAAGGGCCCTGGACCTGCGAAGAACAGAATTTCACCTGTAAAATCTGGGACATGCAGGAGCCCTCGGCTTCCCCAAGGGAGCACACCTGCTAGCACCCGTGCTTCTTTGGGGTTTGTGACAATAAACACATGCTGCGTTCGCCCATCTCCCTAAATCTGTGGCAACTGGCTACAGCAGCTAAAGGAAGTAAAACCCCCAGTAGCTTCGGCTGGGCGGCCAGGGACCTGCACGTCTCCTTTGACGTCCTCGCTTCCCACTCTGCTCCCCATTAACTGGCCTGACTGACCCCAAGTTTCCCTCCAGCCATCTAATGTGGCCCTCTCGTTAACCCAGCCAAGAAGCCAGAGGAGAAATACGTACAAACTCCCAAGACAGGAATTACTTGCTTTCAGCTCAGGACTGACGTCCACATTGTTAGGTTAACTAGAGACTTCTTACCTTGGGTTAGGACCAAAGCCCACGCTGGCCACTTATGGCTCCTCCTTCAACTAGGACTGTGAGCAGATGCTGCTTTCTGCTTTGGAAACATCCGTGGAAGGCAAGGTGTACTTTATAGCTGGACCAATTTCATTTCATGTTCCATGCCCTGAAGAATAGCCACACACTTCCTTTAAAACACAAGCTAGGCTTGGAGAATGTCACTGGAAGCTACAGTGATGTGACTGCAGCCTAGTTTAGGGACTATTCCTGAAGGCTGATTGGGAGTCCATGAACCCCAAGGTCTCTGGGCTCCCTGGGGCAGCTCTTCTAACCATCTGTTCTTCACGGGCAGGCAAGATGGAGTCTACACGTGCCCTGGACGGATTCAGCCAGTCTGACGGGCTCCCCAGTTCTTCATTCACACTCCAGGAGAGTTAGGAGCCACCATGTGCCGGCTCGCCCCTCACACATGTAAAAAAAACAAAAAAGAACATAGAAAACAAAGTCTACACGCAGGGGCCAAGATGCACGTGGCCACTGCGAAGATGCACGTGCACAGAGCGTGCGGGACAATGGAAGGACAGGAAGCTTGCGTTTGCTTTCCCTCTTCCTGTGCAGCTCAGCAACCTGGCTGTGTCACTGAGCTGACCGCTTCCTACTACCTGGCCAGCAATGGAGGTCATTTCCGCAATTGCGTATGTCTCCAACATCTGTTCTTAAATTATGGAAATAGTTATCACTATTATTTCATGGAGGGAGACATTGGCATGTAAAGAAGTTAAACTAACGAGCCCCACGTCAACTCAACTGTTGGCACTGGTGGTGGAACTGAGTCCAGGTACCTGGCTTCTGAACCTGTGCTTGATTGCCGCTTCACGAGCCTCGTCTCTTACACCAAGGACGCACCATCCTCTTTCTGCTCTTAGCAGTATCATTCAAAATCACTACCAAAATAACGCAAGTGACTCCTATGCAGATACTGAAGTAATTTTGGTGATTCAGTTTTAATATTAACTTAAATATCATATTTTAAGATTTTCTCATCTTCTTAAAATTTTTTTTTCTTCTTAAAATTTTTGTGGTCTGTCCTGCATATTGTTTTAAGGAGCTTCTGATGTAGTATATTTAAGATTTTTGCTCTTATCCTCAGGTAAGTTTGTTTCTAAGTTCTCAGGGAAAAGCCATGCGAGTGACAGTAACAATGTGTCAGTATGACCCCGGAGCAGTGCCTGGCAGACATTCTTGCTTCCCTCCTAGCCATGTGCACTGTCCTGTGAGGGTGGAGTTCTGCTTCGTGGTATTCAGTAGCTTGCCCTTTATCTGTGGTTTAAGTTTTCCTGGTTTCCAGTACTCATACATAGTCAACACAGGTACAAATGTATCAGATGGAAGATTCTATTCAATAAGTAAGTTCACAAGTTCTTAAATAATAAATAATTATTAGATTAATAACGCATAATTAATAAATAATTCATAAGTTTCAAATAGCTTTCAAATGACAATGCATTGTCTTATTAGGCTTGTTAATGCATTAACGTACCTAATTTATACAGTGAATTCTAGCATGAGAATGTAAGTACAGGAAAAATCCTCGTGCACATAGGATTTAGTGATATCCACCTGTCCCCAGTGGGAAAAGGGGGGACTGCCACCCCCCACCCCAGGAACAGAAAGCTGAGTCCCGAGCAGACGTGTGCATGCCCATGCTCCAGCAGCTTTATTCACAATAGCTTCAAGTGGACATAACCCTGTGTCCACCCCTGGATGAATGGATAAGCAGATGTGGTGTCGCTGTAAGACAGAATATGAAAAGAAGAGGCAATTCAGACTGGCACAGCCGTGTGGGTGAGAACACTTATTATGCTACACGAAATAAACCCGTCCCAAGAGACACCCACTTGCTGATTCTTACTTATGTGAGAGAACCAAAGCAGTCAAATTTGGAGACAGAACGTAAAGGGGCAGTTGCCTGGGGCTGGGATGCAGAGAGTTAAGCTTGTGCTTAATGGGTAAAAAGCTTCAGACTGGGAAGACTAGAAGCGCTCTGGGGATGGAGGAGGAGACGGATGCACCTTGTAAATGTATTCAGCCCTACCAAACTGCACATTCAGATGTGGATGACAAGCCATTTGCTTTATTCTTCAGGTAAAGAAATGGAGCCACCAGTCTAAGCAGCTTGTCCAATTCTAGAAGACTGCAGCAGCAGGCTAGTTATCTGTTAGGATTCTTGCTGGAGCCTAAGACCCAGCCTTCCTGCTAACCAAGATAAATGAGCTGTGTGTCTCCATCCTGGAAGCTGTGGAAGGAGAAGCTATAGAAAGCAGTGTGAAGGAAAGCTTTCCGGATTCATCCACTATAGTTAACCTCTCGCCCCACGAGCCTGCACACATGGGCAGACATGGGTATACTCTGAGAAAATGTCCACATGCAGATGCCTTAGTCCATTCAGGCTGCTATTAAAATAAAAGTTGACTATTTTGAAAACAGCAGTGGTTTATTTTTCACAGCTTTGGAGGCTTCTAAGACCAAGGTCAAGGTCACGGCTGGTGCATGCTGCGGCCTTGTGACTGTGTTCTCACGAGGTGGGAGGCAGAGGAAGAGACGAGAGTGCTCTCCTCAGCAACTTCTCAGGACACAAGCATGACCCCACTCCTCATGGGCGTGGAGTGCTCTTACCACGGTCATTTTCCCCAGGGCATCTCCTGCAGATGCCCTCTCATGGGGGGTTTGGTTCCAAGTATGTATTCCGGAGGGACCCTTATATTTGAACCAGACTAACCGCCTGTCACTCAGCAAGATTCAGCACAGGCTGCCGGGACTCAGGGCTCTGCTGGCCCATGTCCTTCTGTCAGTCACAGTGAGGACTGGCCTTCCCTTCTCTTCTGAACGAGAGACCAGGGAAGGGACCAGGTCTACACTAGCTGCGTGTTCCAGGGAGTCTCGGGGAGATGAAGCTGGCTGGCGTGAAGGGCACCCCATTTCCAGGAGGTTGTCTGGGGAGTCATAGTCTTCCTTTACTGGCTTCTTCCAGCTCAGGCTTTCCAAATACCCCTTTTCCTTTTCTTCTCAACCTTCTGTCAGAATCAAATATTTTTAAGGTGGTTTGTGCTTTCACTCATATCTATCCAGAGACCAGTCTTCTAGAATCTTCTGACTCTCCTGTAACAGCATCTTCAAAACCACAGCTTTCCCAACTACAAAGGAGCAATACTTCCCAAAGGAGAGTTCCCTAGCCAGTTAAGAATGTGGGCCTTTTGCTTACTTACCATAGCTTTCTAGAATCCTCTGTTCAGTAAGGACAAGAGTACAGCATTAGAAGAAGCCTTTCAGTGATTGCTTTGTTCACTGCAAAAATTATTACTGAGGTCACTACACCCTTCTCTTAGAAATGAGAATTGAATTGTCTCACTATCTGATGCATTTAGAGAGTTTGAATTTACCTTACATCCATATGAAGCTACAATAATCCCAGCAAAAGTCCATACACTGAAGGCATCCTGTGTTTCCCCACCAAGGAACCTTGTTTCTGGAATCATCAAAATGTGTCCTAAGTCTTTTGTTCTTGCTCCCAGATGGTGAAAGGAAGGTGGCAAGTCTGGTTTATTACCAGGCCGCCATCCATCCTGGCCCGTGCTCCTCTGGTGTCAGCCCTGGTGTGAGAGTGGGCATGCCTGCCACAGCCGGTGGTAGACAGATGGGGATAGGTGAGAAGTGCTCCAAAAACTAACCATAAAATACCAGCCAGCCCAGGCTGTTGCTTAGAGCTGGGAACAGCTTCAAGTGCAATGCACTGAGAGTTAGCTCTGGGGTCACCATGGAAAAGAGTAGGAGGAACTGTGGGCTGCTGGAGGAAGAGGGCAACGGGTTACAAAATGGTAAAGAGAGGAGAAAGTACACCAACCAGAGGGCTGAGTGGCAGAATGAGAAGAGCCGGCTTAGCAGTAGACACGGTGTAGGGAGAATGACAGGGAGAAAGAAAAGCTGCCTTCCATTCCTCATGTACGATGCCATGTGGGAGAGGCGGGGCAAGGGGTAGGTCTCTCTGACACAGGGCCCTGCCTGTGTGGCCTGCCTATAAACGTTGCTATGTTTGTATGCTTCATATGTCCATCTATCCACGCCATTTTGGAGATTGGGGTCTACATGCTTTGGAAGCCTTTTGGAGCCATCATGACCTGGGGTTCAAAGCATGCTTTGGGATACAAGCGGTGTATTTTACAACAGCGCAAAAAGCACACCATCTACTTTGAGACGCAGGGCTCTGTTTTGAGGTAAATACCTCTGCAGAATGAGCAATTGAACAAAGTGTTGACGTCTCCTCCCCACACGCTCGCATTTATGGCTCGTCACGCACAGTTCAGCTGCGTGTCTGCGCAGCTTCATTAACCTGTCAGCTCACCCACCACCCTCAGAGTGATAAATGGGAAAGCGGTCCCTATGCTAAGTAAGACCCCGCATGGCATTATTAATAATATCACAGCGATTCAGGACACGGAACCATTAGACTGGTAATAAAAGGAGAGACCGTCATTATTTCAACCAAAGAGCAGAAAATGAGTGGATCTCTGTAATGACGGACATAGGCTGCTGCCAGGCTCCAGTTAGGAAGCAAGTGCAGAACGAGAGATTGCTCAGCAGGCTGAGCTGGTGGGAAAGCTCAGGCAGAGAGAATGGTTCCAGGCTTCAGCGTGGGCTTTGGCAGTGAGGAGCACTGTAGTACAGCCGCCCCTAGGGTTGCTCTCAATAGATTCCCCTGGGTGAATACCCCAGCTCTTCTTTAATTGGTTGTCCTCAAAACACACATGTAAGAATCCAGCATTGCATAGAAAGTACTGAGACGATGTCAGATCTACGTTTACTCCTTATCCCTTGGCATCTGTAATCAAGGATTGATTGGTGCTGCCAGCCTCAGACTAGAATCAACAGGAAATACACGTTTTTTTTTCTTTAAATAACATTCAATTTTCATAGTGTTAATTTCACAGTAAAACTGCAACCAGGAGAAGGTTATTGGACTTGGTGAATTGTTTTACTGTCAGTAGCTTTCCTGGTGGTTTTCTCCTCTCCAGCCCCACTGCACCCAATTACTCGTTAGAACATATTTTATAACTCTTAGGATTACTAAGGGTTCTGCAGGACAGAGTAGAGTACATGGCTGTCACTGTGATTTTTAACATAGGAAATGTAATAAGCTACTGGTTTGGTGGTTTGGTGGCTATCACATCAAGAAGACTAGCGAGGCCTGCCTTAGTAACCAGGGCTTCTTCGAAAGCAGAAGCAGCTGTCAGCCCTGGGCCTGCATGGAGACGTGAAATGCTGTGGTGCCTCAGGAAGGCTTCTGGAGGGGAGGCCTGACCCATCCACCCAGCCTCCTGGGAGCGTGTCCTGTTTGTCTCTCCTTTGCTCCCCACACGTTTCTGATGGAGGAGATGCTGACTCCAGTATTGACAGATCGCTGTAGGACCTTTTTCATTTCAGAGCTCACCATTTCTCCTCATTATCTTTCACAAGGTGCAAAGGTCTAGAATGATAATGCTCTTGGGACCAAGTGCGGTGGGTCATGCCTATAAGCCCAGCTGGTCAGATATTGGGAGGATCACAGTTTCAGGCTAGCCCTGCTTGAAAGGTTACAGACCAAAGAACAGGGATCTGAAGTATGGTTCAAGTGGCAGAGCATCTGCCAGACAACGGCAGGACCCTGTGTCCAAAACTTAGCCCAAAAAAAAGCAGGGACAATGCTAAGACCCCAGTGATACAAACATAACCTGCTAAAACATTATTATTATTGTTGCTGTTGTTGTTTTTGTTGGTTGTAGTTTCTGAACTCTGGGCCTGGGCGCTGTCCCTCAGCTCTTTGGCTGGCACTCTACCACTTGAGCCACAGCGCCACTTCCAGCTTTTTCTGCATAGGTGGTGCTGAGGAATTGAACCCAGGGCACCTTCCCAGCCACCTTCCCAGGCCCTGTTAAAATATGTTAAAAACGCCATTGTTAAAATCTTGGGGAATTGTTCTGGGAATGTTTGGTACATAAAGAAAGGTTTAGTCAGAAGTTGGCTGGGACAACTATGTTTATTGCAGCATTATTTATCATAGCTAAGAGATGGAACCAACCCAGATGCCCCTCAGTAGATAAATGGATCAAGAAAATGTGGTATATATACACAATGGAATTCTATGCCTCCATCAGAAAGAATGACATTGCCCCATTTGTTAGGAAATGGAAAGGTTTGGAAAAAATTATATTAAGTGAAGTAAGCCAGGCCCAAAGAAACATAGGTCCCATGGTTTCCCTTATTTGTAATATCTAGTATATGTATGAGTCAAGCGGAAAAGGTCAGATAATGTGATGTCAGGAAAATGAACCCTTAGATGTGTATTTTAATGTTTTTTTCTTTCATGCATGTGTTTCTAACACATTTATAAGATTATCTCTTTGTTGCTTTGTATATCCCTCCCCCACAGTATAACCCCTGATTTCACTATATTTGATGTCAGTATAACTTGTGGAGGAGATGGGGAAAAAACAGTTGTTTAAGGATACAGGTGGACCTATTGCAACAATGAGAAGTACAAGTTGTCATGTCCAAAACTAGCTTTACAACGTCGGTGGGGGGGGGAAGGAGAAGGATTGGGATTGGGGGGAGGGGGGAGGCTGGGAAGGGATGTGAAGGGTAAACAAAGGAGGAGGCTGCAATGCTTGGTAAGAAATGTACGCATTATCCTGCCCACGTAATTGTAACTCCTCTGTACAGTATGTTCACAAATAAAATTAAATTAAATTAAAAAAAAAAAAGAAGTTGGCTGGGTTTGGGTAAGAGCAGGAGGATCAGCGCCTGATGGAATGCAGGCAGCGGAAGGGTGAGCGCCAAGCCTTCCTCTCCCCTCCACTCAACTCTCTGGGAGGGGAAGTTTTCAAGCTCTCCTCCCCGCACGTCGGCAATAGAGAAGCAGAAGTCTGGAGGCATGCGGTCAGGGATTCACAAGCTTCCATTGGTCCTTGCTTGCAGGAAGGGGCGGATGTGCAGGCAGGGAACGTGGACAGTGATCGGATCCCTCGGCCTTATGCAGAGATTGACTGCCAGACCCCAGTCTATCCTCACAGGAGCCTGGCACTGCGAGATGCTGTTAAGAGGATTGGAGTACTAGTGTTGAGATGAGGTCTTTCTTACAAATAGCCTTTCATCTTTACTTTTCCTTCAAGTAAGGCAGGCTGTTGCAGGGACGCTTTGATTGCTGGTCTCTGGACCTTTCCCTGGTGCCTGACCCCCGAGAGTGGCAGCTGTCTGTTGAGCAGCATCTTTGGGGGCCATTATGTGAACTGTCGTCACAGAATCCTGGATGTCTTGAATATTTCACAGAAGCCTTGAGGCAACCACACTCACCGCGTGAACCCTGAGAGGTCAGCTGCTGAGGGAGCTTTGCCCTTCGCTCCAGAATGCCCGGCTCCAGCCAGGGTCTCCCCAGCTAACCCGGCCTCCTTTCAGCCGTGAGGATCGGAGGCTCTGCCTGCAGTTGCTGCAAGCAGCCCACCCCAGTGCTCTGGACCCCCTGATGGGCGTACTCAGCAAGCTGGGAGAGCGGAGAAGACAGAGTCCCAGAATGACTGAGCACAGTGCTCGCTGTGGCTCTGCGGAGCCTGTGATGGGTTCTTGTGTAAACCTTGCACACAAACAAGGTTGTGACTGGTGAAAGTTAGGCAAAGAGGCGGAGACCCACGGAGGTGAGTGTGTCTGGCAGGCCAAAGGCACAGCTGAAGCTGAAAGGACTGCAAACGCTGGTTGGTAGAAGAGTTCAGGAGCGCTAACGAGGGTCGACGAGTTGAGGATTCTAATATCCAAAGCTCAGGGCTCTCACTCTCGCCACAGGGTGTTAATATGACATGAGCTTCTGGCTGTGAGCTCCTACGACAATATGCTCCCCATTTTGACTGAGTCTCAGTACCAAGAAAGAGAAAAAAAGGAAAAGGTTCTAAAATTGACTGTGTGATAATTGATAACTCTATGACTAAAGAAATATGTACTTTAGCTGGGAGAATTTGGGAGTGAGTTGCACTTGAATGAAGCTGTTCTTAATGAAAGTTGGAGACTTCCACTGCTCTTCAATCCTTTCATTTCCTCTCTACTTCCATCACGCTAAGTCATTGTAATCCAGTTAAGACGGAGATCCCATTATTCTGCTGGCAGAAATGGTCAACTAACCAGGATGCATAGAGTTTTGTCTCTCTCTGGTAGTTACATTTAAGAGAAGGTGTTTGAAGAAATAGAAATATTAGTTCACTGGTTTCTTCATGTGTAATGAGAGAATAACTGGAAATAACCAATGGAGCATCCTCAGCTCGGGTGTTGATTATATGATGTCTGAGCTCCATGAACATCGAACCAAACTTCTCTTCACTCTGGCATCAGACTTTCTTTCTTTGTAATGACGGGAATGCAGCATGCCAGGCAATTTGTTTGGCAGGGCACAATTTATTGTATAGACTGTGTGTAGGATCAAAATCCATAAACATAGTTTTACACAGTAGAGATTTTAGAGCGTTAGACCTGCTGAAATTGGCACTTTCTGCTCATTTTCTTGTGAAGGAGATAGGATTTGATTTATATTTGTATCACAGCTGCTTTGCTGGATTTCATCTGGCTTTTTCTTTCTGGAAACCTTTCTCTTTCGTCTAGGCAGGCCTCATACTTACATTCCTCCTTCCTCAGCCTCCGGGGCTAGGCTACAGATGCCAATGCCGCGCCCAGCAGTTACACTGTGCATGGCTCATATTTATGGCATCTTCTTGTGTTCCCTCCACCTCTACTTCCTGCAAGCCAGGGTTTCATTCATTGAAAGGAACTTGGGGTGCGTCTAGGCAATGTGGCCTCTGACAGAGGCTAGGGACCCCAAAAGAACCCGGAGCCCTTGAGGACCGTAGGGACCCCACATTGTCTGGGGTTGATGGGAGAGTCTGCTCATCTCCCTCTCCTTCCCCATCCCCTAGACCTTCTCCCCGAACATCAAGCACCCTACAAAAGGAAAGCGGGATTTTCTTATAATGCTCCTCGTGTTCACTTCCGGATAGCTCGTTTCTGCAAATGGCTAGATTAGCAATGCTCACTTACGCAAAAATATAAGCGTGCTCAGTTCTCTACGGAAGACTTAATGGAATTTATGTACAGTGTTTATTTCATAATAATTTTAATTCATCCCTAAAGCAAAATGTTTCCAACTTCTCAGTCCCTGGGAGGAGCTGTGATGCTTCTCATCACAGAGCCAGCCGAGACCGGGCCGGGTAGCCCGTCCGCAGAGCCTCTCCATCCATCTGTGCTGGGTTCCCAGCACAGAGGACTGGGCTCAGCCGCGGACGGGGTGGGGGACGGGCTGAGCAGACTCTGGCAGGAGCTCGTGCACTTGCTGCTCTTCTTCCACAAGGCTGGTGCACTTCCAGCGCTCTCCTTCCCTCAGAGGTGAGTTCACGGGGCGGGAGGGGGAGGGGACCTGCCTTGGCCACACAGACACAGCTTCAACTCCTACCACGAACTTCCACAGCCCATGGCCTGCCCTCTGGAGTATAAGGCGGCCCTTGAATTCCCACTTCATGAGGCTCTGGAATTATGTCAGCCTCACCTTGTTTTGTGTATTACTAAGAGCTTCCACAACAATCTTCCCAGAATGCCTCCTTTTAAACGGTATCACGGGGCACATGTGCTTCCTGCGACATCTGTCCCACAACACAGCCGTCCATGCACCCACAAAAGGCAGGCTGAGCAATTATTTTTTTCCCCTAGAAATCAGAAAGAAGGAAATGGGAAGGTGCAGAGATGGTCGCGCATCCATTGCAGTGTCAATGACCAGCAGCTGGCGTCCACGGCCATCGCCTCCGGTCTGCTCACCGCATCCCTGTCTACAGCCCAGCAGGCCAGCTGGACGGAGCAGGGCACTTGCTGGGAGAGGAGCGGCATGTGCCACACCCCAGCAGAACCAGTTCCGGATCCCCTGGGCCCACGTCCGTGCCCCTCCCTGCCGCCAGCATGGGAAAGGACAGAGGCTCTTCGCATTTGCCTTGCCAGCATGGATGGCCTGCACACCCGTGCCTCACTCAAGTCCTGGTGGACGGTGGGCAATGGAGGGCACTGTCTGCACTCCAGGGAGAGCCACGCAGAGAAGGGGAACGGAGTCATCCCTGAGCAGGACAGTCCCAGAACGCTCCCACACGCAGAAGCCATCTTCTCTGGAAGCCCGCCATGAATGATTTATCTTTCTTAGATGCATGTATTTAATGATGAAACATAAAGTCTAGTTGGTTCCATTTATGCTCTTCACAATTGTGTAGCATAAAACATGGGTGCAGCCAGGTTTCCCATGCAGAGTACTGACCAGTGCTTAACTCAGCTGACCCTGTCAGTAGAGCAGCACGTTGGGCACAGAGGAGAACCCACCTGAGAACCTTTAGGACCTTCTAGATTCACAGTAGCCCTAAGTGTTATAGTTGCAATGTAACCTGGGTTTCATAGTTCACAAAACAAGTATCACATTGAGAAAATGATGCAATGCTTGATTTTTCAATTACTTCAGATAACATCCCCATTTCCTTTCTCAGGGAGGGAACAGAAAGATCTCGCCAAGGGCTTATGATGCACATACTCCTCATGAATCAATGCAATGCTGTATCTTCAGAAAGTCACATGCTCTGGGGTTTTCTACACTGCCCAGACCCATGACCTGTGAGGGAAAATGGGTAGGGCAGGAGCACATGACCGGAGGAAACAGGAAAGGGCCTGCTGAAACACTTAGCCAAAGGATACTGCTCCTGGATCTCTTCTTCTTGAATGTTAGGAAATCGTCTCTCCAAATTCCAAAAGGCAAACTTGAGGCTCACCTGAGCTGGGAGCCCGTCTTCTCCTATACCTGAGGGAGGCCTTGGTTATTTTTTTAACTTGTTATTATGTAAAGGTGATGTACAGAAGGGCTACGGTGACGTAAGTCAGGAGAAGAGCACATTTCCTTTTGGAAACTATCACCTCTGCCCTTGCCCTCTTGGGTTTCCCTCAAGCCCTGTGTCTTCAGGGCAAATATGGCCCTGCATGTCTATTGCTTAATTACAACACCAGAAGGATTACAATTTGGGCTTGGTGGGGGGAGTGTAGTTGTGGAGGTGGGAGGGAAGGGATGGTAGGGGAAAAACAAAGGAGGAGGCAACCATGCTTGATAAGAAATATACTCATTACCTTGCTCATGTAACTGCAACTCCTCTGTACAGTATTTTCACAATAAAAAACTTATTTAAAATAAATCAAAAGAAACACACCAGAAGACAATGTAAATTCTAATGACTTGGAGGAACTGTGAGAATGTGGGAAATACCTGGTTTGTCTCCATGGCTGCATGACAGTCCTATTTGTTTTTACATGCTAGGAAAGTGAAGGTGAAGTACAGTCAGCCTCCGCAGGATGACTGATTTTCACCACTTAGCACTATATGTGGTGATGTGAAAATGACACCTGCAAATCTGAGTAGAATCTCACCATTGAATTTGAAACCAGAGTTTTCATTTCAGGCCTGCCATCCTGGCTGTGACATTTGGTGAGACCCAGACTCCACCTGAAATTCCACTTTAAAAAAATAAATTTGAACATCACTTTAATATGGACACACAATTGTTTTGAATACACATAGATCTAAACATTAGACTTGTAATACAATATTAAGCTTATTTTTGGTCCTGTATTGATCATTCCTCTGCTACTTCGTGTTAATTCTTTCTTTTCCTTCTTTATTGTGAAGGTGATGTACACAGGGGTGACAGGTACATAGTGAGGTAATAAGTACATTTCTCATCAAACTTGTTACCCCCCCTCATTTTTCTCCCACTTTCCCTCCCCAACCCCCCCATTGTACAGATCATTTCCAGCATCTTGTCTTGTGAATATCGCTGTTGTGTTGGCTCCCCTGGCCTCTCACCATTCTGCTGTTCCCCTTTCCTTCTCTAGTTCAGAAAAACGTATACACAAAACCAGGGAACCAAATTCAAATACAGCTTTTGAAGATCACTTAGCCTCTGTCACGTTTTCTACCTGATTGATCACCTCTGCCATCTTGGATTCACTTCCCAAGGAATGAAGTGGACTTGGACTTGGAAAGACACAGGGCAGTGGCAGAGGAAACTGCCCTCGGTGGTGCCTGCCATGAGTGCCCTCTGTTGGGCAGCCAGTTGTCACAATTCTGACCTGAATGCTCAATTGCGGTCGGTCCCTGGACATGTGCCGGCTGGGCATGGTGAAGTGGGCGATGCCCCGCACGGGCCGCCCTGGACTCACAGGCTCGGAGGACGAGCAGCGGTGGGCAGTGTCACCTCACACTGCCCACACCAGCGACTGGCTGGGTTTCTTAGTCTGCTGGGTCAGGGTCTTAGTTCATTGTGTGCTGCTGTGACCCAAGAACACAGATGGAGTAATTTCCTATAGTCATTCTCTGACTCTGCTCTGGAAGCAGAGAGAGAGAGGAGAGAGAGAGAGAGAGAGAGAGAGAGAGAGAGAGAGAGAGAGAGAGAGAGAGAGAGAGAGAGAGAGAGAGAGAGAGAGAGAGAGAGAGAGAGAGGCCTGAACCTTGACCCGTTGTTCTATAAAGAACTCTCTGATGCTAACTCCTAGGGGACGTCATGTGGGCATTCACACAGGTTGAGGTGAGCACACCAACACTGGTGCTTCGGGACTAGGTTTCCAGTACATGGACTAAAGAGGACATAGCCCAGCTAGAGCAGCCTGGCGAAACAGCACTAAGCAGACCCTCAGCTAACCACAGGTTGGTCTTTCCCACAGCCCTGGGGGCGGGAAGGCCAGGACGTCGCCTGGCTCCGTGTGCGGCTGTGAGTCTCGTCCAGCCCTCAGAGCTGTCCTGTCGCTGCCTCCTCACCACGTCCTCCCGTGCTGCCGGCGGAGGAAGGTCTGCTCCCTGTCCCTCTCCTCACAAGGACACTAATCACCCGAGAGGCCCCTTCTCCCCTCTCGGACCACACTGAAGCCATCGCGCTGAGGGTCAGGGCTGGAATAGTGAATTCTGGGAGGATGAAAACATTCAGTCCATAAAAGAGCGGTACCGACCTCGACAGCTCACACCATGTTGCTCGGCGGCAGCCAGGCCTCGGTGCTCTGAGGATGCACAGTCAGCTGTGTGCATCTGGGATGCGCGTGTGTCTGGCCAGGCCGGCAGCACCTGCCACGCACCGCTGCATCTGTTGCTTCTCCTTTTGGTATGATTTGGAAGACAGAAAGACATGTCTAAAACAACCACATGAAATGAAGTAAGGAAGCATTAGGTACAGCCTGCCAAGCCCCATGGTTTGGGAGAGAATGTCCCGCATGCAGTGCTTGACTTCCACAAAGGCTCCCATTCCTGAGAATAAGTGAGCACACTTTTGACTGTGGCTACAGCCCAACAGAAAATCAGCCTAGGTTGTGCAGGAAGAGAGTGGTGGAATTTCTGCACAGAGTAACACCTCTTCTTCTCTCCAGTCACAGCCCTAAGCATGACACCCTCTGCTCGTTCTGTTTTATGTCTTTATCCTATGGAAATAAATCAAGATCCTGTGTTCTGTGTGCAACAGAAGCCATAGGTCCCAGGCAGGAATAGCACCCGAGATTCCTCTGATTGTCCCAGCTCCCACAGGCACCAAGGCAGCGACACAAGTGACTGTATGTTCTGGATCTCACGGGATGGCGTGGCCCCGTGTCCTCTCCAGGTCAAACACCATCCTGCCATCCGCTTCTCAGCAGACACAGACTCAAAAGGAAGCCGTAGGCACTCTCATGACATTCAAAACCACACAAAGACAAGTCATCTCTGTGTGTGAAAGGAGGGAAGAGGGCACCGATCCTAACCTCCAAGAAGGGGCCCAGTCACAGATCTGAAGATCTGAACTGACTTAGGGATGCTGGGCTTCAGACAAAGCACAAGCTGTCTCATGATCGCAATGCTGGAAGACCTCAAAGGTCTGGAGATGGGGTGGGGATGTTTGGGGCAGGAAACATGGTTGAACTTTCTAATGAGAAGTGATTAAAGCTTAGGGTCCTTCCCTTGTTACACTTAACAAAAAGTTGGAGATTTTCAGTCTAGACAGAGACACAAGCTAGAATGTAGATCAAGGGCCAGAGTCCAGTGCATGTCCATCCTTTGAATTCTGACTCTTGAGGTATTAATGGCTGGGCTCCTGCACTCCAAGCAGGAGGGAATCAGCCCCATGAGGGGGGTCTTCAGGCAGGGTCCTGCAGCGAAGCCCTCATCCCAACAGTACTGCCTTCCTAAAATGAACCACCAGCAGCTGCTCAAGTTGAGTGGAGAAGGCTTTATTGGAAACAGAGAAAGCAGAATAAGTAAACAGGAAGGAGGACATGTGGAAGAAATGGGAGATAATACTCAAGGAGGAAAACAGAGCCTGTAATAAAATCCTCTGTAATCAATGTTCTCACAGAGATAAGAGGACACAAACACAAATCAAGCATAGCATACTACAAAAGGAAAACATTGGGAGAACAAAACCAATCTCTTGGATATTAAAAATATTATGGTAGAAATAAAAAAATTCAATAGGCTGGCTGAAAAATAAATTCAGTAAATTACTGAGAATATATGTTACAAAAGACAAAGAAAGGAATAACAAAAGAGAAGCAGGACAAAAAATAGTATTGTTTCAAAATAACTAACATTGAAATAAGAATGGAAACATTGACAGAGAAGAAAATATTAAAGACAAGAAATTCCCATAACAGAAGCCATGCAATAAAAAGCCCCACAATGCATTCCATAGGTAAGGAAAAGCACTCCATTATCAACGTTCACATCAAGGATGATAAAGACATTAGTGCAAATAAAGGACACTCAATCAGAATGTCATCAACCAAATCAGCGGATAATGAGCCAGAGCGTAGAAGAAGGGGGTCTGGGAATGCTTTCCAGTCTATAATTTGATATTCAACCCATTTTTCACATTTAGGAAATGACGTTTCCTCTAAGAATTTACCTTAAAACTACCCAAACAGATGCCCCCCAAATTAAGCACTGATTATTTAAGTGTAAAATAGTTGAGTCCAGGAAGCAAGATCTCACAAAAGAAGAAACACGGAAACAACTCAAAAGGACAGCTGACTACCATGCAGGGGCCTGAGAAGCAGACTGGATGGAAGTTTCCAGAGAGATACTCAGGAAAGAATGAAGGAAGCAGGGAGGGAAAAATGGCTGTTTGCTTGCTGCTTTAATGGGCCCAGAAGAAAGTCTGCTTAGTGGGGAGAGTTAGGGACATGCAAGAGCTCAGAAAACCAAGAAATAAAAAGAGGCCAATTATTAACTCAAAAGAAAGCAAAAAGTGGACTGGGAAATGGGATGCAATTCAGGTGCAAAATGAAGTCTCCATGGAGAATTTTGACCTAGTCTAATATCTATTAATAGTAAATGTTTTGTTGGGAGCAGAAAAGAAGAACTTACAGGGGAGCTACAACTTCATTTTCAGTAGTGCATCTACAAACAACAGCTACAAAATGGGAAAGCAGTCAGAAATAGCTGTGGGCCATCAGATGTTTGCTTTCTGTCCTGAGCTCCCAACTCATAAATCCTGATAGTACCACTTAACTGTCTAAATGTTCAGAGTAAAACTGTTCCATTTTCTTGCTGAGTTCCCCTCTGTATCCCACTTGAGTACACAAGATGCTCCTTTATGAAGACATCAGGCAAATGTCTGGGAATATCTTGACTCCAGACTGTCTATATCCAACCCAACAACAAACACAGCTTACTAAGAGCAAACACCACTAAAACTCAACTTATTTCCTCCACTGGTACCAACCCAGATGAATCCACCAATATCTCATGGTTTTAGTGTAGTAATGACATCCTAGCTAATCTTCCTTGAGTTCTCATACAGCAGCAGAAGTGATCAATTGAAATAAAAAAAAAGTTGATCATAATAGTTTAGACAGTGTTATCTCGACCAATGAAGATGGTTCAAACAGTGAGCTATTGGAAAAAAAATTATTGAAGACAGGTGAAGGAGAATGCCAGGTATATTAATTCTAACAGAGATTTAGGGGTGGATGGTAGATTGAGTCAAATAAAGAAAAACTTCAAGAGCCGGGCACCAGTGGCTCACGCCTGTAATCCTAGCTACTCAGGAGGCTGAGATCTGAAGATCGTGGTTCAAAGCCAGCCAGGGAAGGAAGGTCCGTGAAACTCTTATCTCCAATAAACCACCAGAAAACCGAAAGTGATGCTGTAACTCAAGTGGTAGAGCGCTCGCATTGAGCTGAAGAGCTGAAGGACAGCGCCCAGGCCCAGAGTTCAAGCCCCACAACCAACAAAAAGAAAAAAAGAAAAAAGAAAAGAAAAACTTCAAGGATAGAAGAAAGGAGTTTTAAGGAAAGATCCCCAAATTTTCTCCAAATCTAGAGACTGGAAAAAGAGAATTAGAAAGCAATTTATTCTCAAAGGGAACCTCCAAAGCAGAAAGGAATGCACACAAATACCATCTTTCTGTTACTCTAAAAATGGTTGCTAGGAGTCTTTCCATTTCCTTATGAATGGTACAATATCAGTCTTTTGAATGGATGGATTCCATTATGTATATATACCACATTTTCTTGATGCATTCATCCATTGGTGGAAATCTGGGTTGGTTCTATATCTTGGTTATGGTTAAAAAATAAAAATTATATTAAGTGAAGTAAGCTGGACCTAGAGAAACATAGGTTGCGTGGTTTCTTTCATTTGTGGTAACTAGAATGTACCTATAAATCTACAAGTAAACACACTGGATGGTAAAAGAAAATAAAACACACTGGGACATGATAAATGATACCAGTCTCTAGTCATTCACATATCCACAGGAGGATATTCTTAGGAGAGGATCAAAAAAGTGCAAGAGCTATGTGCATATGATCATATAAAATGATATTTATCAAAATGAAATGGAAAGAAGAGGTACATTTTTTTCTTTGATGCTGTTTTTTTCCTTTTGCCATGTTTGTTTGTTTGTCTGTCTTTGGGAAGGCCAGGGGTGAAGAAATGGAGGAACTAAAGGTGAACAAATGCAGTAGTGGTACTCACTAGACACTGTGTTGAAAATAAACTATGCACTTGTGAGTGTGGCCAGGAGGAAAAACCTGGGAGAGGACAAAGGAAGGGGTGATATTGTTCAAAATGAAATGAAGGGAAATCAGAAACAACGGAACAAAGGGTGAACCCATTTAGCAATGAGACCCACTAGACACTGTATTGGAAATGAGCTCTACAACTTGGAGGGGGGGAAGTTGGGAAGGGAAAATTGGGAGAGAATGAGGAGTACACTATTCAAAAGGAAATGTACTCATTACCTGAATTATGTAGTAGTAACCCTTCAGTACATCACCTTAACAATAAAATTGAAAACAATCTAAAGATATAAAAAATGTACTCGATCTGACTTATATAACTTCAACTCCTTTGTACATCACCTTTATAATAACAATAAAGAAATTTAAATATATATAAAGTCAGCAACAATAAGGAAATAATAAAAATGGGTGATGCATGTGTGAACAAAAGTACATTCTAGAATGACATTCTGGTTATTGAAATTTCATAGAACAAGTCTAGGGCGGCTGTGTGGTCAGTGCCTTCTTCCCCAAGACATCTGTGTATTTGCAGCTGGGAATGAATGTAGCACACACACACGTTAAGTGTGTAGCACACACACAATTGGCCAGTAGCTATGATTACACCTAACTCCGGGTACTGCATTGTGCCCTGATTATTTTACTGGTATTATTTATTGACATTTCAATAGCATGTAGAAATTTAACCAAGTGTATTACTACTGAATATTTTGTGATGGTCTTTTATTCCAGGAGACTGCTGCTCATAATTCTATCAAGTGAGAAAACAAGGTAAGAAAAGGAATGAGTAGGCAAGTTTCCCACTAAGTCACTGGAGGTGAGCCTTATTTCTAAAAGCTTATATAGTGGCTATAATACTGAGTATTTCTTGTGTAAGTTATACTAAGTATAACTTAGTATAAGTTATACTAAGTATAAAGAATCACTAGATATTAAAGAAAGTATCTATCACCAGTGTTTAGAATTTATAAAGTAATTAATTTCCCAGTGCAAAACTTTTTTTTCTATCCTATTTTTATTGTGAAAATACAGTACAGAGGGGATTACAATTACGTGGGAAGATAATGAGTACATTTCTTATCAAGCATTGTTGCCTCCTCCTTTGTTTCCCCTTCCCATCCCTTCCCATCTTCTCTCTACTCCCCTCCCTTCCCCTCCCCCCCGCCCCCCCCCACCAAAGCTGTAAAGTTCGTTTTTCAACATAACAATTTGTACATCTCATTGTTGCAATGGGTCCACCTGTATCCCTATTTAAACGATTTGTTTTTCTTTTCCCCTCCACAAATTATACCAATAGAAAAGGTCAGATAAGTTGATGTTAGGTGAAATGAACCCAAAGATAAGTATTCCAATGTTTTTGCTTTCATGCGATTGTTTCTAACATATTTATAAGATGATTTCTTTGTTGCTTTGTATGTCCCAGTGCAAAACTTATATACCAATTTACTATCAAAAGAAATAGAGAAATGATGGCTCATAATGTACTATGTGATTTTTTTCTGTTTCTTTTGTATGTTCTTCTCCCTATGGTATATCCCCTGTTGTTACTGTATTTGGTTTTGGTGCCCTGTATCTTGTATATACATTTATCTAATTTGGGGGTGGGGAAGGGGAATAACACACTGAAACAAGGCCACAGGATGATCCATTGCAACAATGATACTCACAAGACACTATGTGGGAAATGAACTTTACAGCTTCGGCGGGGCAGGGGGGGGGGAGTGAGGGAGGTGGGGAGGGAAGGGATAGTAAGAGAAAAGCAGAGGAGGGGGTAACAATGCTGGACAAGAAATGTACTCCTTGCCTTACTCATGTAACTGCAATCCCTCGGCACAGCATATTTACAGTAAAATTAAATTACAAAAAAGAAACACACACACCTGGTCTGTGTTCAACCCCAGCCTCATTCCTTCCTCATTTACAGAAAGTCAAATTGATTGGGCCTGGTGGCCAATAGCGGGCACAGCATCCCTGCAAAGCCAGGGCTGTGGATGTGGTGGCCGAGCGTGTCCCGCCTGCCGGCCTCTGAGAAGGCCGCAGCCAGTGTTCTGGAGAGCAAACCCCTTCCGAGCTCTCCCGGGAAACTACTGCGGCCCTAGGCCCTCGTGGTTGTTGGCAGGACCCTGAGGTCCTAGCGCCCGAGCCTCTCCAGGGCCCAGCTCAGGACGTGGCAGAGGACCTCCCTCTGCGGGACCCAGCACGGAAGCAGTGTTTTTATGACCTTCTCTCAGAAGTGTCGCCCGGCCCTTTTGTCTATGATGTGTGATGCAGATTGCACTGTGTTCTTTAAAGCACAATCATTAGATCCAGCCCACAGCCGGGCGGGGGGGGGGGATGTAGGGGGGTGACCCTCAGCAAGGGTAGCACAAAGAGAGGATGATTGGGGTTTTTCTGAGAGGCCTCTTCTTACGGGTTTCCCCTGAACTGCATCTCAGGGCACCGCAGGAAATGCCTGTATCTGAGGAAGAGTTCTGAGGAGCGCTCCAGATAGTCTGTAACTCTTGGCAGCAGAAATAGAGGCTCCACACTGCACACATCTGGAAACGGGCAGACAATTGGGAAACAATCATGGTTGGTGGCCCACTGCAGGGACCTTCTTCACATCTCATCTCCGCACCGCCCTTCTCAACTGAGCGGCAGCCTCCTCGCAGGGAACAGCAACTTGGCAGTGTAGGTTATTTTAATGAACACTTTAAACTAAGTCTCCGCCATCTGCTCCGTTTCCTAATTACAAACCCACACTCATTTGCAGTTGCATCATTAAAGGCGAGAGGCTGGCGAAGTCTCTAAATGTTTGTCTCGTTCGTCCTCTTGGTTCTAATTTTCCAAGTTGTGAGAGCCTGAAGTCCAAGCCGCCTCATCTGGAGTGAACACACACATGTGCACACACGTACACGCCCACACACACACACAGAGGCACACGCACATGCCGGCACACACCACTGTCAGCACCGTACTCCAATCCTGGGATTCGTGTCTTCTTATCCTTCCCTTCTCCCCATTCCTTCTCCCTGCAGCTCTCTCATTACAAACAGGAATTCTTTTGAAGACGGATTTCACATATCAAATTCCCACATGTCTTTGGCAAGTTTAGCTTGCTTTAGGGATAAGGGGAGGATTTAAGTAGAAGCCCTTTAAACAGGAATTAAATTCATTTGCACAATGCTCTCCTGTGACACAATGAGGCATTTTACAGAATTCAGCTCTTCAAATATAGCTTTATTTCTT